>NC_142210.1:3502651-4130151 GCF_049639895.1 Pseudopodoces humilis | reverse complement strand
TCCAAATTCATGAAACGATCTTTGGCATCAGCCCCTTACTTCAAGCTGGTGAAGGCCAGTACACCATGTGCTGATAAAATAACAACCAGATTTTCTCCTATCTATTGGACTGACAATCAGTTTCTAGTTTCTGATGTTCTGCAGGGAGGTAGCAGCAGCTGAGACACAGCTCAGCAACAAACAGGCAACCAGTGGGCCAGCAGTCCCAGGGGCTCAACACCAGCCCCAAGGCTTCCAGTGAGCCATGGGGCAGCTGCTGGAGCTGGTGGCAGGAGCTGACACCCCCAGCTGCTTATCCAGCAGAGTTTTTCCCAATCTGGAACACCAGGGGCCAGTAACACACAGAACAGAGCCACAAGAACTGCCACACGCATTCACACCAGGAGAACAAACAGGAACACTGACCCAGGGAATATGTGAACTCACAAACCAATAAATGAGACCTAATTTCTGTTTAGCCTGTAGGTGAAAACTATATGCTAGTGCTACAAACAGCTCCTTTACTGCAGAATTCGAAGAAGATGCTGAGATCCATTGCCAGGAGAGATCATGGAACTCTTCTGTTTGCTCAGAGTGCCCTTAATCTTGGCACAGCCCTCTCTGAAGTTCCAAAGCCCAGCAGCAGGGTGAAACTCAGCCTTACAGTTTTCCACACGTCCTGGCATTCCATGGCAGGCTTTTCCAGCTTCACAGTGGGTCTCCAATAGCTTTACTTGTTGATGTTTTCAGACAGAAAGGGGGAGATGTCAAATGCAAGAGCTCCTGGAATCATTTTGCTCCACTGTCACCCTGAAAACTAAACCTTCTGATCTTGTTTTCATAGTTTTAGTTACTTTCCCAGGAAAGTAACTATAAACATAAGTTGTTTACACTTTCCTTCCAAGAAACACCTTTTGATGGACGTTTTGCATGACCAATGTGACTGGGAAGGTGGCAACTTAGTTATCCAATCCCTGGTCATTGTTGAGAATCTATAAATACTGGAGTCAGAAAATAAAGTCACTTCTTTTTCCTGTCATGCCACTGAGATGTGTTTGTGTGAATCATTCTGTGTCCTTTAGCGACACTCCATCTTGTGGTTCTCTCTCAGAAAATCCCTCTGATGTTTCACCTTATTTCCCTGGAAAAGCTGGCAGCAGACCTCGGGGTGGGCAGCCACACAGAATTGTGTCATACAGCACTCCAAGGAGAAGAGGGGTAATGGGAAGAAACAGCCAAAGCCTGCAGAGCAAATGGTCTTCATGAGGACAGAGGTTCAATTTTCCACTTTCTTCATCAGCTCCCTCCTCAAAGAAAGGTTTCCATCCTTAAGGATCAGGTAAAGTAGAAACTGGGCATTCAGAGGCACAGGAGCTTTGATTTTGAGCGGCTCCTGCTGCACCTGATCATTGAGAAAGGAAAAACCCTTTTTCCACGGGGATGGTGACATCCTACCCTGTGATTTCTCCAGAGTTGTTCAAAAGAAAACTGCAAGCCCAGTTTTCAGAGAGGTACAACATGAACCACCAGGAGCTGACACAGTATCAGCTCACCAGAGCCTCCAAAATGGGGTCACTTTAATGGAATGTTGGTGGGGGGAGCAGGGTTTCCAATTCTTTATAGATGAGCAGCAGAAAGCAGTGAAAGGCTAAAACCAATGCTCTGATCACATACAGCAGGACTCTGACAGACCAGCTAGGCCAAACAGCCCCACTCAGTGTAGAAATTTTCCCCAACAGCCAATCTGAACCTCCCCAGGTACAACTTACTATTTGTTCCCTGGGAGCAGAGCCAAACCTTGTAAGCTTAAAACAGAGATGATAACTAGACAAGTGTGGTGCTTCTATTAGGAATTCGGGGCAGATTTGCTGCACACAGAATCAGTGCCTTCCTTTTCATTTCATTGCTCTTTGTGGAGTCATTATCAGCCAATTACACCTTGGAGATGGTTCTCAGGAGAGCTGAAAACACATCTTCTTGTTAAAGCACTGAAGAGACTGAGAAGATCATCCTTAAAAGATAAGTTCAACAGTATGTTTCCTAAAAACTGCAGCTGTTTAGCAAACCTGCAAGGGGATTAAAAACCTAGGACTCAAGAAATATCACGGGCATGTGCTCCCTGCAGTATCTGACACATCTGGACTGAGATGTTTGAAAACAGTCAGTTCTCTTCTGACTCCACACAACTCTCCCCAAGCAGTAAGGATGGGAAATATCCACTGCAGCACTGCCAGGATCAGAAGGTTTATTATTTCTGTGATTTCCCAGATCTCACAATTAACATAAATCTCAGTTTCAACCTGACAGCATTTCCAAAGAAACCTGTTGGCATTACAATCCCCTGCTCTGTTGTCTGTTTATACCAAGAAGGAAATCCAGTGCATACAATTGGGCACTACAATTCTTAGGTCTACAGAGATTTAATTCTCCCAGAGTAATCCATTTTAGACCTGAAATTTCAGCCAGCATAGGACATCTTCAAATCTGGCATCAAGAAACAGTAAACACAGAAAAAAAGAAGGTTTCCATTTCTTAATTGATATAAGCTACTGAGAGACTTAGGTCAGGCCTTAATACTATTATACATCTAGAATTAGCAACAGACACATGCTCAAATAAAAATTATGCCCTTTTTTACATCTGATTTTTTTTTACGCTTTAGCCAAACTAGTTCTGGCAGAGTAGACAGTTAATCTGAGAACGCAAAAAGTCAAACATTAAAAGATCTAAATGAGGATATAAAACCCATTCTATGTCATCTGGATGCCTACAGCCACTTTCCCTTCCTTCTTCAAAAGGAAAGAAAACCAGTGCTGTTTCACAGCCTCTCCCAAAATGCAGTAATATATCTGAGCTCCAACAGGTCACTCCTCACAATGTCAAGAATTTTTCACAGAAGGAAACAATAAATCTTTAAATTGCGACTTAAACGTGTGTGCGCATGTGCACAGAAAAAGATGAAAGAGAAAAACTGAAAAAGGAAGAAATGGAAAGAATTAGAAGTTTGGTAAGGAAAATACACCCACCAGCATGGCACTGCCTGCCAAACACCACTGTCATGACTAGAAGTAACTAAAGTGAAGAGATGGAGGAGAAGAGGGAAAGTAAAGAAAAAATATTGTGTCCACAACTTTGTACATAACATATACAAGATTTCATCCCAGGTTAGCAGTCAGGAGAGGAGTCAGGAGAATCATGAAAACCATTTCCATTCCTACATTCACCCAGGGCCTCATAGCACCCACATCCACACCAGCAACACACATCATCAGGAGGGAGAAACTTCACACTGAGTTGAACCTCAGACTCCAGCCCTGTCCCAAGGTAGGACTTGCTTTCTTTTTTTTTGCAAAAAGAAGCAGCAGAACTACCTACAACCAGGAGCTTTTTTTATTTTTCAAAATAACTTTTGCTGAAAATCTCTACAGGGCTAAGAGCTTCTGAAGAGCTACAATTAATTGCCAGTCTTCAGATAAACACTAGAGAAAGGTTGTAAAGTCAGGCTTGATTCTGGGGCTTGTGCTAAAGGAAAATAACAAACCTGGACATGCAGCAGAGGGGAATCCACAACACAAAAATGTTTGGCTTACTGCACTGCTGCAACTCAGGTTTCCAGAAAGCACTGTGCAGTCAGCCACTGTGAGTTACATTCCTTTTTTTCCAATACTGTGTTTTATTGGACATGGGAAAGTGCTTGTAAAGGCAGATCACAGACAAAAGGTTATCTCTGTTCACGACTAGTGTTACCCTGGGAAGCTAGGCAGAGAAGATTCACCTCACGTCTGCCTGTGGCATTAAGTCAAAATCTTTCTGAGATCATTTAATATCATTTCTCCTAAAGATTTCATTCATACAAGACACTGCAGTAAGATCTCTGTGCTCCTCAAAAACAAAGGATCATAAATGCTTTTTTTTGAGACCTAAGGGATAGATAAGAGAAGACAGAAACAGTGCCAAGACTTTCAGTGGTTGTTTTTCAGGTCACTGCCTCTGGATTACAATGGGAAAATGCAGATTTCTAGGACACACTGTCAGCACAAACTTCACCCACACAGCTCACCACCCCCAGCTGTCAGTGGCAGCAGCCCAAGCTGGGTGGGGAGCCCTGGCTGCCCAAACACCTGTGTGACAATTCAGCTTAGGGACCTGTGCTCTGCAGAACAGCCCGAGAACAGGCACACTGTTGGCAGAAAATGTGTGTCTATAAATACTCTCTTTCACACAGGCTGGAGTCTTCCACTAAATGATGACAGAAACACCTCCCCATTTACAGCCCAGCTCCCTCCATGCCCACCAACATTTCTTTTCTCCATTCTACTTCCTTGCCGTAAATAAAAGCCAGAGCATTTAAAGCCCAAAAGCAGCTAGGTAAACAAATATTTCTTGCCGACAAAAGGCAACTTTGGACACCTCTCAAACTCACCAGGGAGCAAATGAGCCATCCCAGAAGAACTGGGATTTCCAGAGGGCCCCAGCCCACTGTAGCAGGTCTCTGGTCCCTGTGCTGAGGATCATTCCTTGCCACCCCCTGTAGTCACATCCCACAGCAATTTTTAAATAAACAGGTCTATGTCTTTCATTACTAAATTCGAGTTTAAATCCTTTTACTAACCACTCTGCTTCCATTAAGGACTTCACAGAATTACAGAATTGTTTGTGTTGGGAGAGACCTTCAAGCTCATCTCATTCCACCCCCTCCCATGGACAGGGACACCCTCCACTAGCCCAGCTAGTCCAAGCCCCATCCAACCTGGCCCTGGACACTTCCAAGGATAGGGCAGCCACAACCAGAAGGTATTTGCCCTGACAAACACCTCTAATTACCTTTGATTTAACAGAGCTCCACAACAGATATTTCCATACCTTTATTCCCTTCCATCTGGAAAACTTAACAGGGAAAAACATCATAATAACTGGCCACTTGCCCAGGGTTCGAAGCCTCACCCTGCCTAAGATCCTGGAGCCACGGAATCCCAGAGGAGTCCCCCTTCCCACCGCCTCCTGAAAGCCGGCAGTGCCCCGTACCCGTCCGCTGACCCTCACCCCCACCCCGGGAGCTCTGTACGGCCGCAGCCGGCGGAGGGGAGGAGGTGAAACAGCGGCCGGCGGGACACGGGCAGCTGCCCCGGGCGCCCAGCGGGAGGCCCGCGGCCTGGCCTGCCCCGCGGCCTGGCCTGCCCCGCCCGGCCCGCGGGTCCTCCCGGCCTTTGGGAGCGATCCCGGCAGGAAGGCAGCGCGAGGGGCCCAGGGAGCTCCACTCACGCTTGTACTCGGCCATGAGCCGCTTCAGCGCCGTCCCCGCCATGGCGCGGCCCCGCCGCCGCTTCCGGGTGCGCGGCCAGAGCGGCCGCCGGCTGGGCGGGGTGGGGGCGGCGCTCTATCCCGCGGTGTCGCCTCTATGGTAGCGCTCAGTCCTCCCGCCGGGTGCAGCGGGGTGCGGGAACGCACCGGGAATTCCCTGTGGGAAGCGCTGGGAGCGGGGCAGCTGCTCCGCTGCGCTGGGAGGACACAGGAGAATACGCAAAAGGCCCCACGGGGGGGTTGGTAGCTGGGCACGCCCTTCGCATTCCCTGGAGCAGCCTCCACACGGCGTTTCCCCCGGGATGGGGCGCAGAGAGCGAGAGGCAGGAGCCCGGTCCCAGACTGGATTTGCTGTGGGTGACAGCAAAGGGCGGCACGTTAATGTGGAAATCCGGGAACACACAACGGGAGCCGCGGGATAGCGCACCCCAGCTAGCCACCAACACGGAAAAGGGAATAGGAGCCTTTCCAGCCAGATTTCAGCAAGCAGGAGCATAGCTAATGTGAACAAATGGGGAAAAAAAAAAAAGGCTGATTATGATTCCGTGGAGCAGCGGGACAACCCGAGTTAAAAATCCTTTGGAACAGGATTCATGGAACCCAAACCACCACACAAATAATTAAACCTCAGTAAGGCTGGAGAGGCAGGAGAACAGTTTATTGTTATTATTATTATTTTGAAGACACCTAAATGTCTCCCCTCACTTACTAGCTCTTCTTCACAGTTTGGTGACATTAAGAGGCATTTCCCCTGCCCTCCTCATTTACCAAATTTATCTACCAAAAAGAAGTATTCAAAAGAAACCTGAGGCCACAGACTTCCAGTGCCCACAGAGAAAGAGTCAAGGGAGCAGGGCAAAGTGACAGATGCCACCCAGCCCTCAGCAAACAGCTGGAATTTCAGTGATGGGATTTTTATAAAGCTGCACAACAAAAAAGCACAGCTACTCTATCACAAGCATTAAGTTTTTGGACCAGCTGCCCTGCTACCTCCAGTTCTGCAATAGTGCAGGACAAAAAAAATACCATTTCTGCATTTAAAAAGTACATTTTGGCCTACTTTATCATAATATGAAAAAACACATGTAAACCTGGAGTATTTAAATCCTATTCTAAGCATTGTATTGTGTTCTAGCCCCAGTCAAAGGTGTGATGCTGCCCAAGGGATTGATTAAATTTTTAATATGAGCCAAAAACTTAAAACCTGTATCTCTGTTCCTTCTCTTGGGTGCATCTTAAAAGGAAACTTTTACACTCACACTTGGCATGAAAATACATTGAACTATTTATATAATTTGAGTTGAAACAGAAGAGCAAGACCAACCAGAGCCAGGAATGAACACTCAGTGTCCCAACACACGGATGAATGCTTAGACCACAAGTTTAAAGAAAGAAAAAAAAAATACAAACAATAAATTTTAAAAAAAGGCTAACAACAGACAACACACAATCTGAACTTCAAATGGTTAAATTCAGACACAGCTCAATCCCTGCAGATACTATTTTGACTTGTGCACACAGACAAGAGAGTGAGGTGTGATGAGGATCCTCAAACTGTTCTCCAAAAGATGCTGTGTCTTAGCACCCTCCGCCTGTCTGCTGCTGGTAAACTTCGATCGTGTCTTCGTGTTCCATCTCCAGCTGTGGGAGTAACACAGGAATTATTTTAACATTTTAAAAATATGAAATTTATAAATAATACAGAAAACTTGAAAAACACGTGGTGAGGAAAGCACTTGGCTCCCTGCTCCTAATCAGCAATACAGCACTTCAGGAATAACTTTAATTAACTAAGACATGAAACACTTTTCATCAGTCACCTTGAACAAATTTGTTGGAACATGCTAAACTCACAGCAACTATTTCAGTATCATTTTGATTTCAAGCCCCTTTGATCATCACTCAGACATACAAATATCTGTGTAGCAATTTGCAGTAAGAGTGTTTTTCATACCTGTGCAGGTGTGTCTTCTTCTTTAATTGGCTGTCCATCAAACAGGAACATAATGTGCCTCATTGACAAGCCCTGCAAATTCAAAGTTCTATATGAGAAACCACACTTGTGCTTCTGAATCCAAACTAAGTATTCATGGATTTACTGTCAGAACACGTTAACAAAATTAACACTCAAAAGATAAAGGGGATGACAAGAAAATAGGTTTAGATTAGGTATTAGGAAGAAATTCTTCCCTTTGAGGGAGGTGAGGCCCTGGCACAGATTACCCAGAGGAGCTGTGGCTGCCCCATCCCTGGAAGTGTCCAAGGCCAGGTTGAACAGGGCTTGGAACAGCCTGGGATAGGGGAAGGTGTCCCTGCCCATGGCAGGGGGTGGAACGAGATGGACTTTAAATTCCCTTCTAACCCCAAACCATTCTGTGATTCTCTGATTAAGATTTAACCACCAGGACACACTGAGCACACCTGTCTTGCTGTCTACACTAAGGATGGTCAAATGCTGGTAACTGCGTTGCCCTTACAACCTGAATTACCACACTACTGAATTGTGTTCTGACAACTTAATCACATGAGGATGCCTTTATTCCCTGCATCAGGGATTAACAGCCTTGCTCTGCCCTCTAAAATCCTTCAAAATCCGTATGATTCACACTTCTGTCACACACAGGAATGCTAAAAGTCCCTGTACCTCTCAAAAAAACCAGAGAGGTGTTTGGGTGCAGCAGGCACAGAGCAGGGCAGAGTCTGAATAAGTGAAGAAAGGATCCTGCAACAGACAAGGGCAAACAAAATCCAACTCTGTTTCCAAAGCCATTCGCATGCATAAAGCAGAGGCATTGTGAGCTCCAGGATCAGGAACTGAGCTGTGGGGATACATCCTGTTCAGCTCAGGATGGCACTGAGGAACAGCCTGTGAACACCTGTGCAACACAGTGGTCACAACTGCGCAATAGGCATCAGGAGACACAGGAAGGGAGGAGGAAACAACCCATGAAGAAGCTGTGGCATAGTGTAATTTATTTTGTGTCGTTTTTCAAATGCGCTCAAAGTTGATCAAGTTTTTGGAGATGACAGGACTGAGGGTCAGTGAGTTTTTTCAGAGACAGGATCAGAACCGGAGGAATTTCTGTAAATCCCGCGGGACACTAGGGAGCACCTGAGGAGGAAGAGGCGGCTTCCATTCACCGATGAGAAGAGCTCCGCACCAAGGAGCTGCCAGCATCCCAGCTCCTCATTCTCCCACACACCTGAACACCCTCACCCTGCCCACAAGCATGTTCCACGATGCGGGCAGAGAAGCAACGAGGCTTCCACCAGCACGGGGACGCTTCCCCGGGGCTCGTGGGAGCGCCCCGGGGCCGCAGGAGCCCCCGGGCCGTGGCCGCGCCTACCTGCCGGCAGCAGTACACTTTCATGAGCTTGCTCAACGGAGTGTGCCGCTTTATTCTGAACTGCACCACGGAGCCGTCCTGCCCGGTAACTTTCACGTCGATGTGCTCGTTCTCGGTTTTCACGCCTTCCTGGACGGGAAAGTGCAGGATGCGGCGGATTTAGAGCCCGGTCGGGTGAGCCCCGGGGTGCCGCTCGGGTCGGACACCCTGCTCAGGTTCCCCGCTGCCGGGACACCCCTCCGCGGGCGGGGCCGCACGGCTGCCGTGCCCCGGGACGCGGAGAGGAGGCTACTCCTGGCTCCCTCCCTCATCCCAGCCCCTCCCCTCCCGCCGGCTCCTCCCGCTCCTCTCCCCGCCTCACACTGGGCTTCTCCTCCGACATGGCGGGGGGGTCGCAGGGCCTCCGCGCTGGGGGCGTGGCTAACGGTCAAGGGGCGTGGCGGGCCGCGTGCAGGCGGGGCCGCGCTGAGCCGCACGGAGGCGCTGTGCTCCGGCGCGGGGCCGGCGTGAGGGGAGCGCGCGGGTCACTCCGGAACAGCCCCCGGACAACCCGGGACACCTGTCCTGGACACCCCGGAACAGCCCATGGACACCCCGGGACCCCTGCCCTGGACACCCCGGGACACCCTCGGGACCGCACCTTCCTGGTCGCACGGCAGTTCCTGCGTGCGGGGAAACGAGGGACGAGAAGCCTTCCATCAAAGCACAGCCCGCCCAGTCCAGACCGGTGCTGGGGTGTCCGGATCCCCTTAAGGGGAGGAGAGGCAAGTTTGCCTCGATCCACAGTTGAGGAAATTATTAGATTCTAAACATATCCAAATGGGAGATTAAAACACAAACGAGGTTAAATTTTGGGATCCAAAGCGGTATTTCATTATTTGTTTTCTCATTAAAGAGAAAGTAAAGAAGATAAAACAGTGGGAAAAGGCCAAGAATAATTACGTGAAGCACAGGGGAAGGAGTTACCACCACCATAGGTCCAGTGCTGGTTCACAGAGTGCAGGGTTAATAAACAGGGTTTATTTTCCAAAATACAGCAGGAACTAAAGTTTTTGTTAGAGGCAGAGTAACACTTTAATTTTCAAATTTGACTCTTCGAAGAGGCAATGAAGAAAAATAGTCCTTACTTTTTACTCATTCTCTACATGGGGGCAGGTGAGAGTAGGACAGGAGGTTAGTGCTGACGGAGGTGTCCCTGCAAGGGAGAGGCAGAAAGGGCTCTGGGCTTCTCCAGAGGAAACTCCCTAAATATGAGGTCCATCCCTGCTGAGTCCACTTCTCCCACAGGCAGTGTCCTTGAGCCGATGGCCAAGGCTGCCTCCTCCAGCCTGGGGGTGTTGTGGGGCCATGAGAGTGGAGGAGAAGGTTCTGCCCCAAAACCTCCATCTCAGCCTGGCCGTGAGGAAAGCAGATACTGGTCCCTTTAGAATATGCTCAGAGTCTTAAAATATTTTCCCTTTTCCACTCCCTTTCCCGGCTATGCCCCCTCAGAGATGAGCTAAGTGGCACAGAAGCAAGCAGGAATGGCCCATTTAGGGGTCTTAGGAGTTGGGGTGGTGTTGTTCTATTGGGAACGGTGAGAAGAACAACACAGACTCTCTTGTGTGTTGAATAGGAGAGCAAAGTTTATTACTTCAGATCTTCTTTTATAGACCGATACACGAAAGTACAGAAAGGTAAAACTCTTATTGGTTAGTAAACTAACACATTACCATCATTGGTTAAGTGTAACATCACCGCTTGACTGTTTTCCTAAACACCACCTGCAAGGATTGTTTTCCTTTACCAAGAACTGTTTGGATTCTTTCTCGTGCTTTCTCAGGCTAAAATGAGAAGCCTGTGATTTACTTTCACACAGGCTCTGTTCCCTTCTTTTTGCATTTAGCATCCACAGGTTGGGGGTTTTTTTCTGTTTAGGATTTTTCCCCAATACGTGTTGCTAGGACACAATAACGACTGGATACTTAAGAGAGACGACAGAAGTTACCAGCTCAATGGAGGGTGCAGCTGGCCACTCTCTCTTTACCTGGTATTTCTCGTGGAGGGCAGAGATACCTCAAGATTTGGGCTGGGAAATCGGCGTTGGGTGCAGCCTCTCTTGTGTTCTCGATACAAGAGGGGAGAGGAGAGAAGCTGCGATTGCTGTGGGGAGAATTTGTCACCACTGCGGGGTTCTGCCTCCTGCTGCCTTTCTTCTACCGTGAGTGAAGTTCTGCTCCTAAGAGCGTTGCATTGGGACCTTATCAACACCTGTCCTCACTAAAAGAGGGACTTTTCACCACCTTCTCGGGTGCCTCAGGGGAAGACCCCAGGATGGCGAGCCCGCCTTTCCCTGCTCTGCCCGGAGCCGGGTCGCCATTGCCCTGTCCCCGCCGCTTCTTCAGGACTGCTCCGAGCATTCGCTGCACTACAGCTCTTCGTTCCCTGCATGCCGAGATGTCCCGTGGTCCCCGCTACAGCTGTGGAATTTGATACATCTCCTCTACCGCTTTTTTTAAAGGAAATCTTTATTCCATCCCTACCCGTCTCGGTCAAGCCACCATTTCCGCGTGTTCCCCGAGCTGGCACCGGAGCGCCCCCTGCAGCCGCGGGGGAATCACGGCACCGGCCCTGCCCGGCCCAGCGGGAGTCACCAGCGCCCCTGCCGGCCGTGCCCGGAACTGCACGGAAGGGGAAGGTGCCTGACAGCCAAGAGAAGGCTGTCATTGCGTTCCTGCTTCTGTTTTGTTGTTCCTGCCATAGCTACTGGTTGTTTTTATGTCTTGTTATGCATTCGTGGCAGTCACTAATCATTGTGTGTACTTGCTTGTATTAACTGTTACAGTTGTTGTAGCACTTCGTAATGGAAAATGAACATTGAGACTTGTCTAAAAGAGAGTCTCAAGCAAAGGGGGGACTTGATAAATAACACAGAGAATAGAAATTTTCAGTTCCCCTCAAGTTGCTAAATAGAGCTTTACGACTAACTAGCAAAAAAAAAAAAAGATAAAAGGATGTAAAGGTATACACAAAGGAGGATAAACATAGCTGGAACCAGTGAAGAAACAGATAAAGAGGATTACAGAGATTTAAGTTACGTAACAAAAAACAAAAGTGCATGCCTAAAGAAGAAATTCAAGTAAAAGTCACCTGTAATATTGAAGTGTTATAGATACATTTTATATTGTTGGCTTTTTGCAAATATTAAAATGAATGTTATGTGTATAAGAATGAGAAATTTTGTTGTATTAATATAGTTTTCTTTATTTCTGTTATTGATGAAATTTAGAAATAGTAGTATAATACATATATGTTAGGCTATGGCATAGTATTAAAATAAAAACTGCTTTTGTTTGTATAACCCAAAGACTGAGGAAAAAAAATAGCTAGAGAACTCCTGCATTTGTAAACTATCTTATCCAGATGAAGACAGCAGTGACCAGAACTCTGGGGGAGGAATTTATTGCATTTCTGGTATCAGGGAATGTAAATCTCAATGGTGCCAAGAAGATTGATCTATTGGGAAGGGGGCAAGAGAAAACTAAACAGAAGAACACCAAAGATCCTAAGAAGAATGTATGAATATGTATGAGAATTTATGGATATGTAGTAAGGTTCTGTTTTTAAGGGACAATCCTTTGTTAGTAAGGTGTGCTCTCGGCTGAATGCAGAGACACCCGGCTGTATTTGTATACCTTACTTTATTTTTTTCTCCTAATTGTCTTTTTTATTAAACTTTTAAATTCTATAAAAATTATGTGAACCTCGTTTTTCACATGAAGCATTCAGTGAATATCACCACCAGACACCCATTTAGATGACCTCCAGGACCAAAAAAGGACTTTCAGTAGAAGGCAAATGCATGGAAATTAGTTCTAGGAAAGTGGTGGTTTGTGTATTAGCTAGGAGGCACATTGTAATGAATATGATCAGGACGGAATAAATACCCTGTTGTGAAGTTTCACCACACACATCAGATTAAAGGAGATATTCTTCCGTGTGTCCAGCCTATGTAATAAAGAATGCCTGCTTTTTAATTCTTGAACTTGAAAAAAACAACTTTTATTCTATAGCTAATATCACTATCAATATCCTACCCTCTCCCCAACTTTCTACAACTATATGCTTTCCCTCCCACAACTCCCACTCCCCCATTGCACATTGCATTCATGTGCAAAAGGGCAGAAGAAACCAGGCAAGGCCCTTCTCGGCGTCCTGGTTTTCAGTTCAGCCATGGAGGCTGCTCATCAGATTAGATCACGGGGGGGCGGTGCTGGTTGTCGCCTGCGGCCATTGCTTCATGACCCCTCGGCGGACGCTGCCCCAGCCCGTTTCTTTGCAGGTCATCCAGCTCTCTCCGGGGACGCTGGCGAGGCACGGGGCTCGGTGGCCTGTCCCCATCGGCGAGTCTTCGGCGCCGGCCACCTCCAGGAGCTGCATCCTCCTGCGCCTCCTGCTGCTGCCGCTGCCTCCACCGCACCACAAAGGGATGGAGGCGGCGGCGCCGACGCGGGGCCACCCCGGCACGGTTTTCCTGCCCCTGCAGCAGGCGGATGGACTCGATGGGCCCTTGGCAGACCGGGCAGGTGGCATTGGCGTCGGGGGCAGCCTGGGGCTGGATGCAGGCGTGGCAGAACACGTGCCCGCAGGGCTGCACGGCAGCGGGCCTTTGGAGGAAATCCACGCAGATGCGGCAGAACCTGACGGGTCGTGGCGCTGATGGCTCTTGCCTGACCTCTGCCATTGCTGCTCCCGGACTTGACTCAGCTGCTGGCGAGACTCGAAGGCTTGGCTTCCACTTGTGGCACTCAGAGGTTTCTTGACCTCTCGTGCGACTCAGAGGCTCCTCGGTCACTGGCAGCACTCACAGGTTCCTCAGTCACTGGAAGGACTTGGAGGTTCCCTTTCACTCACTGGCAGGACTCGGAGGTTCCTCTTCACTCACTGGAATCACTCAGAGGTTCCTTGGTCACTGGCAGGACTTGGAGGCTCCTCACTCACTGGGAGTACTTGGAGGCTCCTCTGTCACTGGCAGGACTCAGGCTCCTTGGTCACTGACGACACTCAGACAATCCTGGGACACCGGTAGCACACAGGCTCCTCGGACGCTGCAGCACTCGGAAGCTCCTCGGCTGCTAGTGTGGCAGTCTGAGCTCTGCGGCACTACCCAGGGCTGCTGTTTATGGTTACAAGAGTGGTGTCACAATGATGCTGAGTGGTGACATCACAGGGCTCTGAGGGGCACACCCAGGAACTCCCCCATCCACAGAGACCCATGCTGTGGCACCAAGCCCATCTGGCAGTGGGTTGCACACCTCAGTGTTTGCCCAGCTCCCTTCCAGGTCCCTGCTGGGGTGGGGCTGTGCCAGTCGTCACATGTGCCAGGATCTGCTCTGCAGAGCTGCTTTCCAGGGCATGTCCTGGTGCCTGGGGCTGCACCTCCCCAGGGGGAGGATTCTGCTTGGCCCTTGGTTGAACTTCAGGAGGTTACATCAGCCCATTTCTCCAGCTCGTTAAGGTCCTTGTGAGTGCAGAGTCACCCTCTGGTGTCTCAGCAGCTCCTCCCGCTGTAGGAAATTCAGCAAACTTGCTGAGGGTGCCTTGGGCCCCATTATTCAGGCCACTATCAAGAAGGAAGAGGACTGATCCCAGTACTGATGCATGGGCTACACTGCTGATGATCAGCCTCTGTCTCAGCTTCATACTGCTGATCAACAACCTCTACTTAAAAAACAATATCAACAGTTAAAATCACTTCCTCACAGGGCAGAGTTTATTTGCAAAGTTCCACCTCCCCCAAGCCTCCTGCTTTCTCCAAACTCTTGAGAAATGTCTGGGTGATCATTTATATATCATTTATATATCATTTATATATCATTTATATATCATTTATATATCATTTATAGCCCCAGTGAGCAT
This sequence comes from Pseudopodoces humilis, assembly GCF_049639895.1. Taxonomy (NCBI): domain Eukaryota; kingdom Metazoa; phylum Chordata; class Aves; order Passeriformes; family Paridae; genus Pseudopodoces; species Pseudopodoces humilis. The sequence goes on along the minus strand of NC_142210.1, from coordinate 4,115,626 downwards.
TTTCCCCTTCAAATATAGCAACTCTGGAATACAACATAGGATCTGTTGAATTGTTTGCTTCTTCCACCACTTTTACTAAAAATACTGTTGTAGCACTACACACTGAAGCCACCTCTTGGAACCATTTTGTGCGCTCTGCAAAGAGACTGAGGTTGTTTGGCAGAGACTTTCCAGCACCAGGCACTCCAGGGCCCTGCTGCTGCTGCCACCATAGCCCTGCTGTGACTGGAATGGAAGAGGCTGTCATGACAGCAGACCTTTCCAGCACAGTCATGCACCTGCAGCTGGGAAACCTGTGATCACTGCTCAATCTATCCCCGGGATTTCACCTCTCAATGTTGGCTGCTTGTCCCACCTTTCCTATCATGTGGTTATAATTGGCCTAGTGCCAGCTTTTTGTAGCCTTTATGTGCAGGGCTGTTGAGCTCTCCTGCGCCTAAAGCCAAGTTCCCTGTTACATCTTGTTAACCCCTCCTTTCCAAGTTCCCTTCTGCATCTTCCTAGTACTCACTGCAGGTGGTGGGGCACTGTCCCACTCCTCAGCTATGGTGTCCCATCATATCTGCTTCCCCATCCCAGTCAGGACAGCTTTTTATTGTGGCAGGCCTGCAAAGGACCACTTAATTCTCATGAATTGTCTTTCTAGCTACTGGGCTTTGCTCTCGGCTACACTGCAGATGCTTCTTCCCAGACCTGAGCAGGCACCTTGGCTACCCAAGGACACAGCTTCACCTCCCCACCACGGTCCAGCCAAGCCAAAGGGTTCATCAGCTTTCCAGTGCATCAGCCACATGATCCCTGCACACAGCAACCTTCAGAGGGGGAATTAGAAACACCAGGAGTAGCTCCATCCCAGGCTATGGGAGGCAGCCCCTGGGATGAGGATGCTGAAGGGCAGGAGGCGCTCAGGATGAGAGCAGAGGACACAGTGCCTGTGTGAGGAACACTGGGTGCTGCCCTGGCAGCATGGCATGGCCTCTGCTTGTCCCCAGGGCACGGCCACGTTCCACCCGGGCAGGGCCTGGCTCCCAGCAGGTCTCTGCTGCCCTGGCTCAGCAGAGAAGGACAGAGCTGGTCACAAGTGGGGGCTCAGGAAGAGGAACTTGCTTGCAAGCAGCTCTTGAGGCCCGTGTGGGAAGAGACATGCCCTGACCCCGCCCCTTTCTCTAAGCCCCGCCCACCCACTCCTAGCCACGCCCCTCCAAAAGCAGCTCTTAAGGCCAGTGAGGGGAGAGACAGACCCTGGCCCGCCCCTTTTTCTACGCCCCACCCCCCCACCCATAGCCACGCCCCTTGAAAAGCAGCTCTTGGGGCCGGTGAGGAAAGTGACAAGACTTGGCTCCGCCCATTTTTGTAATTTCCGCCCACCGATGTAAAGCCACGCCCCTCCAAATCAGCTCCAGAGGCTGGTGAGGAGAGAGACAAGGCCTGGCCCCGCCCACAAAATTATTTCAACCTCCTCAAAATCCCAAAAAATTCCACAAAAAGCCCGCAAAATTGTTTCAATTTCCTGAAAATCCTACAAAATTCTACAAAAATCCCTAAAAATTGCACAAAAATTCCTCAAAACTCCACAAAAACTACAAAAATTGCACAAAAATTCCACAAAATTACATCAATTTCTTCAACATTTCCCAAAAATACCACAAAATTCAATTAAATGCTCACAAAATTATTTAAATCTCCTCAAAATCCCACAGAATTCCACAAAAATACCACAAAATCCCACAATAATACCACAAAATTCCACTAAATTATTTCATTTTTCTCAAAATCCCGCAAAGTTCCGCCAAAATCCCTCAAAATTATTTCAATCTCCTCAAATTTCCTACAAAATTCCAGGTGAATCCAACAAAATCCCACAAAATCCCTCAAAATCCTACAAAATCCCACAAAATTATTTCAACCTCCTCAAAATCCCCAAAATTCCATGAAAAGCACACAAAATTGTTTAAATTTCCTGAAAATCCCACAAAATCCCACAGAAATCCCACAAAATTACATCAAATTCCTCAAAACTCCACAAAAATTCCTCAAAATTACACAAAAATTCCTCAAAATTCCATCAATTTCTTCCAAATTTCCCAAAAATCCCACAAAATTCCATTAAAAACTCACAAAATTATTTAAATCTCCTCGAAAATGCTACACAATTTTACAAAAATCAAAAAAAATCATAAAAATCCCACAAAATTATTTCAATCTCCTCAAAATTCCAGAAAATTCCTCAAAATTTTTACAAAATTCCACAATAATTCCACAAAACTCCACAAAAATTCTTCAAAAACTCCACCAATCTCTTAAAAATCCCACAAAATTCACCTAATCTCTTCAAAATCACACAAAAATACCAGAAAATTCCACAAAAATACCACAAAATTATTTCAACCTCCTCAAATCCCATAAAATTCCACAAAAAGCCCACAAAATTCTTTTAATTTCCTGAAAATTCCACAAAAAATCCCAAGAAAATCCATCAAAGTCCCACAAAATTATTCAAATCTCCTCAAAATACCACAAAAATTCCAGAAACATGCCACAAAATTCCACAAAAATCCCACAAAACTCCACAAAAGTTCCTCAAAATTCTCCTACTCTCTTCAAAATCCCACAAAATTACCAAAAAATTACCACAAAATTCCACAAAATTTCTACAAAATGGCACAAAATCTCAAGGAAAGCTCACAAAATTATTTAAATCCCCTCAAAATCCTACAAAAAAACCTCAAAAATCCCAAGAAAATCCATAAAAGTCCCAGAAAATTATTTACATCTCCACAAAATACCACAAAATTCCACAAAAAGCCCACAAAATGGTTTAAATTTCCTGAAAATCCTAAAAAATACTACAAAAATCCCTAAAAATTGCACAAAAATTCCACAAAAATCCCACAAAATCCCACAATAATACCACAAAATACAATTAAATCGCCTCAAAATTATTTACATCTCCTTAAAATCCCACAAAATACCACAAAAATCCCACCAAACTATTTAAATTTTCTCAAATGGCTGCAAAATTCCAGATGAATCCCACAAAATTGTACAAAAAGCCCAAAAAATTCTTTTAATTTCCTGAAAATTCCACAAAATTCCACAAAAAGCCCACAAAATTACAAAAAAATTCTTCAAAACTCCACAAAAATTCCTCAAAATTACACAAAAATGCCTCAAAATTAAAGAAATTTCTTTAAAATTTCCCAAAAATCCCACAAAATTCCATTAAAAACTCACAAAATTATTTTACATCTCCTCAAAATTCCACAAAATTAACCAAAATTAAAAAAAATTCTACAATAATTCCACAACACTCCACAAAAATTCTTCAAAAACTCCACCAATCTCTTCAGAATCCCACAAATTTCACCTAATCTCTTCAAAATCACACAAAAATACCGGAAAATTCCACAAAAATACCACAAAATTATTTCAACCTCCTCAAATCCCATAAAATTCCACAAAAAGCCCACAAAATTCTTTTAATTTCCTGAAAATTCCACAAAAATCCCAAGGAAATCCATCAAAGTCCCACAAAATTATTTAAAGCTCCTCAAAATACCACAAAATTCCACAAAAAACCAACAAAATTCCATTAAAAACTCACAAAATTATTTAAATCGCCTCAAAATCCTACAAAACTCCACCAAAATTGCAAAAAATTCCATAAGAATCCCACAAAATTCCAAAAAATACCACAAAATTATTTAAACCTCCTCAAAATACCACAAAATTATATCAATTTCTTCAACATTTCCCAAAAAATACCACAAAATTCAATTAAATGCTCACGAAATTATTTAAATCTTTTCAAAATCCCGCAGAATTCCACAAAAATCCCACAAAAACCGCAATAATACCACAAAATTCCAATAAATTGGGAGACGGCATTTCCGGACATTTTCCGCAAGAAGCCAGTGTGTACTGGTGTTGCAAGGTGTGACTGTGTGCATGTGGATGTATTCCGGTGAGTTCCAATATGTTTGAGTGTTTTTCGCTGTGTCCGTATATAGCTAGGTTGGCTGGAGGAGTCCGAGTGTACCCCGGAGGTTAAGGGTGCTCCGCTGTGCAATAAGGTGTACACGGAGGTTTGCCCACAGTGTCCCAGTGAAACCTGCTGTACTCTCGTGTTTTCAGGTGTGTTCGGTCGAGCTGGGGTATTTACACGTGATCCCAGGAGCGCGTAGGGTGCACGGGTAGGCCTGGGTTTGACAGGGTGAGCTTGCAGCACTTCTGATATGTGTGAGGTGTGTTGGAGTGTTAGAAGGTGTATCCCGATGTTTCTGCGTGTGTTGGGGTGTTTCTGTATGTGTCCAGGGACTTTCCGTTGTCTTTCGGTATTCCAAAGAGCGGCGATGTGGGAAAGGGCGTTTCCAGACGTTTTCCGCAAGAACCCAATGTGCCCTGGTGTTGCAAGGTGTGACTGTGTGTATGTGGATGTATTCCGGTGAATTCCAATGTGTTTGGGTGTTTTTTGGTGTGTCCATATACAGCTAGGTATGACCAGAGGTGTCCAAGCGTACCTGGGAAGTTAAGGGTGTTCCGCTGTGCAATAAGGTGTACACGGATGTTTGCCCACAGTGTCCCAGTGAGACCCAATCTGCGCTCTTGTTTCCATGTGTGCTTGGAGGATTTGGGGTATTAACGTGTGGTCCCAGGTGCGCGTAGTTGTTCACGGGTAGGCCTGGGTTTGACAGGGCGAGCTTGCAGCACTTCTGATATGTGTGAGGTATGTTGGGGTGCTAGAAGATGTTTCCCGATGTTGCTGCGTGTGTTGCTGTTTTTCCTTATGTGACTGGGGACTTTCCGTTGTCTTTCGGTATTCCAAAGAGCGGGGATGTGGTATAGTGCGTTTCTGGACGTTTTCCGCAAGAAGCCAGTGTGTACTAGTGTTTTAAGGTATGACTGTGTGCATGTGGATGTTTTCCGGTGAATTCCAATATATTTGGGTGTTTTTTGCTGTGTCCGTATATAGCTAGGTGTGGCCGGAGGTGTCCGCACACTGGGTTCTTGCGTAAAACATCCACTAAGGCACTATACCACATCGATGCTCTCTGGATTACCGAAAGACTACCAAAGTACCCGGACACATACGGAAAAACAGCAACACACGCAGAAATATCGGGAAACACTTTCTAACACCCCAACACACCTCACACTATCTGAAGTGTTGCAAGCTCACCCTGTCAAAACCAGTCCTACCCGTGCACATCTACGGGCACCTGAGATCACGCGTAAATACCCCAGCTTGTCCAAACAAACATGAAAACACGAGGGCACAGCGGGTCTCAGTCGGACACTCTGAGCAAACCTCTGTGTACACCTCATTGCACAGGGGAACACCCGTTAAATCCCTGCTACACTCGGACACCTCCGGCCACACCTAGCTATATACGGACACACTGAAAAATACCCAAACACGTTGGAAGTCACCAGAATACATCCACATGCACACAGTCACACCTTGCAACACCAGCGCACACTGGGTTCTTGCGGAAAACGTCCGGAAACGCCCTTTCCCATATCGCCGCTCTTTGGAATACCGAAAGACAACGGAAAGTCCCGGGCCACATATGGAAACACTGCAACACACGCAGAAACATCGGGATACACCTTCTAACACTCCAACATACCTCACACATATCAGAAGTGTTGCAAGCTCGCCCTGTCAAACCCAGGCCTACCCATGAACAACTACGCGCACCTGGGACCACACGTTAATACCCCAAATCCTCCAAGCACACATGGAAACAAGAGCGCAGATTGGGTCTCACTGGGACACTGTGGGCAAACATCCGTGTACACCTTATTGCACAGCGGAACACCCTTAACTTCCCAGGTACGCTCGGACACCTCCGGCCATACCTAGCTGTATACGGACACACCGAAAAACACCCAAACACATTGGAAGTCACCGGAATACATCCACATACACACAGTCACACCTTGCAACACCAGGGCACATTGGGTTCTTGTGGAAAACGTCCGGAAACGCCCTTTCCCACATCGCCGCTCTTTGGAATACCGAAAGACAACGGAAAGTCCCCGGCCACATACCGAAACACCCCAACACACGCAGAAACATCGGGATACACCTTCTAACACTCCAACACACCTCACAATAGCAGAAGTGCTGCAAGCTCACCCTGTCAAACCCAGGCCTACCCGTACACGACTACGAGCACCTTTGACCACACATTAATACCCCAGCTCGTCCAAACACACTTGAAAACACGAGAGTACAGCGGGACTCACTGGGACACTGTGGGCAAACCTCCGTGTACACCTTATTGCACAGAAGAACAGACTTAACCTCTGGGCTACGCTCGGACACCTCCGGCCACACCTAGCTATATATGGACACACCGAAAAACACCCAAACATTTTGGAATTCACCGGAATACATCCACATGCACACAGTCAAATATTTAACAGTGTCCGAGTGAGACCGGCTGTACGGTCGTGTTTTCATGTGTGTTTTGACGATCTGGGGTATTTATGCGTGATCCCAGGGGCACGTAATTGTGCACAGGTAGGCCTGAGTTTGACAGGGTGAACTTGCAGCACTTCTGATACTGTGAGTTGTGGTGGAGTGTTAGAAGATGTATCCTGATGTTTCTGCATGTGTTGCTCTTTTTCCGGAGGTGTCCGGGTACTTTCCGTGGATGTTCGGTATTCCAGAGAGCGGAGATGTGGTATAGTGCGTTTTCGGACGTTTTCCACAAGAATCCAGTGTGCGTTGGTGTTCCAAGGTGTGACTGTGTGCATGTTGATGTATTCCGGTGAATTCCAATGTGTTTGGGTGTTTTTCGGTGTGTCCGTATATAGCTAGGTTGGCTGGAGGAGTTTGAGCGTTGCCCGGAGGTTAAGTCTGTTCCGCTGTGCAATAAGGTGTACACAGAGGTTTGCCCACAGTGTCCCAGTGAGTCCCGCTGTACTCTCATGATTTTAAGTGTGTTTGGACGATTTGGGGTATTAACATGTGGTCAAAGGTGCTCGTAGTTGTGCAGGGGTAGGCCTGGGTTTGACAGGATGAACTTGCAGCACTTCTGATACTGTGAGGTGGGTTGTGGTGTTAGAAGGTGTTTCCGGATGTTTCTGCGTTTGTTGCAGTGTTTCCGTATGTGTCCAGGGACTCTCCATTGTCTTTTGGGATTCCAAAGAACGGTGATGTGCGATAGTGCGTTACCGGACGTTTTCTGCAAAACCCATTGTGCGCTGGTATTCAAAATTATGACTGTTTGTGGCGATGTACCGCGGTGAATTTCAACGTGTTTCAGTGTTCTTACCTGTGTCCATGTGTAACTATGTATAGCCGGAGGTTCCAAAGCCTACCCCGAATGTTACGTGAGTGCTGATGTGCAATTAGGTGTACAGGGGGATGCCCACTATTACCCCAGAGAGCACCCCTGTACTCTCTTTTTGCCCGGTGTTTTGGGACGTCTCGCAGTGTGTATGGATGGTGCCCGGGGTGCACAGTTCTACACCGGTACTTCTGAAATTGACAGCGTGTGCTTGGAGTTCTAATACGCTCAGGTGTTCTAGGGCGTTAGAATAAAATGGCGGCGCCCTGTATTTCCGGTTCAAAATGGCGGTGACCGGAATTTCCGGAAAAAACACGGCGGCGCCCTGTATTTCCGGTTCAAAATGGTGGCGCCCTGTATTTCCGGTTCAAAATTGCGGCACCCTGTATTTCTGGCAAAAACATGGCGTTGCCCTGTACTTCCGGTTCAAAATGGCGGCGCCCTGTATTTCCAGAAAAAACATGGCGGTGTCCTGTACTTCCGGTTCAAAATGGTGGTGCCCAGTATTTCCGGTTCAAAATGGCGGCGCCCGGTATTTCCTGAAAAAACATGGCAGCACCCTGTATTTCCGGCCAAAAGATGGCGGGGCTCTGTATTTCCGGTTCAAAATGGGGGCGCCCTGTATTTCCGGTTCAAAAGATGGCGGCACCCTGTACTTCTGGTTCAAAATGGCGGCGCTTTGTATTTCCGGTACAAAAGATGGCGTCGCCCTGTATTTCCGGTTCAAAATGGCGGCACCCTGTATTAGTGGCCAAGAGACAGTGGTGCCCAGTATTTCCGGGTCAAAATGGGGGTGCCCTGTATTTCCGGAAAAAACATGGCAGCGCCCCGTATTTCCGGTTCAAAATGGGGACCAATTGGCGCCATGTTTTTTCCGGAAATACAGGGCACCGCCATTTTGAACCGGAAATACAAAGCGCCGCCATCTTTTGAACCAGAAATTGAAGGCACCGCCATCTTTTTGCCAGAAATACAGGGCGCCCCCATTTTGAACCGGAAATACAGGGCACCGCCATCTTTTGAACCGGAAATACAGGGCGCCCCCATGTTTTTTCCGGAAATACAGGGCACCGCCTGCAAAAGGTGGAGAGCAGCCACCCCGAGAGCTCGACAGGGTCAGTCCCTTTGTTCTCGCACCCGAGTCTCTTCGGGCAGGGACAGTCACCTGCGAGTCCTGCCCTCGCAGCGTGCTGGCAGCAGCCGGGGCCCGGCAGCCGGCACAGCCCGGGCAGCGGCAGCAGCGAGGCCTCCCGGCCGCTTCGGCTCCTCGGCCTCAGCTGCAGCAGCTTGCGCTGAGCTCCACAGGCTCGGCCGTGCAGAGACAGCGTTTCCTCCGAGCCCAGCCCGGGGAGCCCTCCCGGCGGGCAGGAGGCCGCAGGCAGCTTTCCTCAGCCCAGACTCTGCGGGTGTGGCGTGGGCAGCCCTGGGCAGGCTCCGGCCTCCTGCCCACCCCAGCTCCCTTACACAGCTCGGGCTGCAGCCGAGCCCCAAGGGCTCTCTCCTGGAGCTGCCAGGGGACAAAAGGCCAGACTCTTGCCAGAACACCCAGCTCCTCGCTTAGAGAGCAGCCTTACTTCCCAAGCTCCTCCTAACACCTGAACATCTCTGGGAACAGATGACTCCTTTCAAGCCCAGCAAGAGCCTGAGGCAGCCTTGCTTCTGTCTCCCACAGCTACCCTCAATGAGTCAGAGCCATGTAACAGCGACAACTCCATCAGCCACTACTGCCAACCTGTGCCTGCTGTGAAAGGGTTCAGAATTAAACTCCTTCAGACTAGAACAGTAATTGAATCAGTTTAATATACAGTTTGCATATTGTAAATGCACTTGAAACTTACAGTATTGCTAAGAGATGTGGCCATTGAGCCCAAGACCACCTTTCTAGAAAGGCACAGAGAGGTAGGAGAGTTGGGGCATTTCCCCAGATTAGTTGCAAGTGAGAAGGTGCACATAAGACCTTCCTCCTGGAAGCACCAGATCACCAGAAACTTGTGCTCTTTGAGAGGACTGTTAATGTGCTGGGATAAGTGCAGGCACCTGGAGTGACAGCCAAAGCCTCCTGCTGACCCATATGTCAGGAAACTCTTGCTGGATTTTGCATATACTAAAAGAAAAAAAAAAAGGGGGAGGCAGAGCAGAAGAGCTCTGTGTGCATTAAGTGCTCTTGGTGAGGCAGGAGTGAGGGAGACAAGTGACATTGCTTTTGCCCTTGGCTGGGACAAGGACTGTTATATGCACTGCTTTGGACACCACAGCCACCCCAGGGGCAAGTGAGAAGAAATGCACCATCCTCCAGTACTGCCATCATCGTTTCTTACACCAGCAGGACAAGAGCAAAGCTCTGGCTAAACCAAGCACCTGGAGTGGGGACAATGGTGTCACCAAGCATTTGGGTCACCCTCTGTGGCAGCTGAAGTGGCACCATGGTGGTGGGGGGAAGCCTGGAGACTTTTGGCTTTGCAGAAGGCACCGTTCACCAGGGTGGGTGGGTGGGTCTGGAGATGCTAATTCTCAAATTTTGCATAAGGATTCTCTTCCTTGAACAGGCCTAAAAGAGAGGAGAGATTTGTTCAGACAGCAGCTCCCACACTGGTCACAGCAAGCATTAAAACCAGCCCTGGGAAACAACTCTTTGTCATTTGAACATCCTCAAGCCTCCTGGCTGCAGTTCTCCCAGAACACCTGCTCTTACTTGAGCAGTGCCCACAATTAGCTCTGTTTCACTCACCCCTTCTGCACAAGAGGAGACATCCATTGAGAAGTTTGACCTGATGGCAAACTCCTCTCCCAGGCAGTCCATGTACAGCCCAGCTAATCTTCCAGAGGACCCAGCCCATCCAGAGGCCCTGGGATCTCCTGCCTAATGTGGATCTGCAGCAAGCAGCAGCTGCAGGCAGAGGAAAGGTCTCTAGCTTTCCCTACAGCCCCCTCAAAGCCAGAGACCACCAAGTGCAGCATGCACGAGCTCACCTACTCCACAGCCAGACTCTGGCAGAGCCCCTGGAAGCCACAATAGGCAGGCTGGAGGGACCCTCCCCTGCACAGAGCAACTGGTTGTTCCCTGCTTCCTTCCAAACTGATGTTCCCCTCAGGTAGGTCCAGACCTGGCCCAGGTCCATGGGACTCACCTGAGGGACAGTCCAGCCCCAGGAGAGAGGCTGTGCACTCCCATCCCCAGGGGACAGACACACGTCCTGGGGAACTGCTGCCAGCACAGAGGACTAGTGGGATTGGGGTGGGATTGGTGCCTGTGCTGTGCTCCTGCAGCTGTGGGCATTCTGATTCCTACCTGGCCCCACTCCCTAGGCTGCTGGCTCCCCTCCCACTTGCTCACCACAGGGCTACTGGAGGGCTGTGCCTGAAGGGTAACAGCATTATGATGGTGCTGTGTCTGCCAGCTCCTGTTTCTCCCCTCCAGCCAGGCTCTGTCTGCTTCTCCCACATGGTAAGCTTGGAGGACACATTCTGGGCAACATTATACACTTCCTCCTGCCTGCCCAGGAAAAACAGCCCTTGTGTGGGCTCATACACCATGACCCCAGCATCTCTACACTTGCTCTGAGCCAAGAGAAGCAGGGACCATGTTTTCCCTGCTGGCCAGGTCTCATCTACAGCTGTAAACATGGCAAGGAGCATAGTTACTGAGGCTGCTTCATCTAAAGCTTAGTTTGAATCACTCATGTCAGCACTGTACCATATTTTCTTCGGATTTCATCATGCCGTGATTTCATCTCTGCTCTCCTGCAAGAAGCAAACAGAAAAGCTGTGAGTCAGTAACTGGTGATACAAAACGGAACAAGAGGAGCCAGAGCTCCTTGCTTGTTCCCAACCAAGGGAGCTCCAGGCTGGCAGGTTTGCTCAGCCTCCTGGAGGCTCTGGGGACCACCAGAGCCCACACACGTCAGCAGCCCTCAGGGAGTTGCATACACAATACTCGTGATACTACATCCACGAGTCAGCCCAGCATGACATTCCTCATGAGGCTTGTGTGTGAACTAGGGCTGAAGCAGCCACTGACTGCATGTGTTGAGCCCCACGTGCCTCCTGGCAGAAGCCAAATCATTCTGCAGCCTCGGGGCCTGTGGTACAAACTCACCTCTCCTCTTGCCGCACCCGTCTCTTCTCCCGCTCCCTGGCTGCTCTCTCGTCATCCTTGTCTGGCCTGGTTAACAGAAAAGCCCCCCTCAGCACTCAGTTCTGCAGCAGCACATGGCTGCATCTGAGCTGCTCCACACAATCAGGGGACCCCCCCCCCAATACTTACTTTTTGCTCTTTTTCTTACAACAGCAGCAGCAGCAGCAGACCCCCAACATAATCAGAAGTGTTCCTCCCACCACAGACATTGCAATGATCAGGGCTTCAAAGTTCACTGAAGGATTTGAAAAAAATGTGTTTAGCACAACAGACACAGCTGCCTGGAGTTACAATACAGTATCACAGGATCACAGAATCATTAATGTTGGGAAAGCACTCTAAGATCATCAAGTCCAACTGCTCCCCCAGCACTACCACTGGTAAACCATGTCCCCCTGAGAGCAACAGCTCTGTGTTTTTTGAATGCTTCCAGGGATGGTGACTCTACCTACCACTGCCCTGGGCAGCCTGTTTCACTGTCTGACCACCCTCTGAGTGAAGAATTTTTTCCTAATATCCCACCTAAACTTCCCCTGGTGCAACTTGAGGCCATTTCCTCTTATCCTACAGCCATTTTCTCTTGTCCTGTTTATGAAAATACAACTGCTGTCACCAGCAGCTTCAGTCACTGGGCTGGAGATGTGTAACCACCTGGGAAAGCAAGTGGACATTGTTAGCTGTAGCTATACCAAGTGTTGGTACCCACAAATAAACACCAGCTGAGTACATGTACCTGCTAACAGGAGTGCTCAGTTACTGGCCATGAAGAAAGGTGAGGACAAACGCTCACAGGTCAAACTCCTCTGGCAGAAACAGGAGCAAAGCCATCTTAATCACTAATCCAGGTAAAAAGTAACCATCAAGGGAAAAACCCAGCAACTGAAGGCTTCAGGGCTAAGGAACAACCTCTGACAGGGAGCAGTTACTGTCCATGGGAGCAAGCCTCAGAAGTAATCTCTGATGAGAAGAGCACTTATAGGTGTCTGACGACCTTGGGCAAGAGAAACTGAAACAAGATCTGTTGGGATTTATCAGCCTGGGGCCAGCAGTGCTGCTCAGGCAGCTGAAGGCCAAGTCCTGCTTCCTACACCTGACTGCCACGTCTCCCCAGGATTGGGGGGATCTGCTTGCCCACACACAGAACAAAACCTGCTGGAATATGGTAAAGCAGCAGCCATGAGCCCTGGTCCCTGCTCATCCTACTGAGCTCCTGCAGTAATGGCAGTAGAGACAGCAGCCAAAACTGACACATCCAGATGCCAAGGATTTCAGGCAACAACAAAGAGGAGTTTCTTCCAAGTATGAATCAGGCTGTTCAGAGACTTGAGCCTGTGAAAATATTTGTTTAGGAGCCACTTTGCACACAACAGACAGGTTACAGAAATATCAGAGTGCCTGAACCTGCTCAGAGCACTTTTGAAGATCATTTAGTCCAACTCCCTGCCGTGGGCAGGGACATCTTTCACTAGACCAGGCTGCTCACAGTCCTATCCAACCTGACCTTGAATGTTTCCAGGGATGGGGCATTCACCACCTCTCTGGGCAACCTATTCCAGTGCCTCATTACCCTCACTGTAAGAAAATTCTTCCTTTTATCTGTTTTAAATAGATCCTCTTTTAAGTACTCCAGGCTGAGCTGACTCCACTGAAATTGTTTTCAAAGCCTGCAGCAGCGTCATTGCTTCTGAAACCCTTTTGGGGTTTCAGGATGAGCCTGGGGTTCAGCTCCCCCTTTCCCACATGGAGAGGTCTGTGGCAGAGCACCAGGCACTCCTCCAGCTGATGACAGAGGCGAAATCACACACACCAAAAATGCAGACTCACGTAAGAGCTAATCTCCCACAGGACTAATCTCCTCTATAGCAAGCTTTGCAAGCTCAGGAATGTGTTCTTCAATAATGAAGCCTTTTGTGAAGTTACTCACATTAAAATTAGTATTTCAAGGTCTTACAGAAGTTTCAGAAAAGCATACCACAGGGCTCACAAAGAGCAGATTCTTTCTCTACAAGCATAAGAGCAGTTTGAACTCTTGTGGGCAGACGAGAGCCCAGCCTCGAGCACAACAGATGACAGGCAATGACAGTTCAGCTCCAGGCTCCTCATCAAGGGGGTGGGTGAGAGCAACTAAGCCCCAGCTTGATTCCTTCCTGCTCCAGCCCCCAAAAGCTGGCTCCTGTCTGAGCATGAACATGCACTAAGATTGGTCTAAACAAGGCACCAATTTCTCCAGAAATCCTTCAGAAGACAGAGCAACAGGGAGGAGAATCAGCCAAGAGCCAGCTGTCCACCAGAAAAACCTCCCAGAGGAGCCCTGCACATGCAGCAGTAGTTTCAGAAGAGGTTTTTTTCTTAGGTGGGTAAGAGCTGAGCAGGGCTATGGTACACTCAGCACTAGAAGCACTCACAGGTTTTCCAGAGCAGTCACCACACCTCTGGCTCCAGGAGCCCACCTGGGAAGCAGCCACATGAAAAGCCAGAAGCGGTGCACAGAGTGACATGCCACCTGCAGTGGAGAGATCTTCTGGGATTCAGACACCAGGAGGGGCTGCACAGGCCCACAGAGAACCCTCCACTCCTGTTCCCAGGCGCTAGCCACGTCTGGAGCCTCCATCACACCAAAGCATAAGGGAAGTATTTTGGACTAGCTAAATCCTCACGGGTCCTACTTGCCAGAAGGCAGGGAACTGCTCATACTCCGCTTCCCCACCCACACTTCAGGAAGTTTGCAGAACCTTGACTGACTTCAGCCTGTCATTACTACTCTGGCAGAGAGATGGGGAGGCAGGAGAACCTCCCACCAGCAGCAAGCACTCACACAATCATCACCCCAGGCTGGCACTTACCCCAGCAGACTCCCCAGCGTGCAGAGCGGAGCTCACACAGGTCGGCCGGAGGAAGGATTCTTCGGACGGGGTATTCCATGCACCTCCTGCTGCTGGCACACCACAGGCACTAGAACACAGGAACAAGGCACCACAGCGTTACTGGTGCACTGCCAGTGACCCACGCTTTGCTTTGGCAGCCACAGCACAGGGCCACTGCTGCCAGCTCACAAGAACCAGATAGCACCCAGCAGCAACAGGGTGCTCAGGAGTAAGAGCTGTGTCAGTGCAGATCACACCAGAAGAGGAAGGCGAGGGGAGTGCAGAATTCTAAAACAAGTAAAGATGCTGACAATCCTTCTCCTGGCTTAGAATTGTAGACTATCCTGAGTTGGAAGGGACTCACAAGGATCACTGAGCCAACTACTGGCCCTGCCCAGGATAGCCTTAAGAATCCCACCATGCCTTGCATAATTAATAACACAAATCCTTTATTTTTGGGATAAGAAGAAAGCCTTTAAGACAAAGCACTCTACACACACAGAGCTGATGAGCTGGACGGGTGTGTGTGTGTGTCTGCCCAGCCACTACTCCAACCCCAGCATTCAGCAGGGTTTGGTCAAACTGGTTCTGGTGACATCAGCTGCACGATCTGACTCAAGTTCAAGTTTGCTGATATCTGTGATAAGGCAGAGGAGACTGGCAGGACACCAGTTCACATCCTGCATCCACCCAGTGCCATGGCACAGACTGGTGGAGGGGAACTTGACCAGCCTGTCCAGCCCACTCAGTCCCTTCTCCAAACACATCGCCCATCCATGAGGAAGCAGCTCAGCAATTCCATTACTCTAATCAAAAAGCACACAACAAAACCCACCCAGTTTCTAGCAACCTCCTTCCAGAGCACCAGTGAGAGACTGCCCTCTCACCTTCACAAGTGGGTGGAATTCGCAACGTGTCTGGGACAAGGGCAGGGGACCAGCCCCCTTTCCAGGAAGGAAACATTTTCAGGCATGGTGAGAGGTTGGGAGTCTCAACTCTGCGAGTCTCAACTCATGCTGCTACTCACAGTGACATTTTTCAGGCACTCTTCACAGCTCCTGTTCGTATACTGGCGACAATCTGCAGGAAGGAAAAAAGACACCTCAGGACTTTGAAGAGCTTCAGTGGTTTAAAACTCTGGGCTCCTCCAAGCCTGCTCCTACCCAGCACTGGACCAGCAGCAATGCATGCTGCTGCTAGAGCCACCAGCTTCAGCCTGTGCTCCGTGTCAAGCAGGAGGCCCAAACACAAATGGAAGTTCATCTGCCTTGCCCTGCTGACAAAGCCCGAAGCTGTGAGTTCCTCTCTTGGGTTTTATTTCCCTAAAAGCCTGAGCATCTGCTATGGCAGCAGGGCAGCCAGGGGACAATCTGGAGGGACCCTATGAGGATGAGAGCAAGCACTGGGTAGTTGGTACAGTCCCGTAGCACCAGATGATGGAGCAGCTCAAGCAAACAAGCCCCAGACACAGAAGTTGCTACTAGGAGAAGCAGAGGAGCACACAGGGACACACAGAGCTGCAGATCCTGCAGGAGGGCTCCTGCTGTACATCAGGGCCATACCCTACCCCAGCCAGTTCACCCAAATCTTCCTTCAGCATGACACAGTCCAGGCAGTGGGAGCAGCACTGCAGCCAAAACCTGTGCTCATGTTCAGAACCTGTTTCCACCCCTATGTGGGAGAGGAAGACCCCAGTTCTACAGCTACAGGTGGCTCTCAGGACCAGTGCCACCATGGCTGATGGCATCCCCACAGGATGCATCCAGCTGGGCAGATCTGAACCTGAACAGAGGACAAGCTGGCTCAGTCCAGCCCCCATTCTGAGCTTAGCTACAGCTCCAATCAGTGCTCTTGGAAAACATCTTCCTACAGGATATTCACCTGCAATTCACTGGTGTGCTTCCCCAGATCTTCAGGAAGGGTGGTTTGCCAAGCCCTCAAGAATGAGCCATTTAAAACTGACTCCTGCTTAAGAGTCTAAGCAGCAGCTTGTTTGACAGTAGTTTAAAAGGAAAACTCAAATCAATTTGCCTGACCACTCACTGCTGGATGAAGGATCACGGCTTTGCAGTGTCATAATCAGGAAAAAATCAATCCCAGAGGTGCTTGCTTTCCAGTCTCACAATCAGCAATGCTGTATTTTCTCCCTCCAGCTGGCAGGAGCCCTCAGCTATGACCCACTGTCAGCAGTCACATGCTCTGTGCAGCCCTCCAAACAACTGGGCAATTGATTAACATAGCTCAGATAAGGGTGTTTACACACCCGGAGAGGCTGAGATTGCAGATTTTAAACAGTCTGAAGCTGCATCTTCTCCATTTCTTTAACTGAGGCCGGAAAAGCACAACAGCGCCTGTGCTGCCCTGGGACTGTTCTTTACCAGGAGTCACAAGACATCCCTCCCACAACACAGGAGGCAAGGGTGGGCAAAATAGAACCTGGGCTTTGCTTTCCACTGAGGTATCCCCTCTCCTGGCATCCACAGCTGGAGATCATCCTCCAAGTCATTAAGTCAAAGCCACCCACTTACAGCTGTTTGGGAATGGGCTGCTTCGAGGACACCACAGCCCTTCAGGGTTTGGTTTGTCCAAATGTCCCATTTCAGGTGACCAGAAAGCTCACATGGGATGGCACAGGAAGCACTGCACTCCTCAGGGACAGAGATAGGACAGCACCTCTTGCTGTGCTACAAGAGGAGTGAAGTGAATGGCTTGGGGTGGAAAGAAGAGCAGAAACGTGTTGGTCCTCAACTTCCACCCTGCCAGAGCCACCATGCAAGAGTCATCACACGGAGAACTGGCTTGGAAGAGGGGGAAGATTTCTTAGGGCACTTTGAAGGCAGTCATCCCCACCCTTTGCTACAGCTTCTCCTCCATCTGGTGCAGCACCTCTGGGGGCTATGCTCCATCCCCCACTCACTAAGGAGGAGCAGATAGACATCTGCTGCTCCCCACCCATCCATACCCGACAACACCCATCCTCTTCCCGGTCTGCCAGTCTCCCCCCCTCCCTCCAAAGGGCCATCAGCGAGAGCCTGGCTGCCCAGTGACTGCCCCCTGGTCAGGGAAGGTAAGCAGCTCTCTCACCCGAGCTGCTATCAGCACTAAATCATGGAATCGTAGAATGGTTTGGACAGGAAGGGCTTTACGCCCATCTTGTCCCACCATGGGCAGGGACACCTTCCCCTATCCCAGGTTGCTCCAAGCCCCGTCCAACCTGGCCTTGAACACTTCCAGGGATGGGGCAGCCACAGCTCCTCTGGGCATGGAAGTTCCATTGCAGTGGAAGCTGGAAAAGGGGCTCGCAAAGCTCCACTTCCAGCACGCACTCAAGTTTCCCGAACTCTTAGGGACACAGCAGGCTGTCCCGGATCCCACCCTGCGGAACTCCCTCGCAGCTCTCACTGCCCACAGCGCCTGGCCAGCGACCCGCCGCACGCACCACCGGACATCCCACAAAAATGGGCTCCAAAGCAACCCGGCCGGGATTCTGAGGTGCTGTGCGAGGAGCAGCTGGACCTCCCCAGGCCTTGGCGGAGCCGCAGTCACCGCTTACCTCCGGCCACGTCCTGCGCGGCGGCGGCGGCGGGCAGCAGGGCCAGGGCCAGGGCCAGGGCGCACAGCCGGAGCGCCGGGGCCATGGCGGAGCGGGGCCGGGACACGGCGGGGGCGGCTCCGCAGCTATTGTAGGGCCGGGCCGGGGGCGGGCCGGGGGCGGCCCCTCGGGGGGGACAGCGGGGCTGCCGTCCCCACCCGCCGGAGGGACAAGCGCGGGGGGGCGGCGGCTGCGGGAGCTGTGGCAGGCGGAGACACCCCCGGGGCTGCCGGAGCCCACGGGCACCGCGGCCGCCCGCAGGAGGGGGTCAGACCCCCGCAGCAGCAGGAGCAGGGGAGAGGACCGGCCTTTCCACAACCTCCCCGGGTTAATCTTCCCGGGAGACCCACCGCCTGCCTCCGAGCAAACCCACCTCCAAGGACCCCGCATCCCTTCCCGCACCGGTTCGTCACTCTCTATAGCACGGGAGCACGTTAATGATAAAATACTTGTTAGTTCTCATGACACACCGCGATGTGATGAGGTGTGGAGTTTTATTGCAGACTCCGCTATTGTTCGCGCTGAAGTAAAACAAACAGCCCGGCCCTGGAGAGAAGCACTTTGCTTTTAGAGCAGTCCCCGAGGGATAAAGAACAGCTTTATCCCTGGGATGAGCAAGGTACCACAGCACCCCAGGCTCTGAGACCCTCCCAGCCCCGTCTGGTGTCACAGGTCAGTCACCGCAGCCAGAGGGACTCGAGGACTCCTGGATCGATCGCCAAGCAGAAACAGAGCGGCTTTGCCAAGTTTTACTGTGACTGGAGATCTGTTAGTGTGGGTGTCAGTGCCCAGTCAAGTTCTGTTTTACCTGAATGCTTGATGCATGTAAGAACATCATAAAAACCATACCTGGGTGCCCTGATTTGTCTGGGACATCTCATGCCCATGAATAAATATTATTTACCTGGCACCTGGGTCAGCACTGGCCAGGCATGAATTTTGTGACACATAGTGTGCTATGAGCCCCCTCCTGGGCAAAGCCAAACACCCCTGGCCTCATACCCATGTGTTTCAATATTCAACAGACGAGAAGCTGCATCAATATAAACCTGGATTTTCACGCACTGTAGGTCAAGAGTGAAGTAGGCGCTCCCTTGCACCCCTAAATGCCCCCTCGAGGTGCAGGCAGGAGCAGACAGCCTGGCACAGGCAGTGGGATGGAGAGAAGTGAGTTAACCTGGTACTGGCACTGTGGCCAGACCCTCCCTTGGGTTTTGGTGGAGGGACTAAGCACTGCACAGGTGTTTCTGTGTGGTAAAGCTGTCTGGGTTTTGGAGGGTGAGGTGGTGTGAAGGTACCCATAGGTGGGGGTGGGAGGCAGCTCTGCAGAGCAGTGTGGGTGCCAGGGAAGAGCTCTGGCTTGGAAAATCACCGACTCCTCGGCATGGAGGCAGCTCAGGGACAAGGAAGAAAATATTTTAGATTACCATAAAATAAAGAAGATAACTAATATTTTTCAGCAAAACCCCAAAGAAGGCAGTCCCATAGCTTGAACAAGCAGCAACACTGGCCAACCCTGCTGCTGCCAGCTGCATCGTAGAACTCATCATCCATCTGCTCCGAAAGCTTTGCTTTCCCTGCCGTCTTCTTGGTGTCCTTGAGAGCCAGATGGACTGGCTGCTGGTGACAGAGCTCCTGCAGGCTGGGAGCCGAAGTGGCCAGAGGCACTCGATCATCTGAGGCACGGCTATGGGAGCTGAGCCGCGGGGTGCAGGGGCTGAGCCCGGGGTGTGTGTGATGTGACACAGAGGTGCACTCCTTCCACCGCCACAGGCGAGCGCTCTGGTGCCAGCAGCCGCCTCTTGCTTGTGGTTCGGATTTTGGCAGCTCCTCAGGAGAAACACGGGGCTCTACACGTGTGATGGGGACTTAGGCTGGCAAAGAACCTGTGCATTTGCTGCTCTAAAAGCAGCTGGTGCTCGAAGTTGGGCAGGCACTAATCATCTCCCTGGCTTTCGCTGGTGCAGGGGAGTCTCCCTGGAGCCTCCTCTGGGGCTGTGCAGTGCCCTGACACCAGAGTCACTTCAGGATGGTTTGGGAAGCAGGAGGAAGCATCAACTGAACCATTTATGTTTGCAAAGCACTTCATTTCTTTGTCCTGGGTCTATCCATTGAAGCAACACCTGGACTACAAATCATCCCAGTGGCATGGGCAGGGACCCAGGCAGCAGGAGCAGGCAAGGAGCTGACAGGGAAGTCAGGGGAGACCAGAACGCCACTCTGATCTCAGTGGCCTTTCTTCTCCCTCTCCTTATTTGTCTCTGAAGGGGATTTTCAAACCCTTCAAGATGGCCTCAAGTGGTTTCCAAGGCGACGGTGCTAGAGTCATCACTGCCATGGAAACCCTCTCTTTGGCATCATATAAATATTTCCCTTGAAGGAGGCTGGATGAGTGGGTGATGCACTATTTTCTAGCACTCCCTGGCTGCAACAGGGCAACCTCCAGGAGATGGGAGGGAGCTTGGGAGGTTAAAATTAGCTTGCCATGCCAGCTGGCAAGGGAAAGAGGTGACTGCTGATGTTTCAGCCCAAAACCTGTGGTTATTTGTATCAGTGGGATCCAAATGAAAAAGACTTACTCTGTAGGGAGACAAAAATGAAATAAAAAAATAAGTGGGGGGGAAGTAAAGTTGAGGGGGAAGTAAAGTTGAAAACTGTGGGTTTTTTTGCTGTTCTTCAAAAAAACTTCTTAAAGTTTTCCCTTTAATCACATCCTCTCGGGTCAGTGCGGGCAGATGGGGGTCTTGAAGTACTTCACCCTCTCCTGTGAGCATATTCAAGGCCAAGGGGTTTTGCTTTGCTTTTAATTGCCTCCTTTCTGTCTCATCAACTCACTGACACCTTCACACAAGCACAGGCAGAGGTGTCTGCCTGCAGCCCTGAGCGTAGGCAGTGGAACAGGAAACCCCAAAATACCCTAAAACCCCAAAACCTCGTGCTGTGGTGTCCCCACACTGGGACTCTCCACAGGCCCAGTGGTTCTGCCATCGGCTGAAGCCCAGCAGCCCCTGCAGCCCCTGCCCACCCAGGGTCCTCTGGCTGCACCGTGCTCAGCCCTAGGGCACAGCTCTGGAGAGGCTGCTGGCATGGCCGGGACACCACCCCAGCACGTGGCAGTCCCATTGTCACCCCAGCTCTCAGCCACCACCAGCCAGGGTGGATTTGTGAGCTGTCCTGGGAGCTCCCAGAGTGGAGGAGCCGGTGTTTTCCTAAACAGAGACGTCTGCCTTCGTCACTGGGGCCAAGCTCCGAGCAGGGCACAGGTGCCAGCAGGAGCCGGGACGAGGCTCCACAGAGGCTGTCTCTGCCCAGGCTGGCATAAACACCTCCTGTCCCTGAGCAGATGGCTCCTCTCACATCCACGCTCCAGGCAGATACCAGAGGGCTTTCCTGACAAATAAAGCACAGCCGCACACAGGCCTGGAGCACTTCTGGCTTTCCTGGAAGGAGGAGATGCTCCCTCCTTGTTGGACTGCCCAGGCTATTTTTAGACCTCCATAGCAACCAGAGGATGGGGAGACACGGTGTCCCCTTGCCACCCTCTCACCTGCTGGCTGCTGGCCTTTGGCAGGGGCTGGGGATGGATGCAGGGTCCTGGCTGGACTGGAGGGTAGGGCTTCCACCTGATGACCCCCCAGCACCACCCCAAAAAGTCTCCCAGGAGACAGAGAATTTGCTCCAAGACCCACTTGCTCTCCCCACTCCAGAAGGTGCTGCCAAATAAATCTGGAGACCAGCAAGGTCAGACCTCAGCACCTGCTCTTCTCTTTCTCCCTTTAGAAAAAAACCCACCCTAAATCCAGAGCAAACAATTAAAATGTTCCAGCTGCTGGCTCAGAGCAATGATCCCAGATAAAACCCCAAGGATCTGCCAGCTAAAAATAGCCTGAGCCCCATAAATTAAACAAAAGCTTTTTGCTGGGCTCTTGGAAAGCCAGTTCCAGTGCAGTTTTCTCTATGTAAGGTATAACTCTAATGGTATTTGTTATTATTAGCCCCACCTCCCCCGTGTCACCGACCTTCCCAGCACCATTGTTTAGGAACAGGAATTTTACAGAGCCAGACTTCTTCCTCCTGGAAGCTCCTCTTCAGGAGTGGGATCTCACCTCAGCCACTTTCCTGCCTTTTTATATTACTTTAAACCATTTTTTTCCCTTTTGGGCAACTGATTATTTGATACTAAGACATCCTATGTTTTGTAGGGCCACCCTCATTTAAGGCCTGTCTCAGACATCTGCTTAATTTTTATCCTTACCAGCTGTCCTGGGAGCTGTGGATCCTTAAATAAATTCCTGCTTGGAATGTAAAAGTATTGGGCAGCCTTTTGTGGATACTGTGCAAGCCAACATGCATGCAGGGGCTTGCCTCACCTCCTTTGTGTCATCAAGCCTATTAACAATATTTTCTCATATTATATTTTACACATATATGATGTTGGACAGCCAGTGACTTACAGCTTTCTGGGAGTTTTCTTCTCCAAACATTTAAAGAGCTTCCAGCATCCCACTGCCTCAAGCACACGTGGCCAGCTCATGAGGATGAGTTCTCTCCAATTCCTCTCCAATGCTTTTTCCCAGCATTTCAAGCCAGCTGTGAGGAGCACATCCAACACCTGCTTGCCCATCCCAGATATTCAGGCTTCGTTGCTTTTTCTATGGGCTTTTGCAAAAGTATTTTACTAACTGCACCCAGAGCAGCTGCATCCCAAAGCCACTGAGATCTCTTGCTCCATCCTGGTTCTGGGCTTCAATTTTTTTGCTGCACTTGCCAGTAGTTCTATGGCTGAGTAATCCAGCCCACATCTCCAAAAGGTGTGAGCAGGGCTGGCAGCTCAGAAAATCCACACTGCCTTTTCCAAGTGAAAGCACCATCTCCTTGCTGAGATTTTCTCAGCTTTCCATCACTGCAGACTCCCAGCAGCAGGACTGGCTCTTCTGAAACCACCCAGCAAAGCTTCTCCTCGCTGAGCTGTGCGCAAGCGAGTTTCCACGGGTGCCACCCACTTATCTTGTCCCATGTCATCACGGGCCCCAAAGTTTTTGGCTCCCTGCAATGTTTTTTAGGCTGATAGACCTTGCTGGGCAGGGTGTGAGGAAGAGGACACCTCGCCTGGTTCCTCCCCAAGGAATGCCGACAGCTCTGCGCCCGCATCCTCAGGACCATTCAAGGCTGTGCAGGAGGAAGGGTGAGGTTCCCATCTCACCATGTCCTTGGGTTTGTAACTGTGTTTGTAAACATGCCTCTACCTGCCCCCTCAGCAAGGCAAAACAAAACCCTCAACATGCTATTTTAAGTGATCTCAAAAAAAAAAAAAAAAAAAAAAAAAAAAGTCAGCTCTGAGGCTGTCATGTCTATATTTAGTTGGAACTTTTCTGTCCAGGATTCAGACTCTATTTGGAAGCCCTGTGCCTTGGCATGCAGCCAAGCATCTCAGTTTTATACAGTAATCCCTCAGCATATGGCAAACCTTTCTCCTCTCCCAGTGACTGCGGCAGGCAGCCTGGCATGCAGGGGTTTAAGCTGAACCCAAGATAAGCTGGCTGGCTGAGGATTCACATTGTAGACCCAGAAAGTCTTTTAATAGAAACATCTTCTTGGTGTAGCTTTGGGAAAAAATCACTCAGGGTGCTCCAGGCCTCAGGGCCAGGAGGGCATTTTTGGTGTGCAGGCCTTGGGGCATTTCTGGCTGCTGATCTGGGGTGATGGGGATGAAGATGTGGGACATGCCAACTCACATCTCCAGGTGTCCCTGGCTGGTTCAGCTGTCAAGGTGGGAAACAGTTTCTGGCTTATTTTGCCTCTCTCTCCACTGAAAATGTAAAAAAAAATTCCCATCCATTATTCTATGATTTCACATGCCAATAGTTCTGGGATTGACTAACCTGGTGCCCAGTGCATGCTGTAGTTCCCAATATGTGTTTTCTCCCAGATAGTGTTTCAGTGTCAACAATTTTGTCCTGACAGTTTGCAGGTGTCTGACAGACATTTGAGGAAGCAGCATCCTCATGAACCCTGGTCCTGCTCCTCTCTCCTCTCCTCTCCTCTCCTCTCCCCTCCTCTCCTCTCCTCTCCTCTCCTCTCCTCTCCTCCTCTCCTCTCCTCTCCTCTCCTCTCCTCTCCTCTCCTCTCCTCTCCTCTCCTCTCCTCTCCTCTCCTCTCCTCTCCTCTCCTCTCCTCTCCTCTCCTCTCCTCTCCTCTCCTCTCCTCTCCTCTCCTCTCCTCTCCTCTCCTCTCCTCTCCTCTCCTCTCCTCTCCTCTCCTCTCCTCTCCTCGAGTCTCCTCTCCTCGAAGTCTTGTGACAACACATCTCATGAAAACTCAAGAAACCTCTCATGAAAGTAACTGAGAGTAAACTTGCAGGTTGCTGAGTGCTGTGCACATTTCCCCACTCCTTGGCAGCTGTGGGATAGGGAGAGGCAGAAGCCAGATGAGAAAAGGTGATCACACACTTATTTATACAGCCCTTCCAAATATTTGAGGCTCGTGACATGTGTGATGATGTATAACAAAAATATCTCCTTCAAAAACCTTCCAAGTTAAATCCCACATCCGTATTTTAATTCAGGAGTTCAAGGGATTTAAGGAAGTATATACTTAGAGCGATTCTTATCACTGGCAGTGAGGAGCTCTTCAGCCAGCCCTCCCAGACAGTGGGGCAGGCCTGGGGACAAACCTTCCCTTCCTGGGGAAGAGGAGCCTCGGTGGGGACAACAGGCTGTGGCAATAACATAAAGGGCAAAGTCTGTGGAGATGCACAGGATCAGCCCCCTGGATTTGGGGACCCCCACCTCCATACCTGGCAGAGGGAACACTCATGGTCCCCTGCAGCCTGGTGCTCCAGACTGCTCAACATGATGGGGTTTCTAATGAAGTTGGTTTAATTTTGCTCACTCGGGAGAGACCAAATCATCTGAGGGAGCACAGCGAGCTCTGCAGGGCCCAGGAGCTGCAGGTGGCACCAAACATTCCCTGGGCAGGGCTGTCATGCAAAGCTCAGTTCTCACCAATGCACCACGCTGGAACCACGTGCTCCATCCCAAAGCACCCATCCACAGGTGCCTCCCCCTGCTCCGGGGATGGCAGTGTGCAGGGGACCCCCATGGACACTGTGCTGTTTGGTTCCCCTTGATCCCACAAGGTATCCCCAGCCCTGGTGGGAAAATCCTCAGAAGAGGCAGCAGAGCACGTTCCTGCATGCCCAAATGTCTGCGCAGCCGAGCCAAGCTTTACAGAGTGTTTCCAACACCCACCGGCGTGTTCCCTACAGCCCTGTGATTCATCAATAGCCACTTGACTCAGCTCTACCCTTTCATCATCCCCAAATCTGGCATTTCCCAAATCACATGGGCTTTTGCTGCTGCTATTCCACACCTACAGGCCCAGCTGCTCCCTCCCAGACACGCTCTGGGTGCCCGCTGCCTGACGACACATGCTGCCCTGAGATGACACAGGGGTCTGCCACAGCAGATTTTATCCCCACACTCTCCCCACAATCCTTCTTCCCACAGACAGGGATTTCCTTCTCGCAGTCATCATCTCACTGCCTGCATCCCTTGGGGTGCAGCAATGCAGGACAAGAAGGATGGAGATTTGGATAAAGGTCTTGTGCCTTTTCATGGTTGAAAGGTCAGTGGAAAACCTGTTTAGTCTTTCGATTAAGGATCCCCATGTAGATTCCCAGGTAAGATGGGTGTCTGTGGGAACCGGGTACACCACCAGAAGTGACCCACAGCTGGATCAATACATCCCAGAAGATGCCACGAGTTTCCCAGGAGCTCTGTGCTGCAGTGAGGATTTTTTGTTGCAATCCTGATTTTCTCGTTCTCATCCTGGGATGTTTGAACTCGTGGTGCCAAATGCTGCCCCAGTGTGTTTATTAGTGCTGATTGTAAAACCCTGGCAGTAGCACTCACAGTCAGGTCTGCAGGAATCTGCTGCCTTCCAGACAGATGGGCCTTATTAAGAGGTGTCACACCACTAACAACACCTGACAGCTCCTGTGCTCCCTTCCCTGCTCTTCTCCTCAGTGTGTGAGCGAGGCAGCAGCAGGAGGCAGGATCCCTCTGTTCCCATGCCTGCCCTGAGGGCACAGAGCTGGGGCTCTGAGTGGATTCCTGCACCCCAAATTTGCTCCGTGCTCTTCCCTTGCCCTCCTCCTGCCACCTCCCTTCTTGGAGATGGAGGCACCCAGCTGTACCCATAGGTGTGCAGTGAGGGGTCACCCCCAGCACTGGATGCTCGAGGTTGTAGATGATGCATCAGGATCTCTGTACAGGAGGGGGTTTTCCATATATTTTGTTACATTTGGGATTTTTTTTCACTAGGCTAAGAGGTCCTGGTGCTCTCTGCCAATGGGTTCTGATGTCTTGATGCTGTGACATCCTCATGTTCTGAGTTGTTGCTTTATCACTGTGGCAATCTCAAGTCTAGAACAGGCCACAGATTTGGTTGGAGGGATGGAATCCCTCTCCTATAAGGAAACACTGAGGACTGTTCAGTCTGAGGAAGAGAAGGCTCCAGGGAGACCTTATTGTGCTTTTTCAGTACCTAAAGAGTCTCCAAGAGAGCAGGAAAAGGACTTTGGACAAGGACAAGGCTAGGTGTGCTGATAGGGCAGGGCAAAATGGTTTTACACTGACTGAGGGCAGACTGGATTTGGGGAAGTAATTCTTTTGTTTCGGGCCAGTTTGGATGGGGCTTGGAACAAACTGGTC
Organism: Pseudopodoces humilis; assembly: GCF_049639895.1. NCBI lineage: Eukaryota > Metazoa > Chordata > Aves > Passeriformes > Paridae > Pseudopodoces > Pseudopodoces humilis. The sequence goes on along the minus strand of NC_142210.1, from coordinate 4,089,020 downwards.
TAGTGGAAGGTGTCTCCACCTGTGAGGATGAGATGTTGGGGCTGGATGACTTTTAAGGTCTCTTAAAACACAAACCATTCAGCAATTCCACAATTCTACAACCACCTTCTACTGGCTCAAGGTCACTCGAGGGGAAATAGGGCAGGGGTGAAATGTAAAGTACTCATGGGTGCTCTGACTCACCCCATAACACCACTCTCAGTCTCCCAGCTCCCTCCCTCCCTCCTGGGTTTCCCCAGCTTGTACCGAGTTCCATGCCTTGCAAGGCTCCATGCTCCCAGCACGGAGTCCTCCTCCAGCCTCAGGAGGATGCTGCTTCATCAAAATCCCTACCTCACACTGTCTTTCCCTGACAGCAGGCTGGCTCTGCAGCAGAGCTGGGCTTGGGCAAGAGCCACACAGCTCTGGAGAGCCGCTGCTGGCACTGCTGCAGATGTTCCCTCCGACAGTGCTGCTGCAACTCTCACTTGCTTCCTGCCAGCCCCATGGTTTCCCATTCCCATATCAGAATTATTTCACCCTCCAGAAAGCCACCCTGCCTAGAAGTGGTGTTCTGTGGGAGAGCCATGCAGGCTGTTCCCAGGTGCAGAGGCAGGGATGGAGTCAGCTGGCAGCCAGCAGCCAAGTTGTTGTTTCCTCTGTGATGCTCAGCACCCCCAGACTTTTGGGAAAAGTCTGCTGGGTTGACACCAAGTTCTCTGGGAAAATCCACGATAGTGAGAGAGCGAGTGTCTGCCCTGCCCTGCTGCTGGCTCATCTCACTGAGTGCAGGAGCCTCAGCACAGTGCCCAGGGACATCCTTGTCACCATGACTGACAGCTGGGAAGGGGCCAGTTCAGCCCTGTTGGCATCTCCTGACTCTTCAGTCAGGTCCCTCTCAAGGGACATCCCATCCCTGCAGAGTTTTCTAATTTCCAACCTAATCTACCTCTCTACAGGCTCACTGAGAATTAATATAACACTGACAACCACCCATGAGCTCATTCTTCTCCCAGGGAGCAGAACTGTACTGAGCAGAACTAGTACAAAAAATCATCCTGGAAATTTCTTCTGGGTTTGTGGGGTTTTTATCACCTTTCCTGTGGTCGCTGAGAAATAACTGGGCTGTGAAGGGCTTCCCAAGCAGCTGTTTGTCTTTGGAGCAAGAGCTGGGACTGGGGGAGCCTGGGCTCATTTTGATTTTATCTTGACTGCAGTGCTCATTGCTCTGCAGCTCCAATTTGTAATCACACATTCAGTAAAATAATCAAGTTATAATTGCTTGGGATTCCTTCTCTCCTACGTCACAGAGCCCAGGAGGGGAAGCAGTGCTACATCTGAGTCAGCAGCCAGCCTTGGCATTGCCTTGGGCCAACATTTCAAGAGAAAATGAACCAGAGTTAAACCAAGAAGAGAGCTGATAAAAATCTCCCAAATCTGCCCAGGTGATGAAAAGACATTTTTAACCTCTCCTTCTCTTGTCACCCTGAAGAAAGCATCTTTTTCCCTTTGAATACCCTCAAAATAAGGCTGGATCGGTGCCCATCCTTTGCAGAGCAATCACCTCCGTGGGAACCTGTGTGTCCAGGGAGGTCAGGGGAGGTTCAGCCCCTTCTCTGCTGATCCCTGCTGGGTTTGGGCTCTGCCAGGAGCAACCAGAGAAAGAAAAAGAAGAAATCACTGAGCGTCAGAACAAAGAATCATAAGTGACTCAGGCTTAAGAACAACAGTTTTTGTCAGGCAAAATGTAATGGCTTTTCTGGACAGGGATAGAAAATGGAGCTGCAGCTCTCATTAACCCATCACTTACCTTAATCTGGAGAGCGAGGCTTGGACAGACCTGGCCTTGAGGCACAGGGCTTGGCAGAGATGTTGTGCCAAGGAGCACCTGCAGAAACACCTGTGGGGTGTTTGGTGCCTGGTGGGTCATCCCAGGGAGACACTCACTGGCAGAGCAGGGAGAATATTGGGAAACTGGCAGGGACCAGGGAGGCATTACAAATCCCCAGGGTGGCAACTCCATTCTGGCACCTTGTCCTTCCTGCTTCTCCAAACTGGGTTTTTCCTCCTGCATGAGGCAGTGCTCAGAGGCTTCACAGCTCCTGCCAGCGCCTCTGGCCCGTGGTCACTGCCACCAGCAAAGGGATCCTGCTCCTCCCTCGGGTGTGGAGCACTGTGGATTGCACAGTCAGGGCTTTCAGGCTCGGATATCAGTGATATCAGTGGCTCTCCTCTTCCCAAAGCTGACCCCAGTGTCCCACTAAGGGAATCAATCTGGGGTGTGAATCTGCTGCTTCAGCCCTTTTAGGGAGTGGGAGTGTGTCAGGACACAGCATACAGAGCTGCAAGAGAGACATAATCTCCAGGGCTTCTGCCTAACCATAATAATTTGGTCTTTCTACCCTTTTAATTTACTAATTAATCCCTGGAAGGGATACTTACTCGGATGCAGGGAAAGAATTAAACTCTCTCGTCTGGGAGTGCTGAGAATTTCACCAATAGCCCTGGCAGAGCACTAGCAAAGGCAGAGCAGAGGAATCCAGCATCTCACTGGGCCAGCAGCTTCTCATGACTGAGCCAGCCACTCTGACTGAAAAAAATATTCATGCCCCACTCCTGTGGGGCCATTCCAATGGCTGGAAAACCTGTGAGAACTCCTGGCCATCTGGAAAGCCCTGGGAGACTGCTGCTGGCTGGCAATTATGGCAGGAGGTAATAATGCATCCTGAGACTGCTGCTCCTATGAGGGCCGGGATCAACCCTGAGCTGGCAAAGGCATCATCTGGTGTGAGTTTTCTTTTGGGAAAAAGGCTCTGTATCTACCAGCTGAGCCCTTGCAGGAGGAATTTCACCAGGCCTGGCCAGGTCTCTTCCTGCCCAGCTCATAGACCATGTGCCCTGGGACCCTGGATACAGACAGCAACAGGCCAGGAGACTTCTTCATCCTCCTCCTCCTCTCACCCATGTGCTTGACAAACTGTTGCCTCCATGCAATGGTTGATAAAACTCATTTATTATGAATTTCCTGCCCTGCCTCCCTCATGGTGACTGGGCTTTCCCTACATGCCAGCCCTGAACTGTGCTCTGAGGCCACACTTCCCCATCCTCATCCTGGTCCCCAACCCAATCCCCATCCATGGGATGGAGAAGTAAGCCAGACAGGACGAGGGCAGGGCTGGGACACTCAGGGGAGAGGAGATGTCACCTGCTTTGGCTCAGGGCTGTCACAGGTTACTGAGGGAGATGGTTGGCATGGGTGGGAGCAGGGAGCTCAGGGTCCCTCCCCACTGCTCTGGAATGTGAGACTTCTCTGTGCTTCATCAGAGACCAGCTGGTTCCTTGAAAGGATGCTCTTTTCCAGGCACAGATGACAAGTGCCACCATCAAAAGTTAATGGTTGGACTCAGTCTTTAGAGGTCTTTTCCCACCTAAATTATTCCATGATTCTGTCTTCCCTAAAACTGGTGTGGCTCTGGGGACTCTGGGGAATCCCAGCCAAGAGCCCCAACCCATCTCTCCAGGGTCCCAGCCATAAGAGAGGGAGGGAAAGTGGATCTGGGGCTGGAGAGATCCCCCGTGTAGAGCAGGAACATCATCTAGGACCGGTGCACAGTCAGCTACAGCTGCAGAACCTGCTTCTGCTTCTCTTGAGCAAGTTCAGTCCCAGCTGTCAGTCCCCTTCTCCTGCTTTTTTTTGAAGCTGGAGAACTACGTGCATGGATCACGTCTCTAATTAATATAAATATAGCGAAACATAAATAATAGACATGCCTGAAATAGTGTCACTCCCAAGCAGGCAGGCAGACGCGTCATGGAAAGAAAATAAAAACGCTTTTTATCTGTTTTGGCATTTTTTGTTTGTTTGTTTTCAGTGGTTTGTTCTGTTCCTGAGGAAAGAGCAACCTTTGCTATGGGTGAAACTCTTTGAAACAGAGACATCGAGGTGTAGGGGGAGGGAAGGCCCAAGGAAGAGTAAAATGGGGACCGGGATGGGGACAAGGATGGCATGAAGATATGGATGGGGACAGGGATGGGGACGGGGATGGGGACATGAAAGGGGATTGGAACACGAACGAGAACGCAGATGGGGAAGTGGGAGGGGATGGGGACAGGGATGGGGTTAAGGCTGGGGATGGAGATAGGCACGGGGACAAGGACGGTGAGCGGGGCAGAGTGCGTGGTCATCGGAAAGCGGGGAAAACCCTGCAGCTGTGGGGAGGTGGGAACTCATCATAAATGAGTTTCAGCGTAGAAACACGTCTCCCACCGCCCCCGCAGCGGGCTGCTCCCGCCCCGGTGCTCCCCGGCGCTGCGCCGGGCCCGGGGAGGGGCGGAGGCGCGGTCGGGGCCGCCGGGCTCTTCCTTCCAACTCCTCCTCCTCCTCCTCATCGTCCTCCTCCCGGTGCCGGCGGAGGCGGGCGGAGCGGCGGGGCGGGCCGGGCCCGTTCGCATCCCCCCATCCCCGCCCGGAGCCGCCGGGCTGTGCAGCGCTCCCGGGCACCGCCAGCCCCGGAGCCGCCGGAGCGCTCCGGCCGCTGCCGCCGATGGCACCGCGCTGCCGCCGCCAAGTAAGGGGACAGCGGCGGGGGGGGAACGCGGGGCTGGGCGGGGATGCCTGGGGGTTCACCTCTTCCAGTCAGTGGGAAAACCCCCTCCGATCCACGCGGGATCTCCCGCCCCACGCGCGGGACAGGAGCCCGTCTGCTCCCCTCGGAGTCCGCGATCTTCTCCCGGGCCAGCCCTGACCCCTTCCGCAGCGGGTCGGGGAGCGCTGGGGGCTCTGAAGGACCGGGGCAGCGCTGAGGATGGGGAATCGGGGATCCCAGGAGTGTCTCCACTCCTGAGAAAAGCTTCCCGAAGGGTGGGAAAAGGAGAGGGCAGCATACCCTTGTCCCCAGCGTGAGGAGGATGGCAGGCAGCCCCTAAAGCAGCCCAGGGGGCTACACCGCCTTCCCTGGTGCCTCAGCATGTGTTGGTTCTCAGCCTGGCTATGAAACCACCCGTCCTTTGGCCGGGCAGAACAGCCCAATCCAGCTGTTCCTGTGTGTTGCCAAGCCGGAAAAGCTCGTTAAGTGTCTCTCTAGTTAAGTAAAAATTGCCGGGGTCGTTAGCTTTGGAATACGGGAGGACTGAGGCGCTGCTCGGTGTGGCTGGTCTGTGAAAGGGGGCTGGATGTGACTTGTTGTGCAGGTTGTGTTGGGGAATGAAAGGGAAGAACGCATTTCAAAGCTACCAGGAAGCAGCGCTCCCTCACACAAGGTGTGGTTATAACCCACGGGACCCGTGGCCACAGGGTTCCTGCAGAGACAGAGCCGGGGCTTCCGTCTGACAGGCTGGTGGGTGTCCTGAAGCCCTGGGCTTATAGGTGCGGGGTGGTGGAGGTGAGATGCTGAGGAGGATTCCGGTCCTTGGGATGCAGGGCCAGCATTTGCTTCCCTGTCTGGAAAGGGTTTTTCCGTGGGACAAGGTCTGGTTTGAAAGGGTCTTGCTCTGAAGGTATCCTAGCTCAGATCCAGTCTGCTCCGAACTCAGCCAGCAAAATTATTCTCTAAAAATCCAGCAGGAGTAAGTGAGGAAGTTGTTGGTGTCTCTGGGGTATGAGCCGAGCTCTCCTGGCCCTGGCAGGTGGGCGAGTTCCAAGGGAGGCTGTGCTGGATCCCTGCTGCCACAAGGTTGAGCCAAGCTCTCCCAGCACCCATCTGAGAGTTGGTACAGCCACCCTGGGGCTGGAGGGCTGGCTACAGCCACCCACCTGTCACTGTGTCACTGTGGGGGAGAGCACGGATGCTCCGTGTGGAGATGTCACTGTGTCACTGTGGGGGAGAGCAGGGCATCCCTGTCAGCGCCTTTCATCGCCCTCGTGCCACGAGGGTGCTCAGTATCCTAAGCAAAGTTGGTGGGATGTACCTGGACAGCGTGCCTTGCTCCGTGAGGGTGGGTGGTCAAAGGGTCAGGGGAAATGTCTAGACAGCAACAGGTTTGGAGAATGGAAAAAGCCGAGCCTGAGTGTCCTCTTGGGCTGGCAAAATGCAGGAAAGCGCCTTCTCCTGTTGCTGCAGAAAATAGTTTGAGCGTGACTTGGTTGGGGTTTGTTTGCTGCAGTGGGACAGGAGGGATTTATACTCCACCCACCGCCTCAGGGGCCTCTCCCCATCCAACACAAAAATAGGCTGATCTTTCCAAAAGATGATGGGGGAGGCCTGGAAAATGCCATTCCTGCAGGGACCTGCCCATGCTTCTGCCCCAGGAGATGCTGCACGTGACTGTGGCTTCTGCAGGCCCGGGCAGGGATGCAGGGAAGAGCCCAGCACCCTGCCGTGCTGTGTCCCTCTGCTGCCAGGGAGCCACAGCCTCTGCACGTGTGTGTGTGCACTCAGCAGGAGTGTTGCCTCCTCGTGCCACCTCCTGCAGCTCAAAGAGTTGATGTTTTTCCTTCCCAAAGGGCATCTGAAGCAGAAATCTCCTGCGGGGCATGTGCTGCAGCCCCATCCACGCGTTCCTGTGAAGCCAGTTGAGGCTGGAGGCACCTGGAAGCTGCCAACCCCTTGTCTCTGGTTTTCTGCCCCAGTGTGGACATTTAGGTCCCCATCAGCTGTGGTCCTGGGGGTCTGGGTGGCAGTGGAACAAGCCCTCCCAACCCCACAGTGACCCCCAGAGCACTGTGCTGTAGGATGGAGGAGCTGGGTCCTGACAGGGATGTCCGGCTGGAAAAACAACTCCTCTGCCATCCCATTGCTGCTTCCAGGAGTCCCCCATCCCTGAATACTGCCCACGGACAGCCCTTTCTTAGGGATATTGACGCATTCCACTGCCTGTGGCTTGATCCTGCCACACATCCAGGCTCTGCTTCCCATTGCCCACGGCTAACTCCTGCCTGGCATTTCCCTTCTTGGCGCATTTCAGGCCCTACATGGTTCAGCCCTGGCTCCCACGGAGCTGCACCCATCGATGCTCCCGGCAGCACCTCTGTCCTCACTGCGGCTGGCAGCATGTTCCCTGCAACTTCCCAAGAGCTCCAGCACTGCTTATTCCCTCCAGGAAGGTTTGGGAGGCTCCGAGGTGCCCCCAGTGTCTATCCTTTGCCAGCCTCCCTGAGCCACGCCGGTGCCCAGGCCGGTGCCCAGGCGCACGGCGGGGAAGAGGGGCCGTGTCCCGGTGAGCGCCTTCAGGCAGGGTAACCCGGTGTTATTTGTAACACTAGTAGGGAGCTATTTTTAGCGAGAGGCAAATTTGATTTAATAGAACATAATTTGCCGCTGACAATTCAGAGGGCGGCCAAACAAGGAGCAGCTGGATTCCTGAGGAGGATTTTTCCTGCCCTTCCTGAAATCCGAGGCTGATGTGCCAGAAGTGGCAATTGCTGGGGGAAAGCCCCTTGGGATGGCCCAATTAGCTCTGCTTTGCTTTCCTTTTGGTGCTTTGTGCTGCCCTGTCACCTGCCATTAAAAGAAATGAGGGATATTTTTGTTTCCCTCTCCTCTTGTGAGAGGGCTCAGTTCCCCCAAACTCCTTCAGGGAGCTGGAGCCAGACAAGTCCTCCCCTTTGCCTTTTCTTCTAGCTGGTTTTGTAGTTTCAATCTCTCCTTGGATAAGTTTAGGATAAAAAAGAGGTTCTGATCTGATCCTGGCTTGTTTGCCAGGAAACATGAAGTCTATGTGTGTTCCTGGGAATTTCTTACAGACTGAGTTCTTCTGGACCAGCCTAGGGGGTACTTTGGGACAAACCCATCATCCAGGATAGGAGCAAACACCATGTCCTTGCTTGTGCTTTCATCAAGATGAAGATCCCCACAAAACCAGTGCCAGTGTGGGAAGACATTGGGTAGTTCTTCCTTCGCCGTACCACTGCTGCCTCCAGCCTGTCCCCAGTTGGTGGCATGGGGACAGAGAGCTGCTGGGATGAGCTGGGATAGTCACAGGCTGGAGATGAGTAGTCTTGGGGCTGCAGAGCCCCAGTGAGGGTGGGAAGGTGAGATTTTCCCCAGGATTGTATGTTGGCCCACCATGAGAGCCCTGGGACAGGGCTCCCTGTCCTGGCACTGCCATTGCTCAATCCCTGGGCAGGAACAGTGTCCTGTGGGTTCCCCAAGCCCCACAGCCCTTCAGGCAGCCTCAGAAGCAGCCAAGAAGTCCCATGGAGGGGTGGAACAAGACCCCAGTGACTTTGTTCTCCTGGGGGGAAAGGCCTGAACAGGACTAAGGAGAGCTGTGACATTCAGCTTTAGCAAATGCATAGCCAGGGTTTGTTGGGCTCCTCTCTTGGGGTGCAGTCACTCTTTGCAGCTGGAAAACCCTTTGGCAACCATCTGGGCAGGTGCTCAGCCCTGTGCTGTTTCCTCAGGGGTCACCATCCTCCCCACAGCCACAAAGAGGGTTTGCTCCTTCCTCTGCCAACACCAGGCTTTGCCCCCGGGACCACATCTCGCCCTGGAGCATTTTCAGCAGCTGAACATAAAGCCAAAATAGCATTAGTACAGAAATGTGGGCAAAGTGCTGAGGATGAGGGGTTAAGTGACTGCTCCTGGTGCACCCCCATCATATGTGCATGTCCCTGGAGACTCTGGGTGGGGTTGGTGTGGCACATGGGACCCGATGGCTCCCCAAAATTACTTGTTCATCTTAATCAAAGTTGTTTTTCTGTGAATGGAAAGGTGCAGCTGCCTGGGGGATGTGGGTGCTCCCCAAGCATCATCCCAAGTCCCGTGATCTCTCCCAGCTCATCCTTGCTCTGCTTTCTCCAGTCCATCAGCTCAGCCTGGTGGAAACTGGGAGCCAACATTTAGCAGGGAAACAACCCTAAAATGGAGATCAAACTTCTTGGAGAAAAACCACCTCCTCCAAATGCTGCCCTTTGCTTGATGACCAATTCAGTTAAATGAAAAAATCTAATACATTTTGAAGCCTATTAATGGGTGGGCTGGAGAGGGCCCTTTGGTCAGGGTTTTTCTGTGGCACAGATTTTCCCCTTGCATCCAGTTTTGACTGCAGATTTTCATTTACAATGATTCTCTGGAAGTAAACACCAGCTTTGAAGGTGCAGGAGTAAGCTGGAAGTTTCTACTCTCTTGTATTCCCTGCCTCAGTTTTTGGATCTTTAAATAATCGTGCTCTTCCTTCTGCTCCCCATGCTGGGTTCCCCTGGGAAATGCTGGGGGTGACAAGTTCCCTTCCCTGCCCAAGGTGTTTGCTTGACCTCTGTCAGCCCCATCCTCTGGCCAGTGAGAGCTGTGGGTGCCACCAGGCTGTGGGAGCTTCCCCAGGGACACCAAGCCCTGAGAACGTTCACACTGTGAAGTGCCCTGTGCTCTTCCTTTGTTCCACTGCAGCCCACACACTCTGTTCCCTGGAGCAGGGATGGGAGAGCACCCTGGCACCCCATTTCCAAGTGGGGAAATTTCCACAGACCCCCACTACTGAAGGTGAATGTCCCCATGGCAGCAGGGCCATGTTGTTGACCCCCTCCTCTCTTTCTGTCCCCTCCAGGGAGAAAGGTGCTGACCAGGTGCCCTGAAGCTCTGGGGCTGGCTTCTCACAGGCTCAGCGGTGTGATGCCAGCAGTGGGAGAGCCCCCGGTGACCCTGGCCGTGCCGACGTGACCGAGTGCTCTCTGGGACCTGTGGCACCGAGCCTGGCACGGAGGCAGCGGCTGGTGCCGCGTCCCTGCTGCCTGAAGATGAGTGATGGCACGTGGATCTCGCTCAGCCCCGCCGAGTTTGCCCAGCTCCAGCAGTACACGGACTGTGAGTACCCCGTGCGCCCTTCTGGGACCAGAAGAGCAGATTGAAAAGTCCTGTTGATCTGTGCTGGACTGGTGTCCTGCCTTTCCTTAGTGTCCTCCTGGAAAACCTGGTGATTCCTTAGATTTTGGGTGGAGAGGCTGGAAAAGTCCCTGGCCTCTAACCCCAGCTGTTTGGGGTCCCCATGCCTGCCTGCCCAGAAGGATTTAGCTGAGCTCCGGGGGCCGGACACATGAGCACGGCTCAGTCCGTCTGAAGGCGGCCGGCTCCCACGTTCCTTAGCAGAGTGAAATGCCAACCAGGAAAGCAGACTGGCTTTTCCCAAACACTCGGAGCTGCTCCACAGTGTGCTTTGGGCTGCCAGCCCTCTGCAGTAATTTTCCTTAGTGCTTTTGCAGAGCAATGCTCTGCTGCAGCTCCTGCTGAGAAAAGGAGATTTGCAGCAGCACCAAAGGGGTCCTGGGGCTGGGAGAAGCTGGAGAGAGAGCCTGGGCAAAGGCCAGGGGTCTAAAACCAGGTCCTTGAGGTCCTGAGAGCTGGAGTGTGGGTGTGCTTTTTGATGGAGTTGATGGAGAAGCGGTGCAGCCCATGGAGGTGCTGAGGGCAGGGCAGGGTGAGGCAGGAAAGCCGCAGGATGAAGGGAGAAGGGAGAAGGGAGAAAGGGTGTACAGTGCTGTTCTGCAGAATTGGCACAACCCTGGGGTGAGCAGGCTGGATGGGAGGTGGCTGAGAGGCAAAGGGGACACCGTGAGCTCTCTGAGGCCGTGCTTAGGGACACTGTACATCAAAAGGGTGAGGCTGGGGTTCCTCATGTTCCCCAGTGGGGTCGTGCTCCTCCCCACCAGCCAGAGACCTCAGGCAGGGCAGCAGGCAGAGGTGTGTGTGTGTGCAGTATCTCATCTCTGGAGGATGATGGGCTTTGCTTTCCTGAATCCCAGACCATAAAACACCATCTGTAACGCTGGACTCAGAACACTGATGGCATCTCTGTTTCGTTAATCAAAGTGTGGCCAGCAAGGCTGAAGCCTGGGCAGCTGCCTCCTCCCCTGTAGGATATTCGCTGGGGAACAGGATTTGGGTATCCTGTGAGGAAGGCCAGGATCCCTCTCCTTGAGTGCCCCAGACATCCCAGACAGTTGTGGTCCAGTGCCAAGTTCTGTCCCCAGGAGAGGGCTGGGGGGATCAGAGCCATCACAGCCCCCACGTGGAGAGAGGATTTCACAGTAATTAACAAGGCTGCTGTGTCTGAGAACCTTTTAAATGCACGCACCCAGAGATGTGTGTGAAGTTGAGGGATGAATGTTCACCCACCTTGATCTTTCTTTCTGCTTCTCCCTTTTTTATCTATTTTGAAAGGATGAATGTCCCTCCAGACACTCCAGCCCTAAGGACTCTCAGCCAGGGAAAGTCTTTACCACCTGTGTGGAAGTTTGCATGGACCAATCCAGTGATAGGACAAGAAGGAATGGCCACAAGCTACACTAGGGGAGATTCAGATTGGATATTCAGGCAAATTTCTTCCCCCAAAAGGGTAGTCAAGACGTGAAACAGGCTGTCCAGGGCAGTGGTGAAGTCAGCATCCCTGGAGGTATTTAAAAGCCATGGAGATGTGAGACATTTCTATCTTACTGGTGAACACGATTGTGCTCGTTAATGGTTGGACCTGATGATCTTAGAGAGCTTTTCCAGCCTAAATGATTCCATGATTCTATGAATCCAGTTCTATTTCTCCTTCCTGGCACCTCCTGGAGATACCAGTGGGCAGCCTAAGGCATCCTCTGGGATGGCTGGCCCTGCAGGGGTGTGCTTAGCACACCAGAGCAGCTGGGACTGGAGTGTGCTCCATGCTTTCCTTGCTTTGCTCTGGGTCTGTGTTTATTTTCATGCTGGTAGGAGGAAGTTCTCTATATATGTAAAACTCCCAGGCCAGTTTTCCGTATCTGCCCTGCCCTCTGAATGTGGAAGGGGAAGCAGGGCGTGGGTGACCTCTTCCAGGCACAGAAGGATCCAGAAACTGTATATCCAGCAGATAAACCCCTCTGCACCATCCTGCTGGTGGATGATGAGGGCAGCCTGGTGGGGCCATGCTCAACAGGGCACCTTTGTCTCCCCAGACTCCACCAAGAAGCTCAAGGATGTTCTGGAGGAGTTCAATGGGGACGGCGTCCTCTCGAGGTACAACCCCGAACAGGTACGGCCCTGTGCCCACCACTGTCCCTCTGTGCTGCTGCCAGCCCCCTGCAGGCTCCCCCAGCCCAGCTCCCCCAGCTGGAAGCAGCCAGGAGAAGGCAGGGCTGCCTGCCTGGCCCCCATCTCTCCCCATGGTTTTGCTCCCAGGACTTGATTCCCCGGCCATCCCCGGCCCGTGCCCACCGCATGGCCATCCCACCTCGTCCTGCTGAGAGCTTTTTGGGGCATTGCCTTGCCAGGCAGAATCTGGGAGCAATTTACTCTCCCCCATAAAGCAAATGACTTGGCCAGCATGGGGATGGGACAGCTCTGTGCCCTCTCACTCTCCTCCAAAGAAGGCTGGGATTATATTTTCCAAGCGGTGCTTCCAGAGGCATCTATTAGTGTGCCAGCAGGACAGAGCCTTTCCATGGGGGCTGTAATCAGTAGAATCAAGGCAAAATGAGAAAAATCAATGGGCTGAACACAGCAAGGAGAGGCTCGAAGGTACCCTGTTATTCCAGGGCACCACAGCACCCTCACTCCAGCTGGGGCCACAAAAGCCATTGAGAAGATGTTGTCCTCACACAGTGACAATGCCCAGCAGGGAAGGAGGAGTCACAGAGTCCTCAGGAGGAAGATAGTCCCCATAGGGCTGAGGCTGGGCTGGAAGGTCCCACTGCTCTGCCCTTTCCTGCTGCTCCCCCAGCTGCTGTCCCTGCACTGCTCACCTGGCTCAGCCTCACTGGCCCTGGGGATTTCTGGCCCTGCTGCCTCTGGGTCCCTTTAGGTTACCTCCAGCCATTGGGATTTGGTTTTGGGGAGGGCTCTGCAGCTGATGTACCCAGTGAGGGGGGCCCAGGGCATGAACACTCATGGTGGCCTGGGGCACCTCCATCCTCCTCCTCCTTCTCCTCTGTCCTCTCCCCAGCCCATCGACTACGAGGGCTTCTGCCTCTTCATGAAGACCTACCTGGAGGCAGATGTGCCCGAGGAGCTTTGCCAGCACCTCTTCACTTCCTTCAAGCGTAAGATATGCCAAGCCTCCCCTGAGAGCCAGCACCAGAGCCCCAGTGTGGCACAGCACAGCACCCTCGGTGAGCCAGCCCTGCCACCCAGCCAGGCACGCCACGGGAGTGTGGCACCATGGGCTTGCTCCCACGCTGCTCACAGGAGTGAAGGGTGGGGGGTGGCACCTGGAGGGGGTGGCATCGGGGCCACCCATTTGTCAGATGGGTTCCCAAGCCCTGTGCTGCTCCAGGCAGGGATTTCTCCAGGATGCAGTGGCAGATGCCCTTTAGCCAGAGTCACTCTGTGGCAGCAGCTCCAGGCAGGCTGAGGTGGCCTGTGCCTCTGTCACAGGTACTGGTGTAAGCACTCAGCTGCACCCAGAGCAGGCTGTGTGTGCCAGGCACCCAAGTCTGCCTCCCCCAGCCCTTCCTGGGTGGATTCATGGCTTGTGGAGACATCTGCTGAAAGGACTATAAATTGCAAAGGGAAAGGGAGAACCTCCTCCAGCTCTGGCTGCTGATGAAGGACCACATCCTCCCTGTCTGGTCCTGAGCACTGTGGTGTCCATCATCCAGGGGTGTGAGCACTGCTGGGAGCTCCTGGGCCAGGCAGGAGGGTGTGATGCCCCTCAGGGAGCCCTGGGGCTGGATGCCAGAGTAGAGAGGCGTGGGGCTAGCAGAGGAGACCCAGGGCAAGCACCCAGCCCCAGTTCCTGGAGGAACTTCCTGGAGGAAGGGGCACAGGCACACCCTTGTGTGACGCTGCCCTTGGGCACGTCTGCTTTGCAGGGATCAATGGGAAAACCCTTCGGAGTGCTCTGGGACGACACACCCTGGAGCCCAAGAGCGGCCACAGCAACACAGCTGAGCCACAGCCAGCATCCCTCACCCTGGCATCGATCCCCAATGCCTCCCCCAGCTGGTCCAGATCATCCTCCCAGAAATCCACCACTGGCACCACCTCTGCTCACAACTCCTCAGGCTCTTCCAAGGTCTCCTCTGGGTCTCTGCTCAGCCCTCAGTCACCAGGTGAGCTTGGCTGGGGCTCCACAGGGAGACACAGGCAGTGACAAGTCCTCCCAGTTTCTGCTCAGGTCCCCAGCGTGGTGGCAGTGACCTCCCAAACTTGCTGGGTTCCTGGCATCTCGACACCTTTGCTTGGCCAAACTGAAGCTACCGATCCCATCCCACAGAGCCCCCATCAGTCAATGTCTTAATTACCTGGCAGCATTTTGTAGGGAGGGGGAAATGGGCCCATGAGTCACGGCTGTGCCAGCCCCGAGGAAGGGCCCCTCTGCCAGGACCATCCCTCCTGCTATTAGCACGGCCATCAGCGAGCATGGGCTGTCCTGGCAGCCTGGCAAGCTGCCTTGCTGCCCACTGGGCTTCTCCCTCCTTCTGGGTCGGTGCTTGTTCCCAGCAGGACACGATTCTGTGGGCTCCTACTGCTCACCCCGCCCATAGCTGCAGTGATGGAGGGAGTCTGCACCCCAAGGACTGAGTGGCCTCAGTGTCCTGTGATGGCACCAGCCCCACATCTGCTTCATGCCTCCAGCCCCAAGTGCCCTTTTAATGCCCATTCCTGTGTCCCTTCTGGGTCCCAGCCCTGGCCCTGAGGTGTCACTCGGTCCCACGCCGGATGGGTCCCTGCCCCAGAGTTCCCATGTCCCACCTGGTGACAATTCCTGGTCCAAAGTCATCCCTGTGTGTGGTCTCTCCCTGCCCACAGGCACGAGGGGCGTGGAGAAGAGGTTACCCTTCAGCCTGCGGAAAGGCCCCAGCTCCCTGAAAGCCACCCCACCTCCTCCTCCCACCCCCTTGGCCCAGGTGGTGCACCTGAAGGACATTGTCTGCTACCTGTCCCTGCTGGAGAGGGGACGAGCAGAAGACAAGCTGGAGTGTAAGTGTGACCCTGGGGCCAATGCTGTGTGGAGAGGGGGACCAGGGGCTCAGGGGGCTTTGCCTGAGTGCAGGGCTGGATGCTCCTTGGGAAAATCACCCCTCTTCCCCTTCTGCTCCTGCCTGTGTCTGGCCAAGGGGCCTTGATACTCCACAGTCCTGGGGTCACATCTCACCCTGGCTGAGCCAGCACAGTGCCGCTCCCACCCTGAAGCTCCAGCAGCCTGGAGCACCCCAGGGTGCCCTGGGGCTGGGCCCTAATTATCAGCAGCTTCTCCCTTCCCTCCAGTTATGTTTCGCCTCTATGACACCGATGGAAATGGCCTTCTTGACAGCTCGGTGAGCCTCCCCTCGGGACAGAAATCAGGGGGTGCTCAGAGGGCTGGAAACACTGTTAGGGTGCCCACTGCCCTGGTGAGGTGCTCCAAAAAGGGGCAGGGATATGGGAAGGGAGGAGGAAAGCAGCAGCTGGATTGCAGAGTTGGGGATCACATGCATCCTGCAGGAGCAAGAAAAAAATCCACCCACCAAGAATTGTAGCTCTGCATCAGGTCATGGTATTTCAGGGAAGAAAAGAAATCGTGCACAGCTCCTTCTCCTATTGACGTTTTCTCTTTGTTCTTTGGGTATTGCCCTTGAAACCCATTGCAAATAAAATCTGGTTTATCAGAATAATTTTTCCCAAGGAAAACCCCTTACAGATTTTCTTGCAGATTTTCAGGGTAGAAATTCAGATTTTCTTTTTGCCTGACAAAAGAAGGAGCACCCATTGAGGACTGGGGTGTTCCCATGTGGGTAGGGACTGGGGTAGCCGTAGGCACTTGGGAACGTAGACCTTGGGGTTTTGGGGCTGTGCACTCTGCTCGTGCCTGGAGCTGTCTCTGACATCGGCCACTGCTTTGTGCTTAGGAGCTGGATCGAATCATCAACCAGATGGTGCACGTGGCCGAGTACCTGGAGTGGGACTCCACTGAGCTGAAGCCTGTGAGTGCTGGGGCTGGAGGCAGCTGGGGCAGCTGCAGGGGCTCTCAGCCAGAGCCCTGGCTGGCACCTCTGTGTCACCACATTTTGTCCCTCCCCCAGATCTTGAAGGCTATGATGGAGGAGATCGATTACAACCACGATGGGACTGTGACGCTGGAGGAGTGGATCCGGGGTGGCATGACCACCATCCCCTTGCTGGTCCTTCTGGGGATGGAGACAGTGAGTGTCCCTGCAGGCACCTGCTCCAGCCTATCCACCAGACCACGCACTCCTATGGCACCACACAGCCCCACACTGGCCCCCAGCCCCTGCTGACATCTCCACCCTGCCCCCTTCACCCCCCCAAACATTTCCAAGCTCATTTTTGAGCTGCAGTCACTCTGCCAGCTGCTGTGCCCAAGCAGGCTGGGCTTGCCCCTTGCTATCGCAGCACACCCCAGTTCCATGAACATTTAATCAAAACCTGAGTACCTAAAATGGCATCCCCTCTTGTAGAGTGAGGTTTAAAGAGCAAAGGTGAGCTTGTTGGGACCCCCTTTTTTTCTCTGTCTTGTTTTTTAATCCTTTTGGCCTTCCTTTCTTTTAAGTGCATCCCTGGCCATCAGGTAATAATTTGCAAGGAAAGATGGTTTTGCTTATGGTAACCATGGTTTCCTGGCAGAGGTGGGGTGGGGGACAGGCTTTCTGGCAGAAAAAAAAAAAATCAAGAAAGCAGGGAATTTTAACTGGCTCCTGCAAAGCACTCATGCTTGGCCCCAGATGAAGATGTTTGTGCTTTTGTCACCCCATGGTGGCAGTGGCGGCCCCAAATGTGGAGTCACCTTGCTGTCAGCTGCCAAGATCCTCTCTGTGGCTGGGCGGTGCAAAGGGTCCGTGGGAGGTGGAGCTGGACATGGCCAGGGGGATGAGGTGGCAGGGATGCTCTGGGGAGCACCAAGGGAGAAGGGGAGGAGGGGGAGCCCATGATCCTGCCGGGAGCAAAGTCCCAGAAACACCATGGGGTTTTTAGGGGATGAAAAGTTGATAGAAATGATGGGCTGAGGGGACTCTTGGCAGCAGAGGAGTGACCCCCTGACCCTCCACTCTCCTTCCTTGCAGAACGTGAAAGATGATGGGCAACATGCCTGGAGGCTGAAGCATTTCAAGAAACCCGCCTACTGCAACTTCTGCCGCACCATGCTGCTGGGGGTCCGCAAGCAGGGCCTCTGCTGCTCCTGTGAGTCCTGGACCCTTGCCAGAATGCTGCACTCCCATACTGGTGGCTCCTGCCACGTCCAGTGGTGCCCTGGGGAGGGAGGACTGGTCCCTGTTAGTGCTGAGCCCTGTGGGTGCTGCAGGCTGAGTGGGGAGGGGGCAGCTCCCATGCTGGGGAGTGATGCCCCCTTCTCGGTGTCACTTGGGTTAGTGGTGCCCTGGTAGTGCTGGGGTTACAGCTGGACTCGAGGGTGTGACAGGGCTTTTCAAACCCAAATGATTCTGTGGCTCTATGGTTTTTCTCTCTCACCAGTCTGCAAGTACACGGTCCATGAGAGGTGTGTGTCCAAAGACATTGCTTCCTGCATCAGCACCTATGTCAAATCCAAGAGAAACACAAGTGTGAGTAGGCAGCTGATGCATTTCTGAGCCAGTGGGTGTCCAGGCCCCTTGGTCTCCTGCTCTGCTTCCCTACAGCATCTTCCTTTGAGTTTTACCCCTCACATCCTGGGCAGCAGCTCATGGGCATTCCCAGCATCCAAAGCCTTGTAGGATGCACCCCATCCGCAGTCCCCAGGCACCCACATAACCCCCAGCTCCAAGATTTGCTGTAGCTCTGCGCAGGGGCTCTGCAAAGGGCTGGATTGGATCAGCAGCATCCCTGCAGGACAAGCTTCCAAAATCCTGATGGACACCCTTGGCAGGAGGGAGATGCCTGCGGGTGAGTGGGTGCTGTGCCACAGTGTCCCCGTGCCTTGCAGGTGATGCAGCACACCTGGATCGAGGGCAATTCACCTGCCAAGTGTGACAGGTGTCACAAGAGCATCAAGTGCTACCAGGGCATCACTGGCCTGCACTGTGTCTGGTGCCAAGTCACGGTGAGTACCGGGGCTGGGGCACATCCACAGCACCTGCACGGCCAGCTCTGGGCTCCTGAGCAGGAGAGGGCAGGTGTCCTCTGTTCCACATGCCTACCTCCCACCCCTCCAGCTCCACAACAAGTGTGCCTCCCATGTGAAGCCAGAGTGTGATGGGGGCCCACTGCAGGACCACATCTTGCTCCCATCCTACATCTGCCCAGTTGTCCTGGTAAGTGTCCCTCTTGTCCTGGTAAGTGTCCCTCTTGTCCTGGTAAGTGTCCCCCTTGTCCTGGTAAGTGTCCCCCTTGTCCTGGTAAGTGTCCCTCTTGTCCTGGTAAGTGTCCCTCTTGTCCTGGTAAGTGTCCCCCTTGTCCTGGTAAGTGTCCCCCTTGTCCTGGTAAGTGTCCCTCTTGTCCTGGTAAGTGTCCCCCTTGTCCTGGTAAGTGTCCCCCTTGTCCTGGTAAGTGTCCCCCTTGTCCTGGTAAGTGTCCCCCTCCTCACTGCCAGTGTTAAGGACCCAGCAGGGAATTCCTGAGGCTGCTCTGCCTCCCCTGGCTGCTGGCACTGCCTCTTGGGCAGTGTTGGGCATCCATGCCTTGGTTCCCCAAAGGACAGGCAGTCCCACTGCCGACGGTCGGAGAGTGACTCCCCTGCCAGCACCAGCCCCGAGGACAGCCAGGGCTTCAAGTTCAACTCCACCACAGTGGATGGGCAAGTGCTGCAGGTAGGTTCCTGCACCGGGCTGCAGGTGACCTCTGCCACTGACCTCAGCAGCAGGCAGGAATTCACAGCTGCGTTTTCTGCCCTGCAGATCAGCCCTCAGCCCGGGACACACCCACTCCTCGTGTTTGTGAACCCCAAGAGTGGAGGAAGGCAAGGGGAGAGGTAGGTGGGGTCCTGCCTGGGAACAGCTTCTCCTGGGGCTGGGGGCTGCTGGTCCCTCGGGCATCACTCCTGGTGTGGGAATCACCTTCATGGCATTCCTCAAGTCTGTCTCTTCCCAGGGTCCTGCGGAAGTTTCACTACCTGCTCAACCCACGCCAAGTGTACAGCCTGGACCGCGGCGGGCCCACGCCAGGGTATGGAGTTGCTGCGGGTGATCCTCTGCCCCTTCCCACCGGGCCCTGCTGTCCCACGTCACCCCTTGTCCCTCCTGGCTTTCTCCAGGCTGAACTTCTTTAGGGACACTCCAGATTTCCGTGTGCTGGCCTGCGGAGGGGACGGCACGGTGGGTTGGATCCTGGACTGCATAGGTGAGCAAGGGACAGCTGTGTTCCTGCAGAGCATCATCCACCTTCATCCTTGGTGATCTGCCAGAGATTCCCCATATCCCCCCAGTGACAGTGGGGTGGTGATCCTGCCAGCAGCATCATTCCGGGCTGCTGGTTGAGGAGGGACATGGAGAGGAGCAGGGAATGAGCCTTATCAGCCCCAAACTTCTCTTCTCCCTTGAACTGCAGATAAGGCAAACCTGGTGAAGCACCCACCGGTGGCCATCCTGCCCCTGGGAACGGGCAATGACCTCGCACGGTGCCTGCGCTGGGGAGGAGGTGAGGACAGGCAACATCGCCCAGGGGCTGGCTGGCCTTGGGAACCCTTCAGTGTGACCACCCCCAGGGCAGGGAGGACTCCTGGGGTGCAGTTCAGAGCTCAAGCACCTCTAACTCCTTCCTAAAACTCTAACTCTTAACTCCTTCCAAAAAGAGCAGCCACTGCTTTTTCTCTACAGCCAAGTCCTGCCCAAGCTTTTCCATTTGGAGAGCCCTGCCATTAGCCAAAATCTCTGTCACTGCTGTAAGAATGTGCCATAGCTGCAGCCCCCAAGGGCTTGGCACCTGGCTATGATATGGCTGTGCTCCCCTTGGTCCTCTTTCATCCTCTTTCCCTTCTAGGCTATGAAGGAGGCAACCTGATGAAGGTGCTGAAGGACATAGAGCACAGCACAGAGGTGATGCTGGACCGCTGGCACATAGACATCATCCCTACTGACAGGGAGGCCAATGGAGATCCCATCCCATCCACTATCATCAACAACTACTTCTCCATTGGGGTGGTGAGTCCCATGGGGCAGGAGTTGGTTTCTCCCTTCCTGTTCCTCCTTGCTCACACTCCCAACCTCCCTCCATCTCCTGGACTTTTTTTTTCTGGTTTTATTGTCATTTGTAAAGGCAGCACCAAGGTACATAAGCAGGCATGAGATCTCTATCTTCCCACTGGGAATGTTGCAAGAGCGAGTGTGAAAGGAGCTTGAACAGAATTCAGGGAAGTTTGGGATCCCAAAGACAAGGACACCCCACCTGCCAAGACATCAGCAAAGCCTTGCTTTGGTGTTTGGACCCATGTTCCCCCATGTTTTCCTGGCCTAGAGAGGTTAGGGAGCTTGGGGAGGGTGACAGCCCTGTGCCATGGGGGTTTCTCCCAGTGCTGGGGGTCAGTCCTGAGAGCAGGAGTGTTTTGGGGAAAGCCCTTCTCTTCCCAGGAGCTCACAGCATTTTTGTTCTGTGCCAGGGGTGCCACCATGGCACGGGTCACTCACCTGCAGCACTGCAGGATGCTTCTGGGTTCACAGAGGCTCCTGCTAATGCAGGTGGCATTTGGTGACAGCTTCTAAGTTGGGCTTAAAAACCCCCACTCTGCATAAGCAGAGGTTGTGTTGTTTCAGGAGAGCTGCCATCCTGCCAGGGGAGCTGTCAGGGTGCAGGGTCTTGGGGTGTCCCCAGAACCCCACTGCTCCACTGGTTGCCTTTCCTCCCCTCTCATCATCCCCTCCATGCAGAGCCCCTGTGCTGAGGGAAGGAAGCCAAGTGCACTAATTATGTCTCACCTAACAAGCTTTGGGAAGAGCCTGTCTGAGGGTCCCTCCATCACCTTGGACCTGTCAATGTCATCATCAATGACACCAACATGTAATTGTGCCACAGGGACGAGCATGAAGAGCACGTCACGGGGCACAGGGGGCACAAGGTGGGGATTCTGTTTCTCTGCTGTGCCACTGATGTCTCTGTGCCCCCCACAGGACGCCTCCATCGCCCACCGCTTTCACATCATGCGAGAAAAACACCCTGAGAAATTCAACAGCAGGTGAGGGCTTCCCAAGGGCCCCCCAAGAACTGGGTGTGGGGGACTCCCTGCCACTGCTGTGCATCACACCAGGAGGGTTTGGTGTTTGGCCAACCTTAGGGGACAGGCAGGGCACAAACCTGGTGTGGTGGGGGTCCAGGACCAGGTATGGTGGGGATTTGGGAGGCTTCTTCAAGTCCCGTGTGGTGCGTCAGGCTGCTCCAACTTGGCCACACACCCAGTTAGGTTCATTCATGCTTTATAATTAGTATGGAATTCCAGGACGGGCAGGAGCAGGCCAGGCAGGGAGGGCAGGGCAGACAGCAGGTCGCAGCTCGTTCCCACTGTGCTCAGGATGAATGGAAATGGCAGCAGGAGCTGTGGCCTGTGACCCTCATCCCCAGGTTTAGAAATACCTGCTAGAAAAATCCCTGAGTGGGCCAGAGTGTCTGGCTCTGCCCTCAAGCTCAGCTCCTCTTGGCTTCCAGCCTCTCACAGCTTACAGCTCCCCCTCAAAGCCTGGCTCAGCAGCTGATGCAGGGAATGTGCTGTGGTCAGGGGCTGCTTAGCAGGGTGCTGGGAGGCTGCTGAGGTGTGAAACATCGCCTCCATAGGGTGCCCTGTCTCTTTACAGCTCATCCCATGCCTGGGGAGCACCCAGCACCCCCATCCTCTTCCTCTGATGGGTGTTGGAGCCAGGTCTGTTTGAGCAGACAGCCCCCCAACCCCCAGACACGCCCCTGTCCCACCACACAGCTCCCTAGGGCCAGGATGCCCATGGTCCCTCTCCACAATGGCTTGTGCCTCATCCATGTCTCGTGTCCCCATCACAGCAGCTCCAGACAGTCTCTGGCAGCCCATCCTGCTGCTGACTGGGGCAAGAGGCTGTGTCCAAGGGGGACACTGACACGTCTCTGTACCCCAGGATGAAGAACAAGCTGTGGTACTTCGAGTTCGGGACATCAGAGACCTTTGCAG
Source organism: Pseudopodoces humilis (assembly GCF_049639895.1). NCBI lineage: Eukaryota > Metazoa > Chordata > Aves > Passeriformes > Paridae > Pseudopodoces > Pseudopodoces humilis. The sequence continues at coordinate 4,067,150 of NC_142210.1, read as the reverse complement.
CCACCTGCAAGAAGCTTCATGACTATGTTGAGGTTGAGGTGGGTTTCCTGGGATGGTCCCTGGCTCTAGCCATGGCACAAAGGCTTTCTGGAGCCGCTGCCCATGGATCCCTCAGCTGTCTGAGGGAGAGGGTGCCACCACATGGCTGTGACCCCTCACGGTGGCAGGAGGTCATGGTGGCCCCTACTCCACCACACGGCGCTTGCTACAAAGCCAGCCAGCTGTGGGCAGAAGAATAACCCTGTATTCCACACCTCCAGCTGCATTTGAGAGCATGCCTGGAACATTGTCCCTGTAAATTCTGCCCTCATTGGATGACATGGAAACAGCCTTTAATTAGAGCTGGGAGGAGGGCCCGTGGTTGCTAAGAGCGCTGTCACTTCTCTGCGCTGGGGATTTGGGCTGTAAACTTCCGTCTCTCCCTATTTCTGGATAATCCACCCTTTCATAACTTAGGCTGGAGGGTGAGGGGAGAAAAGAGCACTTGCTGCAAGAGGTGGTGGGAGTCGGAGCAGGTGGTGGGTGCAGGGTGCTGGTGCTGGGCAGGGAGCAGAGCTGGCCCTGCAGAGGGATTTTGATTCCTGTTTCTATACAGGGAGTTTCTTCCCTTCCCAAAGGTTGGAGTGGGTAGCTGCACCCTTGGAAACTTGTGGGAAGGGGCAGGACCAGCATCACAACCATCTCACCTCCTTCCCCATCGGTGCAGCAGTGTCCCAGGGTGGATAAAAGTCCATGTTTGTGGAACTGAATGCTGCTGGAGATGGGCATGAGGTGTCCCCCGTTCCTTCTCAGGGTGCTCCCCACCAAGCGTGTGTCCCCACCAGCTGAGCCCAGTGCCAAGAAAGCGTTAATCCAGCAGCATTTGAAGTTGAAAGCAGCCGCCTGTCGTCCCTCCAGCTCCCAGGCAACTGTCAGCCTTGCAGAGAAATAGCAGTTTTGTTTTGGAAATTGGCACTCGTTCCCCTTACAACTCCTGGAAATGAATTTGCTTTTTCCCCCAGCTGCAAATTTCTCCTTCCAGCCTCTCTGCCAGCACGCTGTCAGCTGCCCCTGCTCAAAGGGCCCATTGTAGCTCCCTGGCATGGACTGGGGAGGGCTCTGGGGGGAGAATGGCTCCTGCCCGCGGCTGTGGGCAGGCGTGGGCGGCTGTGGGCAGGAACGGGCTCCTGCAGCATCCCAGCATCCTGCACTCCTGGCAGCCAGCTCACTCCCATCCCACCGTGGCTGGCTTGGCACCCACTGCCTCGCTGGCAGGTGGGAAAGGTGCCTGTGTTGGGGATGATGCTTGAGGTGTGTTGTCCATCCCACAAGGAATCAGAGCCCTCTGGCTTGGTATCACTGCTCAGAGCATTAAGGTCTTTTCTCTCCCCACAAATCACAATATCATTAAGGCGTATTGAGAACGAAAGGATTAACATCCTTTCCAAGCCTTGGAGAGACAGCTCTTCCCTCCCAAACCAGAAGATTCCTGCTTTTTTGCTTTCAATGTGAGGCTAAAAATAAGATCTCGCAGCACCAGGGAGGCAGAAAGGATCTGACACACTGAGGCGTTCGCTCGTGTGAGCGCCCAGCTCCGCATATCCGGGCTTGGTGTCCTCAGCACAGACCGAGGTGGGGGGGGGGTAAAAACAAGCTCTAGACCTTTGTTAAAGGAAAACAACCAGAACTGGAGCAACAGAAGGGGCTTATTAGCCCATTTCATTCCTCTCAGCACAAGAAGCGAGGGCAGAGATGCTTTTGCATCACCAAAATGCAAGGAAAAGGCTGTGCTGGGATTTGCTGAAGCACAGAGTGGCAAGTAAAGAGCAGATGCCTCAAGGAAAATAGGAATGCTATATAGAAATTCAAGTTGGGTGGAAAAGTGGCTGCTTTCACCAGATGTATTTAGGAAGGAGATCCATGTCTGGGTAGCGTGAGAAGATCTGAAGTTAAGAAATCCATTTCCATGGCTGTTGCTTTCAATCCTGTGGGAAAGCTGCAGGCAATGGATATTTTAACTTTTACAGGGAATTTTCAGCTGAGACAGTCCTGCTGCATGACAGCAAAGCTTGGGATGCCAGTTCTGTGTGCTGCACTGTGGTTTGCTCTCCAAAACCCAACATTTTTCCCTTTAACACCTTCCCCTAACTTCCTTCCAGCCTTATTTCTAGTTTCCAAATGGCACTTGAAGACAAACTGCTTTGAGCTACTTTTTGGGCAGCCAAACTTTCCAGTCCTTTGGAGTCAGTCTGGATAAGGACAGAGGGGAAAGCAGGTGTTGGAGCTCCTTGGGTGGAAGTTGCTTTAGGGTCAAGGTGATGTTGCCTCCCTTTTTGGGTCACAGCACAGAGTCTAGCCAAGGTTTTATGTGGTCCCCCAGGAATTTGCTTTTTTGAAACTGCCATTTTGGACCTGTAGTAAAAGTCCTATGGAAACAGAGGGGAGAGAGCAGCACAAGGAGCACCAAGGAGTTGACAACAGCTCTGGGAAAGCAAAGTGGGAGGGTATTTGCATCTCCAGCCACTCTGGAGCTGCCCGTGCCCCCTGGAGACCATCCAGCGTCACTCTGTGCTCAGGGACCCGCACTGCTTTGGTGGGGAGACGAGGGGAGCTCCGTGTGGTGGGCACAGCCCCCCTGACACCGCCCCTGTGCCTGGCAGTGTGACGGGACCCTGCTAGACCTGAGCACCACATCCCTGGAGGGCATCGCCGTCCTCAACATCCCCAGCATGTACGGGGGCTCCAACCTGTGGGGCGAGACCAAGAAGCAGCGTGGGTACAACCGGCTGGGCAAGAAGGCGCCGGAGAAGCCGCTCGGCACAGTGGTCACCGACGCCAAGGAGCTGAAGTTCTGTGTGCAGGGTGAGCAGAGGGCAATGGGAGAGTGCAGGGTCAGCACGGGGCTGGGCACTCACCAGCTCTGCAAGCAACAGCACTGGAGGGGTTGTTATCAGCTCTGTGTCTTTTGGTGTGCCGGGGTGAGCCCACAGTACGGCAGAGGAAGAGCTGGAACCCAACCACAGAGCTGGCACCAAGGGCTTTTGTAAGGACCTTCCCAGGCTCCAGCACAGCGCTGCCAGGCTGGGTGTGGGGTTTGGGAGCAGCAGGACCCACGCTGAGCCCAGCTGGTACCTCACACCCACTGGTGGGGACAGCCCAAAGTGCTGGCAGCGTTCCCCAGTGGGGAGTAGCGGGGTAGAAAGCAGCCAGCAAAATACGCCGGGTGCCTGGGTGTTTCACCCACCACCTCCCACGGCCTGGGGCTGGGTGGGAATCAGCCCCCTGTGATGTGGCTGCCAGAACAGCAGTGTCACATCCCAGATTGTCACTATCTGTCCCTTGCTGTGTGAGCCAGTGGCAGCAGGCAGTGGGGAGAGGGCTGGAGTGCCAGGCAGTCCCAAAGGGGCTGCAGGGGACAGCAGGGTTGGTACCCTGGGGACATCCCCACTCGTGGTAAGAGGGGTAAGAGGGCATGGGAGGCTCAGAGGATTTCTCAGAGGTAGCAGGGGGTGTATGTGAGAGGGGACCCTGAAGCAGAGAGCTGTGCCATTGTCAGGTGTCCTCGCTGGTGGCCCAGAAGAGCAGGATGTGCTGTGAAAAAGGCAATACCCTGGGATTTGACCAGATATTCTGCCACATGTGCTGGCCTCTGGGGAGCTGCAGCACGCCAGGGTCCCAGGCAAGGGGTGTCATCATTTCATACACTGCAAACAAACAGTCCAAGGGCTGGTGGGGATCTGCTGCTGGCACCGTGTAGGTGCTGTTTCAGACCAGGAGTACTTTTGCTCCTTGGATAGCAGCATTGCCCAGCGCTGGAAACACACAGCTTGGTGGTCTTGGGACACCAGGATAAATCCCCTCTGGATAAATCTGCTCAGGACAGACAGCAGCCCTGTGTGCTGACCCTGAGGTTTCAAATGGGAGCAGAAGGCAGGGGGATGGGGGACCAGCTCAGATCCCTCTCTCTTGCAGACCTCAGCGACCATCTCCTGGAGGTGGTGGGGCTGGAAGGCGCCATGGAAATGGGGCAGATCTACACGGGGCTGAAGAGTGCAGGGAAGAGACTGGCCCAGTGTTCCTCTGTCATCATCAGGTATTTGTCCCCTTCACAGCTGAGTGCCCGACCAGCAGCAAAACCTGACACCTGTGTCACCTTCTCTTCTCCGTGCCTTGCAGGACGTCCAAGCTGCTGCCCATGCAGGTGGATGGGGAACCCTGGATGCAGCCATCCTGCACCGTGAGTGCCCAGGGAGGGGGCAGGAAGCTGGGCTGGGGCTGGCAGGATGTCGGGATGGGGCAGCAGGGGCTGGCAGCACAGCAGGGTGGGACAGCCTTGGCTCCTGGTGGCAAAGGAGGAGCTGTGCTCGCTGGTGGGTGGCCACAGAGCCCCACCAGCTGTGCCTCTGTGCCTGTGAGGGCCCTGGAGTCATGACATGCCCATTTCTTGATGGGTGGGCATGGCAGCATTCCCCCAGGGGGAGCTGCAGGAGAGTCTCCTGCCATTTCTCCTCTTGCACAAAGGAGAAATCCTCTTCCCATCCCAGCACTACCTGGCCATGATTCCAGAGCTCTTCACCCTGGTGCTCCCAGCTCCACGGGGTCACTCCTGAGGGTCCTGGGGCTGGAGGGTGCCTGGGAGGGCTCAGGACCCTCTTACTTAGCTGGGTTCTTCTACTTCTTTTTAGGTCAAAATTACACATAAAAGCCAGGTGCCCATGCTGCTGGGGCCCCCCCAGAAGAGCAGCTTCTTTTTCCTGAGGAGGAGAAACCGAGCTCGGGATTAAAGCATCATCCCAGGATCCACAACCTGGAGGCACTCAGCATCCCAGCTACCTGCCTGATGCAGGGGTCCCCAAATCCCCATCCTGTGGTGGGGACACAAACTCCCTCCCCCTCCATGCCCAGTGGGGATTATTTATCCTGGGAAGGTCTTGCAGGCTCCTTCCTGATCACCAGAAGCATCCTCTCAAGTTGGGATGGAAGAAGGGGGAGAAGGGAGGCTGGCATGCCGTGAGCACATTTGCTGGAGCAGCACTAGGACTGGGAATTTTTTTCCCCCTTTATTTAAATACCCTCCAGCCAAGGTGCCAGTGAATGTGCTCCTGAGGCAGCGCTAAGCTCCACTTATTTATTTATCATTCCCTTGAAGACCACTTGATGACTCACTGCACTGGTTTTCTGTCCCCCAATCCTTGCAATGGGAGCAATTATTTATTTCCTTAGCCTAGAGAAGCCATCTCAGCCACTCACCTCTGTACTGTGAGGTTCAAGAGAGATGCAAAGAACCACTGCTGCCAGCCCAGTGAGCCACGAGGTGTGGGACAGGCTGGGGACAGACAGTGCACAGGGACAAGCGTGGGGTGGATGGGAGGAGACTGTGTTTTTACAGGGAAAGGGGAAAAAAAAAAGGGATTTTGGGGGGAGCAGCCCAAGCTCTGGGCTTTGTGTTCATATTTATGTATTTATTTAGCAAACTTTAGACAAAAAAGGGACTCTGGAGGTCACCTTTTTAAGAGCCCAGGTTGGACACAGACATCACCTCCCTTCTCTGCTGGCTGTCTTCCATGACACCTCCTTCCACATGGACTTTTCCTCTCTCCTAAAGCCTGCCAGCCTGTGCTGGGGGCTGGAGACCCTGGGGACAGACATCCAGAAGCTTTTCTCACTTGGAAGTGTCCCCAGCAATTTTACACATCTCCTGAGGTGCTCTGCCAGGCTGGTGCTCTCCCTGTGTGATAGCTGCTGCTTCTGACGCTCCTGGGCTACAGGGAGTGACTGCACCTCGGTTTCTGTATGGCCAGCTCTCCCCACAACCCTCTCCAAATCCAAGGAGCCTCACAGAATCTGTTGTCTGCATGGCTGCTGGAGCCCACGGGGATGCACAGGTTTTGGTGGCATGGATGGACATATGGGGGGGATGCAGCTTCTCTCCAGAATGCACAGGGACCAGAAAACAGATGAATGCATGGAGTTTCTGATGGTCTGAATGTATTCCCAGGAGCCAGGAGTTGGCAAGACTGGCCCATGGGAAGCACTGCTGGTTGCTTCTGCAGTCACCCCCTGCCTCCAGCAGTGGGCCTGCATGCAGGATACCACCACACCCTGAATCAGCCCCCGCTCCCAGGCAGCTCCCTTGGGGCTAGTGGAGGCTCCTCTGCTGCTGGGAGCAGACTGGGAGTGGGATGTGCCCCATGGATGTCACCACAGGCAGGGAAACTGTTGCTTGCCCACTGTGTCCTTGCCACAGGGCTGGGACAAGTCGCCCTTTCCTCCCCAGTTTCCCAGAGCCCATCCAGTCCCTCCTGATGCTGCAGGTCCCCATTCAATAGCATTCCCCTGGCAGAGGGTGCTGCCATCACTGTTCCAGAGTGAACAGTGAGCTGGAAGGGAACTGTTTGTGACCTGTGTACACAGGCACACACCACCAGCAGGGCATAAATCCACCCTCCTCCTCCTCCTCTTCCTCCTCCTCCTCCTCTTGTCCCCTAAGGTGTCCCCCAACAAACCCCAGGTCCCATGAACCAGCTGCCTCAATTTCCCCAGTTCATTGCCAATGGCAGCAGTGCCTCACAGCCCCACACTCAGGGAGGGTGGAAAAACCACCTCTGCCATCTCCAGAGCTTTGCCAGCAGGAGGGTGACAGGTTTGTTCCGTGGGATGGCAGCACACGAGGTCAACAGGTTTGGTTCCATTTCCCTGCCCACTCAGCCTCAACCCAGGGTTTTATCTCAGAGCCTGCATGGGATCAGCAGTGGTTTTCCTGCTCCTTGCCCCCGTCACAGTTTGCTGAGCTCTGGGCAAAGAGCAGCACTGGGGTCTCTGCTGTGGTTTGCTGTCAGTGGTGGTGGAGCCAGGGGAGGAGGAGGGCATTGTGTCTGTGCCTGCATCTTTGGGTCTGGCAGTGCCAGAGCAGCTGAAATCCAGGGGTGAACACTCAGCCACGTCCTGCAGGGCACAGGGAGCCCAGGGCCACTGCTCTGGGCCAGTGGGATAGTGATGGACCAGCACCATGCTGCCAGGGTCCAACCCAGACTGATGGCCAGGGGGATGATCTCTGCCACCTGTGCCAGGGGACCCAGCTCCAATCTGCTCCCACACTGCCAAAGGCATGGCTCAACAGGCCTGCCAGCTCCTGACCTCCTTTGTCTGATGGTGCAAAGGTTCCGAGCCCAAGAGGGACCCACAGAAGCTGGGACTTCAGCCCAGCTGTCCCTGGCTCCAGGCAGGAATAAGCCATGCAGCTGAGGGGCACTCAAGGCCTTGATCCCCCTCATTCCCCAGTGTCTCCCAGTTCATCCCAAGTGCGTGGGATGGAACCAAATCCCCAAACAAGCCCTTAGGCACTGGACCCCTGAAAGCTGGGGAATCCCAGTGCCCATGGGAGCCTCAGCCCGCTCCTCCCTCTGTGTGTGTAGCTGTGGTTGCCTGCATGGAATGGTGTCCGTAGCGTAGCACGTGTTGCCGTGTACACCTGGACCGCCGTGAGCTTGCCTCCAATAAAGATGCTAATTAACTCCTGGGGTGCATGGGGGTGATTCTTGGCCACGTGTGGCATCCCCACCCATGAGGACTAAAAGAGGTGGTGCCCACTCCAGGATGCTGGGGCTGAAGGGGTGCTGGCAGCAGCAGCACAATGGAGCGGTGTTCAGTGGGAGCTGCATCAGGCTAAATTTGGAGCCTGCATTTTTTATTTTTTTTTTCTCTCTTTCTTTTTGTTTTTTTCATCAGTGAGGTCTAAATTTAGCAGGCACCGGTCACCGTCTCCCCCTCCCAGCCCTGGCTCTCCAGGGGTTTTGGTTCTTCCTGTCATCTCCCAGCAGCCTGTCCTGTGGCCGCACTGAGCCTCATCACCTCTCTGTGTCCCCGGGGTGCTGAGCAGCCCCCAGACGGTGCAGACCTGCAGCTGACCCTGGTTGTCCATTGTGCCCCCCCAGCTCTGCAGTGACCCCCCCCATCCCCCCCGTCCGCTGTGCTCCCCGGCCCGCGTTTTGCACCCACCCGCCCATGTGTCACCTGCTAATTTTACCTGCGGTGATTTAATCCCGGCTGCCTTTGTGCAGAGGGGAAGTGAGAGCTCGAGTACCCGCAGAGCCCTCCGGGCTTTGAGCAGCAAGGACACCCCGTGCCCCCTGTGCTTCCTGCCCCCAGCACGAGGGGTATCCCGGCCCCCCCCATCATTCCACCCGGGACACGATCCAGATGAGCTACCTGCCATGCCCTGGGGGTGGAGGTGGTCCTGGAGGACTCTGACAGCTCCTTAGGAACCTAGCATGGACAGAGGAGTTCGTACCAGCAGCCCAAAGACATGCTGGGCAGCTCGCCTAGGAAACTGACAAACCTGAGGATTTCAAGCTGGCCAGGACATCTCTGTACCGACAGGCTTCCTAATCCCTGGGCAGCTTCCCAGGATCCAAGCAGAAGGTTCCTCTCCTTCCTGAACTGAGATGTGCAGTATATAACCAAACACCTTGTTTTTGCCTTCCCGGCAATAACTTCCTAGTGTCTCTCCACAACAATGTGAGGCCTCCACACAGCCCATTTGTTTTGTGCAAACTGCTGTGTCCTCCCTGAGCAGCCACTGCCAGGTCCCCATGGCAGGTCTCACCACTTTGTTACAGGTAGGGAAACTGAGGCACTTAGCAGGGAAATGAAGCAGTTGGGGAGCCTGGCAGGCACCCAGCAGCACCATTGTGCCCTAAATTCATTCCCAAACCTCTGGGATGTTTGGTGTCCAAGGGTGTGCGTGCATGAATCTGCTTGGAGGGATATGTGGCCCCAAAGCCCTTGTAGGTGGGAACTATTTTTCCCATTCCCCTTTTTAAAGGCAACCCTGGCTCCAGGGTGCCTGCAGGGGAAGGCTGCCAAAATCAGTGCTCAGGCACGGGTTAACCCTGGGCTTGCAGGGGGTCTCGTGTGACGCTGCCCTGCCTGTGTGAAACCACCTCGCAAGAAAGCAGAGGGGACCCCACGGCCTGTGAGGCCCAAGGTCCGTATGATCCGCACGGCTTGCTGTGTGGCAGGTTCTTGAGCACGTCGTGCGTAGACCCGGTCCTTGCTCGCCACCCTGGACTCGGATCCGAGGGTTGTTCCCTACCCCGCCCCAAGGCCGCCCGTTAAACCCCCATCCCTGCTCCTGCAAAGGGCCGCGGCCCCTTTAAATCCTGCGCTGCCCCGGCCCCACCCGTCAGTCTTTTCCCCCTTCTATTTTTTTATGAATGAAAAACGTTCCGGGCGGAGCCAGGCAAATCCCGGCTCGCCCATTGGTCGCCTCCGCCCCCGCCCTCTCAGCCGGTGTCAATGGTGCTCGGCGGAGCGGCGCGCGGGCGGGCGCGGAGCGACCCTGCAGCCAATCAGACGGCGCAGGCGGCAGAGTGGCGGCATCCCATTGGCCAGCGCGGAGGGTAAACAAGCGGCGCGGGGCGGGGCGCGGCGGAGGCCGCTGGCTCGGGGGCTGCGGGCCGGCGCAGAGCGGCAGCACGGTGCCCGGGCTCGGAGAGGCGCCGCGCCATCCCCGGCGCCGCTCCCGGCTTGCCCCGCTGCCGCTGAGGCTGCGGCGCCCCGGCCGGGTACGTGGGGGCTTGGCGGCGGGGCGCAGCGTGGCTGGGGCCCGGGCCTGGGGCGGGGGCGGTGTTTATGAATGGCGCGGGCCGCGCGGTGTGAATGGCGGGGGGCGCGCGCGAGCTGGCGCCCGAGCGGGCGCGCGCTCGGGGGAGCAGCTGGGGGGGGGGGGGGGGGGGGTTTATGAATGGGGCGCGCGGGGTGGCGTGGGAACGAGCCCGGCTGCGGCGCAGCGCCGAGCGCGGTGAGAGGGAAGGGAAGGTGCGGGAAGGGAAGGTGCGGGAAGGGAAGGGCGGCCCTCCCGCCCCGCTGCCTCCTCCCGCTCCCACGGCGCGTGATGTCACGGCCGTTTCTATAGTAATTAGGTGACATCACGAGCCGGGGGTCTGCGACCCGCCACGGCAGGAGCGGGCTGGCTCCCCGGGGAGGCGTGGCGGCCCCGCACCGAGCCAGCCCCGGGGGTGGCAGGGGCCAGAGTTTGACCCCCTCCCCCTCCCCTGCGCCCCCCAGCCGCGCACCTGCCGGAGCCCGGGCGGGACCCCCCTTCCCGGGCCGGCGTCGATGCTGAGCGGGCCGGGGGCACTGCCCACTTCGCCCGCACCATGGACGGCTTCTACGACCAGCAGGTTCCCTTCATGGGCCCCAGGGTAAGTTTGCCCACCGTGATCCTTGTTGATTCCTTCCTCCCTGACCTTGGGGGCACCCCTTCCCCTTATCCTTGGGATTGCCCCCCCTTGTCCTTGGGGACACCCCCAGCCTTGGGGGCTGCCACCCTCACGGGCTGCTGTCACCCTGTTCCTTGCAGAAGTCCTGCACAGAGGAGGGCCGAGGACGGCCGGGGTCCGATAGGAAAAGGAAATTTTTGGAGACTGACCTGGCTCATGACTCGGAAGGTAGGCAGGGCTGGCCCGGGCAGCCGTGGCTTCTACGGCCCTGTGAGATCACTTGCCTCGAGCTCGTTGTTTTAGAAATAATCCTGCAAATAATGGCAATTCTATTTACGCTTCTGTGGAGCACATAAGTCTTTCACTCTGTTCCAGAGCTCTTCCAGGATCTCAGCCAGCTCCAAGAGGCCTGGCTAGCTGAAGGCAAGTCTTCACCTCCACCTTTTGGCATGTAAAATCTCTCTTCGAGCATCCTTTTGAGAACTGAAAACACCATAAGCCCACTTTTTTGTTTGTTTGTTTGGTTTTTTTAGCTCAGGTCCCCGATGATGAACAGTTTGTCCCAGATTTCCAGTCTGACAACTGTAAGTGATTGTTCCGGGTTTTTGTTCTCTGGGGGTAGATGTTTGGGTGCCTGTGCAAACATTTGCAATGGCTTTGGAGTTGCTTCCTTGGGAAAACAGTTGTTCCCGGGGCTGAAACGTGAAATCATGGGCTTTTGGGAGAAAGCGTGTGTGGTTTGGGTTCATCGAGTTGAAATGTGCAATGTTCTGTCTTTTGTTAATGGGGAAAATTATGGCCAAATGCATGGAAATATCTCTAAACTGCTCTCTGGGTTCCTCTGAGACGTGATGCTTGTTCGCAGTGAGGTGAATTAGTTAGCTTCTAAATACTCCTTTTCCTTTTCAAGTGGAAGAGATAACCCGTGGTGGGCTGCTTGGTTAGCCACAATCTCTGCAGTTTCTAGAGCTTTTTAGAGTCCTGGCCCAGCACTACTGGCAGGAGCAAGCCTGAGCAGTGAAACTTGAGCCGCTTTAAGCAGCATTAATCACTGGCAAGCGAGCCTCTTTAAAAGGAGGCCAGTGAAAATGCAGTCCCTGGTGAATTGCATAAGAGCGAGAGTTGGTTGTGAGCCGCGCTGTGTTGGGGTTAGTGGCGAGGGCAGGGGCTGGGAAATGGCGTGTGGGGCTTGTGCAGCTCCGGGCGCTGCTCCGGGGTGTCGAAGGGTCGGCTGGAGCAGAACGGGGGCGGAATCAGGATGTTTTGAGTTGTTACCTGGCAAACGCAAGTAGTAGCTTGGTGTCAGTGGCTGGGTTTTGCTGCTGAGCCAGACAGCTACAGAACTCGAAGGAAATCAAATTTAGCCTGCAGTCGAACAGATTTTTCATTCCAGCTTTGTCACAGCATGCAGCGGGGTATCTCCTCCGACAGCAAATGCATGTTAATTATTGCTCTTTAGTTACTTCGGAGTGGGAAACTTGCCATTAAGCTGGTCCAGACAGCCCAAGTTTCAGATGTGTTTTTTCCCCTGTCTCCCCTGAGATGAAAGGCAAGCCCGGAGTCAGAAACACAAGGGTCTGTTGACATCCCCAGCACAGCCCAGCAGCTCTTGCTCGGAGCAGTAGAAACTGCAGTGTGCGTGGGAGGGTGGCTCTTGAAGCTGAAGCTGTTTCCAGTGCCTTTTGGCAGTCTCTTTTTCCTTGTAACCTGAAGAGCTTAGAGAGGAGAGACAAACTTTTCTGGGTGATGCAGGGAAAAAAGAGGAGAAGAAAAAGGCATTTATTTGGTCAGGACTCTTAAAATGTACTGATCTGCTCAGCCTGTGGACTTGGTATTGAAACAGCTTTGTCGCTTGAAAGATCTGCCTGCATGACTCCCTGCAGCAATAACCTTCCTTAACTTTCCTGGGGAGAGAAAGCAAAGGTTTCTCTTGCTACTGCAGTGCTGGCTGTGGGGGGACTCAGACTGAGCAGGGGGGAATGGGAAGCACAGCTCTTGCAACCTGGCACTAGAAAAAGAATTTCCAGAGGAGAGAAACACTGGTGTTGAACTGTGTGCCACGTAGAGAGGGAGAGAAGAATGTCTCTGGTGCAGCTGCAGTCTGCATCCAGCTTTCACTAGCAGGGACATGCTGCCTTTCCTGGGCTGGCAGTCACTTTGGACTTCAGCATCCGTTGGCTCCTGGGGAAAGGTAAATCCCTTCTTAGTCCCTGCGGATGTTTGTGGACCCGTGTTGGACTGTGTTTCTGCAGCTGTGTGGCTACACGCCTTTTCCCTGAGGAAACTGCTGCTCTCTTACCCTGAGCAAGCCTCAGTCTTGTGCCCCATCTTGCATTCCCAGGCACAGCAGCAAAAAGGGACAAACCAAGCTCAATTTGGACCCCACTGCAATGGGGAGCATTGCCGCGTGTGCCACGTGGAGTCTTGGAGATGTTCAGAACTGCAGCTTCCTTCTTGCCTTGCTAAAACCCCCTCATAGCTGCCTGCAGCTCTGCTGCTGCCCACTCTCTGTTCCCAATTCTGTAGCCAAGATCCTTGGCAGACAGGGTCTTAAAGTTGGGACTTGGTAGCAAAATAATTTGGAGGGCAGTGGTTCACTGTGCTGGGGAGGAAATCCCACTGTAAGGAAAGCAAGGCTACTCCAGATGAGGGATGCATTGTTCTTGGTGCCTTGGACCAAGTGGCAAGAGGCCAGATTTGGTGCTTATAAGTTCCCCAGGGACGTGGTGGTTCTATCCATGAGAGTGAGGAGGCTGTGGTGACTCCCCAGAGCTCACCATGCTGGCTCTCACACTGCACCCCTGGCTGGGCATGGGTGTGAATTCACCAGCCATGTGGTCCTGTGGCCAAGGGTGTACATACAGTGCTATGTTTCCACCGGTTGATTAAGTACCTGGGGAGTGATGGGATCATGCTGAGGAGATCAAGCACCACAAGAAGTGATTTTTATTTTTTTCCCAGTGGCCTCCCTGCTCAGGCAGTGTGTGGCAGCAGCCACAGGCAGGGCACGGGAGTTTCTTACACACCAAAATGAAAGAGGGAGGTTTGTTTGTGAGGAAGAGCTGTTTAAACAAAAGAAAGTAAGATCCTGGCTTCTATTTCTGACTCCTCTCCTGCTGTGACCTTGGGTGTGTCCTGTAGCGCTGGGGGATGGAGGGGCAGGCGCTTGGCTCCCAGGTGACAGCTTGAGTGGGTGCCAGTGGCTCTGGGCTGGCAGTGGTGATTCGGTTGCCTTCCCCTTGCCTCATTCAGTGGAAGCCAGTGCTCTCCAAGCTCAGTCTCATGGAGGTCCAATCATGCTGGTGAATGGGAGTAACCTGCCCTTTTCTCTACCAAGGGATTCACTGGGAATTCAAGGCCTCGAGTGGCTTTGTGGTGTCACCCTTTTCCATGGGAGACATCTGATGGTTGGCATTAGGGGCATTTCCAGTTTGACTGCTTGTATGGCACTGGAGGGTTTGTCTGAGCCTCCCCTACCTCCCCTTCTGACTGGGCAAAGCAGTGACACGTGTGGCTGGTCCCCTGCCCAGCCTCCCCACGGTCCCTCCATCTCTAGAGGCTGAAGCATCCCAGAGGGGCTGTCAGGCACCCATGGGTGTCCTCACTGTTGATGTGGATCTGCCAACGCATCTTCTCCAGACCTGTCTGTAGCTGAGCTGCTCCTTCTGAGTGTTTTTATATATTTTTTTAGCTTTTAATTATAGTGCCGAGGGCAGGACCGGAAAGGGTAAAAGCGCTTGTGCACCCACTGCTCCTTTGAGATGTTGGGTGCTAGGTCGGGGCAGCTCCTCCAACCTGGCTGCTCGCTGCTTGGACCCAAACCCAGCGTCTTTTCCCCCAAAAACTGCACTGCTGGCCTTGGTGCCCCCCAGACTCCTCCAGCCCCGCTGGCTGTGAGCCTGGCATAGGAGCACGTCATGCTGAGCAGTGCCGGCCGGCCCCGTGGTGTTTGTGCAAGGAATCCAAACGTTGCACGGAGTCCAGGCTTGGACAGCTGGTCTCTGTTAGGATCTTAAGGCTCATTTCCCTTTTTTTTTGAATGGCAGTGCTAAGCTCTGGGGAAATTTTTCCTTTCTTTTTTTTTTTTTTCCCTCCCTCAGCCACATGAATGGAGCACTACGAAGTGTTAGTGAATGGAGGGTGGTGCCTGCTCAGGGACTGGAGGTTTTTTTTTGGTTGTTGTTTTGTTTTTTTTTTTTTTCCTCTTCAATGAATAACCAGACCCCATTGTACGACTGGTGGAAAAACAACTCGCTCCAACAACACGGAGCCTGTTCGGGAGAGCCATGCCCGCACTAGGCAGCTGGAACCCTTCCAAAGCCAGTTCCCCTTTGCTTTCCCATGGCTCATGGGGTGCCTGTGCTCTGCCGCCACCATGCTGTGGCCCCCTTTTAAGGCTGGAAATGCTGAGAGTGGCAAAAGCTCGCTGGGGAGGGGGGAAGGAGGAGTGGGATAAATCCGGCTTGGGAGCGGGTGGAAGGCGTGGGGGGGGGCTGTGCTGGCTCAGCGCTGGGCTTTGTGTTTCAAATCCTTCTCCTGGGGGGGGTTTGTGCCCTTGGTACCAGCTGTACTGAGGCCGTTTGAGGGGGGGATGGGTAGAAAGGGGAGTCAGCAGCTCTTTAAAGGTTTTGACAAATTAGGGGAGCAGCTAATTACCTGGCAAGCTGTGAACAGTTGTCCTGGAGCTATTTGCTCCTCTCCAGTGTAGCTGGGCTGTGTTTAGACTTCGCATGAAGCTAATACTCCACTTCCGATTAGTCTTGGCTCTCCTCTGAGGCACTATTTAGGTACAGATCTCTGAGGCGCTTTCCCTTTCCTAGGGCGCCTGCTTTTAGAAATTAATTAGCTTAAGTGTATATTACTCAGTTTATAATTATATATAGCAAGTGAGCTTGGGAGTGGGTGGAGAGGATTTGGGTTTAATGGGATGTTTGTCACTTGAGCTTGTACAATGTGGGACCCTAGGACTAGATCCCACTGGGCCACCTTGGCTATGGGAAAGTGGATCCCACTTAAAAACTCTGGAAGTGGGTATGGCCCTGTGGGGGTGAGTGGGTTGCTGTTATGAGGTCTTGGAGCTCCAGTCTGTCAAGCCCCTTCACCCCCTGCTCCATGTCTCAGGGAGGCAGCCACTGGTACCTGGGCTCTGTTCCACTCGCTGAGGAGCTGCTGGACAGCACATGTCTCATCTAAGGCTGCTGTCGAGCTACCTGTGCCCCTCTCACAGCCCTTGCTCTGGCCCTCTTGGATCCCAGACAGCCATTCCCCTTCTGAGAACAATCTCCTGGGCTGCTGTATCTGTCCCCGCTCTGCCCTCCCCTGCCTCACTTCTGCACCAGTGTTGGGGTCTGGCAGGGCACCGTATGACCCTGGTTCAGTTGCTGAGTGCTCCCAGGGCATAATTCAGCACCTTATTCCCAAGCGAAGAGCTGATGCTTGCAAGGGTGATGTTGCCATCACCCTCTCCCCTTTGGGTGAGCCTGTATCCTCCTCGGTGTCCTTGCAGTGGTTCTGCACGCCCCACCTCCGGCAAAGATCAAGCGGGAGCTGCCCAGCCCATCCTCGGAGCTGTCATCCTGCAGCCACGAGCAGGCTCTCTGTGCCAGCTATGGGGACAAGTGCCTCTACAATTGCTGGTAGGTAGCAGGGGGACACTGCTGCCTGCAGAGCCCTCAGGGACTCTGTGCCACGCGGTGCTGTCCCCGTCGGTGTCACCACCGTCAGCCCACGGCCCATCTCCCCCGGCAGTGCCTACGACAGGAAACCCCCCGCCGGGTTCAAGCCATTAACGCCACCCGCCACGCCGGTGTCCCCCGCGCAGCCCGGGGCGGCCCTGCCACTGCCGGCCCCGGCTGTGCCAGCTGCCCATGGGGCTGCCCCGGGCCCCCACACGCTGCAGGAGCAGCGGCAGCAGCAGCCGCCCTTCGCCGTGCCGCGGCCGCCGCACCCGCCTGTTCACATGCCAAAGATGATGTCTGAGAACCAGTACCCCGCAGAGCACAGGTAAGGCAGCCCCCACCCCAGCAGCAAACACAGGACTCCTCAGGGGCTTTATGGGGCCTCCTGGGGTGGGTGGGTGGTCCCGAAGGGTGGCGGAGAAAGAGAAATGCTCCTGCCTTCGTCCCCATGCTGTGGTTGCAGTTGGTGGGCCAAATGTCATTTCCTGGCGTCCCGTGTGGCAAAACTTGCCACTTCCTACTGGGATTTTGTGGCTCTTTCTCCTGCTAACAGGGAACTGCTCCTTCCGGTCCCTGAACATTGTGCAGAGCCTTTGCCTCCCTCTTGGGAAAGGCAAGGGAGGCAGAGGCTGACTCCTGCATCCACCCATGTTCCAACAGGTGATGGTCCTGAGTCAGGGCTCTGCTCTCCTCATTCCCACCTGCTGTAGCGCTGCCTCCCAAGCCCAACCCCACTGTTCTGTGGATCTGCGGCCATCTCTGACCTGCCCATGTGCTGGGGGTGGTCCTGAGCTCCCCCATGCACTGCATGGCATCACCATGGTTTTGTGGGCTGTGGTGGGAGACCCCTGTTCCCTCCTTCCTCTGCAAGCTGTGGCTCCATTCCCCTTCACTCCCATGTCCCTGGAGGCTCTGCCAGTCTCTTCCCTCACCCTGGGTTTGCTCCTATGGGTGCTCTCAGCAGATGCTCTGCTTATGGCATCCTTTGCTTTGACAGCCACTGTGTCACCCCTGTGGGCATGGGACAAGATGTGGCAGCCTGGCAAAGGCCATGCAGTGGGGCCTAGGAAGCCCTTGGAATGTGCCCACAGCAAGCAAGCATCCTTCCCCATCAAAGCGGGGCTCCGTGTGACCTTCAGGCTGCGCACAGGGCTGGCTGCGACCCCTTGGGGAAGCACTGTGCCAGCATGGGGCTTGGGTTTCATTCAGGAAGGGCAGAGGGACATGGCTCGGAAATGGAGTAATCCCAGCCCGGCAGCTGGGAGAGCTCCGGTTACAAAGCCAAATGGTGCAAGGCCGGCTGAGAGGAGCCGGCACGGAGATCCAAGATCACCTTTCAAGGTGCCGGAGGACGAGGGGATGTGGCAGCACCCCCTCGAGATGGTCCCTCATGCATCGCCACCAGCAGAAACCGTGCTCTCAGAGCAGCGGTGGCAGCGCCATGGAGCCGAAAATAGTGCTCCCTGCTGTCGAGTTCAAGGTTTAATCCCAGCTGCGCAGGCGGATTAGCAGCCGGCTGAAGCTGCGGAGTGGATTTGGCTTTGCGTAAGCACCCACCCATGCGCAGCATCCCTGGCCCCTGCCCCCCACGCTGGGGACAGATTTTACTGGTTTACAGAGATGTGAGTGTTGTGGGGTGTTTTTTGTTCCTTTTTTCATTCCTTTCCAGATACCTGAAGGCCAGAGTGCTTTCCTGTGATGGCCCATGTGTTATCCTGCTGTTCCGTCTTGGGGTGCTCGGTGCTTAGAGGGGCACAGGGCTTCTCAGCACCTCACTGGGTCCCCATGGGATGAGCCCCACAGGTGGCTGGACTTCTGAGGAACCATCCCAGCCTCCTGTGGGTAAACCCTGGGAGCACTTGAGGCTGAAGGCACCCAGCTGTCAAGCAGTTCTGGTTTGGGGTGGGAGCTGGCGGCAGGGCTGACCCTCACTCCTCAGTAATGCCACGTCCTTCTCCCCCAGGTTTCAGAGGCAGCTGTCCGAGCCCTGCCACCCCTTCCCACCGCAGGCCGGGGTTCCGGGGGACAGCCGCCCCATCTACCACCGGCAGCTGTCGGAGCCCCTGGGCCCTGCTGCCCCCCGCCCCCCTCAGGGATTCAAGCAGGAGTACCATGACCCTCTCTATGAGCATGGCGGCCCTGGCCTGCCCGGTCCCCCCGGCCACAGCTTCCAGCCCCCCATGGGCATCAAACAGGAGCCCCGGGACTACTGCATTGACTCAGGTGGGTGTGGGTCAGGGGACAGCCATGTGCCAGCTGGGGTTACACCAGTGCCACTCCAAGGAGCGGAGTGTCTCTGCCATCAGCATGGCAGGGGCAGGGTTGAGCCTCAGGCGGTAGATGCTGTATCACCCTGGAGCCCCTGTGGGGCTGAGATGTTGCTTTGCCTTTTTCTTTCCTCCCTTTCCTCCTTTTCCAAAGCAAATGTTCACCTGATGCCAGTGGTGTGGTCAGTGCCATAGCCACAGGCTGGGGTGCCCCACAGTGCCTGGTGGGACCCCCCATGGCTCTGGGTTAGGGCCAGCTGTGATTGCTGGCTGCTGGACCCTACCAGCATCACGGAAAAATCCTCTAATCGCCTTAGCACCTAAAAATACCCCAGCCTCGGGATGGAGGGTGGCATGGCCAAGCAGATGGTAGGGGAGGCGCAGCAGTGCCTCCCTTCATGTGAAAACTCGAGCTGACTTAGCCCATGCTCCAGTCTAAGTTCCAGTGCCACCCCAAATCATACTGAGTTTTTTTTCCCCAATATTCAGGGTGTATGTAGTGGACCAGGGAGTGTAGGGAGGGGGGAAGATTCCAGGACATGCTCAGGGTAAAGAATATGCTGCCAAATCCATGGTGGCACCCACAGGGTTTACAACTTTAATGTCATTTCATTTCTCCCTCAGAAGTGCCTAACTGCCAGTCCTCGTACCTACGGGGGAATGTCTTCCCCAACAGCCATGACGGTGAGTGACTCTCCCACTCTCCCCGTGTTGTGGCCCCATCCCACCCCTCACTTGTGGCAGGCAGCACTCCCTGGGCACCCAGAAAACACCCATGGGGGCACCGTGGGGCCCGGGAGAGCCACATGTGCCGGCACCGGCCCCAGAAGCAGCCAGCAGCCCCTGTGAGCGTGCTGTAAGGGCACGGCAGCGCCGTGTAATCTGGGATAATGCTCCCGACAGAGCTGCTAATAGGGTTTGGGAGCAGTGAGGGGGGGCAGAGCAGCACAGGGCTCAGCCACTGAAATAACTGGGAACCGGGCTGCTCCCAGAGCTGTGGATGGGGTCCTGTGCTGGATTCAGCCAAGCCAGGGTTTTTTGGGGTCCAGCCAGGGTAGTGGAGGGGTCCTATGCTCATGAAGGGTCTTTTCCCCACAGGATTTTCATATGAAAAGGACACAAGATTGTATTTTGATGACACATGCGTGGTACCTGAGAGGCTGGAGGGTAAGAATCTGGCCCCACAGGAGGCCTGCAGGGGAACTGGGGCTCATGGAGAGGAAGACGTGGGAATGCTGCGATCTGGGATCTGAGAAAGCCAAACAGTGCTGGCACAGTGCTCTTGAGAGCTGCTGAGCATCATCCCACGTGGCAACTTGGCCATCACTGCCATGCTCCATCTCTGCCTCTGATGCGTACCCGCCTGCAGCACCATCCCCAGCACCTCTCCCATCCCATCCCATGGCCTGATCCTGCTCAGGTGTCTCAGCACAGGGATAACCCCTGTTGTTGTACATGTCTCCTGCTGGTGACACAGCCTGGGAGAGGGGCAGAGTGTTTAACCAGGCGTCTTTGTGCGAGCAGGTAAAGTGAAGCAGGAGCCCACCCTGTACCGTGAGGGCCCTCCCTACCAACGGCGCGGGTCCCTGCAGCTCTGGCAGTTCCTGGTCACCCTCCTGGATGACCCTGCCAACGCCCACTTCATCGCCTGGACCGGCCGGGGCATGGAGTTCAAGCTGATCGAGCCTGAAGAGGTATGAGAGGTCCTGCCCTGGAGCTGGGCAGTGCCTGTGGGGATGCAGGAGCAGGCTGGATCCTTCCCATGCAACAAGCCTTCCCGTTCGCCCTTGAGGCAGGACGCGTATCTCTGCTAACCAGGCAGCTCTAGAAATTTGTTTTTAGTACCTTCCACTGTCTCTTGGCATGACATGTGCTGGCTCCTGAAGCTGGCAGTGGTCACCAGCTGTGGTGGTGTTGCCTCTGTGCTGTGCCTTGCTGAGTTCTGCTGCTCCACCATGGCTCCCTCCTTCCCAAGCTGCTCCCATCCTTTGCCCTGGGTTTCCAGCAGCGGCTCCGTGCCAGAACCGCACGGCTCCACAGGAGGGTGACACAGAGGAAGAAGCTGTTTGGGGAGTAATTGGGAGCAGCTGTAGCCAGCACTGAGTTGCGCACTGTGGGTAATTACCCACGAGATCTCTTGCGCCGTGCATGGAAATTGTAGTATTTTGAAGCCACTTTTTTGGCAGGCTCTCCCTAATGAAATGGCTTCTGATTTGGCCCTTGATCTGGCGGTGGCTGTGTGGTTGCAGACAGAGTATTTATCATAGGAGGTGGGGAACCACTCCCAGACCACGGTGACACCATCGCTCCAGCTGCCCCAGCCCCCTCAAACAAGCCTCTAGCCTGCATTTCAGTTGTGATTTCCTTTGAGGATCCCTGTTCAAGCCCTGGCTGGAGCCCTGATGGCTGCCACCTCTCTCCCCATAGGTAGCACGGCGCTGGGGCATCCAGAAGAACCGACCAGCCATGAACTATGACAAGCTCAGCCGCTCCCTGCGCTACTACTATGAGAAGGGCATCATGCAGAAGGTGAGTGACCCCACACAGCAGGATGTGACCATCCCCTGCTGTCCCAGGGTGCAAGCAGGAGAGGGGGATTAAGTCTGATGTGAGGTGTGTGGTACTTCCCTAGGGCAAGGGTAACATTCAGGGCACCTCTCACGCCCTCCCTCCTCCCTGCAGGTCGCCGGCGAGCGGTACGTCTATAAATTCGTCTGTGACCCCGACGCCCTCTTTTCCATGGCCTATCCAGACAACCAGCGCCCCTTCCTGAAGACGGAGCCGGACTGTCCAGTGCCGGAGGAGGAGACAGTGCCACTGACACACTTCGAGGACAGCCCAGCGTTCCTCCTGGAGATGGATCCCTGCAGCAGCCTTCCCTATGCGGAAGGCTTTGCCTACTGACTCGGCCGGCTGGCAGAGCCATTGGCACTAGCGCATCCACCTGGGGCAAGCACGGTTTTCTAAAGAATATTTTTGGCTGTCCGTAAGGAGGATAAAAAAAAAAAAAAACCAAACCAAAACCCAACGACAAACAGCATGGGTGCACACACAAATTTGAGGAATTTAAAACGCCCCACGTGTGTTGCTGCCGAATTCCCACCCTTCCTTTCCAAGGGCTAGTGCACAGGACTGCCCGTGGCTGGCACCTCCTGCCATGCATCGGTGTGAGGTCTTGGGGCGCCGGGAGCCGAAAGTTGCAGTCTCTTCCCCAGGCCCCAGCTCTGGCCGTGCCCCAGGGCTGGGCTGTGTGGCTACCGAGCCAATTGTCACGACAATCTGCTTTGCATCGAGCACAATCCGCGTAGCTGCCTTGTGTGGTGGAAAGGGCTTTAATTTGCACAGAGAGGAGGAATGCGGGGGGGCCGCCTGGGCCAGCACCCCAGGGCTGATGTGCGCAGCATCCTACCCCAACCCTGAGGAGTCTTCTGCCTTCTTCCCGAGCCCCCTCCCCATATAAGCTGTTGTTCCCATAGAACCTCCTGCATCCTCTCCGTGCCCTCAATCCTCCCCAGCTCTGGCTACGGCCATGGGTTGCATTTTGGGGGAGGAGACCCTGACACTAACTCCCTTTTTGGGTTTGTTTTTTTTGGTTTTTTTTTTTTTTTTTTTTTTTTTGGGATGTTTTAGGAAAATACTAAAGGTTTCTAAACTGATTTTTGTAGATTTTTTGTATTTTAAGGCAAAGCTATTTTTTGCAGCTTGGCTGCTGTCCCTGGAGCCTCTGGGGACGCTGCCATGGCTTTCCTGGTGGCAGGGGGAGCCCTCAATGCCCACGGCTTCCTGGGATGGCTGCCGAAGGATCTGGTCCACTCCATTTCACTGCTCCAGTCCTCTTTCCCAGGGGAGCCAGGGCTGAATCCTGATACTGGCTCAGCTGTGCTCCCCTTGCTTGGCATGGCCTCGGAGCTGGGCTGTAAGGCTGAGGTGGGCAGGGATGGGGGTCCCTTCCTCAATACCCCACTTCCCTCCAGCTCCTCCCACCCCTCGCTGTACCTCCTAACACTCCTCCACCACTCATATATCCATACCTGCCTCCCCTGCACCAGGCTACATGTTTTGTTGTAAATGCTGTATAGGTATTTTTTCTCTTCTTTAGTTAGCTTTGGTTGGAATTTTTTGTTTGTTTGGGGTTTTTTTGGGGTTGGTGATTTTTTTTTGTTTGTTTTTTTTTGTCTCATTCCTTTTTTTTTTTTTTTTTTTTTTTTTTTTTTTGGGAAGTATGAAGATTAACTCTACGATGACTTGGTTGCTCTCCCCGTGGTGGCTGCAGTGGCCTATACCCATGGGGAGCATTTGGTTTTGGGAACCCCAACCTGGGGACAGGCTTTTAACCATTTGCTTGGTGTGGCAGGTCTGCAGTGCAGAAGGAGTTAATCTGAGGACTGATTTGAAATATCTGTATTCAAGCAGGGCTATGTATCTCCTGCAAAGCTGCATTACATTCTGTACTGTGTACAATAAAGGATCTGGCTTCCTGTTCCTCCCTGAGTTCCTGGGTTCCTGCTTTGCCTGCACCATGGGATGCTGCCTGGGCTGGGAGGAGCCCTTGGATGTGCTTGTGGGGTCTGTAGTGGTCCAGGCCATCATTTGGGGCCTGCAGCATGGTGTGTCTGGAGCTGGGGCCAAGTCACCAGGGCTGCTCTCTCCCCAGTCCTGCCCTCTCCCCGGTTCTGGATTTCCTGCTCCTGGGTGTGGATACTGCCATGGCTTTCACAAAGCCACATCCTATGAGAGGATCCTTTGGAATGTGGGTCTCTTCTGCCCAGTAGGTGCAATTTAATATTGCTTCTTCCCAGGGTTTCTCAGTGAGTCCTCCACTCCCCCAGAAACCCAAGCACCTACCATCAAGCAGGGCTAAAGCTGGTGGGGACCTCTCAGGAAAGCCTGTCCACAAGCTACTTGTAGTGCTCTTCCCATTGTCTCCATTTCCAGGCTGGGAAAAACTCAGGATTTGTAAAAAGATGGAGGTGGGTGCAGGGCAAGGACTGTTCTGTGAGGACTTGGTTCAGCTGAAGGATCTGCGTTTCTCCTGACAGGCTGGAGAAAAACTCAAACACCCAGAACTGCCTCAATTATAGCTGAACTGAGCCAGGGTGTCCACGGACCTCCAGCCCATCCTGTGCAGGGGGTTGGTGTGATGTCAGATACTCTGACACATGTTCTCTTCCAGCTTATTTTCAGTGCCCAGCCAAACTACATCCCTAGATGTGGCAGTGGAGAGATGAAAGGTCCTTAGGTGCCACAATGCTTTTTACACATCCACCCACCTCACCTGGATCCACTCCTGGCTGCCAGCCACATTGCTAATGGGTCCTTAAGCTGCTCTTCCATCATGCCTGATGTATTAACTGCATGGAGAAGTGTGGCTGTCTCCCAGCCCAGGCAGGGAAAAGCAGGATCTAAAGCATCCAGCAAAACCAATTCATCTGGCCTGAAGCCTTCCAGGAGCTAAATCAGCTGTTTAAAGCCTCAAGAGCCATCTTGCACTCCCAATCCCATCCCGTTTTTATTTTCCACAAAGCTTTGTCCCCTGCCCAAGACAGCAAAACCCAGGTGATCTGAGCTCCAGACAGTGCCTGGTAATCCCACCTCGCTGGGGATTTCAGTAGGCTGAGTCCTGGTGCTCAAGATGGGGAAAATGGGGCCACCGGTAGCGGGGCCGGCAGCAGATGGCCAAGGGTGCTGGGATTCTACCCCGTGCAAAGATGTGGGACCAATTATGGATGGCGAGGATGAGGATGAGCAGATAAGGCAAAGCCTTTCAAAGCCTTCATCAAGCATCTTGTCACACCACAACCCTGGCCCTGCAAATCATACTGTGAGCAGGGCTGGGGCCCCAAGGGCCTTTCTCACGCTGCTCTTACCCACGGGACAGGTTAGAAAGAGGTGTTTCTCTATTCCAGTTTGTCAGTGTGGAACACTGGAACTGGGGAGGATGAAGAGGAGCAAGCAGAGAGGCTGGTGAAGGATGAAGCACAATTCTGGGGAGGATTCAGCTATCCATACTGGGAGAAAACCTTGGTGCTGGTGTCCAAGCCTGTCTCCAATCCTCCAGCTCACAGCTTCTACCTCTGAGTGGCTGTTGTGGTAAAAAGCCCATCAGTAGTTCAGGGTGAACAACAATCTGTGACACTGGGTAAGCAGACAATAAAACGGCAGCTGGTATTGAATGGGGAAAAAATGTGGTTTTTCCTATTTTCTTCTTTTCACAGTCTTTATAATGTGCCCCATGTTACCCCCTCCCTGGAATGAGAGTTTGGAGTTAGCAGATGGTCCAAGAGGCACAGGTTAAAAATCATTTGGAAAAGAGGAGCCTGTAAAAGGGAGAGCACCATTACAACCCTTTACACATCCATAATTCATGGATTACATTTCTGCTCCCCCTGTCTCGGAAGCATATAGCAGAACTGGAAAATGTTCAAAAAGCAACAGAGGCAGCCAAGGGCCTGCTATGGCTCTTACATGGGAGTGTATAAATAGTCTGGCACTTCCGACTGGGGCAGGATTTGTGGCTCAGGGGCTTCATATTTAATAGCCCATGACGGAGTTTTCCATTGCTGCCTGGAAGAGCATTTTGGGGAAGAATTACTGCCCACACAGCTTGTTCTGGCAGGGCTGACAAGCCCAGCACTGGAGACCAGAGGTGCTGCATGGCCCACCATGGGCAGTGAGACACAGCTCCCCCCTGGCCCATGTCCCACTGCCCATCGTGGTGGCCTCGTGCCTGTGCTCGGCAGCTGGTTCTGCCAGGGGGAGGGAGGTCACATCACAGCAGCTCCTCAAACAGCTCTTCAAACACTCAGTGTTTTCAATAAGTGGGATGATTTGGCTCTTAAACAACTGGAGCAACATGAGTGGCTCCACGTGCAGAGACAACTTCAATATGAGTCAGCTCCAGAAGAAAAATCCCAAAAACAACCACAGCGAAACAAAGCAAAACAACAACCAAAAAAAAATACATAAAGCAAGCAAAGATCTGGGCTGGTGAGGAAGGAAGAGTAAGGAACTTCCACCCGGGGGTGTTCAGGACAACCCAGCTCCCTTCACACTGGTCTGGCACCACCTCGTGGATGTCCATCTGCTGCTTCTGGCCACCTCAGGGTTTTGTGGTAGCACATCTGCACAGGTCTTTGGTATCCAAATGTGGTTCATACCTGTGGGCTGGACACTGTGTCAGGGAGAACTTCAGCCACAGCTTGTTTCCCAGGGCTTCTCTCTGCTTTGTGCTGACTTTCCTGGGAGCTGTGGGTCTGTATTACTGACTCCAAGCCTCCCACTGCTTGGCAGGCTGTAGGGAGACCACTGACCACACCTTCTCCTGTGCTGTATTGAGAAGAGAGCCAGGGCTCCACTAACACCCCAGAGCCTTAGAGCCCTCCAACACTGAGCTCCCAGCCTCTCAGAAGGCACTGACACTGGAATAAGCCTCTAAGTAGCTTCTGAGACCATGAGCCAATTGCTGAATTAAAGGCTCTCAGAACTACAGGGGAGGCTCCATCATCCTCTTTATCATTAACTATGGCAGTAATTGTGTTATTCCTGTGTTCTGTAGGTGCCCCATGGACTAGTCCCAACCATGGGTCACCTACATGGGTTCTTCTGTCTGGGGAACCTGAGACACCTGAAATCCTGAGGCAGGCTTCCTACTTAGAGGAAGGTGTCCCTGCCCATGGCAGGAGGGTGGAACTAGACGCTCCTTAAAGTCTCTTCCAGCCCAAATCATTCTAACATTCTATGATTTCTTGGCCACCTTTTAGAGAGGCAAGCAATAGGACCCCAGAAGCTCATATTTTGGAAGGAGGGTGTCCCCACTTCCTTGCAGAAGCAGGAGATCCTTCCTGCATTGAAGGGCTGGGTGCCCACCTGGCTGGTGGCAGCCCTCTGGCCAGGAGGGGGTCCTGGGCAGGGGTAAGATAGGGCAAAAGATACAATATGAGGTTTTGTTTCAGCTGACAGTGGAGCCAAGGTGAGGGGCAGAGCTGGGAGCTCATCTGCAGTACAAGGAATCAGCCATAGCATCTTATTTAGAAGGCTTTTTAGTTTAATATAAATAAAACCACCCTGGGCAGAGCAGGCAGCAAATGAAGCGAGAAACCCTGAGCTCCCACAATACTGGGTCAGCACAGTTGTACCCCTGCACTCCAAGCTGATCATCCACTCTCCTGCCATAAATTTTGCTGGGATTCCTGAAGGGACCTGATAACAGGCCTTCAAATGGCACAGCCAGGCCAGCCCTGTACCAGCCTGGGCAGCATCCCTGGGTCTGACACTCTCTGAGTGCTGCTCCCTGCAAGGATGAAAGAGGATCTGACAAGCGTGACATGAACCCAGGCTTGCAGGAATCTCCTTTAAAAAAATCATCTCTTGGTTTCTTGGCCACCTTGGATCCAGGAGAGGGCAGCAGCAGCCCAGGCTGCAGCTTCAGCTACCCTTTCCAAAGCTCCTCTTCATCTCCTAGGCTGCTCAGCTGATAAAGAAAAAGAAAAGCAGTGTATAGAGGGAGCAGTGAAGAGCAAAAAACCGAGTGGGTGGGCTAGTGGTACCCTCCTGGGCTTCAAAATTGTTTGATTTCAAGATGGAAGTGGAAAGAAAACAATCTTTCTTTGAAAATATATTAGAGTGCCAGGGCTTTCCATAGCAGTCTTTCTTTCTTTTGGTATCAATCATCCCTAGAGATGCCTGTCATGGCACCAAAAAGTAAGGTGGTGCTACTGGGAATGCTCCCAATAGAGGTGGGAGGAAAGTATGTGCAGTGTGCGCCCATCACGCTGCTGCAGAGATGCTAAAAGCCCATGAGATTCACACTTATGGCTTCACTCAGAGCACTCCAGGGGGATAAAACAAGATTACCAGTGCTGCACAAGCATGTTGGCTGCCTTGCCCTTGCTGATTTTGTTGTGCCTGAAGGAACAGGAAAGGGAAGGCTGGAAATAGGGAAATTTTCTACTTGTCCACCTTGGCACCCCACACAAGGGCTCCCTCCCCAGCTCAGTGCACTGCTGGACACTGAAATTCGGGCTCCCCGTTTCCACTGGCAGCATTACAGGGGTAGGTCAGCATCTCCTGGGGCAGCTGTGGCATTTCCACCCAGCCAGTCTGGCAGCATCCTCCTGCCTTTCCTGATGAGCTCACCGGCATGAATCACAGAGCAGGTGAGTGGGAGGAGGACATCCTTACACTGAATTCCTACAGTGCATTCCTAACCACCTGCTTTGACAACAGCCAGCCTGGGTTTTGCTGAGGCAGTTCCATTTTTGCCTGGGTTGGCCTGCCCCGAGGCACACAGGCAGCAGCGTGCCCCACTCCTGGCTCAGAGCACGCAGCTAAACCCTCAGTTGTGTGGCCTCTGTTCTCAGTAGAGCTCAACTCATGGGTTTTTTTGGTGGTGTACTTTTTTTTTTTTTAAATTTTGTTTTGTTTCTTGTTTTTTTTTTAGTTCACACCCTCTGAAATCACAGAAGTGCAAAATTATTGCTTACCAAAGCTGTCCTCCTGAAATGAGTCATGAAACAAGGAGCTTTGTCACTCTGCCAGACAGCCTGGCTGCTTCTCTAAATTGAATGGCACCAGAGAACAGCTTGTTCCTCCCTTTGTGCTTCAACCCACCTGCATCCAGAGCCTGGAGAGAGAATTATTCCCACCTGCATTATTCTCCTGCATTATTCCCACCTCTTCAGACCACCAGCCCTTTGTACCCCATTTTTGGGTGGAGCTCTGCATGGTGTGGTAACATTTTGCTTTGTACCAAGCTAGCAGTTTGTTAGGGGAGCTACCACTGTGTGCACAACTCCTGCAAAACAGATCTCTCATTCAGAAAACTATTCAGCCAGTCATGGTAGCCTTTTCCATCCATCCATCCATCCATCCATCCATCCATCCATCCATCCATCCATCCATCCATCCATCCATTCTTCCCCCCCTGGTGGAACTCAGCATGCAGTAGGAATTAAAATTAAATATAGGCTGGAATATTTTTTTGTCTCCTAAACTAGGAGGATCTCCCTTTGTCTGGAAGTAATACCTCAAATGAAGGTAAGGATTTAGTATTACTGCAAGTGAAAGAACTTTAAGATCCAGCTGTCAAGGTTTGGGTCTAATTATGTTGCCTTCATGAGGAAATATTGCATAGCACCCTTGCTTATCTTCTCTGTAGCAGTCTTCAGAAGATATTTCATGGATTACAGGATGGAAAAGGATCACTTAGAGGGTGGGTTTAGATTTGATATTAGGAGGGTGGCGAGGCAGTGGCACAGGTTGTCCAAAGAAGCTGTGGCTGCCCCATCCCTGGAAGTGTTCAAGGCCAGGATGGATGGGGCTTGGAGCAACCTGGGACAGTGGCTGCTACCATGTCAACACCACTGCTGGCATCGCAGCATCTCAATATCCCAATATCCCAGCATCCAAACATCTCAGTATTCCAGCATCCCAATATCCCAACATCCCAGTGTCCCAATGGGGTGGGCAGAGGGCAGAAGTGGAGGACATAGCTGGAGGATCAGCAGCCACTCCTGAGGCTGTGCTGGCTGAGTGGTGGCAGAGAAAACCGGAAGAAAAGCCTAAGTGGGAATTATCAAAAATGGACACAAATACATTCTCACATTCACTTTGCTTTCTGGAGCATGGCTGGGAAAGCAGTGTGGCTGCATCCAAAGGGCACAAACACCAGATTTCATTTAGAGTTTGTGTGGATAACTCCACCCCATGGCTTCAGTTGCATTCACAAATCCATGTTGGTACCTGCAGAAGCAGCATCCCAGGCCTGGAAAGGCAGTCCAAACTCTCCTTCCTTCTAAAGTGCCTTTTTTCTCTGGTTTCTTTCGTTTTTCAAGAGTCACAACAGTGCCTCCTTTATTTAATGGCTTTATTTTTAGTACTTTATAGGACACACATCATCAGGGAGCCAAAGCTCTTAATTACAAACATTTCAGCAGAAAATGGACCATCTCACTGTGTGGTGGGTCTCCTCAGCATCATGTGGCTGCCTTGGAGGCCTTCCTACCTGTGTGCATTAGAGCTGGCTGGGAGAGGCTGGAGCTACAGGGATAAGGGCAATGTTGAAGTTCCCAGACTGTTTTTGAGTCAAACAATGTATTTTCAGCAGGTTGAACTGTTACTAAAGGAGGAGATGAAGGTGTCAGGTTTTTTTTTTCCAAACCTACTCCTTATGTTCTCCCAGGAATGCCTGGAGAGCAGGCACATTTGCAAATATTTTACCCCTTTTAGAGCTGTTTTTTCTCAGTCTTCTATGCACTCTTGACACTCCTACTCCTGGAAAGTAAAGCCAGGAAGCTGGCACTTGTAAATCCCATTTGTCTGTGCTGTGTATATACACCTCTGTCTGGGACCCAGGGGCCCCTTGAGATGGGGATGTGCATGAAAGGTCTGCAGGCACATGACTCTGGGATTTTCACTACCTCCTCAAGCTCCAGACTGTGGGAATCAGCACTGGAGGCTGCCCACAGCCTCCCCAGGAGA
Source organism: Pseudopodoces humilis (assembly GCF_049639895.1). Taxonomy (NCBI): domain Eukaryota; kingdom Metazoa; phylum Chordata; class Aves; order Passeriformes; family Paridae; genus Pseudopodoces; species Pseudopodoces humilis. The sequence continues at coordinate 4,037,525 of NC_142210.1, read as the reverse complement.
GGGCTCTTAGAGCAGCCAAAGGCCTGTCCCCTTAACCTGCACATTTTCAGGGGCCAGGTTAACTGCCCTGCTCTCTCTGCCTCTCATGATCTGGCAATGGCCACTTTCAGGAGCTGTCAACCATGCAAAATGGGATTAATCATGGAGTCATGGAATGATTAGGGCTGGAAAAGCCCTCTGATATCACTGAGTCTAACTGGTAGCCCAGCACTGCCAAGGCCACCCCTGACCTGTGTCTCCAAGTGCTGTATCTACTCCTGTTTCAGATCCCTCCAGGAATGGTGACTTCACCACTGCTCTGGGTAGCCTGTTTCAATGCTTGAACACCAGTGAAGAAATTTTTCCTAATGTCCAGCCTAAACATCTCCCTCCCACTGAGGAATAGGCTGTTTGGTCTCACCCCACCCAACATGAGTTTGGTTGCTTTACCTGGATAGGTGACTATTCCCAAAGTGCCCATCTGACCCCAGAGATCCCTGTTTGCCAAGGCAAACCCAGCCCAGGGCACTCAGCAGCAGTAAGACAGAAGAACAGATTGGTCAGCATCACCTAGAGGTTTAACACATCTATGTCCATGCAGCATGTCCCACCCTCCTGTGAGCCTTACATCTCCCCTGCACAGCAATAGGTGGTAGAGAAAGCAGCTCCCTCAAAGCACCCAGGGGAGATTGTCTTCTGTAGAGGGATGAAAAATCAGCATGGAAGAACCCATGCATATGTTGGGGGTTAGGTGTCCTTCGCATATTTTACCATTTTACCAATTTACAGAATCACAGAATCACGGATTGGTTAAAAGGGACCTTAAAGCCCACTTCACTCCACACCCCCAGCCAAGGGCAGGGTCACCTTCCACTAGACCAGGTTGCTCCAAACCATATCCAACCTGGCCTTTATATCCAGGATTAATCAGAAAGGCTGTTTCGTGCTATTGTTTTTGTACAGAATTGCTGCAACCACACACAGTGATGCTCCCCTGCACTTTAAAACTTGTGTGCTTGACCCCCCTACACAGCTCTGTGCCTGCCACTGCCTCACTACAGCCCCAGCTTCATCTAATTTTCATCACACAGCACAGCCATGGAGTTTTGGACTGGCTCTGGCTGAGTTGTCTTTTGTTATCTCGCAGTTATAGCACCAGTGAGTGCCAGCATCTTCTCACTCTCCTCTGAGCCTAGTCCAACCCCTTGGTCTGAGCCTCCTGGCCACCCAAGGGACATACAAACTCAGATGGACCCATGCAATCTGGCACTGAGAGCCTGGGCTGGAGATTCACTATTTTTCCCCAAGCATTGAAAACCAGAATTGTGTTCCACAAGTTAAACTTTAAATCTGCTAAGGTCGGGGAGAAAGCAACTGGTTGGTGCTTAGATGCTGTTGTCCCACTTTGGCACTGGCAATGCCACTTCAGCAGCTCAGGATCCTGCCTGCCTTCCTGTAGAGCTGGCACTGTCAGGAGCCCCTCTCCCAGTGCCAGCCTATGCCAAAGTCATCACCGTGAGCACCAAGCCCTTGGGGAAGGAAGAGCCTCCCTCTACAGAGCCAGCCTGAGAGTGACACCCTGCAAATGCAGTGGCCAGCTGTGTCCTGTGTTATCTCAAGAGGCTGGGTCTAGGATGTTAAATCACCCTGTTCAGTCCCTTGGTTGCTCCAGTCTTCCTTCTGCCTTTGGTTTCTGGTCATGGGATGGGAACATCTAGTTCTACACATGGTGACAGGGCAGGGAGGGTCATGCACATGTCTTGCTTCCTTCAGACCAGACACCCAGTATTTCATTCCCTCACTGCCTGAGGACATCACTTTGAGAAGTTTCTGGAGTAAATTGGAGGCACTTTTCTAAATCTTTCAAGTGAAAGATAGCAGGATTAAATTCCACTTTTGATATAATCCTTAACTCTCTCTTCAAGGGAAGTGCAGCTTTGCCTCCAGCTCTGGCTGGTGCCTCCATGCTGAATCACTCTGATCCCAAAGTAAATAAAGCTCTGAAAAAGGGCAAATGTTTTCTCAGCTGCTCTTCTTCCCTTTAAATGCAGGGCTGAGTGAAATTTTTATGTCTGCAGACAGAAATATATGCAGTCAAAAATGCTTCTTGCTAGGAAGCTGTCTCCACAAGATAACTGGGTTTTGGAAAGTACACTGAGAATCCATGGGATACTCCTGGATCACATGCTCTCCTTACAGCTCTCCTTTCTCTTTTCCTTAAGTGCTTTACATTTTATGAACTCCTAAATGAGCTGATTTAAGCCCCTGCACATTAATCTTGGCATGCAGACAGTTCAGGCTCCTGGTGTCCTCAAGACTTTGTTTCTGCTCAGCCCTAGAGCTGTGTTTGCTGTGGGAGCCAGCAAATAGAAACAGCCCTCTGTCATGAGAAACAGCAGTGCTCCGAAGGGCCAAAGCCTTGGTGTGGGGGCCAGGCTGCCTTTTCCCAGCTGCTGTCCCTCACCCATCCCTGGATGTCTGTGTGCTCCTTCTCCTCCAGCTCCAGTTCTGAAACCAGACCTGAAGCCTAGAACTGACAGGAAAACCTTCCTGACAGTTTCTGGTGGCAGAACATCCCACTCAGCTGCCTCACACATTCTTGCTCCATCCAGTCTTCTTCCCTACAGAAACCCTCTCAAGGCTGTGAATCCAATGTCAACACAAGCTAACACAAGTTCTACTAACTTTTTACTTTTATTAAACTGCTTACATTTAAGCAAAGCTGCTGTGCAATTTTTCCAATCTTCCCCCTGATGTGCTGCAGGGTTTGGGAAAGGTGCCTCATAATTTTGCTCAAGCTAGTTCCAACCTCCAGTAGGTTTATTGCTTGTAATAATACACAGCCTGGGCTTGACTCTGCAAATTCATTGCTCCCCCTCAGGGACAAAACACTATCTTGAACACGTAAGTATTTTTAGTAGTGCTGTTCTCCTCCTCCACTTAAGCCGTAAAACCCAAGGGCACAGATATTCCAAGCATCTTTTCCCAGCTTCAAGTAATCTACCATTAGGCACAGATTACAGGCTCATGGCATGCACCAGCCACTGCTGTGTGTACCCAAACCTTGAAGGCAGCAGCAGGAGAAGCTTTGAACACAATCCCTGGAGTTTGCTCCCTTTCAAAAGCTAGTTGTGCTCTCTCTTTTTCCACTCTGTAGAAACACCATGTGCCAGTCCTAACAAAAGGGAAAACACACCAGGCAATGGGGTGGGCACAATGCCATTCAGAGCAGAACCCAGCCCTGCTGCAGCCCCCAGATGGTTTGGACAGGGTTGCTTTGTCTGGGGGAGAAAAAAACCTACTGGGTCAGGTGGCCCTGGGGATCAGACACCTTTACCCAGGTCCAATGCCAGCAAGCTGAGAGGGAAAGCTGACAGCATAAGGCAAGGGAGTTAGCTGGCAGAAACTTGCCAGGCTTAAAAAGGGCAGTCTGGCCACTTCTGGCTGAGGAATTGAGAACAAAGTATGTTCTAGCAGCTTAGCGGTGATTGAATTGTTCTTTTGAAGTGACAAGGAGATCAAAATAAAAGACTATTTTGGTTTTTTTTTAAATCTCCTTCTTAGATTACCAGAAAATCCTGGCTCAGCTCTGGTGGGAAACAGGTACAAGCTGTACCCAGTCACCATTGCACAGCTCCCAACTCGCACCTCCACAACAGGAGTAAAATGTCAACACCACCATGTTGAGAGGGCTTCAAGATCAACTTTCAGGTGGTTTTATGTTCCTTGGACAGTGTCACAGAGCCGGGTGAATGCAAGGACCAGTGCAGGATCTCCAGCTCCTGTCTAATGAGAGTTGGGTGAGACAATGTGAAGGCTGGTCCTACAAAGCAGCCCATCCTCTCAGTTCCCATTAGAGTAGTGATGCTGAAGGTCCTTGGTGCTGCCCATAGTCCTCCAAAGTCCAAACCAGTTGCCCTTGAGGTGCCTGAAAGGGACTCAAGAGCAAGCCCAGTGCGAGTCACACTCCAGCAGGGAATGTGGAATAAAAGTTTATCTTGCTTAAACACAGAGCTCAACAAAAGCAAGAGAGAAGGTCACAAGATAGGGACAGAAGTAGAAATTTGAAACAACAGGGGATTGTATTTGACACCAGTAGGGAAGGACAAGCAAGTCTTCCTGTCGTGATGGAGAAGACTCCAATCCTGTCTGCTGGTCTAAGAGAGGACATTTCTCCTCAGTTAAAGCTCTGAAATAAATATGCTTGCAAGGAAGCTGGAAATTCCCTACACAACTCCTTATTTTCTTCCTTCTGTGAGAGGCAAAGCCTTTTTTTCATCTGACCTTGCCTGGACATGGTCTGCATGTGATGTGATTGACCCATGGCACTCCATTTCCCACAGACTCTGCTTGAACATGCAATGCCTTTCCAGGTCCTGGTGACAGTGTAAAGTTCAACTGAGGATTGCTCTGTTTAGCTGTGCTGGGGGCTCATAATCCCAGTGGGTCAAAATATTTAGAGTTAAAGAGGTTACAGGCTTTTCTGAGGGAGTATTTAAACTCCAGCTGTCAAATCTTTGCATAGAAGAAATCTGTAGACTCAGCCAGCAGTACATTAAATTGCTGTTTTCTTGTCATTAATCTACTAGCATGCATTGTTTTCCCATTGCCATAAGAGAATAATTAATCTATGGCAAATTTATGCCTATAAAACTATAAATAGCAGGCCTGAAAAAAATTAAAAAAAGACAGTGAAGAAATTCAAGGGGACAAATATTGATGAGAGCCTGATCAAGAAGGCTCATGGCAAAGCTCTTGGAATGCCTTCAGGGTCTGATCTTTTCAGAAACCCATCTAAGGGACTTGCAACCTGCTTCATATTCAGTTTAACTGTGCACAAAAAAACTCCCACTTGCAGATTTTGCACATTAAAAGGAGAATTAAAAAAAAATAGAGCTTTTTCTCAGGGTCTATGAAATTAGTCTGAAAATGAGGAAGTTTGGTGTAGCAATTTCTTGGGAAACCTCAAATCTCACTCCCTATCACTATTGTTCTGTATTTTGGTCTATAATACAGATGCAAGTTTGATAAATTATGGGCTTCACAGACTGTTTTCTTTCCATTTGCAGGAGAAAAAGCAGTGCAGAAACAAAGGTGACATTGGCTTTGAGACTGAGATCACTTTCTGTAGTTGCTTTGAAGAAGGTGAACCTGCTGTGGGTGTCTGATATGGGAGAGGCACAAGTCAGGCTGTGGCTGGGCAAAGGCCATGTCTAGGAAATGATAAGCATTTCTCAAAGGCTTATCACTGAAACTCCCAAGCCAAGTGGGCTTTTCTGCTTCCCTCCTTTGTGATAAAGATATTTCTGTTGACTGAATGTAGGGTCACTACAAAGAAACACAGAATGAGATTGGTGTTGGAGGGGGAGGATGGTGGGATAATCCTTAGTGGAGCAAGTGAACAAAGGCAAAATGAGGCTCAGGTTCCTCCAGGCTCTGATGTAACCACAGGCAAAACTCTCCTCTGCAAAACATTCCACAGCTGCAAAAATCCTTAAGATACCATTTTCCCACCTCCATCCAACCCTTTCTTCCTCCTCCTGCTTCTCCCAAAGCACCTCCCATGCCACCACCTAACCTTTCCTCACCTTTTCCCTGAACCTCCAGTTTTTCTGGTGGGACAGAAAGGCAGGAGACAGCTAAAGCTTGGCTGGATTCTGTGAGTGCCTAACAGGGTGAGCAGTAGTCTCTCTGTGCTGAGAGGAAGTTTGTCCCCTGCCATCATGACTGTTGACCTTCAGCAGAAGGGGATGAAACCGGGCAGTGGATTGAAAGGTCACTATGGACAGGGAGCAGCCCCCCCAAGACAGATTGTAAGTAAGTCTCACTTAGAACATTCAGTGTGTGGAAAACAGCTTAAAAAAAATGAAGGCAGCTTTTACTACAAGCAGATTTCTCAAGCAGATAGCTGGGAACACTGGGGGAAAAGAATGAGGTGGATAGTTTGGGGGGTTTCAGTTTTTGATGCTAGAAGAGGAACAACAGACAGGCTTTTGGTATGGAGAAGCACAATAGTACTAACTTTGGTACTTGTTTTTCTCTTGGTTTTCTTTAACAACTAAATGAATTAGATCTACTCCTAGGACCTTCAGCAATCATTTAAAAGGAAAATGTTTATTAGGGTGATAAACAACGAACCCTGATGTCTCCCATCCGGTAGGACTGGTGAAAAGAGAAGAGGGAATAGAAAAATCACAGAGCCCCAGAATAGCTGAGATTGTAAAGGACCCCTGGAAGTACTCCAAAATGACTGAATATTACAGATAGGACTGAACATGACATAAACACTTGTCTGTATCATGCTCAATACTGTCAGTTCTTAAATGCACCTGAGTGTGTGCAATTCTTTTTGCTTTGTTGTTTATTTTGGTGATGAGGCTGGTGGTGATGTGATTATTACAGAAGTGAGCAGGGTTGAAGGACCCTCCTTTAACACCAAGTGCAAGGTGAGCAGCACACTTCAGCTCTGGTATTGATTTTGCAGAGACTACTAAATGCAAGAAGACAGACAGAAGCCAGAGAAGTCTGAAACCTATTCGAGGGGCGCTCCACCATCTCTTCATTATCAGCAGTTTCCAGGCTGAGCCTTTGTCTGCCTCTTGTAACCCCCTTTCCACCCACACACATTCCTTTCCAGCAATGCTGCTTTATTTGGCTTGTCATTATCTTCTTGTTAAATCCACTTAATTGGTGCATTTAACTCTTCATGTTCCTTAATAGATCCTCTGATATCACTTGTTTACTGAAAAAAACCCCAACAACCATAGCCTTAAGTATTACATTTCAAAACAGCATCTAAATTGACACAGGTCTTGCCAGTCCCAGTGTCAAACTCTGCTGCTCCAGTAACTCCCATTCACTCCATGAGATACAAGGCAAGCTGGACTTGATGACCTGTGAAACTGTCCAAGTCAAAGTCTGCACACAGCCTGGGTATTTCCAGAAATCCAAAGTCTTATTTTCCACCAGCTCCTTTAGGACAACAAATCTGTACCCCCCCTGCTATGGATTATAAAGCTTTTAGTGCCTCTGTTGCAGACTAGAAGGGATCCTCTCTCTGCTGCTCAAAGGTGGTTAGTGTAGTTCCCCCTGTGTTCTGTATCTGCTCTAAATTTCCCTAGCCAGATCTACCAAGAATCTAAGGAAGAAAACCCTAACAGTGATGCCAGCAAAACCCCTAATGTCAATATGTCAGGAAATTAAAAAAAAAATAAACATTCCTCTGACAATTTGGTTTTATCTGGGGAACTGATGCAAGCTTTACTCACATAAAAATGCCCCAACTTCATGGCACCATCAGCTGCATCTACACTGGCAACCTCATCGGTATAACCCAGCACAAAGCCTCCCCAGCCACTGTCCAAGGCAGCACACAGCTGTGATGTGGAATGGGAGGCTCTCTCCTTCCCAGTGAGTGTTTCTGCTGAAAGACTGGGAATGGGAGAGGTTGCACTTGAAGGGCTTTAATCCTCAAGAATTGCTTTACTACTGAAAATGTACTCCTAGACCAAACTGGCACAGCACTCTTCACTGGGGGTGTAGCACTAGAGGTAAAGTTGGGCCCGGCCCCTACATGCCAAGGCATCAGCCAAAGTGCAAAAGGCTAGAGCAGAAAAAGCAGGAATGTGCAAGGATCTAACTCCTACACATCCTCTGCTATGGTTTCTGCTGGTCAGAGCACAGCACTAACTGTAAGTACAGACTTGGCCCACAGATAGTACCCAAAAGTAAAGGTTTTGCTTTATTCTCAGACCCCTTTGTAACTCCTGGAGGGAGAGTAAAAGCCCCTCTAAATGTTCGGGAGGGAAATCAGGGAAAAAATACAAAAAAAAAAACCAAAACCCTTAGAGTCCCATATGTTCTTAATCCTCGTTTTTTTTTTTTTTCTGTGCCTACTGCCACACTTTAGGGAGCAGGGCACTGAGCAGGGAGTCTCCAGAAGGCTTTGGCAGAGCAGAAGCTCCACAGCCTTTCCCTGATGATGTCAGGGAAACCCTGCATCTGTTGGTAGAAACAGCATGTTTCTGACATGGCGACAACATGGGTTAAATTCCAGGCATGAACCAGGCAAGTTGTACTTTTAACATGTTAACATGCTCTACCAGGGGAAAAGCTGAAGTATTTTTAGCATGGTTGGAGTGTTTGTCTCTGCACTGTTCTGGCCTTTTTTGGAATTGTTAACTCTGGTCTGGAAACAAATACAATAACCTTTGCAGTAGTGAAATACCACTTATTTTCCTTTATTGTTTGCCACAAAGAAGACTAGGAATTGTACTTGAAAGAGATTAGAGGAGAAACATACATCAGCTATTTTCAGCACAGCTCACTGCTTTTACCATGCCAGTCAGTTCACTTACTGCTTCTCTATTTCTGCCTGTGCTCCCCAGCCTTTCCTACTTACATGCTTAGCTCTGACAGAATCTCAGGGGCAAAACCAGTTTTTTTCATGATGAAATTCCATCTCAAGTTGTTGCTTGAAGGCATTGCCCCTTGCTCTCCTGTTTGACTGGGTGAGTGCAGTGAGAGGGGTCAACAAAACATACTTTGCCCTCTTGTCCTGCCCCTCACAGCTACTCAGCCCAATCTCCAAGACATGTCAGAGCGAAGCAACTGTTGACAGATTATTTGGTTTTATCTTGTTAAAAACCCACCATGCTCTGCTGGGGCAGAGCCCAGCAAGTGAGTTAGGGATAAAGGAGGAGATGAAGTTTAAACACAAATGTAACAACAAGAATCAACACAAGGCAAGTCTGAGGACTGAAAGGGAAATCACATGGAGTGAAGGAGGGACTCTTCCCCTCTCCTACTTTCTAATCCCATTTCAAATAATATTCCCTTCCTCCTCCCCTCTGCCTGGTGCTAGCATAAGCATGCAACACAGCCGTAAGGAGCAGCCATCTGACAGTCCCACACTGCACACAGCTGCCATCAGCGTGTCCAGGGACCAGCTACATCTAGGCCACACATGCAAGTTACCCAGGGAAACAAGATTCTTGGAAGGATTAATGGTGAGAGAGGCTCGTGTGGCTGCAAATAGGAGACCATGGTTGATCATCTGCTCCCACTTGATGGGAGAGCAGCCTTTTTATTTTTTTGTCCCAGTTCTTCTCTTCCTCCTCTTCAGAGATTTTCATTACCAGTCTGGAATTACTTCTCCAGTTACTTCTGGTTGCTTCTGGAGTGGGAGAGAAGATGGGGCAAGGGAGTTGTGCTTGACAACTCAGATTCATCTCTCAGGCAGCAGGACGAAGAAGATGGCCTTGAGGAAGTGACCAAAACTGCAAACAGCAGCCACGAGCCAGTGGGAGCGAAGGCTGGGATCAGTATTCACCACACATTTTGTGATGTCTGCCTAATGAGGAGGGAAGAGAGATCGTCAGAGAGAGATGCCCATGTCAGCCACTTCTGCAGGCTGTCCCAGCCCCATAAGCATCACCGCTGCTGCAGCACCAGATGTTGGCTCTGACACTTCCACACTCTGAAAGTTATTAAATCAGGCTCCAGAGCCCTGCAGAATACACTTTCTTAATTTCCCACCAATGAGGCAAAGTGTCCCCTCTTCAGCCACCCCTGGGGAAAGAAATGCTACAGGAAGATTATCCAGCACTTTCCATTTTGGATAGCTAAATACAACTTTCCTTGTTTAAAAGGTCTAGGAAGCCTTAGCAGTTATCAGCATTCCCATCCTTTTCTGTAAAGCCAGATGCTTCCCAGAGGTTGTCCTGTTTAATATCAGCTTGTACGTTTTCTCTTGCCTTAATGCTTTCCTTGGAAGACATTCAAGCAAGCCATCCCCCAATTTCAATCTAAAGCAATGCATGCTTGTAGCTTTGTTTGTGGAAATATATATGCCGGCAGAGATGTCTCCCAGATGTGTGGGCCAGATTTAAATATCGCTTGGGCAGCTGGTTTCAAATATCAACAAGAGAAGCTGGCCTGTGATGATTAAAAAAAATCAAAAAACAAAAAAAACACCCTGTCAAATTGATAGAAATAGGCTCTCTCTCAGCTGGCATGGGAAGGAGAAAATGGAAAATATTGAGAAGGTGAAGTGAACAGGACAGAGATAGAGAGAAAAATGAATTTTCTGGTGCAGGAATCAAAATTAAAAGTTTTGCTATAACTGAGTTTTGGTTGAACTCAAGCCCAGCACAAGATGTGGACTGTGGTTGTATAACAGAGGGTGCACTGCTGGCACATCAACCCCATGTGGTTTTCAGAATCAGCTTTTGGGTGGAAATGGGAACAATAATCACATCACAAGGAAGGGTTCACAGTCCCAAAAGTCTTTTTTTTACAAGCTTAGCTCAGCAATCCTCCAAATTTACTTTCTGACATAAGTCTCTCATTGACCAAGCACAGACAAGTGAGACTCTCAACCCTGAGGTGTTCCTCCCCAAAACAGAACATAAGAGATGATGAATGCTCCAATAATCTTCTCTACTCCTTCTGCTTGTGCTCAAGACATGCATGAGCCTTGCCTGACCAACCTTGGTCATCATTAGAAGGAAAATGGGGCTGAAGGGACAAATCCCAGAGTCTGGTTAGTGAGAACAGCCACACAAACCAACCCTACCATCACCTACAGACCAAAGCTCTGCTGCCAGCAGCCTCCCATGTGTTCCAGCAGTTCCTTGTTTACCATGTCTAGAAGGCTGGCACGGTGCACCTCACCACATTGCTGATCTCCTGGGAGCATCAGGAGAAGCAAAACCCATGCATAACTGACAAGATGAGACTGCAGAAGGAAGGAATAGAGAGCATGCAATGATGGGAAGAAACAGGATAGCAGGAGAGAGTAGAGTCAGCACCAAGGAGTGGAAATAGTGCTGCCTATAGCTAAAAACACAAGCAAACATAGCAAGCAGAGCCAAGACAGTTACCAGAAGGTGCTGCAAGGTGGTCCCAGTGGCTACAGGTACTTGATCTGTATTGTGGAGGAAAGCAAGGTGGGTCTCCTTACACTGGAATACTTCCAGTGATGCTTAGCACACTCACCCTATTTGTATTTGAAAATAGTCTGAACTGATTCAACCTGTCAGATTCTAGCAACCTGCATGGGGTCATGTTTAAAACACAGTTGTGTCAAACTGTCCCTTTAGTTGAGAGGAGTCATGGAATGCAGTTACCTGTCTGAACACACATGTTAGGGTACCTTATCCTTGAGAAACATAAGCTCTAATAGGCTTTAGTGCCTCATGTGAGCCAGAACAAGGCCCATACACACTAGGTTGATTACAGCTGTAGAGGGTTAACTGCCAGGTGAGAAAAGGTGAACTCCTTAAAGCCCTGCTATGTTCTCCCAAAGGCAGTGACCTCACTGCTCTAACCAAGAGGAGCTGCACTCAGAAGTACTTAGAAATTTGTATGGGGCTTGCTTAGATAAGCAAAATTGCTCACCTGTTTAATAATTGTCTTAGCTGTTGTTATCCAAATCAAGCCTATCTGATAAGGCAGTGGAATTGAAAACTTCAAAGCTACTTAAGGCTTTTGTTGCAATGGCAGTTTGATGTTCGATGTTAATTATTCAAACAAATTCAAGTCACATACACTGTTTTGTAGCAAAAGCTGCTAAAAAAAAAAAATAAATATTTTTATTCTACTGTAAAGCCACTACTGAGGCTGCAAATTCTTGTCAGGAAGAAATTATGTCTCCAAGGTTCTTTCTTGCTCTTTCTGTGAGGTTTGCATTGGGTTCTGCAGTCTTCTCCACCCTATGGAAGTAGCATGGGAACCTGCTGCTGAATGGAGAATTTCAAATGCCTTTCCATAGCCTCCATGGTGTCTTTCCTGGACCAGCTCAGGGCATGGGGGTTACTCCTGGCAGTCTCAGACTAGGCTGATGTGTAAGAGATGAGGGCCATGTGAACAAGGATGGCATGCCAGGGCAAACCAACACAAGCTAGGCCTGGCAGTGGGTGAGAGGGTTCCACCAAAGAGCTGTTTGGTCTGGCCCGTGAGTGAGCAAGGCTGGGAAATTCCTTGCTGAAGTGCTTAGATCAAGAGGAAGAACATTCAGGGAGGCACAGCACAAGATGGGATTAGCAGCCTTTTCCCAGACTTTCCTTTGTTTCTAGAGGGAAAGTATTTCCTTTTCACAGCCCAGAGCTGCTGATAAGGGTGTTGGAAGTTGGCTGTATCAGAACCCAGCAGCCTTCAGTCCTGTGCTTGACTGGGGGCAGTGAAGTTGGTTTACCTTCCTTAGGGCCAGATCCCAAGAGCAATCAGCATGGATTTAGCAACTCCAGTAGGAATGTCCTGCCCATCTAAAAAGGGATGGCTGGCAGAAGGAGCCAGTGGTGGACTTAGCTCCTCACGGAACCAGTGCTGGTCTGATGATGGGTTTTGCAGCTTGTTTGCTATGCAAAAAATTGTCCAAAAATATCCTTTTGGAATTAACCAAACACTCTGTTTGGAACTCTAATGAAGCAATACAAAAATTAAAACAAGAAGCTAACTTATCAGAGCATGCAAGTTCTACCAAAACAAAGACAAAAATAGTTGGAAACTAGAAAGAGATACAGTCCTACACAACATTTCTGCTTTAATGAATTTAGATCTTAGAAAATGTTTCAGAGTATACATTTCAAGCAGCTCTACAGGTATGCAGTTAAAGTAAGCCTCAAATGATACTGAGGCAGGGACTGGCATTCACAGGCAGGAACAGTGTTACTTAACCCCAGGATATCCTCTTCACTTGCCTTGGCACAATTAATTTTTGGAATGCAAAATGAAACAGATCAGGGCATTCAAATAAAAGGTTCCTTTTAGCCCAACCAGTTCCCTGAGTCAGCTGGCCTCAAGGTGACCCAGTTTTAGAGAGGGCAGGGATGATTTAAGGTAGGATTGGTACTTATTAAGTGCAAGGGATCCAAAATCTCAACAGTGATACTTTCCCGGTTCTTCACATTCCTGAAGAAATCCGGGAACTGAACCAGCTACTGACGTGGTTGGGAAGTCTCAGCATAAAGGAGCAATATTCAGTTTGGAAAAAGACACCCCCCTCTCTCCAGATCTGTATGGGTGAGGAGCCTGACTATTTCCTAATGGTTTAGGAATAAATTTCACCTCTTGGAAAAGGGAATTTGCTACTGTGGCTCAGTCTGGAAAGAGTGCCTGCCTTGGGAATAAGATGTCCTATGAACTGAGTGGTGCCATAGGGCAATATTTTGCCCAAGTAGCATCTGCCCAGCAGCACATTAGAGGATCCAAGGACTGCCTGTGTCCCTGCTAGACAGGCACATGGAACCTGGTACATACACACATCACCCATCTGCCAGCCACTAACACAGCCAGCCAGTCTCTCCAGTCAGCTGGGAAAGCCACTGGAAAGGTGTCTAGCTATGCCACAGCACCAAAATAAAGTTCTCCTTATGAACAATCCTCCACAGGAACCAATGCTCACACTGAAAATCCAGTGCTTAGAGGTGAAATGAGAATTAAGCTGGCAGACCTTATTTTTTGCCTGTTTCTAGAAAACAGCTGGCCAAGAGTATAACAGAATCAAATAATGGTTTGGGTTGGAAAAGACCTTAAAGATCATCCAGTCCCACCCCTTACCATGTGCAGGGACACCTTCCTCTAAATTCAGCCTGCTCCAAGCCCCATCCAACTTGGCCTGGAACACTTCCAGGGATGGGGCAACCACAGCTTTTCTGGGCAATCTATGGCAGGATCCTCACAGGAATGACCTCTATAGTGTCCCACTGTGACTGGCTGTTAGCTCTGGAGAAGATCAGGAACACAACAGGTGCTGGTGGCTCAGGATTGAATTATTATGTCTCAGCTATGCAGAAAGCTGAGGACAAGAATAACTGATGTTTTTGAGGACCACGAGGCAGTAACAGAGTTATATAAGACTAGCGCAGGTGTAAGTGGAATTGAGGTGGCCACAGCGTTGTGAAAGAGAATCTCCCACAGCCTTTTTCTGCATAAAGCTGCAGAGAGCGCACTCTCATCAACTGGGCTCTTTTCTAGTCTGGACATGCAGAAACAAATTCAGTGAGACAGCATTTCTTACCCAGCCTCCTCTCCTTTTCAGCCATGTCACCAAGGTCTTGCGGACAAACTCTCCCAGGCAGTCAACGATGGTGTGAACCATGGCTGGCTGCGCGTGCCGCACGCAGTCCACCGCCAGCCCAGCTGCCACGGCATAGAGAGACACCACCTTGCCCCACGTTATGCCTGTGAAAAGAAAAAAGCCCATTCATATTTACACACACATACACTCCGTTCAGTCTTGAATAATCAAAGGAAATGACTCTGCTTCATTACATGTGCCCATGCTGCCTGCGCGCAGCCACAGTTCTGTATGCTCTCCTCATGGGGGAAAAGAACTAGTAGGGGACCAGAATGAGGGAAAACTCTCCACACAGAGAAGCAGAATGAATTAATCTGGCCTTGGTATAGTTTGATTGCCTCTCAGCACTGGCTGCACAGCTTTGGGAAAAAAGCAGCCCAAAGACACCATCGAGATAGGGAAGATGTGCCCCACAATGTTTTGTATTGCCTCTAGCTCTCAGCCATGCAGATGCTGCATAGGAGGTGATAGAATTCAAACAGTTTGAACAACCTGGGGCTTTTGTCTTCAACATAAAGCTTAAACACCCTTGGACAAAGCATTTGTTTTTTTTCTAATCACTGTTCAAATGTGACGCTCAAAGCATACAAGATAAACATCTTCAGTTCTATAATGATACAAAAGCAGCAAAGGAAGGTAAAGTTACTGGGCCAAGATGGTTCACAGAATCATAGTTGGAAGAAAGAAGTCATAGAATCCTGAGCTGGATAGACTCACAAGGATCATTGAGACCAGCTCCTGGCCCTGCACAGACACCCCAACAATCCCACCCTGTGCCTGAGAGCGTTGGCCAAACGCTTCTGGAGCTCTGGCAGCCCTGGGGCCGTGACATTCCCTGGTGTGCCTGTTCAGTGACCCAGCACCCTCTGGGGAAGAACATTTCCCTAATATCCAATCTAACTGCCATGACAGCTTTGTGCCATTCCCTTGGGTCATGCTGCTGCTCACCAGAGAACATAGTGCCTACCCCTCCACTTGTACTCATAAGGACTGGTGTCCTCTTTATGTAAGGACTAGACCTCAGTCTCCACCTGAAAAACAGGTAGCTTCAAGAATTTGGCCACTGCCTACTTAACACTGCCTGTGCTACCCCACTGAAGACAGTGCAGGGGTGGAGAGTCAGTCAGTTATCTAATCTCCCAGAAGACAGACTTCCTGCCAGGCTGACCTGCCTGCAGCAAGCACTCCACAGAATTTGTCCCAGCAGTAGTCATCTTCCTGTTGGTGTTAGTGACAAGCACAGGAACTCAGGTCTTGGTACCAGCCAACCTCCCAGGGGTCCTCTGCACCTTAACCCACACCACTGGGCATAAATCCTTCATGCTCAAACACTGCAGTCAGCTGCCCCTCATCAGGCTTTTCTCAGGACCAGTGACATAGAAACACAACCCTTTCGCTCCCATGTAGAACTACCTCTGCACCATGGCATATCCCCCCCATTCTTTATTATCTCTAATACCCATATTTATCAAGCATATTGTGAAGTATTTTACAGTGTTGGGTCTCCATGGGATCTGTCCAAAGGCTCTCCCGAACATAGTCGGAAGCCTGGTGAAGTTCTAACATTTAAAAACCACACAGAATTGTTCTCACAGGGTTACTGCAAGAAAGAAAACAGGTGAGAGGATGAAAAGATGTGTGCAATACTAGATCTACGGATCCAGAGGGGTTAAACACACCATTAGAAAACTGGATGTGCTCAGCAAGAGAAAATACAATTTAAATGGGGTAAGGTCTCCCTCTTTCCTTCATTGCATGCTCAGATCCCCAAGTAGCCTGTGTCAGCTCTGGGATGGAGCTCCAGCCTCCTCACAGCAGTTCTCATTGCAGCAGAATGCCCTATATTTCTTTAGAAAACATGCAGGTTTCAGAGCATTTCCGTAATTCTTACACTTGGTGCTTCAAAAGGGACATTCACACTAACACTTTTAGGAATTGCTTGCTTTTCTTTTCCTTAAATAGAAAAAAATAACTAAACTTTAGAGGAACTATTCAAATGTTAGCCACAGGAATACCTTGTTACACTGAAGAAAATCCATTCAGTGTTAAAAAAAAAAAAGAACATTTTTCATTACTAATGTAAGATAAAATCTGCAGATGAACCTTTTGTGAGGCTCTGCAGCAACAGTAACAGCATTAGCTCAAATCCTCTGTGATACTCTGTCCTTCCCCAGAACTATCTGTAAGATCAGAGGAAGTTATTAATGTAGCTAAATGACTGTTCTTCTTCTTTAGGTTTTGTTTGCTGAGCAGACCCTGCGATGTCCCTGACACCAGAGCTGTCACTCAGGAAGTTCACTGCCTGTTTGGCATTCACACTATTTATCTGCCTTTCTCACATTGTGTGTCACCATGACAGCCAGCAGAATAAGCCAGGAAGAGGCTATGATAAACCACAGAAAACTAGACAGAGGGGTTCTCCCTGCAAGGAAGAGGCTGTCCAAGTGCAGGTCAATACAGTTCTACCTAATGACAGAGCCTTTAAGGGGTTACACTCCTTGCTGATTATATGTTCAGGACCAGAGCCTCAGCTGGCTTATATTCAGCTTTAGTATAAGTCAGTTTTACAGTTCTCCATCCCTGCAGAAATGTGGTTCCTTGCATCTTGTGTTACATAACAAAAGTTACCCAAAATTCCAGGGAAGAGTTTACTGGCTTATTTCCAAGCTTTTGCTGACAGCACTCCAAATATCTGAAGCAAGTCCATTAGCTCTGAGATATTTACACGGCAGTAACAAAGACTGACAGGACCAAAGTCACTCTAGTACAAAAAGACAGCTCCAGTCTTGGCTAACTTTGTTTTGAACCCAAGTTTTGCTTTTCAAAGAAAAAAGAAAGAAAGATCTTTTTCAAAGAAAAATGCATCCACAATCTGTGAAAGATAGAGGCTCAAGAGACCCATGACTTCCCCAGCACACAGGAAAGCAGTTTGCTCTAAGACATGTCGGTCCAGAGAGGATTGAGAAGAAGCCCTTCACCTCCAGCTTCCCTGCCAAGATTCTTCCATGGTGGTACCTGCTGCAGGACTTGGACGAGGTGAGTTCTTCCCTGGCACATGGAGAGAACCCCTCTCCCTTTCACAGCAGAAAGAGAGCGAGTTCTTGGTAAACTCTTATAATGGTGATGGATGTGGAGGGCTCAGGGGTCACATCCTCTCTCCAGAGCATGCCCCTAAGGTCAAACCAATCCTTCAATCTGTCTTTCCTGTTACAAGGAGAGTCAGTCCATGGGAGCAGGAGAGGAGGAAGTCCCTTCCTGATTTCCATTGATCTGAAGTCCTCTTGCCACTGCTGGAGGGAAGAGATGGAGACAGCAAGCTGGGCTTCTCCCTCACAACAGCAGGGTGCATTTTATGCTCTTCTTCTCACTAGATACTGCAGGAAGCAAGGGAAGAGCAGGCACCTCCAACTCCTGAGCCATGCTTGTGGCTGGGCCCCCTGCCCAGGAGGGCTCCAGCAACCATCCAGCCACAGGCAGGAGAGGGCAGGGGAACATACCCCAGCAGCCCTCCTCTGCACCTTCCCAGGACACCAGCTCCATTATCTTTTCCCTCTCAAGGACTCCCTTGACAGGGGAGCACAATTACTGAGAGGGCAGTACCTCTGTCCCCCAGGATATCCAGGCCAGGTTCAAAGTGACACTAGTGTGATACAACTCAGCATGAGCTGGAATTGAATCTGGCCAGTGCACATGAGAAGCAAAAACACATTGCCTTGCTCCAAATTCCTCAAAAGGCCTGGCTGTCATCCACACTGGGTAAAACAGGCACTCATCACCAAGCAAGACAATCCATTCACAGCTTCCCACTGCGTGGATTAACATGCACAGGAGCTAACAACAACAGGGGAGGGAAAGCTGGTCCAAAAAGGAATGGCCAAAAGAGAGAAACTTCTGCTCACAGACATGGAACAAAAGGATATGGAAAAAGTGAAGGGCTGCTTAGAAAACATTATAAAATATAAGAAATACAAGTTGCACTCTCTAGGCCAGCCATGGAGCTGAAGGTATGTAAACACTGCTGAGCCCAGGGTAAAATGAATTATCAGGAGAGGAATGCTCTTGAAAGTGTTCCTGCTCATATGAGCTTGTCTGCCCCAGGGGAGTGATGAAGAAGCCATGAGACATGACTGTGCAGTCTCAGGGTTATTCAAATAAACCTACCTGAGGTTATTCAAATAAACTTCCTTCTGCTCCACTCAGCATCAAAGTCCCACTCACAAACCAGACCCTAAAGAAACACAATCCACTGCTACACTTCAACAGCTGGGAGAATGCAGCCAGACACAACAGGCTTTGGTAGAGAGAAAAGCTGAAAGGGGTGTGCACAAGGCAGGAAGCTCAAGTCATAAAGCCTAAGTTATGAGGGAGCAGTAGGATGCATTTCTAACAGCATTTCAGAGAAACCCAGAATGGTCTGGGTTGGAAGGGAAGTGAAAGTCCATCTTATTCCAATCCCCTGTAATGGGCAGTGTTACATCCCAGTCACTTAATTCCGGGGTTAAAACCAAGGCTCTTTTGCTCTGCATAGATGCAAAGGAGAAAATCCCAGCCAGATATTCTTAAGAGGTAAAAAACACATGAAAGTTTGCTGGCAAACTACAGAAAATTAAGGAACATTAGAAAAAGAATAAATGCAACATAACATCACTTACCATTGCATAGACTTACCACACTGAACATAGAAAACCTTTAAACCCATTCAATGTCACATTCCATGAGAAAAGAGAAGAAGAAAGGGAGAAAAACAGAAAAACAGGAAAGATATAGAAAAACAGACATATAGCTACCAACTTCTGGGTTCCAGTGATGTAAAACTCCAAAAAATGAAGGTAGGGTTAAAGGACAATGTGCTTGCCTTGTGGTCAAGCTTCTTAAAGCTTTGGCCCATCCTGGGCCTTCTTCCCAGGTGGGGTTTGCAGACACTCAGGTACTGGGTCAAGCAATCCTAGGGGCCCTGACCCTTCAGTGTGCCATGGCTGACAGACACTGCAGGGTTGGGGGCTACAGGGGCCAGGGTACTATCTCAACAGAGCAAAGTCTGACCCACCCTCTACCACACATTCCAAACATCTTAAGATGTCTCAAAACAGATTACTTTTTCCTGTCTCTGACAGGCAGGGACATCTTTCACTAGCCCAGGTTGCTCCAAGCCCCATCCAACTTGGCTTTGAACACTTCCAGGGATACAGGGGCAGCCACAGCTTCACTGGACAACCTGTGCCAGGGCCTCACCTTCCTAGGAAAATATTTCTTCCTAATATCTAATCTATACCTATTCCCTGTTAGTATGAAGCCATTCCCCCTTGTCCTGTCTCTCCAGGCCCTTGTAAATAGTCTCTCTCCAGCTTCCTTGTTGGCTCCTTCAGGGACTTGAAGGCCACAGTTAGGTCACCAGGAGCTTCTCTTCTCCAGGCTAACTAATCCCAACTCTCACAGCCTTTCCTTTCAGCAAAGCTGCTCCATCACTTCTCTGATCATCTTGGTGCCTCCTCAGGACTCGCTCCAGCACCTTCATGTCCTTCTTGTGCTGGGACCCTCAGGCTGGAGACAGGTCTGAGTGGGGCAGAGGGGCAGAATCTCTCCCTCCCCTGCTGCCCACGCTGGGGGATCAGCCCAGTACATGGGTGGTTTCTGGGTCCCAGTACCCAGGGCTGGGGCATATCCCTCTCTCACCACAGCATCCCCAGGTCCTTCTCCCATGGTTGCTCTTGATCTGTTCATCCCCAGCCTGGACTGACCCTGGAGGTTGCCCTGATGGAGATGCAGCATTAGTACTTGGTCTTGCATAACCTCATGAGATTCTCATGGGTCACTTCTCAAGCTTGTCCAGATCCCTCTGGATGTCACCCCATCCTTCAAGTGTGTCAACAGCACCAATCAGGTTGGTGTCATCTACATCCATTTGCTCCTGCAGGGAAAGTGCTTTCTCCCCAGAAAGCATTAACCCTACACTCCTGTTACACAGGGTTCACTTCAGCCCAGGCACTCTTGATTAAAAGCCAAACCCAGTAAGAACCAGGCTGGAAGCTTTTAAAAATCCCTCATGCCTAACAGCTCTTACCAATAGGACAGAACTGCTTCCTTTAGGAAAGGAAAATGCCTCTCCCTTTTCTACTTCTGTTTTTCCACCAACTGACCTCTTCCTTCTGGCATTTGTTTTAAAATCTAAGGTAAATGTCAGCTCAGCCAGGCCCCAAACCAAAGCTTGCTGAAGTCAGGGGAAAGTCTTCTGCTACCCACAGAGCAGCTTTGGACCACACATGAGAAGTAGTGGTAACATCACAGAGATGATGCTGTTGCAGATCCTTTACCATCAAAAGCAGATCAGGGCTCTGCAGTGCTTGTCTCCACACAGATGGGCTCTCCTCACTCTGGATAACTAATGAGTTGTTTGGAAACAGGGGAACAAAATACAGCTTGAGCATAAAGTCTCTTCTCCAAGATGACAAGCCGTGGGACAAGAGGAAATGGCCCCAAATCGCATCAGGGGATGTTTAGATTGGGTATTAGTAAAAATTTCTTCACTGAAAGAAGAGACATTGAAACAGGCTCCTCAGGGCAGTTTTGGGCTTAATCAGGACTTGTAGACAGTGTGGACAGGAAGCGAGCACAGACAGAGCAACAGTGTGAAGACTCAAAACCAGACCAGAATGTGGAAGACAGACATGTAAAAGATTAAGGAGAAAACCTCTCCAGCAAAAAAAGTGTCAAAATCCCCTGCTTCCTTGCTGGAAAGGCATTGTAAGTGACTAGTGGGGCTCCCCAAGCTGTCTACGCACTGTAGTGTCAGACTGTAGCTGTTTTCTTAATAAATTTGGTAATTGGCATGAAAACTCAGATTGAACTTGAGTGTCTGGTTTCCTTTGCTCAATAAGAGCCTCTTTCCTCTGAACTATGAAAAAAAAAAAAAAGGAATGAATGTCTGGCTGCCATAGCCAACTCCAATTTGCTGGATTTATTGTTAAATGCTGAGTTTTGAGACTGCAGTGAGATCCAGGAATGTTAAAAAACAGCAAGCTCCTATCCCTCTGCCACTCAGCAACCTTCTACCTAGGAGAAATTACAATAACAAGTTGATAAAAGCAATTAAATACACAATTCCCAGGACAGATGAGAAAGAATTAAGAACAGAGAATGGAGAGCTCTGTGAAGGTTTGAATCAGCCTCTGTGCAACCAGCACACTACCAGCCATTTCTGCAGCAGGGTGGCTCTGGAGGAGGGGCAGCAATGTCAACAGAGTCCAAAGTCTCCAGCATTGTCAGCCTCAGAGGGCTGAGTCCAGATTTTATTCCTAATACCCTGAAAACCCAGGTTTAGAACTATGGCATATGATTTCTACTTTAATTTTAAACTACACACACAATTGGCTCCTGAGCTGAGAAGTTGAAGAACAACAAAAAAATGCAGCTCTCCATGAATTTGTCAATATACACTGAGAGCAGAATTCCCAGGAGGCAGCAGGCTTTCTCCCCAGCATCATGGTTATGCAGCATCACAGCACACACACTCTGCTCCACCTGCAGCATTCCTGGCTTCGCTTTCTGTGTCACTTCAGCTCTGGAGGTGGGCCAATCCCAATGCAGTCACCTGTAGTCATCTAAGATCCCCTCCTCACCTGCAATGCGAATTGCATCTGAGCCTGCCAACCTGACCGTTTTTTTCTGTAAGCCTTGACACCAGTACAGTTCAGCACTAAGTGACAAGACAGGGCACCTTCCCTTTCTACACAGTCACACTGAGACATTCCTGCCATACTTTCCCAGCTCTTGCTTTCTGAGCTCACAGGCCCTCTGAAGCCAGCCCAGTGCAAAGGCAAGCTGTGACCCAGCATGCTCTGAAAGGCTGTTGAGGGCTGCTGTACCAGCCACACAGTCCAGTTCCATCTATTTCCAATGACACAGCATCAATTTCCCTAGCTCAGGGAATAAAATCTGCCCTGCTCAAACTGCCAGAAGCCCTGCTTGGGCAGTCCCTCTCAGAGATCTATTTTGCCATCTGTTATGATTCTAGGGAGGATCTGCGCTCTCCACCACAGCTCTTCAGTCCTTCTGCATGTCAGGGCTTCTCCAGAGTGTCAGTGGTTCCAGATAAAGAAGCACAGTTGATTGTGAGGATGAAAAGGTTTTGAGTGAGGTAGCCTATTTGAAAGTACAACTGAAACCTGGACTTCCATCCTGTAGCAACTATTGCCAAAGTGACAAGAGTCCCTGTATCCTGTGACACTTCCCATCCTATTGTCATTGTTTCCAGTGGTTTCATGTTGCTATGCCGCCAGCAAGTTTCTTTCTTTGTTGTTTTTTTTCCTTTTTTTGGTTTTGTTTCCAATCTTTAACATCTACTGTCCCTTCCACAACACAACAAGACATTGCAGAAAACCCATAACCGTGTCAGAACCTGCAATCCCTCTTAAAGGTTTCTCTTCCCTCAATTCCCACAGGCTGCTTTTCCAGTTGTGGGCAGGGATTGTTTCCAGGAAAAGCTGAATGCAGCACAGGATATATTTTTGCTTTTGACCATTACTTCTGGAACCAGTCTAACAGCAGCAGCAGAACACTCACATCTAAGCAGGGAGAAATCTCAAAGCACCTGCTCATTTGGAACAGCCCTAAGGACCAAGACTCCCATACCATGAGAAAGGAGAAAGCAGCAGGTCTCATTGCAATTCTGGGTGTTGCTGTGGGAAAGGAGGCCAGGAGGAGAGGAGCTCTCTTGTGATGAGTTGATTCTGGCTCCCAGCATCTGCAGCATGAGCTGGAACAAGGGAGGCTCCCAAGCAATGAATCTTCTGCAGCTGCCAACGGTGAGCAAAGAAGCTTGGAATGAGTGACCTCCCTATGCAATGAGGTAATAACCACCTTGTGATGAGGAAGGGCAGGAGGTGCCTTCTAGAATGAGATAGAACCTACTGAGAGGATATTACAACCCAGGACAGTTTTCCTGCCAGAAGCCAGCAGAGAGGAGTTCTCGTTAAATCATTAAAGCAGGGCACATTGCCAAACTGCCCACAGCTCTTCCAGCAAGCAAGGCCCCACCTTGCACGCTATCCCAGAAAGATGCCTTCTCCAAGAGAGGTGGCTCCATCCTGTTCCTTTCCACCCAGCCCTGTTTGTGAGCACCGTACCTGCAGTGAAGATCTGTGCAGCCACTGCCAGGAAGGCGTCTGACACCACAGTCTCTGAGTGCAGCGAGATGTTCAGCTGGCGGGCGATATTCCGGTAGACATTGGGGCGAATGTACTCCAGCTCATCCCCTGCAAATAAACAGCCAAGAGTCAGCATGCACAGCACCAAGCCCTGCTCTCATCACGGAGGAATTACAGCTGGGGTTACTCCAGGGATGAACCCCAGCTCCACCTGAGTTTAGGCAGGCAGCAGAGTGCTTAGGGTTGCTTAGATGCAGTTCCCTACCACCTGTACCCTGGGACTCCCAAAGGGAGCAGAGGCAGGCAGCGGTCCTGTACCAGTGGTTTGGCTGCAGTAATCCCTGACATAAATGCTGTTCCCACGCTTGCTGCCTGCCTTTCCTCCAACACAGGAGACAGGCCTCAGATAAGCAAAGCATTGTCATTTTATTTCACAAGTGAGAAGGAGGCATGTACATCCATGTAAGCTTTTGAGAGATACGCCCTTCCTCAGCACCCCATCAGGCTTGTACAAAAATGGCTAAAGTGCAAGAGAGCGACTCAAGAATGCTGAAGGCTGATGAAAGCCAAGGATCCACCCAGAGCTGCACAACATTAATTAAACAAAGAGACTCTCAGCTATTTTATGCTCAGACAGGCACTTGAGAGTCAATCTGGAGTTCTTTCTCTCCTCCAAACGGTTAGAGATGCTCATTTGCATGGCTGACTGCTCAGAAGCAAGGTATCTGACACACACAGACATGTGCTTTCACCTCCAGAGTGCTTTCTGCCCATTTCTGGGAAATGGCAGGAGGTGTTAGGCCAAGAAGACCAAGACAAAAATACCAAGGACAAGCAGAGAACATCCTCCTAAATTACTGGGCTATGGAGCTTGGGAAACAACAGCAAAGCTTTTCCTTTGTAGCAAAACAAACCATTTTTTGAGTAGTAGAATTAACAAAGCCATATTAATAAAACTTCCAAGGGATTTCTCTCTGTAGATGTTCATAGATATTAAATGAAGGTTGCACAGCTGCTGTAGGAACATGACACAATGCAAACACTGCACGGCACCAAGGCCCTTTGTGCATGGCTTAGATTTAGGACACACTGTGCTCTTCTCCTGCACAAGGGTGTTCTGGAAAGAGTTATTCCAAGAGCTTTATATCCCACTGCAAGACCCAGGTGACTTGGCCCAGCCAGAGGGCAACTGATCTTCCTCAAAATTTCATTTTTATGAGAGGTAAAAAGGAAGATGTCACTGCAATCAGGATCTTGTTATAGAGCCATTAGATACTGATTCTTAATTCATTTATCTGGCACTCAGCACAGGCAAAACCCAGCTCTACAGAATTCCACAGCTGAGCTCTCCTGGCCCTTTCTGAGTGTGGGATTGTCCCTGTTTGACAGCAAGAGGAAATCTGCCAACACATGGTCAGCCCTGATAAGAGGAAACCTTCCTTGGACTACTCAACAGCCGTTCTCTCCTCACAGGCAGCACACAGACTTCCTGGTAAATGTAAGGAAATGGGGATAGCCCTGGTTAGCTGAGAGGGAGGCACAGGAGGCTGGGATCAGCACTTGGTAGCCTGCCACTGCTACAGCTTCTAACAAGCAGTGCCTGGAGGCCCCAGATGAGATCAGAGTTTGGTTGGAGGCGCATATGCCCTGTTCTGCAGCAAGACACAGGGCAGGCAGGAGCATCCAGGGAAGGAAAACACAGGAAAGCATTCCCATGCTTGGAGAGCCTCCCAGCCCAGCAACCCATTGGTGCTGGTCTCCAGTGTCCTTGTTCTGATGCCCAACTTTGCAACATTTAGAGCAATTTGGGGGCTTCTCCTCCTTCCTCCAGTGATTATGTAGGAATTAACAGGGCAGCAGTGACAGTTTCCATGTGCAGGAGCTCATTGCGGTGGTCAAAGGGCACCTCCCTGGGCCTTGGCCAGAGGAGATACAAGTTCAGATAAACCAGGCCTGTGAAGACACAGCAGGTTGGTCTGGGGAGCCTCACTGGGCTATACCATTAGGTTTTACCATGTCTGACTCATTAATTGCCCTAATTAGCTGCTAAGCCTTACTGAGCTGATGGAGTCTCCCTCCCTTATGATCTCCAACAGTATTGCCTGTGCCCAGGACTTCTGCTGGCCCACCAGGCAGTTCATCAGAATCTCTGTGTGCAACTGGGCTAGGAAATACTCCAACTTCCCATCTCCACAGGCTTCTCAGCATTCATGAAGGAAAAAACTGGTCTTGCTTGTTGCACTGCTTAGGAAGTGGCTAAGGATTACCATTCCTGGCAGGTGGCTGGATGGCAGCTGGCCTTGTGCTAGTTAGAGCAGCAAAGAGGAAAAGAAAGGGATGGGCCATGTGACAAGTGGAGTTTCTAAAGAAATAGGACAGAAACTGTTCTTCGTCTTAATGAGAAGGACTGCTCACCTTTCTGGTTGCATGGGTACCACATGGTGCTCTCCAGATTTGCTCAGAGAAGGCACCAAGTTCCTGGGACTTTCAGCCAAATCTTTCCATCTGGACAATTCAGGAGACGCCTTCAGATCCAGTGCGCCACCTGCTTGCCCTTTAACATGTTCCTGACCACCCACAGAAGATTGGGTTGAAAAGACAAAAATCTCAACCCCCAGCGCAGGCGGAGAAGAAAGGAAGTACAAATAGACAGTGAGATTGACAGAAGAACAAAAAAAAAATCCCCCAAAGACCAAACAACCACTGGAAACAAAAGCAGAAGTAAAATCAGCATAGAAAAGTAATAAAGAATGATTATTTTTTAAAAAATCAATTAAAAGAAACACAGCTATGTCTTAAAAAGAAACTTGGGATAATATCAAACTAGTATACAGGGGTGAAAGTGGGGACACCAACCCTGGTCCTGACTTTGTTAGGCCCAGCTAATGCTTACTTCACCAGACCTGTTTGAACTCTGATGTAATTAAATCAGATGCAAATGCTGGTGGTAGTTTCCAACCAGATGTGAACGAATATACCACCCTGCAGGCAAAGAGGGATGTTGGAAGCAACTTCCAAGAATAAAGTTGTTGGGTTCCCAAATGACAAACAGCTAGACTTGAGCACACAGGATGCTACACAACCCCAAACAAAACATTTAGAGGGTGCTCCTGGTACAAGCTCTGAAGCATATCTTCATGTCACAGCCTCCAGGCAGGACCTTCAAACTGCTCTCCCTGAAGCCCCCATAGTTGCTGTGCTGTGGGTGGCACTGACTGGCAGTGTATGCCACGCAACATCAACCAACTCCTTCTTGCTCCAGTAAAAAGCAAGAAAACTCGGGTCTTGCTGAATGACTAAGGTAGACAAAGGAAAATGAAACATACTGTCATTAAAAAGCAGTTTTTATAAAATCTCCAGCAACACATTTTCTAAGCAGCTACTCCAAATTAAAGCTGGGTGAGCTACTGCTGAAGCCCAAGTCCAGTGGTAGCAGTGCCCTAGAAGATGCCAGATGCATTGTGGCAATCAAGTCACTCACTCAGGAGAAAACACTGCAAGACTGGTTAAAATGCCCAGCTGAGAAAGACTGCTCTAAGAACTGTGAGAATTGTTACACAGCTGGAGACCTGTGCACACAGAATCAGTTACTGCTGGGCTTTCTTAGGCTGCTTTGTGATTTTGAGCTGTTGTAAGTCCTCAATAAAAGGCAAGTTTGCAGAAACCCTGTGCTGAGCAGTATTCCAAAAGACTGAGGAAACTCAAGCAAAGGAGGAGTTTAGGGAAAATCACAAAAAAACAAAACTAAATGCCAAAAGCAAAGAAAAACCTCTGTATCATCATATGAAAAGCCTCTTCCAGAAGCCTTAGTCTGGTCTGAACCGCTCCACACAATGTGAGCTCCCCCCATCCCAGCAGGACTCACCAAGTCGTAGCAGTATGGTGGACACCTCGGCCAGCTTACCCCCAGGCACTGGGGCATTGTACTCGGGTTTGCTCCAGCTGACACCCGCCTGAATCAGCCTCGAGTTTATGTAGTCTCTGCAGAGAGCCTTGGCTTGGGACACAAGCTCTTTGTCAGTGGGAGACCTGTCAAAAACCTCCATCACCTCTGCAGCAAAGACTGAGGAACGACGCAGCACCTCCATCTTCAGCTGCTGAACCCACAGCTCTGCATGTGCTGACTTCAGGGCTGAGCCAAAGTCTTCGATGAGAATCTGCAGGAGTTGCCTAGTAATCCTCTGCCCTCGAGGTCTGTCACAGCTCCCAGCAGCTCTTCTCCACAGCCCAGTTTTTCGTTTTTTCTGGTAAATAAAAGCATCTATAAGTCCCCTAGCATTGCAAAGATGTAAATCAGAAGCTCAAAAATACACTTATGCTGAAGTCAGTCGTATCACATTTGCAAAATATTTGTCTCAATCCATCTTACAGACAGGGGGCAAAGTCTTGCATCTTTCAGCCACTGACTATCCCTGGCAGCATGGTCCACAGAAGGGCTGCTGTTTGGAACTCTCAAGGTGTTCCCTCTTTTCCCATTCAGATGTGGCAGCTCTAAAATTACCCGTCAGAGAGACTAGACAGCCAGAGTATGGAAACACTTCATAGAATGTGCAGACGATCTCAGCTTGTTTCAATTAAACTGGAAAAAAAAAAAAAAAAAGAACCCCAAATACAAGTATACAAGTTACAGTAACCTCAACCAGATGTCAACAGACATTCCAGCTCAGCTTCATCTTTCTGAAGAAATTACACTATTATAAGAACAAGGGCATGGAAGCATTTGAAATATCTTGATGGTGACGGTTTTCTGAGACATATTCTCAGGTTTTGGTTGTGCCACGCTTTTTCCCCAAAGCAATGTGCATATTACCACTTGAAAACATCTAGCAATAGCAGAGAAAGCAAAATAGAAAAGTAGATTTTTGGAAAAGTTTAAGTTGTGAATACCTAAAGGGAAATGTCAAAATTTCTTCAGAGGCACCTGAATTCATCTGCTGATTTGAGTTTTTAACCCAGTGCTGCATTTGAAGTCAGAGTCAGACCAGTCTATTCAGATGTTAATAACTGCATTTTTCAGCCTGCAGTTTCAGACACCTTACAATGACGATTTTCAAACAAAATACAGCCAGTTATTTCAGTTTGCCCAAGGAAAAATATATTTACCTCTCATGTTGCACTTTTTCCCCCTCAGTGATTTCTTTTTGGGTTTGGTTTCATGTTTCTTTAGAAGATCTGCATCACTGGACACATGGTTTAGGATTCATAGGTAACAGTCACACTTCTCTGGAGAGCACCAGCCTGCTCTGCTGTGCTTCCTTCCCCGTCTCTGTCAGCCTCACACGCCGGCTGCGCTCCACCGGGATCCTTGGGGTTTGCTCTCCTGCTTTTAAAGGACCCAGGCGCAGAGGAAAGCTTCTGGCTTTAGCCTTGTAAGGAAGATGAAATAACCGGGAGGTGGGGTTGCTATACCCAAAGAGAGACGCTTTCTCCTCCCCTTTCTTCTCTCTTAAGGAGGCTCTCTGTTGTTCTTCGCTGGGCTTCGTTCAAGGACTCCATGGTGAGGGCGGGAGCATCATTTCGGGACCAGGGTACCACACGTGCAGTGATGAATGCACTGCTGAAACAGGAATAATTCCTGCTGGATTTCCAGAGCAGCTTTTGCAGAGTTGATGTTGGCTTTTCATTTTCATACTGTAGCCAAGCAGGGGAATTATTCACTGTCATATTCAGCCATGGGTTAATCCTACCAATTCAATCACCTCCATCATGTCCCTGCCCATGCAGGGGGTTGGAAATAGATGATCTGTAAGGTCCCTTTCAACCCAAACCAATCTGTAATTCTGTGATGATTTTATGATTAACATAGAGAGCCACAGCTCAGGGCTAAGGCAGTGCTTGCAACTCTCCCCGAACTACAAGTAGTTTGGTTAAAAAAAATGAAGTGGCTTTGTTGATAGGAAGTAGTTTATCCAGAGTGAAGTGTATTGCAGGAACTTGCCCACTTTATCTCAATATATTATGAAAAACATTTTAATGAGTTCAAATATATTTACAAATTAATTTCAACATCAACTTCTTGTTGCAACATTATCATACTGATGCCACAATGTTCAGCTTTCTTCCATGTGCATGTATTATACCATTTCATCTCAATAAACCACATACAAATGTCGGCTTTCTGTGTTAAGATTTGAAACAAAAGAAGTTTTAATAATAGAAGTTTCCTGCAGCCAAGAAATTCTATCAGACCAAACAAAAATTCTCCCCTATAGTAGTTTGTATATTAGCAGCTGGGTATTTGGTACATTTGAGACACAATCTTTCTGAAAGGAGGTCAGTTGTCATCTTGTTGCCTTCAAGAAAAGACAAACAAGTACACCTCTCCAAGGCATTGAGCACATAAATCCCTCCAGTACAACATGTACCAATGCTGGTCTCCAAATTGAGGGATAAAAAGGAATAAATGAACAGCATGACAAAAACTCTTATTATGTGACAGATTGAACATCCTGGCCAGCATCCAGCACACAGCTCAAGCACAGATTAACACAAAGCATGTTGGCTGCCATTAACTGGATTGCTGGAGCCTGCTTTGATGTCTTGGAAAAGGGCTGAAGTACCTCATATCCTTCAGCAACAGATCTTTTTTTTTCTGAGCTGGCTTTTTCAGGGAAAGGAGTAGGGTTAAGGAGAGATAAATGCATGCAGTGATATCAGCTGGGACCCCAGCTCAGCTCAGTGTGATCAGGGTAAGATGGCAAGAGTGACTGTGCACCCCCAGCACCAGTTGTGTTTGCTCCAAAATTCTGTCAGAAATTTCTTTTTAGCCACTAGCCTTACTAAAATTTAAATATAGACAAAGGTCTGTCCCACAGAAGCTGTAATCAAGACTCCAGAGATTCTGTGCTACTGCCTACCCTTAACCCACCTATTCTCTGCAGAGTGCACCTGATAGTGTCTTAGAAAATCATATTTTTGCCTTTGCCACCTTGATGGCCGAAAAAACATTAAAAATTATGCCTTAGTTTCCTCCAGCAGCTGACAGCTTGACACAGAGGCCCTATCTAAACCATTCCTATTCAGTAGGGCTATGAAATGAAGAGGAATGCTTAAATATCAGTATTGCTTAACTAATGATATTTTTTCCCAGAAATCTGGCAAATATGCAAGTGCCACAGTGCTTCCCAGCTCCCCATGAGTGCCAATCTCATCCCACATGTGTTCCCTGCCCAACTGTCACAGCATGCAGCACCCCCTCAACTTCCACCCTGCAGCAAAGACACAAAAACTAGAAGCATGAGGGGGTTGTGCATAAAAAACCAATCTTTGTATTACAAAACCCCCACACAATAGTGCATGGTATTCTACCTATATTATTTACACATTTATACTAAAAATGCAGTTTCACACTGATTGATGCCTCTATAAGTAAAAGCAGATGAAACCACAGCATACAGTGCTCAGGTGGCCAGAAAAGAAGAGGGTGTTACAATCCAAGATGCTGTCAGTGTAATCAGAGCCCTTTTTTCCACAGAATGTTTAAGCTTAGGGACTTGATCTGTAATGGGAAAACCCCTGTGGCAAAGCAATGACAGTGCAAAATCAGTTTTTATCACCCCAAAACACTGTTTCAAGTTCCTGGCATGACAGTGTTCTGGCTGGAACAGGCTCCATACCACAGCTCCTGTCTCAGGTGGTGTGACCAAAACAGCTTGGAGAAGTCTTCTAGCAAAACCAGGGGACCACAAAGATATATTTTATATGCATGTCAAGTAGGAACAAACCTTGGAGAAGCCACATCAGCAAGAACAAGAGACAGTTTAATTGTGAACAGGTTCTGCTCAATATTAAACAGTTTGACTGCTAAAGGAAGTCTCTGGGAAGGCCTTTCAGCAGCTGTAGTTGAAGCAATATAGCCAGTGAATTGTGAGCACACTGCAGAGGGTCTGCACGGCACAGATGCCTACAAGAGCATGAGAACAGACCCAAAGGCCAAGGAGGGCATTCAACATTATGATCCCTGCTCTGACAGGAGGTATGGTTGTGTCTCACCTTGCAGAGCCTATCCCAGCCACTTCACACAGCCTACAGTTCCAGCAGAAACTACACACAGAGATCCCACGTTATAAGAACAAGAACTTTGAGAAGCAGACATCTGCCAAAGACATCCAGTTAATCTTCAGAGAGTCTGGGAACCAGCCCTGCCAGCCTCCTCTAAGAAGTGTCCCTTCAGAGACAAGATGCTCTGGCAAAACTCTGTAGCCAGACCAACTCCTTCTATGAAACCAAGCCTGAACCACCTTCTGCATTGTATCTCTCACTTTTAATGTACAATCTTATTTGATTTTTGCAGCAATACTTCGAGTCTGTGTTTGTGAAGTTATCACTTACCTCTGCAAACATACTTACAATGCTGGGCTTTGTGCTGCAAAATTGTATAGGAGGGCAGGAAGGTTGGACAAAACATTTCTTTTTACATAGAAATATTTTCCCAGCTGCAATAGGAAAACAATACATGGAAGCAGCTTAATTGGGCCCAAGTAAAACACGGAGGCTTTTTGAACCTTTTTCTTGTTTCTGAAGGCCTTGATTCAAAGCCTTCTCAAAGCCATGCAGTAAATTCAATGCTTTATGGGATCACCTTGGAGTATCACATATCAGACCAAAGAGGCTGTGTCACAGTTAACTTATTTTCCACAGCCTTTAGACAATTCTCCTTCACAAGGATAGAGGTCTAGTGACTTGAATGAATCAAGTTTAACAACCAATCCATTACTTTGGTTTCTGATGTAGACTAGCACTGATACCCAATGGTTTCATCTCTCAACCCACTGCCATGCCCACTGTCACTGTAGACACAACTTTTTTGTTATCCATACATTTTTAGAGATATGGTGCACTCCAGAACTGGTGTACAAACTGGGTTAAGGGGAAACTGTAGCAGAAATTTAATGTTAGCTTCAGAGTTGAATCATAGAATACCTATATTCCTGAATCTTATTCTGCTAATGCTGTTTGAGAAGAGTTTAACCAACTGCTGCTGCCGCTCAGATAGAAGTCAATCAGCTGCTCACTGAAAGACAGCAGCTTCTAGCTACATCTAGGACTTTGATCATCTACTTCAGAACCTACTTCAGTAAATATAACTCCTTTGTTTGTCTCCTATCTCCTAATTTGCTTCCAAGTGACATATTTTACTGAGTGGATCAATCATCTCATAGCCAAGAAGGCAGCAGACACAAAGAAATAAAAAGTTTTAGGCTATTCAACAGCTATAGCTTTGTTTTGAAACCCAAATATTTACCACCAAAAGGGAGGAGGCAGAAAAAACCTAATGAGGTCACTGTCCCCAAGAGATCAGAGTTCTCCTCCCTTTCAAGCTCCAATCAACAAAGGCAGAGGGTAAACTTTTGTCTCATACAAGCAATTGATCACCAAGGTTTGGGAATCAGTTCACACTCACACATGGGATACATACACATGGACAGGTAAAGACAGGCAGGTGCTTCTGTCTGCAGTGAGCCTGAAGTGGGTACAGGCACTTCTGCATTGGTTCAACAGCATTTATGAGCCCTGACACATTTATCTGGACCTGCAAGACGTGTGCTGGCACACAGACGTGTCCTACAGAGGCAAAGGGATTGCTGGATCTGATAACACTGGGCAGGACTCTACCCTGTACACATCTTCATGCCCTAAACATCCTTCAAGGGATTTAGACTCAAGTTTTGCATATTCAGAATGTAGCCCTACTTGTAATTAAGCCCTTGGTGACTTTTGGAAAGTCTCTTCAGGCTCTTCAGTCTTAGCCTCTTCTGCTGGGCAGGGCAGCACTATGGCCTTAAAAACCCTCTCTTTTCAAGGTCTGAGACACGGAAGTAAGACTGATGTCTCAAGTCTGCACAGATCAAATTCAGAATGCATGGTTGCTTCATACACAGCATTATACCTTGCATCACCTCCATTAGGATGCAGTTCCACTCTGAGTGAAGCAAAACATTTTTGAACACTTGATGTACCTCTAGACTTTGTGGAACTCCACATTGGCAAAAGTTTTCTTCAAGGCTGCACTGATTAACAAGAGTGACCCCTCTTACTCTGTGGAGCAGTATAGGGCTGTTTTCCGCAGCAGCAGGGTCAGCTACAGCAACCTTCATGTCCAGCTGCTCATACCAGTTCCTAAATCATCCTTCCAAATTGCACTGTGATAATTTAGGGATTGCTGGCACTGTGGACTGGTTCAGGAAGCTGGTTGGTTATTTTTCATCTGGATGTTATAAACCTTGCATTCAGAGCACATCTGCAGAGATGCATTAGTACAAGCAGGGTAGTTACAAGAAAAAGGAAACCAATTCAACTTTTCCATCAAGAAAAATGCCCAGAAAGTAATCACACTGGTGTTGATTGTCCACATAAAAAAGCAGCTGTGGTGATCTGGAGCTTCCTAGTCCACTGCAGAAGACAGAGAAATGCTAAGAAAAGATCACAGATCCTCCTGTGAGCTCATCATGTCTGGGTTTTCCTGCATTTATGACAGCTTTTGTGGCTTCTGATGGAAGAGACCTTAACCAGAAGGAGAGGGAAGGAAAAAGAAAAAAAAAAGAGATGGCAACATTTTGTTACCTGACATTAAGGTATCCACATCTGGCACGTACAATAGCTGAGACAAAAGCAATTCCCTCCTTCAGGCTGAAACACGAGCTTGATCAAGTAGGTGTACAAAGCAGGGTTAACTTGCATTTATTGACCACAAATTCATTGTCTCCCTTACTTCACTGTACTTTGGGCTGGAGTGTTTCCATGACTCTGGAAGGCAGTTGGGTGCAGCAGCTGCTCTAAGTGTTTGGGATCAGGTGATCCACATGCCCACCCATGCTTAGGGGAGAAGGAAAACCTCACCACTGTCAGGCTCCCTAGTGCATTCTGGTTGGAAAAAAAACTGCTACAGGTGTTGGACCATCAGTTCAGCAAGAGCCAGGAAGTTCTTGGTGCTATGCTTCTTTCCCAGCCTGTACATCTCCAGTGTGTCACTTCGCACTGGCATGACAACAGCAAACATCTGGCCAGATGTTAAAAAAGTATTGCCAAAGGTGCTCAGGGTGGACCCACTTTAGTCAAAATGATTCAAATCAATCTTAATCATATTTAGGAATCAGCAAGCAGGAAATGTTGGTTTGAAGCCACAAATTTTATCTGTTTCTAAGAGAAGGTAAGTCAGACTCACCTGTTTACTGGTATCTGAACACAGCTCATTGTTATGGTTCCTCTCTCAGCAAAAAAGGAGAAAAGTGATGTGTATTTAAGCAATTTTACAGCTGATACTGATCAGAAATCTGAATGTGTCCAGGGTGTTTTCTACTTATGTTATTTTAACTTCCTGTTGCTAGTGTATGCACCCTTGAACAATAAAAAAAAATGCAATTTAAAATGCAAGGAAAACAGAAATAAGATTATATCTTTAAGTGCTAAATTAAACTACCAAACATGAAGTCAAAAAAGGTTTCTGCATTCTGAATGCAGAAAAGCACTCAAGACCAAAAACAACTGTAGGACAACTGTTCTTATACAGGTACTGAACTGAGTCAACTGTTGAAATGAATAAGCAGTTGGAGACCAAAAGCCTGCTCTGAGGACAAATTCAAGATTTCTGAGATGTTGCAAGCTCAGAGAAGTCTTTCTTACTGAGCTAATCCAGTTTGTCCTTTCACTATGAGGAGCCAGAGAGGTAGAGGATAAAAAAATCTGCTACATATTGGGCAAGATTAATTACTTTTTACAAAAAGTCTGAACCACCTCACCATAAGCAATGTTGGTTGCTTATATTTTAAAAGTCCCTCAAATTTTATGCCATGCTTTCCATCACTTCAGAATTTCAGCAAATCCTCATAGTTCTGATATTTTTGTTTAACAGCAAAGAAAGGGCTTAAATTTGACTTGATGATTCTAAGTGTCTTTCCCAACCTAAATGATTCTATGAAATATTTACTTACCTACATGAATAAATTGTAAGTGAAAATTTGCACTAAACAATCCCTTTAGCATTCCACAAATTGCCTGAACTGGCAATGAGTGCAGTGTCCCACAGGTGATTTGGGGGAGAAACCAGCAATACTCTAGCCAGGTTAAATCTGAAGTCTCTCAGCAGCAAGGAGGAGGTTAATAAGTAAAATAGAATTAGGGGAAGTGTTTTCAAAGAATGACGCAGAAACTCATAAAACAACAATTCTGGGGAAGAGAGGCATTTCATTCCAATGACTAGTCTCAGCTGAGGTGTGGAGTTATTTCAGTATTTGCAAGTGAAGTGTTAGTGGTTTAAGGGGGAGTCAGTGTTGTTCAGCATCATTACATGTGGCAAAAACAGTGAGAAATAACACACAGTCAAATCCCACATTTAAGAACTGCTGCATTGGGTAGGAGCAAGCTATGAGATAAACACTCCCAGTTGGCTTTTCACTGCCACCAAGACCCTAGAAGCAGCCAAACATATCTCCTCTGTGAGGAAGACAAGTAGCCGCTGAGCTGTCTTGTATACTTCCTGCCATATATTTGCTGTTCAAGGTACGGTGGTGCCCCCAGTAGAAGACTCAAAGTAGGGTGGATGTATAGCATGAGTAATTTAATAGATAATCTTGATATAAAAGAAGTAGATGCTGGTCATCGTGAGTCTGCATCTCTCATCAACTCCCATCAATTTCTCATATCCTGGAAACCACAGACCACTTTCTCTGGATAGAAGCCAAGGCAGGATACAATTTCTTGCTGACATTAACATACACACAGTATTTTGTTAGAAATACAATCTTTGTGACTTCAGTTCTAGAAGAAGCCATGAGTTCATCAGTCTCACACTGCAGTGGCCTGGAGCAATTTACATAAATGATGAGTGAACCTTGCTGAACCTCATGGGATAGAGGTGTTAATGGTGGCTTTGGCCCAGACAGCAGAGGCCAAGGAAGTGTTCATTAATGAAGTTTGATGCTGGCACTGAGTCCCTCAACACAAAGAGGCATAAAAGAGCAGGTAGTTTTGCACCTCCTTGCTTTACAAGAAGACAGAAAGAAAGCTCGTCAGAATCCTAATTCAAGCAACTATTAACACAAGCAGGTAGCTGCATCTTCCTGTTTCGAAATGTTTCTGGACAAATCCAGTTGAAGATGTCCCTGCTCTTGAAGAAGGGTTGAACTAGATGACCTTTAAAAGGTCCTATCCAACACTAACTATTCCATGAAATAAAACAGGAGTTTTTCATTTTTTTCTAGTTTTCCCTTCCACAAGGTGTTTTGGGAGTTAATGGGAGCATGGACTCAGTTCAGTTTAGTTCAGTTCTTTCCTCTGAAGTACATGAATATGAATAATTTGTTTTATTTAGTGTTATATTTTAGTTTAATGGCTTGAAAAACACGTTTTGGTAAGAAAAAATGCTGTCAGCAAGGGGAATATCAGCTCTCTAGGTTTCTGTTCATGAAATCTTGCATGCTGAACTCAGACCCAGAGATCAGCACTATACTGGCGCTGAACTACCGTGATTCTCCACAGACAGTAGAAACCCTGAGTTTCTTTTCCAGGAGTCTCCAAATGGCTCTCACATATTGGAGCTGGCCTCACAAAGCAGCAGTTAAGGCAGTGAAAGTACAGAAGGTGCCATGCAATTTTCACAGGAGAAAGCTGGAACACAGAGGGGTCAGAGGGGTCAGAAGCACCTTAGAATGAGTTAGGTGATTATTCT
Organism: Pseudopodoces humilis; assembly: GCF_049639895.1. Classification (NCBI taxonomy): domain Eukaryota; kingdom Metazoa; phylum Chordata; class Aves; order Passeriformes; family Paridae; genus Pseudopodoces; species Pseudopodoces humilis. The sequence continues at coordinate 4,000,657 of NC_142210.1, read as the reverse complement.
GAATTGCAGAGATCTTTGTAAACACACGTGTGACCACACTGTTGTTTTACCAGAATTACAGCTTGTGGAGGCTCCAGAGCCAAAAGCTACCATGGTGTGGAAGGAGCCTCCAGGGTGTAAGATTTTCCTCCATTTTAAATTAATAGGAAGGGCTTTTCCCATAGTGATTGCACCTCCATTTTGCTGTACCCCAGTTCATATAACCAGTTAGGTTGTTGGCTGTCCCTCCCCTTTTTACCTTTTATGCCCCTTCCCTAGAAAGTTCTCCCTTCCCTGTTCCCCCGTTGGCCCCAGTTTGGTGCAATCCTACACCCAACACTACAACAGCTGACTGTTCCTGTTCCTAACTGGGACAGGAGTTGAAGAATAGGTGTTTGGCCAATCTGCCCAGGCAATAGGCATGCAATCAAAACAAGCTTATTTTCTTCAGCAGTTCTGGGTAGTGCTATCTTTCTCCTTACTTTTGAGGGTAACTCAGAGGGGATTCAACCACATTTAGCAGCTCCAGTTTAAAAGCAAATCTGACCCACTGAAGCACAATGCCTCACTGTAAGTTCCAGCAGAGAATTTTTTCCTCTGTTTCAAGGAGCCTTTACAACAATTTTCATAGCTATTATGTGGTACCAGACAGGAGCCACCCCTGAAGTACTCAGTGAGTGCCAGCTCCATCACCCAGATAAAGTATATGCCAGCAACTATCCCTTAGAGCTCTATTAAACAGGAGTCTCCCCACTCACCTGCATACAGCCTCCAGGACAGCCAGAAGAAAACAGCAGGAAAACAATAATCACTCCAGAATTACATGAGCCACATCCATTCCTGACTCTGCACAGCACAGAGACCTGCAAGAACCCAGAATTCACCTCAATCCTCTTGAACTGCCTGCTACCACTACCCAGAAACATGACTTGGAAAAACAAGCATTCCATGCTCTCAGCTTGGAGGAACCATCGTTTAATTTAGGAATTAGTCGCTGTGGGAAGCAAGGGGTTGCTGAGCCAACAGGAGTGCCAGCTGCACTCTCAGCTTTACAGCTGCAAGCATCACTCTTGCTCATTCCACTCTGCCAGCAAGATTGAGAGATAAAGGTTCTTTTCTTTGCTCAACACAGCCTTAAGAGCCACACTATCAGCAGAAAATCAGCCCTGTGCAGCCAATATTGCAAGATTTCTGGGGATACAATCTGAAAGCAGGAAGGAGACTGATGTAGCTTTAACAGTCTGCTACAGTTTCCATACAAGCATAGATCTGAAGAGCCATCATCAGAACCAGTGGATTTCCACAGTATCAGCTCAGACTGATCTTGTAAGGTCATCTTTGAATTCTCCCTGGCTTTCCTAAAACGAACACCATTTAAGGCCTGGAGCAGGATGTTACTTTCCAAGACAAAGCAATCACTTTATTATTATCAATAGCTGTCATGCACCCAAATAGAGCAGATAAGCACTGCTGTACTTCAAAATCTTCACCGAAAAGAAAGGTGACTAGGAAGAACATCCCCATTTGAAACTGTCAATGTAGCTTGCAAGCTCAGGCAGAGACTGTTTTGGCATGAGCTTGAGTAGCATCTGCTATACAGAAGCTCAGGGGCCAAGTCCAGACAAAAACCATAAACCAAAGCAAAGAGTAAAACTGCTAGTGAGTCCAGCTCTTGATTCTTTCTGTACAAGCGCATTCTTTCCTACGGCCTGAAAGCTCCACTTTGCACTGGGCAAAACCATATGCCCTGCGAACATTACAGATTCAGAAAGATCCTCTTGTCAAGAAGATAACTTGCCTTCTGTTCCTGTAGTGGTACTGCTTAACTGCATAATGCAGCAGTAGTGCTCTTCCACATCAGTGCTCTCCCCAGTACCACTCCAGCCACAAACCACTCCAGCCTCTCGGGATCCAAAAGGAGCCAGAAATGGCTCCTCTCCAAACAAGCACTGCAGCACTAAAAGAGTTGTTCTTGCAGCACATTTTACAGGAAAGTTTGACCCTCATCTATACTGCTAGGTAATTCTACCTTTAGGGAGAGCACTTAAAACACAGCTCTCTGGTTAAGCACTCTGCTCCACAACTGTTTATGCTAGGAAAGTGTTACCACTTCTCAGGGCTCTCTAGGCTCAAGGTGCCTAAGCTGCTGCTGCAAATAATCATAGAATGGTTTGGGTTGGAAGGGACCTTAAAAGTCGTCTCATTCCAACCCCCTTGCCACGTCCCTTAGAGACTCCAAAGCTAAGGTACCAGACGTAATATCAGCCAGCCATGTCCCCAGTCACCTGATAGCTGTACCCATCTCCTTGCACCCTCCATGATCCACTCCACCCTCTGCTGGTTTATCCTTACCATGCCTGAATTTTTAATGCGGTACCCAGGGTAGACAGAGGAAGCTGAACCAGACTTGGCCCTGTGAAAAATGATGTTCACTAGCCTGATAAATTTGAAAAGGTTTCATATAAAAAAAAAGACAGTAGGAGACAAAGATAATAAAGCAAAGGGTTAAAACAGCCAGGTGCTTGGCTCTCTGCCAAGGGCACGCCTGGTGCTTTGGAAACACCCTTTATATACCATTCCTGCCACATAGATTTGTGCATATCCAAACTTTACCACAAACTGTTCTGCATGGCCACTCCTCAGGTCCGCCTTCTTAGAGCACGTGCATTTGATTTTAATTTCTCTTTTATCATCTTTTTATTTGGGCTTGGTTTCTTTCTTCTACAGGCAGTGAGCCTTGATAGAGAAGTTGAGTAGCCTAGGCCCCATTCACCTGTTCACTGGATGTTATCTCACTTGTCCAGGTAGGACCTAACCCTAACGTCCAAAATTCTTCTTGACCTATGCCTAAATCCTAGCTAATAGCAGGAGAAAAAAAGGAAAAGACATAGCAAAAGCTATTCTAACATTATACATAAAACATTCATCTTAATACTTGCAAAAAGCCAATATCACAATATGCATTTATAACAGCCCCACTCACACAGCAGGAAAGCTCAGAGTCCTAGGACAGAGATCCAGGTACAAGGAGAACCCACCCTTCTCCCCAGCCTGCTGCTCCCTCCTTTGGAAGGGAGATGTTTGCTTCAAGGCTGAGCGAACAGCTTTGAGTTCCTGGCTTTGAGCACTGCTTCATGCACCGGCACGAAGGGCTGCATGACCCACGCAGGAAAGGGATGAGCAGTAACAGAGCAGCGGGGATTCGGCAGGAGCAGTGCAGCCGTTTGCTGCGAGGGACCGAGTGGGGCTGCCGGGTGCCGCAAGGAGCCGGGGCCGCAAAGCGCTGTTGCCACCTGCTGGCACCAACACAGAGCAAAACCAGGTTGGCTTCCAAAAGCTCTTATCTGCCCCAGAGACATCAGTGTCCCCTGACAGCTACACCAGCCCACATTTGAACCCCTCTGTCTCTTGTGCTCCTGAACCAGCTTTAGCAGTTTCAGAAGGAATTGCCATGCTAACCCCACATGACAATCACCCGTACGAAAGACTTACCCTAAGCTGACTAACTGCTGCTCCTGTGTGTATGTTCAGAGTTGGCACATTAATTAAGATGCACTTTTTTTGGTAAGACTTCTGCCTTTTGGCTTCATGTCGACAGTGGCTGAATTAATGACTGTTCATGTGACAATAGGTGTCTGTGAGGCACCACAGACAAATGAACATTAAGTAACATACACAGGAAGTCAGACAGTTCACCCCTTGGTCCTTGCTACAGTGGAACCAGAACAGAACTTCATCCTCCTTCCTTTCCTGCTTCACATGCAGCTTTGATTTCTCTGTCTGTTCACAGATCTCCTAAGTAAAGGTGTCATGCTGGAATAAGGTTATGAGACAAGGTGGTCTGATTTTGTGGGGCTAGAAGGCTGGTCCTGCAGGTATCAACTCAAAGCTACAGCAACCCAAGGATCCTACAGGCAAGAGCTCTGTGAGGTACAGTTGTTTTAAATACAAAACCAGAATTTCATTGCAGGATTTCATACTCTATCTATTTGATGATTTCATTCAAGTACCTCAAAGTGCTGGTTGATTTGATCAGGGGCAAGGAAACAGAAGGAAGGGAGCTACATGGGGAAGGCAATGCAGGAGGGAAGAGGAATGTGGGGGAGCTGCTGGCTGCTGCCCAGATCCGTGTGTTCACGCAGGACACTTCCCAGGGCTGCTCCTCTTGCTACATCTCACCTGTGCTTCAGAGCAGCACCAGCTCACCATTACACGCAGCAGGTTGTGATAAAGGCGTTGTGTGTCAGCGCCAGGGAAATGCTGTGCGTGGTTTGTTCAATTCAGGGAAGAAATGCAGGACCGGCTTCTTGGCAAGAGGCTGAGAAAATGGTTTTGGTTTTTTTGCTTCCTTTGAAAAACGTGAGTCAGCCACTGACATTACAGCACCTGAAGGAAAACCCAAGCCCGCAGATGCAGCGCTGAGAACGAGGCCATGAGGGAGCTTCAGTCTCCTCGCCTCTCCTCCTCCTGCTCTGCCGGCTCCCCCGAGGGCCTGGCATCCAGCGGTGAGGGCACCGGCAGGCCTCGGCGGGGCGCAGACAGCCCCTCACCCTGCAGCAGCCAGGGGAAGAGCTGAGGGCGGGCCTGCCTGGCTTCACGCGGAGGGCTCCCGGGCACAGCCCCGTAAGGACTGGCGAGAGGAAAGCTCCTTGAGGCTGGGCTGGGAAGACAAAAGCGAGTGTCCCACTACCTCCTCCCCGGCGGTCACGGGGCCGCGCTGGGCCGGGCAGCGCCCGCGCCTCAGGACTCCCCGCCCCAGCCACCCCCGCGCTCCCGCCCCGCCTCTGCGCGCGCAGCATTCTGGGTATTGCAGTCCAGGAACTAGGTTCCACTGCCGGGTGGCTCATCGTGAAAACTACATCTCCCAGCGTTCCTGGCGGTGCGGCCTCCCCCACCGCCGCGCCTTGTTGTTGCGCCCGTCCCGGCGCTCCCCCTGCGCCTCGCCTGGTGTCCCGGGGCAGCCCAGAGCGGCGGCGGCTCCGTGCGCCAGGGCCCGGTATGGCGCTCCGGACGGCGGCGCAGCGCTGCCCGTAGGTGCGGTGGCTCTCAGGGCCGGGCGAGCCTGCGTGGACCGGGCGGGGCGGCGATGCGCCATGGAGGGACTCTGAGGGTGCCGGGCGGGGCGGGGGGGGGGCGCGCTGGGTTGCCCATGATGGCGAGGGGAAGGCGGGAGGGGCGAGATCTCTGAGGTGTGAGGTGGGACTAGGTGTCCGTGACGGGAATGGGAGTAGAGGGCAGCTGTGGGGCCGCACCATGACGAGGGATGCTGGGGACGGGGGCCCTGGGGAGGGCTGGGCCGAGGGGGCCGGGCTGGGTTGGGGCTCAGCTGTTGCTGGGGTGGAGGGAAGGGCCGCTGAGGAGAACAGAACTGGGGAGCACCGGAGAGGGAGCGGCCGGAGTAGTGCAGGGCTGGGGTTCCCTGGAGAGGAAGGTGTGTGCTGAGCATCTGAGCTTTGCCAGTGGCTGTACCGGGGACAGTGGGAGCGGAGGAGTGCTCTCAGAGAGAGGATTGCTGACGAGGAACAGGAGAAAAGGAGTGTCTGAGGACGATGCCGTGGGCTGTGCTGGGGAAGATGCTGGGAGTGGTGGTGAGGCAATAGAACTGTGGAGTTAGCTATAATACCGGGGAGCATGCTGAGGTGATGCTGAGGGAAAATGGAGCCTGGGACTTGGTCAGTGTATAACATTAGAATGAAGTTCCTTGATACACCTGGAAGGCATTTCTTTAAAGAATTGAGAAATGCACTGTGCAAGGAGGGCCTAGCATACTTAGAACGTGTTGGCAGGTTCAAGGAGCACTTAAGATCGAGGCCATCTTCAGGGGAATGAACCAGCTTCCAAGAACCTCACTTGAGAGCTATGTGTTCTTGCTTATCACAGTTGACCAGTGGAGAAATCACTTTCCCGCTGTGCTGCAACATCCTGATCCTCCCTGATTCTGCAAAAAAAAACATTCTATAGGCATGGCTCACCTGAGAGAATTTGCTAGCCAGGTAAGTGGTGATTAAAAATTTGTTTTAAAACTCTCTTCAAGGGTTTGCATAATGGTGTTTGTTCCTGATACAAGGATTTCGAACAAATAACCAGAAAATCACTTTTTGCCACTCTTTATCTCTCTTGCACAGGTCTCAGCTTACTCCTGTTAGCTGATTGACCTATGTCTCTGTGTGCCTGGTGTTGGGCTGATAGTGTTGTGTTGCCGGCCATACAGAAAGTGAATTCTTCACCCACTGTGGATCCTTTCTCTAGGATTAACTGTGTTCTTTTTAGGGAGTCAGGAGTTGTTGTCTTTTTGAGTATTTTTGGAAGGGAAAGTCTAAAAACGGGAACAGAAAAACTGTGTATACTGGCTCTGCCAGGCACATCTTCCTAAAGGGTTCATGGCATTAATCTCAGAAAAATGGTTCTTGTAACCTTGCTGCATAATAGGCAGTGATATTTGATACCGGGTCATAACTCTTCCAAGAGATCTCAGCCTCCATGAATGCGTTTAAATTCTGCTGTTGTGATGACATTTTCATAAGAGGAGAGTAGAAAGATGATGCCAGGATTTGTGACTAAAAGCTAAACCACTTTAATAGTATTGCATCTTCTTCCCTCTGAATTCGGTTGTGCGGTGTGTTTGATGATTGGCAGATGTCAATACTGAACATAGGTCTTCTTAAACCTTTGTTTTGTGAGTTTGGGGGCATTATTCTGTTCTGCTCCTAGGTGTAGAATTGCTAAAAGCTTTAGTGGTTTGAGCTAATGTTTTCTTTGAACCTTTACTGATTTAAAATTGATTTGCAATGCACGTTAGTTGCATGCTGTCTTTCACATCAACTGTTTCCCCAAAGTGTATATGGAATTAAATGTACATATAATGCCTGGCTGAGTCACTGTACAGGGAGAGAAAGGGAAGGATGCTGTCTGCTTGGGGCTGAAAACTGAGTTCTGTAGCTGCAGAGGAGGTTGCTCTGAAGCTTTTTTTGTACACAGCATTCCCTCATGAAGCTTATCAGCATTCTAGTGGTTTCAGCTCTGAATTTGTTATGGAAATATTAGGCATTCTCAAACCCCTGTCATCCCTTGACTCTCTTGTCTGGTCTTGGAATAGGAAACCAATCTGTGTTGTCCATTCCTCCAGTCTTTCTAGGAGTCCTTGGTGGAACCTCATCATCTGTGTAACTGAGGCTTACTGGGAGAGAAGTAGGAACTGACGTGAAGTTTTCTTCACTGGGATTTAGGGAGTAGTGGGAGGTGCTGTGAAAATCAAGAGACTTAAGAATTGCATTGGGATGTTAGAGGCTTGACTTGTTTTTAATTCTCAGTTCTGGTACTGATAAGCAGAGTTACCTTAGGCCACTGCCCAGGCTGCTCTGCCTCTGTGCTTCCATTTCCCTGCCCAGCTGGTTGTCTCTTCTCTTTCCTTGGCTCCCTTGTGCTGTGAACAGACAGCACTGCAGGGCTTTGGTCTTGGTCTGAAGCTCTATCTGCCAGGTGATGTATTTGTGTTAGTTACTATGTTTAAAGGTCTGATCTGAGCTCTGTTTCTAGATTTGCTGTTCCTCATGTGACCTTGGAGAAGCCATTTAGGTTTTTTTGGCTAAGTAATGCTTCACCTCCTGAAGCAAAAGAATACTGTCTGTGCAGAGAGCTGGGAGTCTGACAAACACATGTGTTTCAAAGTGTTGAACACAAACTTCCTTCTTTTCTGTACTCTAGAAATTCAAAACTATCCCAGGTTTTGGCAGTTGCAGAGAGCTGTTCACAGATTTCATATAGACAGGGAAGCTTTCAAATGGTTCCAGATACAAAGCTGGTTTCACCAAAGAGACTGTTGATAGCCCAGTGGTAACTGTTCAGCATGCTGGGTGGGAAGTTGGGGAGCAGAGGAGGCAATGAGGGAAAGAGAAGAGCAGAAGAGTTCTATTAAAACCAACTTCCTTCTTCCACTGTGTTTGGCAGAGCAAAATTATGTTTGTTTGGTTGGAAAGTGCTCCAGTCAGAAATAACACTAAATGTAGCTGTAGTTCCACATAAACCTTTTGAACACATTCTGTGTCAGATTCAGCTCATAAAGTATGGTGGCCTTGGCAATGTTCTCCCATAGACCTCTCCCATATAGAACAGTGATTCCAATTCCAGCCTGCCCCACATTAAGGATTTCTCATTTCCAAAAGGGTTTAAGCACCCCTCAGTGTTTTATGCAACAACTGCAGGCATGATTCTTGCTCTTGAATATTTTGAGAGTAAGATCCAGCTGGACATGGCCCAGAGAGAAGATCGTCAGATAGTTCAAGTGGTGTTTGCTTCTGTTCCCAATATGCAGCTTATCTTTCCAGGCAGTAGTTTTGAAATGAGAGCAGATACTTTCCCTTCTTCTCTGGTACTTATGCACATCTTCTCAAAGACTGGATATCATGTCTCCACAGCTGGAGGTGGCAGAGCTGCCAAAACCATTCTTTCCCCATGAAGCAGCTGGTATTACTGTCAGGCTTGTCTCATAACGCACTGTGATTCCTAATTGCTGATGGCTGCAGTGAATTGGTCCATTTTGAAACATGGTATCATCAGTCAGGATGGCAAACACTCCCACACCTGTCAGGACAGAGCATCCTTCTTTCCTGTGCTGTGAGATTGGATCCCGGAGGGCAGAAGTGAAGCACATTAGTAGGAAATTGTCATCATCCTTCTCATACTTACTCCCTTCCGGCACTTACAGCTGAGAGGGTGCATTGTGTGCTCTCCTTCCGAAGCCTGCCCAGGCCTGCCTGAGCCATCTCTAGTGCCTGGCTGACTGCTCTCAGTGCTTTTGCATCAGAACTGCTGTGTAACAAGCATTCAGTCAAGCAAAAAGTTACAAGGTAGGGACCATCCCGTAATGGCTTTACATACAGTAGTAGAACAAGGAGCAGCTGCTGCTGACCTGGAGCTCCATTTTTCAGCTCTGATGGGTTCTGTGAATGGGAAAGAAAAATGGGAGGAACCCAAGCTGGTGAGCAGTTGCAAAGGTGACAGGTCCTAATAAGCTGCTTTGGGTTATCTGTGCTCATTTAAGCAGGTATAAAGCATTTCATCTGGATTCTGGTGCTTCCTACTAATGAAGTTTTCGAGGTGTTTGTAGCAGTGCAATTTCAGAAGATGAATTTCCAGCCAGGGTGGTTCTCTGACAAGATACTGAGGTACTGAGATTATTCATATTTAAGAGTGGGAGGGATGGTGCTTGTTACACCTCTCACCATGTTGATTTGCAAGTACAGGTGTGTTGGGGATGGGGAGAGTCAGGCTCATGGAGTGCATCCTTCTCTCTCCTGACAGAGCAGTGTGGTTCCATAGTTCTCCATTCTTGGTGGAACTGCATTTGTACTGCTCTCTGATAAGTGCTGAGGCTTTTATGCCCACAGATCTGAACATTTTTGTTTATCAGCACAGGTCACCATGTGGTGTTTCAAAATGGATTTTTTTTTAATGTACAAGGGCTTTTGAACCATGTCCTGTAGACAGGTCATCTTAGTTTGTTGTGGAAATTCAGAGTTCCTGAAAATGCCACCTGGCAATTTCTTCTGTGGTGTCCACAATGGTAGTTCACAAGGTGTTCTCTTGAGCAGATATTAACCTGCTTGAATTGGGGATGGGTGGGCTTGTTTCCTCCTCCCCGTTTACAGAAAGGGAAGAAATTAATCAGCAAACTATGCTCCTCCAGCAGTGTCCAGAGACTGTAACTGTGGCTGGAATGACTCTGTACCCCTTGGCCCTGTGCTGGCTCCCTGGGTTCTTTCTGTTGCTGGGTCTGATTTCTGTCGTTTTGGCCAGTGCCTCAAGGGATGTTCATCCTCAGGTCCTCCATAGAGTCAGACTCTTGCCCTGTCACCTGCAAGCCCTAAAGCATTTCCAGGTCAGGACTGGGAAGGTAAATCCAGTACCTACAAACAAAGTGTCCTGATGTTTCCACCCTAATGGGGGTGGGCCTGTCTCATCTGCCCATCAGTTACATTGTTTTCCTGAGACCCTCGGGCAAAATTTCTGTCTGCTTGTCAGGAAGCTTTGTCTCCTTCCCCGAACCTACCTGAACTTCTTTGTTCTACTGAAAACGGGATAAACCAACATCCAAGTCTGGAAGCTTGTTTACAAAGCTGTCCATGATTACAGAGCCTGCCACATAAAGTGGTGGTTTGCTCAAAAGCTGCCTGCCACAGCTGGTGCCCTTATGTTTGATGTCTTGAGCTAGAGAAATCAGTCCTGATTCTCTTATGTGCCATACCAAGCTGAAGGGGGAGCAGTTACTTCCGCCTTGCTGTTTCTTACCTCATGGAAAAGTTACATGGGAGGGGAGGAATGTTTTCTTGAAGGTTTGCTTCCCTGCAGTATTCATCTGGGTAGTGTTTCTTTCCTGAGCTGAGCAGGTGCTTCTAGGAGATGATCCTCTTTCTCTCCCTTCTCTCTGATGTGTGGGAGTAGCTGATATGTTGATAGGCATTTTTAGGGTGCAGTAGGTCACTGTAATGTCTGGGTCACTTTCTTGCTCCTTTTTCCAAGTCAGTCAAGAGGTGGAAACTGCTCCTGGTGTGTAGTGAGCCTGGACTAGTCAGACTGTTCTCCCTGCCTGCAGTCATCATTCTCATGTTGTCCCCTAACATTTCTCAAGCTCAAATTCTCTCTTCCCCTCACCACCCTCTCTCCAGTCTCTGCTATGTATCTCCAGTTCTTTTTATCTATGAATATCCCTTCTAGTCTGTTTCAGTGCATTTGTTCAAAGTACAGCCTGTTTGGATGTTGCTATGGATGCAAAAGGATATTTGGTTATCCTTCTGTATCTTGGACTGGAGTTTGTGTGGAAATCCTGTTGGGTGAGCTGCCTGTAAAGCTCACCTGGGCCTGGCTTAGAGCAATGCACAGAAGGCAAACAACCTGTGATGACAGGCTGGTTTAATCATTAAGCAACACCTTAGGCTGCTCAACGATGGCCTGCTTCTAGAACCTGGTGTGAGATGGAAAAATGCAGCTTTCATGTTCTCTGATAAAATCTGCCAACTCAAGGCCCTTGTGAGAGAGCACTCTCACTGGATGATGTGTTGGAGGTGAGACTGAGAAATTCTGGATGTGGAAAATTCCTTCTAATGGCTTGGCTGCTTCCTAAGGTCAGGTCATATTTTCCAGGGTTTTATTTTTTTTTTCAAAGTATTAAAAATAAATAAAAAAAAAAAAGCAGGAAAACTAATTATGAAGAGCATTTTAGTAGCATGAAGGACCTCCTGGATGCAGGTGGACTGAATTAAGTAGCATGAGAAAGTGACTGTGATTTATTCCCTTTCTTACCCATACTCACCTTAATAAAAAATTAACCGTCCAGCTGCTGTTAAAAAGTCAGTATTTCTCTGTTAGTAACTGCCTAGTTGATGTGCTTATCTAATGAAGGAGATGCTATTTGCCTTTGCATCTGGGTCTGCCAGCCAGAGAAGAGGCAGGTACAGAAAAGCAGGTCAGGTAGATGGAAGTGTCCTTTCTGCTGTCCTGCCTCCTCCTTGCTGCTGACCTTCCAAAAGATGTGAGGCTCCATCTGCAAATGTCTGAGGAGAGCTGGGCTGGGTGCTGCCTGGAAATCAGGCTGCAACAGAGAAGACAGTAAATGTGAATTCATATAACTGTAATATTTCATCCTCCAGACAAGTAGGAAAGGGTGAAGATCTTTCTAATCATATCAGTCTTTGCAGGAAGACTAACTAGGGAAACATTTTTATGGCCTCTTTCTTGTGCCCATTTTCTCATGCAGATCTCCAAGAGAAAGCTGGTTTTGGTACCCCTTGCTGGTCTGTATTGAAGTGTGAACAGATGCTTGCTCATGGAGCTGCTTTGGCACCAGTTGGTGCCTGCAGTTGAGCAGCCCTGTCCCACATGGAGCTGACACTTTCCATAGCAATATTTGCTGACCTTCTCATGCTGGGCTTCCCTCCTTTTCTTCCCCCACTGTGGTCTGCAGGGTTGGAAAGCCTGTGGAAAAGGTTTCTTTAGTTCTAATCTTGAATATATTCTGTGCTAAGTTTCTAATACTGTTTAGGATCCATGAGTTTCAGGTGAATTTATCAATGTAGTAGTTGCACAGATATGAAAATGAGCTGTATGAGTATGTGTGGTGCTCTGCAGCCCAGGAACTTAATGGAATTTTCCCATCTCTGCTTCATGGTTTAGCACTCCAGGGTGGATCCTGAGGAGTTGTTCACCAAGCTGGAGCGGATCGGCAAAGGATCGTTCGGTGAAGTGTATAAAGGGATCGACAACCGCACCAAGGAAGTGGTTGCTATCAAGATCATTGATCTGGAGGAGGCTGAGGATGAGATTGAGGACATTCAGCAGGAGATCACAGTGCTCAGCCAGTGTGATAGTCCCTACATTACCCGGTACTATGGCTCCTATTTGAAGGTAGGACAAACCATGGTGGTACCTTGCCAGTAGTTTGGGAATGGGGAGGGCTCATCAGTGGATGGTGGCACATGGCACTAGAAAGTGACGTGTGAGTGGCAGCATGGCAGCAGGAACAGTGGTGTCTCTGCCCACTGCATTGGTGTGCACTTAATAGCAGACTGGGCTTTAAGGCACTTGCTCAGCACATGGAAATGAAGTGCCCTATACTTTGTGGTACCAGGAAAGGGCACTTCATTGGAGAGCAAATAATTTGTTGAAGACTGAACTTTCCCTGGTCTGACAATTCTGGAAGTTGATGGAGTACTTTTCTAGAGTAGCACAGTCTTAAGGCAGTACCACTGAAGGATTTATGCCTCTGAAAAAAAGAAGTAGTTGAAACTACTTCATCAGAAGTGATGAAAAGAATATGAACTGAGTCTATGGAGGAGTACTAGTACTGCTTCCATTGAGAACAGGTTTAGGAATCCCTAATGGAAGTAGTATTGAGCAGAAGTGGCCTATGCATGCTCGTTGCTGGTGATGAATGTAGCAGTGGGACTGCAGCAAGCAATTCCTGAGCTCTTTGGGTCCTGAATATTCCTCCCTTATTTTTCAAAGGCCATAATGCATTTTCTCAGCCTTCTGCTGTAGTTTCATGGACCTGCTGCTTATCTTCTGTTGGGACCCTGTGAACCTCAGCATGGACTCTCTTCTCTGAGGAGTAAGAGTATCTTGCCAATTGTACTCTACAAGCTGGCAGCCCTTCTAATGAGATCAAAGGCTGCAGTACTCCCCTGCCATTGCCAAGAAGGACTTAGGCTGGATGAGCTGTTGGAGAGATGTTAAAGGGGTCCAACCTGGGAATAAGCTTACCTGTGGGCTGGGAAGCCTGGTGCCTGTAGGGGCACTTGTCCAGGTAAAACTGCAGACTGAGAGTTAGAAATGTGCTGGAGGCAGGTCCACCTCTGTAATTGCTGTGTCAGCAGAAAAGAGGGAGCTTGGGGCTCCTTCCTTAAGCCCTTGAGAGCTGCAGTGTGCAGCATCTCTTGGATTGTGTACAGGAGTACTCTTGTGTCTTGCTGCCTCATGAGTGTTTCACTTTTCTGTCTGCTTTTATTACTATCTTTGCTCTTGATTTGTGCTTTTGCTTGCAGGGCACTAAGCTGTGGATAATCATGGAGTACCTGGGAGGAGGTTCAGCCCTGGATTTGGTAAGTGGCAAGTTCTGGACTATGAAAAATACCGACTGAAGACTTGGTCTGTGAAATGCCCATAAGCCAGACACTCACTTGGCACACACCATCATTTTGGCAGCCCTGTGCCCGAGGGGTAAGCAGCACAGACATGTTGGTTATGCTTATCCCAGGACAGAGGGAATGTTTTCATGGAGCTCAGCTGTCCCAGCACTGTTGTCCAGCATGCTGTGCTGGCTCTATGATGGAAAGAGCCAGTGAACTGAAAAGTGAGCGCAGGCAGTTGTTTTTGAGCATTGCAAATCTGGACTTCACCTCATCAGTCATGGTATTGCTCAGTGCTTGCATAGCTCAGTAAAGACATGGTCTGTTATTAAGTTACCTCAGATTTTGAGAGAATACAAATGCAGAATTTACCCACAGGCAAAGGTCTGCTGCACTGTATTCTGTCACAGCATTTTTCCCTTCTCTTTAGGACAGTAATGCCCATTTTTCCAGAGAGGTAACTAGTGATGTAGGGAAAACATCACTGAGCTTGCAGTGACTTGGAGGAAGGTGTAGTGGTGGGCTGTCATCAGCAGAAGTTATCTGAGTGTCAGAACCTCAGTTATTGCACTGAGAAGGCAGGACTTCGTTAGAGGAGAACTGATGGAAGGGAGAAGAGCTTTGATGCACTACTCCACAGCCTGAGTATTGATTTCTCAGAGGCTTAAATTTAGTACTTGCATGCCGGCAGAGAGACCCGAACAAGAGAAACTGTTAAAATGTTCTCTTGGCCAATGTATTTCCAGGCTGTTGGTTTGGGAAGCCTTTAACAGACCGATAGACTAGCAGAAAATTGCCCAAAGTTTTTCCATTGAGTGCTGCCAGCTGCAAACACTAGCATTCTACTTGTAGCACATGCGTCAGGTGTGCAAGAAGGTGCTTCCTGCTGAGTATGACCTGCTTGGCCAAGGCTTCCAAGTAACCATCTGAGAGCCTGGAAAATCCAAGGCATCAGTCACCCTCTTTTAAGTCATCTTTCTGCCTTTTATCAGCTGAAGCCAGGACCGCTGGAGGAGACTTACATAGCTACTATCCTGAGAGAAATCCTAAAGGGTTTGGATTATTTACATTCAGAGAGGAAGATCCACAGAGACATCAAAGGTAAGATTGGCGAGCTCAGCTCCCTTTCTTGTAAGGGATGTTAGTAACATAATACTCAGAGATATTATATTCACTGTATTCTGCAAGGTTTCAAAGACTGTTTCTCAGTGCTGCTTTTCTAGTTGGGTTGCTGTTTCCTGAATCTGATGCTTGTCACTGTATCACAATTCATGCTTTTCATGTCTTTATGGTTTAGAGTAACAGTCAGGATTTGTAGCTCTGATCTGATCTGTAGATTTGGAGTTTGGACAGTCAGGGAGCTAAAGCAAGGGAGTCAATGAAAGGCATGCTCAGATATTAGCTGACTTGTGTCTGGACATTTGCTTTGCTGCTGGACTCTAAGGGTGTGTGTGCTGGTTATTGTGGTTGTAGCTCACAGCAGAAGTGAGCTGTCCTCATGCAGGGTTCACAGCCCTAGAAAATTAGGGCAGCTTGTGTCAGCTTATCCTGTTGGTGTTTTTTATAGTCACTGGCCACGTGTAGTGTAGAGAGAGCTGGCATCTGCCTCTCAAAGAGCAATGTTGCAGCAAGCCCAGAGCGTCAAAGTACTGCAGGAGGATGGGAGGACAGTGTTGTGGAGCTGGGCCAGTGTTGGGTGCTCAGTACTCCAACCCACTGCAGGAGGGGGTGTGAGCAGGCAGGGCTACCAGAAACCTTATGAGGACTGGGAGAAAAGACTTCATTGTGTATGTAAGACTGCACAATTCTAGCATTGCAAGATGTGTAGGGCTGTTGGCTGCCAGTGGTGGGGAAAGGCTGAAAGCTGTTGGGTAGGGTCTCAGAAGGAACAGTCCTGTGGAAAACCTCCATTCCCAGACTTGCACAAAGTTACAGTCTTAGGAGTGAGTGGGAACTAGTACAAGAGTGGAACTTGAGCTCTTTAGAAGGAGCTGCTATTTGACCTGTGCTGAATGCTACTCTGGGAAAAAAAACACCAAGAGTATTAGAGTCTGTGTTGCCCTTCCTTCTTTGTGTGGCCAGGTATCACATCTAATTGATGGTGTGGCCATTCCCATCTATTTCCTGCTTCCTTAGCAATGTTTCCCTTCTGATCCAGCAAAGTGCATGAGCTTGCTCCTTGTTACCTAGTGGAGTTCAAAGCATGAGAATGAGTCTGAAGCTGGAAATCCAGGCTGAGAGTTATCACTGGGTTTAAGGAGAGTGCCACAGGAGGGGTCTTCTCAGTATTCAGTTCTGTGTGGGTTGGAGGTGATTCAGAGGCCAGCAGATTTAATTGCTTATCTGCGTGTACAGCTGCCAACGTGCTGCTCTCAGAACAAGGAGATGTGAAACTGGCTGACTTTGGAGTGGCTGGACAGTTGACAGACACCCAAATCAAGAGAAACACCTTTGTGGGGACTCCATTCTGGATGGCACCAGAGGTCATCAAACAGTCTGCTTACGACTTCAAGGTAAGCTGGGAGCAGGAGGATTGCTGCTTGGGGCTACTGTACATGAGGTGGTGCTAGGACAGAAAGAGGGATTGGAAGTGCTGTTACTGCAGGAATTATTCTTTTCTGTTTTGATGCAGAGTCTGCTGGAGAAGTTTGTGTATCAGACATGAAATGCCTCATTTGATTTATGTGATTAGCTGTCCTAAAACTGTGTTTTCATGCTGTAGAATTGCTCCTTGCTGTTCTGTGTTCTTCTTCTCTTTTCCAGGCAGACATCTGGTCCCTTGGGATTACAGCCATTGAACTAGCAAAGGGAGAGCCTCCAAATTCTGACTTGCATCCTATGAGGGTTCTCTTCTTGATCCCCAAAAACAACCCTCCAACACTTGAGGGTCACCACAGCAAGCCCTTCAAGGAGTTTGTGGAAGCCTGCCTCAATAAGGATCCTAGATTTGTGAGTATTGCTGCCTACCTGTGAATTTGGGTAAAAATCAGCAGAGGTCAAAAATTCCTTCAACAGGAAGATTCCAGAATCCTGGAGAGAGAGAACTGCTGAACTTACAGGATGGACATGTGAGCCTGGCAGGACTTTCTCATGATGGGATGTGGAGGGTTGAGCACTGATCACTTTTCTCTGTTGACCAGCAATGGGACCTAAGGGAATGGCGTGAAGCTGTGTCAGGGGAGGTTTAGGTTGGGTATTAGGAAAAGGCTTTTCCCCCAGAGGGTGGTCAGGCACTGGAACAAGTTCCTAAGGGCAGTGGTCATGGCCCCAAGGCTGCCAGGAGTTCAAGGAGTGTTTGGATAACATTCTCAGGCACTTTGTTGGGGATTGGTAGTATTTTTGGGGGCTGTCCTGTGCAGGGTCAGGAGTTGATGATCCTTGTGCATCCCTTCCAGCTCAGGATATTCTGTGATTCCAGTTGAAGTCAGTGAGTTTCATGTGCGAGATGGTTGGATGTGACATGCTTTTCCTTATCTGCTCCAGAGGCCGACAGCTAAAGAATTGCTAAAGCACAAGTTCATCACACGCTACACCAAGAAAACCTCATTCCTAATGGAGCTGATTGATCGGTTCAAACGCTGGAAGTCGGAGGGCCATGGAGAAGATTCCAGCTCTGGTGATTCCGATATGTACGTACGTGTTTTACATGGAGGGATGTCCCTGCTTGCCCCAGGGTAACCTACTGCAAACAGCTCATGTCCTTTCCCCACCTGAGATCTTACCTTTGAGCTTTTGTTTGTGCAAGCGAGTGCTGCCTGAAGAGCCAAGCTGTTACCTCCTGTTCAGTGGGACTCAGTTCTCTGTTCTAGTCTTAACCTGTGGGAGCCTCTTTGCTGAGTGTAAGGAATCAGAGTACTGACACAAAACATTTAGTCTGTGTGTAACCAGTAGAACAGGGCTCTTGTTGCCTGTATTTTATGCATCTTTCATTAACTACAAGAGCTCCAGGCTGTGTTGGTGTGTATGTGTACTCAGGGGTAAATCTTTGCACTGCCGTGCAGGACAGTCAAGTTATGGGCCTTGGGTGTGGAAAGGGCACTTCATGGGCAGAATAGTGTCACAGAGCTGCTCTTCACCTGTAGTGGCAATGACTCAAGTGACCAAGTGTCCTGGGGTGACTTTATGATACTGGTATCCCCAATCATCTGGTTTATGTTATATATTAAGTTCTGCACCTTTAAGTCTGGCTTTGAGAGCAAGAGAGAGAGAAGAAGAAGCGCGCAGTTTGTGTTAAGGAAAAACATCACTCCCACACATCCCGCTCCTGGACTGTGGTGTCTGCAGCACGGACAGACAGCGGGACACAGCTTCTCTCTGGCTTTTAGTTAGTTCTAGCTAGCTGAGGCAGAGGAGTTCCCTGGACCTTTGTTTTTTTTCCCAATTTTCTTGGATCTGTGCAAGCCTGCTCTGGACTGAACACCCAGCCAAACCCCGGGAGCTCACGCCTGTGGCCCACCGGGGCCTGGGCCTCGGCACTTTCCAGCGCCGGAGGGACTGATAAGAACCTGAGCGAGCCAGGCTACACCACATGAAAAAGACTTTTTTCTTCCTAGATTTGCCATCCCACCGAACAGCAAGAGGTTTTATTATTTAATATTACTCAATTTCTGTTAAATAAACAGCTTTTTCCACTTCTCTCCAAGGACTTTTTTTTTTTCTTTTCCCGGACCAGTTGGTGGGGAGGGGCATTTCCCTGGGGAAATCCCCATTTGGAGTTTTCCTTCCTAATTTGCCCTAAACTAGGACACCAAGGACTCAGGGAGATTGGCTTATAACATCTAAGACTGGCCCCTCACATTGTGAACTTGGGTTGTCTTGAAATTCTCCTAAATTTAACTAGCACTAGAAACTTCTTTAAGCTGGCTGGATCAGAGAGGTGAATGTGGTGATTTGGAAACATGATTAGTACTTAGATCTCTTTGATGCTGTATATGCGCTGTAGAGACTAGAGTGGTTTCTGTTCAGAACTTTTTCTGGAATAGGGAAAAGCCTGAAGGCCTGCAGCAATATGGCAGTCAGGTGGGGAGAACTTGTGATTCTGGGAAAGTATGGGCAAACCCCCAGTGTATGGAGCTGGGGCTTTGTCTTGACTTTCCACTTTTCATTTGCAGTGATGGAGATGCAGAGGATGGAGACCAGGGTCCAATTTGGACATTCCCACCAACCATTCGCCCCAATTCCTTGAGCAAGCTGCACAAAGGAATGGCTCTTCATGGTTCCCAAAAGGTCTGTGTGCTGTCTGGTCTTTCTGAAGTGGACTGAACTATCGTGAGCTTTGGGTGTCTTGGGGAAGCCACCAGGCACTCGTCTTCTGTCTGAAATTTACTTCAGTCTGGCACCAAGGGCTGGTGCTCCAGAGTTGCCTCTTCCACGTCATCAGGGTACTGTGACTCATGGTTTTACCTAAGATCTGGTGATGGGATTGCCATGGAGGTGCTGTGAATTCACCAAAGGCTTCATGTGCCCTGGAAGCTTGTGCCTGTGCTTGTAACTTCTTTCCTTGTTTTCCAGCCTACTGAGCCCATCAAGCGGCAACCACGGTCACAGTGTCTCTCCACACTTGTTCACCCAGTTTTTGGGGAGGTGAGTAGAACCTTCTTGGTATCTCTGCTGACTGGAGATGAAGAGATACCTGACACAGATAAGTAAATGTGAAGGATTTGGAGAAGGGAGGTGTGGTGAGGTGTCTAGTAGGGTTAAGGGACTCTGAAGCATTTGTACCAGTTCAGAAGGCTAGACCATATATGGGCAAAGTAAGTGTGTCCCTGGTGTGTCCTCCTGAAAACATTTGTGGTTGGAAGAAAGGCTGGTATTCTGGTATTATCCTTCTTGTATTCTGTGTTCTGGTGAGGATCTGATAGAGGGGTATCCGTCTCTTACCTGTATCTTAGGCTTGTTGATGCCAGCTCCAGACTCTGATGTCTGTGGCTGAAGTGCAGCTCCTGTTTGAGCAGATAGGTACTTGAGCTGACCTGTTATTGTGCATGTCCACAGCAGAGTCAGTGAGGGGAAGGTAGGTGGGTTAGGGCAGGAATTACCTTTGCTGGTTACTAGGCCATTTCTTGATCTGTACAGACTGCTATTGGTAGAATGCCAAAACCAAGATATTCCCTGCCACCTAGCTTCTGGAAGGCAGGTGGAGAAAATGTGTTTAGAAACACATTTAGTTCCCCTGCCTTGTGGTCTGGATGGGGATGTGGTGTTGAAGTAAGAGCTGCCATTAACAATAGGATGGTGTCTGTATCAGCAGAGAGGTGACAGCTCACCTTTCCAGCTGGGTGGTGATGTCAGAGAAGAGGAGGATAATCATAAGGGGGCTGCTGGCTATGAGCTCTGATTGCTCTTTCCAGCAGAAGGGTAGGAAAGGAGGTCATGCTTTAGAAGAAATCAATTAGATGCTGCATGTCAGAGTTCTGTTCTTGAGGTGCTGGTGACAGACACCCTTTCTGTGGTCCTGAGGAGTTATTCTTCTGGATCCTGATGGCATGGCCCAGCAGAGAGCTGTGCTATTCCAGGGACAGTTTCCAGACTTAAGTCTCTTTTCTCAGGTCTACTGCTATGTGGAGTATGTGGAAACAGGGTTTGCTGCACAGCAGGAAGCAGAGGTCATGCTGACAAGCAGGCTCTTGAGACCACTCCGCTTTGGAAATTGAG
The DNA here is from genome assembly GCF_049639895.1 of Pseudopodoces humilis. Lineage (NCBI taxonomy): Eukaryota > Metazoa > Chordata > Aves > Passeriformes > Paridae > Pseudopodoces > Pseudopodoces humilis. Next base: position 3,980,405 of record NC_142210.1, on the reverse strand, counting down.
AGTTTATCTAACTGGCCTCTTCTGTGCTCCATGGGGCTTGTCTTTCTGAGATTGGAGCATGAGGCCAGTGACCTGGCTCTTGTAGGCCCAGAGCTATGAGATGAAACCACATTAAAACCATGTTGTTTTGTGATGCAGTTTGCTTGTGCAGCACAATCACTGATGCCTGGGTCTCTGTTCAGTTTAGAGGCCTCCAGTGCTCAGGGCTGTGACTATAAATGCATTTTTGTGCTTTTCCTTGCTCATCTTACTGCACCAATTCCAGGGAGGAAGTGGCTTCTCAGACATTTCATTTCTGCTAGTTTGACTCCATTGCCCCAGTTTCTTGATCCCCTTTTCCTTTGATTAGACTTTTGCTGGCTCTGCAGATCTCACTGAATGAAATTGGGAGTAGAAAGGGTTCTGGGCAGTCTCTGAAATAACCTGACTTTAGTGTGCAGTAGAGGGGGCTTGAAAGACTTCTCCAGGTTGGAAATCTGCTTTGCTGCTGATTGAATGTATTATTCTTTGCTACTGGTGGAAAAGTAGAACTGAAAACTTTGTCCTCCTCACTATTGTATGATTGCATCTTAAACCAGCTAGGCTTGATCCCCTCTTTCTCTAAAGGGGCTGAAGCTGGGCTTTGTGAATGGGAGTCTGACTGAGATGTTCTTTGTTATCTTTTTTCATCTACCATCCCTGCATGTGTGTTACTGGATGTTAATATTGAAAATGGCCCACGAGGAGTCACTAGCAAGTGTGAACAACTGCAAATCTGGAAACATGGTGGAGCAGGGAGGTAAAATGACATTCAGGCCTGGTAAGGTTGAGCTCAGTGCAGTGCTCTAATTCCTGCAAGCCTCCAGAGAGCTCTTCTGCAGTGGGAAGAGGCAGCCCAGCACACACTGCTCCCATCACAGGCTGCTGGGTAAGCTGAAGGTCAGGGGCTTGGCATCAAAGGCTGATGATAAAGTGACATCTTACCTTCAGGATAGACCCTGTGCTTATTCTGAGGCAAAGCAGCCTTTGGTAGGTACACATCAAATCCTTGGCTTTAGCATCACAACTATTTTTGGCCTAAGAAATCTGTATCCTTGATGTGTAACTGAGTTGCCCTCCATGACTGTGCCACTTCTGACTGAGCAGAGTTGTGCATGGATTGTTCCCACAGCTTTGTGGCAAGGAAAGGGTGCCCCACTGAGGAGACAGTGGCCCTTTTTGGCTGGGAACTGTTTGTTCCCACCAGGGGACTTAGTGCACAGGAATGACTGCATCTGGGGATTAGCATTCACATTGTTCTGCTTTCCAAGAAAGGGTAAGCTCCAACAACAGGAAGGGCTGATCCTACAATTGGGGATCATGTAAAGCCCTTTAATCAGCAGGGCCTAATGAGAGCTTAATTGAACTGGACAGTGGTAAGCTGGCAGATGTTGCTTGTTCAACAAGATGCTTGATTGTTGTTAGCTCCTTGTGTGATGGGGAGGGGGCTGTCATATCAGCAGCTTGTGGGAGGAACTGCTGCTGGGGGTGGAAATGTAGGATTTCCAACAAGGGACTCTTTCAGGCTCAGCACCTGTCAGGCATTCCTTCTCAACAGAGCTGTAGCTATTTCAACTTTATTTCCAGCTGGAAACATGTGCAAGTAGAGGCCAAGTCAGTGCACTGACCATGAGAGATGCAAACTGAGGCAGGTGCTGTGTGTGCAGGTCTTGGTGTGTGGACTTTCTTCCCCTGCACCCCCCCCCTCCTCTTAGAGAGGAGTGTTGGAGGCCAAGAGGCTCAGGATCCCTGGTGTGGCAGTTGTCTGCTTTCCCAGTCACTAGAAGCAACCCAAGTCTTTTTTTGTGGTTATTAAAAGTGGTGGTGACTAACTCCTGGCATTGGATATATTCTGCCCAACCTGCCTGTGAGCCTGTGTGAGCCTGGGTGCTGGGCTGTCATTAGCAGCAAAAGTGATTGTACTGCTTCAGACACACCTGGAGTTCTTTGTGCTGTTACTAGTGATGAGTTTTCAGGGCTGTGGGTCCATTTCTTATTATGTTTAGTTTTAGAGTACATCCGACAGGTAAGGGCTTCAATTGCCATTAGTACCTGGAGGCAAATTTGAACCCCAGACATTGGACTTCAACTTTCCTGACCTACAAATGAGCTCTTTATTTAAGTGGAATGTGGGTGTCCTCCTGCATCCTGGTGGAGTCATAATAAGAGGGAAAGGGCTTTAATGTCAGTGCTGTGTTTATTGACCAGTGCTTTGTGCGACAAAATGAGGACCTAATGCCTTGTTTCTGGGTTGCAGCTCAAAGATAAGCACAAGCAGACTGGAGGCAATGTGGGAGCCATGGAGGAGCTGGAGAATGCCTTTAGCTTGGCCGAGGAGTCCTGCCCAGGCATCTCTGATAAACTGATAGCACACATGGTGGAGCGGGTCCAAAGGTGAGTGAGTGTCCTGAGTGTGAGCTGGGGCAGAGCCGGCACTGAACCATGTGTCTCTTGTGCTCCACCGCTGTGCAAAGGTCAGGGCTGAGCAGTCAAGAGACAAAAGTGAATATTGATGACACAGGAGTTCCTATGACACTTCTTTTAACTGCTTTCATTTAATGGAAACAGTTCTTTTGCCTCAGAAGTCTTTCCTTACACTGGGCATGTTTCTGTAGTATAGATGTATGTTGTAGGGCACAGAAAGATGTTGCTGTTCACCTTAATTTTGCACATATATCTATACACATATGATGTCCTGCTGGTCCCATTACCCAGGCAGCAAGGAGTATGCAAAATCTCATTGGGATCACTTCTTGGATAGAAAGTTTCTGTTACTAAATATCTGTTTAATTGCAAGGAATGTGCTTTAAAGCACTATGTGCAACTAGTCACTGCTTGCCCACCTTTAGATATACACAAAAGTGTACTTTTCCTGACAAGAATTATTTATTAAACTGAAGAAATGTAGTCTGGTAGAATTCAGTTCTTTGCTGGGTCAAACTTGGCTCCACTGCTGGCACCAAGTCCAGTCACATCCATGTTTTGCAGGTACCAACACAGCTAACCTGGTCACAGATTTATCAGGCTTTATTTAACAGGAATTTGGCTTTTCTCCCTTTCACAACAGGCCTATCCTATATCTCACCCATTCCTTACTGAGAGAGAAGCTTAACATTTGGCTCCTCCCTGGTTAGCAGGCTGGAAGCGTTGTACCACACCAAGAGAAGCTGTTCTGTGCTCTGGCTGCCCCTATAAACACAACCCAAACTATACAATCTTTACACCCTTGAACTTGGGCTTTCTAAGCATTTCTTTCTGGTGGGTTAAAGTTTGTGCCTTGTAACTCAAGTACCTATTGAAGAGAACAGAATCATTAAGATTGGAAAAAATGTCCAAGATTGAATCCAGCCTTTGACTGATCACCACTGTGTCAATTAGACCGGAACACTGAGTGCAGTATCCAACTGTTTCTTGAATGTCTCAAGGGCTGGTGATTCTACCATGTCCTGGACAGCAAATTCCAATACTTGACAACCCTTTCTGTGAAGAAATTCTTCCTGATTACCAGCCTCAACCTCCACTGGTGCAGCTTGAGGTCATTCCCTTTTGTCCTGTCCCTATTCCCTGGGAACAAAGCCTGACCCCCATCCCAGCTGCCCCCTCCTGTCAGGGAGTTGTGCAGAGCCAGAAGGTCCCCCCCTGAGCCTCCTTTTCTCCAGGCTGAGCTCCCCCAGCTCCCTCAGCCTCTCCTGGTGCTCCAGCTCTGTTCCCTTCTCTGGACACGCTCCAGCTCCTCAATGTTCTTCTTGTCATGAGGGCCCAGAATCGGACACAGCACTCAAGGTGAGGCCTCACCAGTGCCCAGCACAGGGGGATGGTCACTGCCCTGGTCCTGCTGCCACACTGCTGCTGCCACAAGGCCAATGGCTGGCCTTCTGGACCACCTGCACACATGCCAGCTCATGTTCAGCTGCTGTTGAGCAGCATCCCAAAGTCCTTTCCTACCAGGCAGCTTTCCAGCTGCTTTGCCCCAAACCTGTAGCACTGCAGGGGATTGTTGTGACTGCAGTGCAGGACCTGGCACTTGGCCTTGGTGAGCCTCACACCATTTGTCTTGGGGCAGCCTGTCCAGATGCCTCTGCAGAGCCTTCATGCCCACCCAACTTGGTGTCACCTGTGAATGTGCTTAAGAGGGGCCTCGATCTCCTTGTACAGATAATGGATAGAGACATTAAACTGGACTAGTCCCAAAACTGAGCCCTGGGGAACCCTAATAGTGATTGGTCCCAGCTGGATGTAACTTCATTCCCCACCACTCTCTGGACTCAGCCAATCCAGCCAGTTTTTAAGCCAGCAAAGTGTGTACCTGTCCAAGCCATGGGCTGCAGCCTCTCCAGGAGAATGCTGTCTGAGATAGTGGACCACATGCAGAGCCTTCCCCTCTGTCACTAATCGGGTCACCTGGTCACAGGAGATCAGATTGTGGTCATGCAGGACCCACCTTTCATAAACCCTGAGTCTGGATCTGACCCCCTGGTTGGCCTCTACATTCTGCTGTAAAGGAAAGAAGAGCTGTAGATATTAAGGACCAAATATAATGGTCACCCTAGAGGGCTTCTCTTTCTATGTCATTGGAGTTTCCAAGCAAATAGTGGGACTGAGTAGAACCGTCACCTAATAATCACTTAACGCCAGGAGGAAAAAACTCATTCTTCTGGATGACCCATAGAGGTCACAGAAGGTGTCCTGTGATACCTGTAAAACCTGAGCCTCTGACTGAGCAGGAGGATGTGTGTGGGTGACTGCAGACAGGTACTTGTTTCAGCATCATTCACTTCTGTCAGCCTAGAAATTACACTGCTGGACAGGCCAGAAGCACAAGGTACTTGGTTTGGGAGGAGGGGGGACTTGCAAAACCTCAAAAATGTGGTTGCTTTCTTACCATAAAACACTACTGCTGAAAACTTATTAGGTCAAAACTGAATCTTGAAAGCCTGAAGAAGTGTCAAACCATTCTAAGTGAGAGCTTCAAACAGCCAGTGCTGACCAGTTCTTCCTTGCAGGTTTTCACACACTCGGAACCACCTGACCTCTGCCCGCTGACACTCACATTCCCTGCTGTTGTTGTCAGGGGGGAAGGATTTTTTCCAGCTTCATAAGAACTACATCTCTAATCCAGACCACCATCTGCCGTTGGATGTGACATTGTGATGGACCCCAGGACATTTCAGAGCCTTCATGTTACCGTGTTTCCATGATAACCCAGGGTGGCGTTTGCAATGCAAGTACAATTTAGACCTTTTGCAGAACCCGAGATGGGTGGTCTAATTGTTTTTACAATGTAATCAATGCAGTTTTTAATTGTTTTCCTACAATGGATGTGTCCATTTTGGCTTGGTTTGATTCGCAGCTTGTTTCTGGTAAATGCCTGGCTGCTGGAAAAAGGGAGATTCTCTTCCACTGATATATGTTTCACAGGCAAGTCTGATGGGTTTAGTCTCCTGCCCTTCCTAAAGAAGTGTTTGTGAGCAGTCATGTGTGAGTGTAGGGATGTTGGGAAGCTCTCCAGGCATGTAGGGCCTCTGGGAGAGTGAGACAAGCTCTCCAGATGTTCTGGAGGATCACTTCAAGCCCTTCACACACAAGTAACTACGCTTTCCAGTGCTGCAGCAACTGAGCTGATACACAGTTGCTCTTTCCCAGCCTGTCATTCCATAGGATGATGGGTTTTGCTGATTGTTCTTTTTTTGGCTCTGGGATATCATTTTGTATTAGGCCTTAGTTCATCTACTTCAAGCAACAGCAGAACTTGCCTTGGGTCTCCAGGGAGCAGAAGGCAAAGTGTGTGTGTTTGCTGTGGGAGCTGGTGGAGTTCCTGTCCTTGGTGTTCCTGGCAGCTGAAGCAGTTCCACAGGCAGGCTGGGCAGTGCTGGTCTGAGCTGTGCAGGCCCACATGGGGCAGAAGGGCTAAAAAGGGGAGTGGGGGGATCACAAGAGCTGCAAACATCAGCAGGGCTTTGGCTTACAAGGCAGAGGGGCACTACATAGCAATTTTTTATGCAAGAACCTGTGCTCTACAGGAAGACAAAAACTGGCTGGCTCACAGCAGTGTGGTAGGGCTGGGGATTCCCAAAAGGTGCTCTAGGCCCCCCTCTCCTTCTCAACCTTCCCTTTCTGGCTCCTCTTTCAGCCTGGGATCCAGACTTGCTGCAGCCAGGGCTCTGCTCCAGTTAACAAGCTGGAGTGCTGTTTGGTAGCAGAGAAAGTAAAGCATCTTCTGCTGTGTTGGCTGCTTAAGGTATTCCAGAGGAGCTGTCCCCAGGAGCTTGGTTTTCTGTATCATGCTAGTTTATAAAGCAAATCTTTAATTCAGGTAAGCACACAGATCTTAAATCTACATTTTAAAGGTCTAGAAAAACAAGATTTAGGAAAATAACCCCTGATAGCTGGTTGCTTAGAGAGCTGCTCTCTAACTGAAAAGAGATTCCCATGAAGTCAGCACGAACTCAGTTATCCAGATCTTTCTGTCTGGCTGTTTGTATGTGGATGATATGGCTCACCCCAGAGCCACTGAGAACAAAGGCTGGAGCTGTTGCAGTGGTTTCCACACAGCTGTTCAGCACTTTTTTTAATGACAGGCCACTTGGTTAGAAACAAGGCTTGATTTTTGGTACTTAAATTCAGACCTGCAGATTTTAAGTGCTGGGCTGCAAGTAGTTCAGGGGGGACCATAGGTTCCCTGATCCTGGTGTATGGTGTTTCACTATGCTTTATTTATCCTGATGGATAAATGCAGGCTCAGCAACACTATGAACTTGTACAGTAGAGGTGCTGCTGTTGGCTCTCTGATGCAGAGCAGTGTTCTGTGGTGAGAGCCAGCTCAGAGCTTGCAGTTAGGAGGAACAGAAAAAGCCCACTTTTCCCTCAGGAGGAGAAGTTCATGTATAGACAAGATGCATGGAGAGGGTGAAGGCAGAGGCTGTAGGCCAGCACAAGGGCCCCTGCTGCTTTTAAAGTTGCTGTTCACAGCAGTAGCAAACCCTGTTGATGAGGTACCTGTGTCGTTACTCGCATGCTCTGCTGTGTAACGAGTAAACTTTTTAAAGGAAACAATCCCCACACCCTTTGTCCAATATTCAAAGCAACAATGGGTTTCATTTTCAAAAACATTGAAAGGGATCTGCCACTTTCAATAAAGTAACAAAACAAATGAGGCTGGTGTAACTGTGTTATTAGGGGAAAAGGACTGGTTCCAGCTGCTTACCAATCAGGCACTAACCCTGCCCAGCAGAGGCCTTGGCTCCTGGCACAGCAGCCCTTGTCCACTGGCACAGCCATGGTGTGAGCACTGCCAGGCACAGAACGCCTGGAGCCCCTGCCTGCTGCTGCTTCAGTAGAGCTAAAGCTGTGGTGGGTGTTAAGGACTTCACTGGTGTAACAGAATCACTTCTCTGACCAGGGAGGAGAAGGGAGCTATCACCAGAACAGCTCCAGTCTGTTACATTAAATGTGTCAGGAGTTACTGCACAGTCTGGTTTCTTAAGCAATGAAGCAGGACTGTGTTAGCCTAGATGAAGGTCAAGCATGAAGAGGCCAAACTCGTAGTGTAGGGTTGTTCAGCCTGGAGAAGAGAAGGCTCCAGGGTGTGAGACAAGGTGGGAATGATTTCACACTGACAGGGCAGGGTTAGATGGGATACTGGAACAAAATTCTTTTGAGGGTGGGGAGGCCCTGGCCACAGGTTGCCCAGAGAAGTTGTGGCTGCCTCATCCCTAGAAGTGTCCAAGGCCAGGTTGGATGGGGTTTGGAGCAACCTGGGATAGTGGAAGGTGGCCCTGCCCATGGTGGGAAGGGGAGGGGTTGGAACTGGATGGTCTTTGAAATAGTGAGACCATGGTTATGGAGCTGTGCAGTCCCAACTGCATCTCCCCCTTACATACACCTTAGCAAGAAACTAATGTGCAAGGACCTGTTTTAATTCTGCTCTTGCCTAATGCTCCTGTTAAGGAAACATCTTATGTCTTTAGTTAAGACAAAAATATTCCTGGAGAGTTCTGGAAAAAGAAAATACTTCACAGAACTGATACACCATTGAAATCCTCACCCTTTTTAAAGTTCACTGAGGTAAGTTGCTAGGAATAGCAATGTTTTTGGCCTTTCTAGCCTGAGCTCCTGCACTTTAAATGCACAGACATTTGAGCTCAGCATTCTGAATCCAAGAAGGGACTTTTGCTACCTGTCCTTCCAGAGGCTTCTGATTTAGAGTCCCCCACCTCAGCAGTTGCATCTTCAAGAGAGATGCTGAGCTGCACATTGAGCACAAGCAACTGAAGGATCATTCACTCACCAGCCCACAAACTGTAAGGGAAGACTCTTGCTCAATGTGGGGTAAAAGGCATTCAAATTCCACAAAGGCAACTCTGCCACCTCCTCCACACCATCCCCACTTTGGATGGAGAGCTCTTGGTACAGTGTGAGCTGAGAGCCAGAGTCCTGGAAAACTACTGAGTAACTGGACCCTGGGATGGTGGGCCCAGGAATGGGGATGGTGAGCTCAGGAATAAGAGGCTGAGAGAGTTTTATACCAAGATGCTATTTACTTTGAACAGTCATATTCAGTATAACATGTCTAATCAATCCACATGGATACACCTACAACAGGTAATTAAAAAAATAATAAATGAAGACACTAATAAATTAAGTACATTTAACTTAGTTGGGACAATGGTCTTCGTGTCACCGGTGCCAAAGGCTGGATCTGCAGTTACTCCTCTAGGATGCAAATGCCAAGCAAGAAAATCCCTCTGGATTCCCCCTCCCTTCAGTCCTCATCCTGCATATGCTTGAGACCATAACTGAACACCCGTGCTGGCCTCTGTCCTTCCCATTGTTCCATGGGATCTCCACATTCCTCCATCCTCACAGCATGCAACACTTTCCTTTTGCTTTCATTGCTTCACTGCATTGTTCCTTCTGTTAGTACACAAACACTTTTCTATCTAATATAAATCAGTCCCACAGCCCATCAAAGCCACATCCAACAGCATCTTGTGGCACTTAGCATCTGTCAGTCCTTTTGTGGAGGCACCCAAAAGTGATAGCTTTACAAAAGAGAACAAGCTGCAAACATTTCAGATTTAATACAGAAATTTAATAGAGTCCATAGACACTAATGCTCCATCTAGAATCCAGTGACTTTTACACCTTCATGAGAAACAGAAGCTGGATCCCACCCTGAACTGAAACAGAGGATGAGGGATTTTCAGAAGTCTTTGCATGACAAAAGCACAAGCAACAGTGACTTTCAGAGGCTTGTTCTCCTACAGTGTTTAAATGCCTTGAAAGCAACACCCACACCAGAGTGGAGAGTATTTGCCATCCTGTGCCTTACTTAACTCCTACTACAGGATAAAGAAACTGGAGCTGTGATATGAGAATAGTGATTGAGTTCAGAGGACAAACCATGCACCCCTCTGCACCAATCCACCAACACCTCGACAGCTCAGCAGAGACTCAGTCTTCCTTCTTCCCTGGAAAACTGCTGCCTTGGCAGCTCCCGAGGAGCAGAGCTGTTCTGGGAGAGCTGCAGTGTCTTTTCACAAAGAGCCAACACATGGTGTGTTCATGTGTGTCTGAGGCACCTGTGCCAGCTGATGCTTCCAGCAGCAGGATGGGTTTTGCCACCAGCCCCACAGAGCAGCCAGGACAGGGGGTGTCTGGAAGCCCTGGCACCCGCTGCTCCCAGCCGGCTACGCTACTGGAAGCTGCTGGTTTTCTCCCATGTGTGCTGATCATCCAGTCAAAATGTAAAAAGAGGATGGCACCTGCCTTCAGGGCAGGTGAAAGTGTCACTGTACAGGTACAATGGAACCCTTCCACGATGTGTGCACACTGGAGCACTGCTGTTGTTGGGGTCTCTCTAAGTAGGTTCAGCTGGAACAGACTTGACCCTCTTCCACACCACTGGGAATGGATGTGATCTCTGTCTGCAGCCCCCTCACTCCCACTTTCCATACTGGGGGAAACGAGCCTCCTGGGCCTTTGCTTTGTCAACTCCAGAGACTCCTGTTCCCACCTGCTTCTTTTGTTGGTGTTGCCAGCAGAGATCCAGCTCTGCCTCACGTCAGTCTGTGTGAGTGTCCTTCTCCTTGGGAAGCAGCAGGCTCGACCTGGCCGGGGAGCTGGTGGCTCTTTTGATCACCTCCATCCACCTGCCAAGAAAAGACATGAGAAATGCTTAACCCTCACTCACAGGTAATCTTATCCTTTGTTATGAGCTGTACCCCTTTCCCAAACCTCCCAAAACAGTCATTTTTCTTTCTTTAACAAGTCTTCTGGAAAATGAACTCTTCAAAGCTTGAGATGTGGTAAATACCCTGCAGAATGTGGTTGCCTTCCAAGTAACAAGTCTACAGTGCTCTGAGCTCCAGAGAACTCTCACGAGAGCTCACTGTGTTCTCTCCTCAGTGTTATCAAGGATGACAAGCTGACAATAATTATTGCTTTTCTTAACAATAAATTAGGAAATAGGTAACAGCCTTGCTCTTGTGGAAGAAAGCAAAGCAACAGTGAAAAAAGCAAGATAAATCCACTGTGAATTGGATATTTTTCCCTTGAAATCCCTGCATGAGCCCAGTGCATTAAAGAGCACAACTTCTGGCTCAGGTAGCTGATACCTCAGCTGTTTACAAGTGTGTGACACTCTCCCAAGGAAGGGGAACATGTGACACCTCAGTCAAACCACATTCCAAAACAACCAATACAACCCTGCATGGCAGGACCAAGTGCAGGGTTCTCAACATAGCAGCAGAGTTTTGTACGTGGTGCATTTCACACACAGTTTGGACCCTCTGCAGAAGCCCCTAAGAGCAATTAATTGTAATTATAGAGGATAATAATAAAATGTAATTACAGAGAAACCAAACAAGTGAAAGGGAACCCTGCACTTGTTACTCTCAGCCTTGTGTTGTAACTTCTGCTCCCAGAGATGGAAGATAAAAACCAAAAAACTCTTTATAGAACCTGGAAATCTGACTCCCAAGAGCTGGTGGGGCCACAGCCCTTCCCCTCCCTCATTCCTCCTTGGCTCCAAGGAAGCCCCAGACTCCTGGGGCTCACACAGCTCACAGCTCTAGGTGTATCCCCAGCTCTCCCACACACAGAGGAGGGTTCTGTCAGAGAAGGGAACTCCAAATATCATCGGTGGGGAGAAGGAGGGAATGTTATTCCTGAAAATTTGCTGGAAGATCGCTCAGACTAGGAGGAAAGAGAGGGTGGGATGACCAACCACTGAGTTTAGAGCAGGTTATAAGCCAAGACACAGAAAACAGAAAATTACCTCTCAAAGGTGTATTTGCTCTCAGCCCTGAAGAAATACACGTGGGACTTGAACTGCAGCTTGAAGACATAATCCTTCTGAATCCCATCTGCCTCCACAGGACAGCTGACTATGTAGCCAAGCAGGGGGAGGCTGGCCAGGGGATAATCATCCTGCAAGAGACCCAAGAGCACAGCCCTGAGTGCAAGGCACCCCAGCCATGCAGCCCGTGTAGCACAGGTGAGGGCTGTGCACTCTTGTTCAGGAGACAACAGGAGAACTCTTCTGCAAGGCCACCTACAGCTTATAATTAAACCTTCCCCCAACTCCTTTCATTTCTTTTATAGTTATTTGCTTCTGCTCCTTTGCCCAGCGCTGCCTCCTGGGCTCCCTCCTCCTTCTCTGCACCCTTTCTATGGAACTCGAAGCACAGGTCTGACAAAAAAAGGTAAAGTAACTCTCATAAAAGAAATGTGCCCTCAAGGCAAGAAGGCAGAATAACCCAATTACTGGGTTAATAAACACAGTTTATTTGGTTAATAAGATGAAAAGATTGCACTGCACCATGGTTCATTATCAAGCAGTTGCTGAATGCACCAGCACAGAGAAGTGGGCAAAGAAGATACAAATGCTGCTGTGTCACTCACATCCTTCAGTCACTGCATGAGGAGAAGTTTCCCCCTTACCCACAGAAGGTCAGTACTGTCTGAACTGGAAATTCTGATTAAGTTGCACAAGAAGTGCCCAGAGCCTTTCAGAGACCAGCTTCATTATGAACTACCTCCTCTTCCCCTTGCTGATCTCCTTCAAACAGCAGAGATTTGCCCCTGGAGCTGAAAGTCAAGGATCCCCAGGTCCCCCCCAACACCCTGACCATCATCCCCTCATACACCTGCCCACCTGGTGTGTCTTGTAGAAGAACAAGCAGAAGTTGGTGAAGACGACCCACAGTTTCTGCCAGCCATTGCTGTTCTTGAACTTCCTCAGCAAGTACCCAGAGAGCTGGTTCTGGCACAGAAGGAAAAGAGGACTGCCATGAAATCGCAGGTTGCCATCCTGCTGCAGGTGAGCAGCCCAGCACTGCTCCTGTGCTTGCTCCCTGCTGTCAAAGGCCTCCCAGCCATGGTGGCAGCCACCAGGGCCCATCCCTTTCAGCCACCCTTTCTCACATGCAGAAAACCCACGTGGAACACACTGTGTGAGAAGGGAAATAAAGCAGGAGAGGAAACAGAGGACTGCAGAGCTGGGAGATAAACAACACGTGGCAGCTACATGAAGCAAAGCTGGCGTGGAAGGGGGCTGCAGGGAGGGGAACACCACTGCCTTGGAGTCAGCCAGTAGGATAGGGAAACCTATGGCATGACAGTGCAGGAATTCTGTAATTTGAGAAAATGACATTCAACATTTGAGAAAAAGAAAGGTATCTGGCAGATTTACAGAGAAAACCATTTTTTGAGGCATAAATAGGAAGAAATCTTGTCTTAACAAGGCAATGGTACACATCTGCCTCTGAGGACGAGGATCTTCACATGAACAGTTAGAAGCAGGACATTTTCCTGGGAATCCCATGGCTCCACCCCACCAGCACAAAATGTGAGAGGCATCTTTACCTGGATCATGCACAAGTAATCAGACAGGGAAAGGCTCTGGTTCCGGTACCAACAAACATGGGTGATTGTGTTGGGCCGTTGGGCCTGGCCCAGCAAATAGCGAGGAGGAAGCTCTGGAGAAACAGCAAGAGAGCAGAAAACTGAGCAGAGAAAGGGGGAGAGAAAGAGAAAAACAGAATGTTAGGGTGAGAGGAGTGATGCAAGAAAGATGGCTGTCAAAGGAAAATGGATTGTGAAAAAAATGATGGTGTTAGAACATGGAACAGATCAGAGTGAGAGCGAGTGCAAGAACTCACACATTCATTCCCAGAACCTGTAGCAGGATGGGCTTGTTATCCATGCACAGAACTGTGAACTGGTGTCTTTCCCAAGGTGTCAGCAGGGAAAGGACTGTCCCCTCCAACAGAAATCGCAACAGAAGCCAGCTCAAGTGCCCCATATCTGTACCTCAAGCCCAGGTCACATCTACAGCACTTCCCTTACCAAGCTGATCAACAAGGTCTCTCTATCAGAAAAACACAGGAGCTCCAGTGCCCAACCTTTTAACTCCAGTTAAGCAAGTGCCTCAAGAGCAGAGCAGGACAGGCAGGCACAGACACAGGCTGCAGCCCCCTGCCCCATTGCTTTTGTCAGGTTAGTGACTTCCTTTTTATCTCCATGTTATTTAGGTCCTTCCTACTTCTGGAACTCTTCCAAGCATGCCAGTCTCCAGGAAGGCGTCCTACCCTGCCAAACTGCCTAAAGTAAAACTGTAGAGCTGGTGCAAGCAGTGTAAGGAGTGCTGAGCTGATCAGTCTCGAAATCTGCAGGATTCAGTGCCCAAATGTGCCACCAATGCTTCCTTGCACTGTGAGTCACAGCAAGACCAGAGGTACCAGTGGCTCATAGAACCCCAAAAAGGTTTGGGTTGAAAGGGACCTTAGAGATCATCTGGTCCCAACCTCTGCCACGGGCAGAGACACCTTCCACTCAACCAGGTTGCTCAGATTCCCATCCAGCCTGGCCTTGAACACCTCCATGGGCACATAATAAACATCTCTGCTCAGCATAAAATGATGCTGCCATGAAAAGACACTTGGATGTTCAGTCCTGTCCACAAGGGGAAGACAGAAAATTCCAACTGAATTTCATCTTAATTCTGGGTGCAGTACAGCAGCTAACCAGAGCTCAGTACAGCACAGCCAATCTCTAAAGGAAAATATCATGGTTAGAGAACTTATAATCATAGAACCATTAAGGCTGGAAAAGACCTCCAAATCATCAAGTCCAGCCTTTGACCAAATCCCACTGAACAATTTGGTCAAGTGCTACATCCACATATTCTTTGAACATTTCCAGGGACAGTGACCCCACCACTGCCCTGGGCAGCCTGTTTCAATGCTTAACCACTTTTTCCGTGAAGAAATTCTTTTTGCTTCCCAACCTGAACCTCCACTGTGCAGCTTAAGGTCATTCCCTCTGGTCCTGCCCCTTGTTCCCTGGGAGCAGAGCCTGACCCCCACCTGGCTGCACCCTCTTTTCAGGGAGTTGTGCAGAGCCAGAAGTTTCCCCCCTGAGCCTCCTTTTCTCCAGGCTGAGCTCCCCCAGGTGCTCCAGACCCTGCCCCAGCTCCACTGTCACTCTCTGGACACACTCCAGCCCCTCAATGTCCTTCTTGTCGTGAGGGGCCCAAAACTGACCCCAGCATTTGAGGCACATCAGCAGTGCCCAGCACAGGGGATGCTCAGTCCTCCAGCAAGCAAAGTGAAACCCAAAGGAGCGATTCAGTCCCAGGATATCCTGGGTTTCCTTTAAACCTTCCCTGCTTTGATCCCACTGCAGAAGCAAAGCCCTGCTGCACGGGGAGCGGAGCGTGAGTACGGACACACAGACAGGTGCAGAGAGGACAGCATGCAGTGGTGTTGGATGGCCCAAGCTCTCCCTGGACACAGAACCACTGCCAAGGCCAAATGGGAGATGGAGGCCAAGGCAGGATGGACAGAGTGGGGCCAGAGCTGCACCCTCGGTACCTCGACGGCCACACTGTGGTCGGTCATGGAGACGCTGGTGTTGCGGTACCAGCACACGTGCATGGTTGTGTTGGCACGGTGGTGGCTCTGCCTGTCCAGGGAGCTACGAGAGGAGTGAATGTCATCTTCGGACTCCTGTTCTACAGAGACCTCATCAGAGGATCCTGGGGGAGGAGAATTGGGTAGTGATTGAAGAAAACTGTGCAATACAAAAATGCAAGAGAAGCTGGGATTCCTGAGAAAGGCAGTTTTCTCTTGCCATGGTGCAGTTTTAAGTACGTCAAGCTCAACTGGTTACACAGCTCCAACAACCACTCTAAGCACATCAGTCTGGGTTTCATGATCCACTTCTGCCTGGGGCAGCTGACTCTCAGGATCAAAGGACGGTTTGGGTTGGAAGGGACCTTAAAAATCATCTGGTTCCAACCCCTTGCCATGGGCAGGGGCACCTTCCACTAGAATAAAAGTACAGAGTGGTTTGAGACAGTGCTGTGTCAAACAAACAAAAATGACCACACTTCATCCTGAGTCAACGAACAGAACTGAGCTCTCCAAGAAAAAATACTCCATGTTTCAGCACAGCCATAAAACCACCAGACAGGCACAGGAATACTGGGTTGTAAAAGCTGACCTCCAGAGATGCTACAAAAAAATTCACCACATGGTTAAATTGAGAAAAATCTATGTAAAGATTTTTTACATAGCACTATGTAAAAAGGACTAAGCACCTTATATTATAAAATTAACAACTCTGCAATGGGAGAATCTCTGCTGCATTTAAAGCTACCTTGAACATCAGTCTAGGAAGACAAGCATATCTCTTTTGATTAAAACCAAAGCCCAATTAATTCTCCATTATCATATGAATTATAAAAATATGTCATTTATGCCATCAAACTCACTAAAGGAAAAGCAGAAAGGACAGGACAACTTCTGCTTTTCAAGGAGGCAGGGAACACCACTTACTGTTGGAGCGGTTGCACATGGAGTTTTCCAGAAGCATCTCAGATTTCTCAGTAGATTTCTTGGCCATTTCAATTGCCACATTTAGGTCTTCCATCCACTTGCCCATCTCCAGGCGGGTACTGCAAGGGAAGCAGTGAGAATGGGGATCTGCCAGCCCAGAGCTGTGCCCATGTGCTGAAGGCACAGGTCACTGCCCAAAACAAGGGACAGAATCCTTCCATTAGATAAATAAAACCAGATTTAGAATTCCTCCAAAGCAGGAGCTTTCCAGAGAGGAAACTGACCTCATACAGCCTCCACCTCTACATACAAGCCTTGAAACAAGACTAAACTAACTAAACACCTGGACTTTACAGAAAATATAATGAACAGACAGCTGGCAGGGCTCAGAAGAGGAATTCTGGAGATGGAGGATATGAGCCATGATTTCTTTGAAGGATAAATGGCAACCTGAAGCAGAGCCCATATTTTAAAGGGCATCTGGGATGTACCTGACATCACAAGCAAATAAAACCCAGAGTGCAGGAATAGGAAGATTCCTTCCCCCCTCCCAGGATCCACTACAAGGTGAGACCTTCACAGCCCTTCAAGGTGTATCTGTATCCATGGGGATGCAACAGTGGAAGGTTTGCCTTTAGACACACCAAAACATTTCTTTGTTTTGGTAACCATCTCTTTTTTCTGAAAGTTTTTAATTTAGACTGAAAATTCCACACGTGGTCTAAAGCCTAGCAGCAATTTTTATTTTTGGCAGGTAACCTTGGAGCTATTTAAAGTCATGACAAGGTAAAAATTCTATTTATTTTTCCAAATCTAATAGTCTTTCAAGCACTTTATGACTCATAGCTGCTGAGAAGTGGTTGATCTTAAAAAAAAGTTGCATTCTCAGGTGCTAGGTTGGAATTTAAAAAAATATATCTACATACCAAATGTATTGACTCCTGTGCCATTACACATCTGATTTATAAATACACTGTAGTGGTTATTTTTCAAGAACAGGTCATCAAGCAGTAAAATCCCCTGTGATTTAAGGTTGAGATTTAGTGCTCCCACCCTGCATTGTTTGCATTCCTGATTCCTGCTGCCTTTTCACAGCAGACTTGCAGAAAGACAAAAACTCCTAAAGCTGATCCTGACACCAGGTGTAGGAGACATCCTAATTACAAAAAGGCACCAAACTCACTGTACAGGGGTGATTTAGGCTGAAAAGAGATTGTTTTTATTTCCAAGTCAGCCTTTAATTTTATCTCTCCCCAGCTTCTTCCATGAGATTCTGCAGGAACTCTTCCCTCCTCACAGCAATTTGAATGTTCTGAACTTTAATTCTTTTGAGTCTCTAAAATATTTCTGTTTAGATTTTGTCTCCTGAAGTGGTTTGAAGGACGACACTGGCAACTCCCAAATAAACAAAACCAATGGCAACCTTATTGCTGCTGTTTGTGTTTTGGGTCAGAAAGAAACAGAATCACAGGATGGTTTGGGTGGGAAGAGAACTTAAAGCTCATCTCATCCTACCCCATGAGGGCAGGGACACCTTCCACTATCCCAGCTTGCTCCAGGCCCTGTCCAAGCTGGCCTTGGACATTTCCAGGGATGGGGCAACCACATCATTACTCCTCTGGGCACCCTGTGCCAGGGCCTCAGCACCCTCACAGGGAAAAATTCCTTCCCAGTATCCCATCTATCCCTGCCCTCTTGCAGTGAGGAGCCATTCCCCCTTGTCTTATCCCTACAGGCCCCTGTCCAAAGTCTTTTTCCATCTTCCTTGTTGGCCCCTTCAGGCACTGCAAGGCCACACTGAGCTCACCCCAGAGCTTCTCTCCAGGCTGAACAATCCCAACTCTCCCAGCCTTTCCTCCCAGCAGAGCTGCTCCATCCCTCTGCTCATCCTGGTGCCCCCTCTGGACTCTCTCCAGCAGCTCCACGTCCTCCCTGTGCTGGGCCCCAGGGCTGGGGCAGCTCTGCAGGTGGGGTCTCACCTGAGCACAGGGGCACAGGGGCAGAATCCCAATCCCTTTCCTGCTGCCCACGCTGGGGATCAGCCCAAGATAAACTATTCTTTCCCAAAATTCAACACTGAAAAAGGAGTTAAGAGTCCTGGGCTTATTTTGAGGTCCAGAGGATGCATGAAATACCCCTCTGGCTCTGCACCACTTGAGCAGTAACTTTCTGGAGAAGGAATCCATCAAAGCCACAGGAAAACTAGGATTACCTGGCTGCCACCACTATGGTTTTCTGTGCAGAATAGATTGTGAAGCAGTGTGGGACAGACCATTCATTCTCACTCTCCTCCACCTGCAGGAAAAGAAAAGATTATTTCTTATCAGTGCTCAGTCACCAATAAATACTAAAACTGTCATGTGCTGGCTGGGACTGGAGGCAAACAGGATTCCAACCTGGTAGCAGGAAGTGCAGAACAGCAACTCTTTGATGAATACCACTTACTTTCAAGTCTATTTTGGATCTATATGAAAATCTATGGTGTGTTTCTACTGCAGGGGCACAACAGGGCAAGGAAAGGAAGGGGCAGGAGCAGATTTGGCTCATTACTTACCGGAGGGTCGAGCACTATCAGCTGCAAACCAAAGACAGAAAGAACAATCCTGTTAGAAAAGGTGTGGGGAGGCAGAAGGATTGATTACATGCCGAGGTGTGTGCAGGGGGACAAAACACCAGGGTAAATAAATCCCTGTTTCCAGATCAGCCTCTCACAGCAGTGTGAAAATGAATGGGAAACAGGGTGTGCTCCAGCTGTTTTGCTAATGTGGAAGGAACAGACTCCTCACCTGCAGATAAAGAAAGCTCTGTTTGACACACTCAAGATCCAATTGCTGAGACAGACCTTGGAGCAATTTGTGGCCTTGGTCCTTGTGCCCTGAAGGATTTCCTCAACCTGTCTTAGGCAAAGCCATTTCCTTAACCCTGTGATGCAACATGGAGCCACTTACCAACATGCCATGCAGAGAGAGGTGTCCGTGGATTTTGAACTGATTTGTCCCTGTGACCCCTTTGCTTGTGTACAGTAACATATCTGAGAACTGGAAAGGCAGGAAGAGAACAATCAGCGTTCTGAAAGCAGCAGGCAGGGCCAAGGATTTTTTGATATCTCCTTAAAAATCTGTCGTTTAAAGGCCACTGTAGATACATGAAAAATGTGATTTCTCAGTCAGTTTGGCCAACTAGCCTTCAAACCTCTCTTTTGTTTACTTATAAGAGAGGAAATTAATTTTTTAAATTCTGTTACAACTCTGTGCTATTATGGAACCAAGAGAGTAGTGCCATAGCCACACTCTCTAAAAGCATTGCTCAGAGTGAGTTTTCAGTTTCAGCTGCTGATTTTCAGCACAAGAACATGAAAACACACTTCCTCAACAACTCTCTCTTGAAGACTTTGGGTTTATAAAAATCAGAAGCAGCACCCACCAGAAAGAACATCCGCTGCTGTAAGCCCTTCTTAGTGAGCTTGTACAAGCAACCTTCCCGGATAAACTCCTGCAGTGGAAAAGAAAAAGTTAGATAATGTTTGATCTTTCCTGACTTAAGGGAATTTTATTTTCATCCCAGAGTACACAGATGTTGATTGGTGCCCAGCAATGATCACTAACAGATTTCTCAGAGGCCCAATGACACTTTCCTGTCTTTCTTGTGACATGGATCAGCTCCTTGCAGCAGCCAGCATTTAAATCAGTGAAGGAAGAGAAGGGAAAGGAGTAGAATTCCTGTTGGACACCAGCAGTTCACCTATCACACTTACATCCCACTGTAGTGACTGCCATAGCATCCCCAAAGCACATGTGATGCTCCTGTATTTATGCCCAGTACATCTATCAAAAACAAAGAAACAAAAAACCAGGCAGGAACTGCACAAACTCCTGTAATGCAGAGGCACCCACACCAGTTTAGCCCAGTGCTGTGGCTCTTGCCATCCCTCCATTCTCTGAGTTTGCACCAGGCAGACACAAGCAGAGCTGGGAGTGGATTTCCAGTAGGACACACCAGTTCCCACTCACACACAGAGCACCATACCCCAGCATACCCAGAATCTGTACTGGAAACACAAAACTGCAGCCAGAGTTTAAGCAGAAGCATTTCTGATATATTCCTCAGAATATCACCAAGGTGATGATCCCATCATCCATGGCATTCACTAAGAGACAGTTTCATGAAGCCTTTACAGCTGTCCCATAGACTGGGAGGGCAGCGATGGCAAATCCACGCTTCAATGGAAATAAAACCAATACAGTCTCTAAACACTAAGCAGAGGCACTTACCCTGCCAGGTGCTGTGAGATTGTCTATCCCAATCAGGTCATGCTGCAGCTCTGTAAGCTTCTGGAAATTTTCCAGGCGGATGAGGCTGTGCTGTAGCTGTGAGGTCATTTCTGTGACTTCCTTCAGCGCATCTGTGAGGAGAACAGCAGCAATGGGAGCAGAGCACAGCAACCCAGGCCACCCATTTCACCCCTGGAAAACTGAATCTGAAATTTAGATCTCAAATTTATAGCAAATTTTAGAAAAGAATGGTTCATATGGAAGGGAACTACAACAATCACCCAGTCCAACTGCCAACTTCTTTAAGTGTATTTTAGAGTTGGGTAAATAAAGCAAGCAACTTCATAGCATTTCCTATGCTTCTGGAAATGTCAGTCTCAGATTTTGCTTAAACAAAAAGTGTTACCATGTAGCTGAAAGTAAATTAAAAAAATCAAACTATTTCTGCCAAAGATTATTTTGTCATGAATGGAATTTACTACACACACTTCTGTTGCTACAAATCAAGCATTTTTTTTGGTCACATTTTTACATCTAAATGACAATAAGTTTGTAAAAAACCTACTCTTTTATTTCCCCCTGCTAGGAGACAAGAAAAGGACCAATTTTCCAGCTTTGGTTGAAGCACTGGGATCCATCATGAGAAAACCACTTCCTGGAATGCCAGGAAAAAGAAGCACTTACATTGAATTTATGGACATAATTGAACATAAGTGAACCTAAGTATTCAAAGGCCAGGTTGGACGAGGCTCTGAGTATCCTGGTCTAGTAAAAGTATCCCTGTCCACGGTGGAAGGGGAATGAGATGAGTTTTAAGGTCCCTTTCAACCCAAACCATTCTGGTCTTCTCTGATTCCATAATTCTTGTCTTCCCAGGGCTCAGAGTTTTGGATGCCCATGGAAAGGGGTGTGGCTGGGTGCTCACTCACTCCGGCAGTCGGCGAAGTCATGGTGCTCTGCTGTGTAGTGCTTGCACAGCCTCCCCAGGATCAGCTTATAGTGCATCAGTCTCTGGATGGGTTTGAGCAGGAAGGTGTTGAGGGGCAGGTAGCAAACCTTCTGCAGCTCAAACTCCTTATAAACCATCTCCAGCTTCTTGAGGCGTTTGGTTGCTTTCTCCAGTTCCGTCAGGACCTCGTCGTGCTTCTGCAGGTAACTGGTGAACTCCTGTGGAATTGGACAAAAAGTTACTTAGATCACAGGAAAACAGTCTTTCATAATTAAAGGAAGTGGCAGGCAGCTCCCAGCCAAGGTCAAAGTAGGTGTCTGTGTGCCATTGTGCCTGCTGGGAATACTAATGCTGGTGGTGGAAAGAGCAGTCCCCCACTCCTGCACTCCCATTCAAGCCACTGGTTTTAATTAAATAATTATTCCACTCCTGCAGCACTAATGTAACTGTCCCACACAGGCACTCTGCTCCAAATAAAGTTGACTTCATTTCAGAAGAAATTATTCTGCCTTTAAAAAATATGCATATTTTTAAATTAAATAACCTTGTGAATCAAGGTCTCAATAAGGGAGGTAAATAAATTTTGTTTTCTGCTGAATAACCAACAAGCACCTTTTCTCAAGGTAAATGCAGGTAACTAAATAAGCAACAGTGATACAAAACCTTCCTGCAATTATTTTACTGTTTTCCTTTTAAATTGCTTCTCAGCAATAACTGTTTGCAAGTTACTTCAAGACTGACTGAAAAAGGATATGTTTAGATGAGATATTGGAATGAAATTCTTCCCTGTGAGGAAGATGTCAGACACTAGAATCTGATAGTTCATGGCTTAAATATTGTTAGGAAACTTTTGCCTCTTATGGCAAAACTGTATAAAGAAGCTACAGCCTCAGAAGTCCAGCCCTTCCTGAAGATGCCTGACTGGAACTTTGGACTGTGAGTTGAGATGCCTTGATAAGATAAAGGGAATGCTATTATTCAATAATCATTTAGGTCTAGGGAGAAGTAAACAAGGGAGAGAGAAAAGAATGCAGGCCCAAGAAAGCCAAACCCAACAGAAAATCATTGCTGGATGGGTTTGGGTGGGGGAGGCCATAGGCAAAGAGCCCAGGTTTGCACAGAACCCCAAAAACAAAGGGGAGAGGAGGAGAGTTTTGGGTGTGCAGCAAAACCTCCAGTCAGAGATAGTGAACACCCATCCTCCCTTACACAAACTGCATCAGCTGCAAAACCCCCCCAACCCTGGGAAGGCCACATCCATGGGACATGCATGTGGGAGGGGGTGGCATAATCCATCCAAGACCCCTGCAAAGTGCTCCCCAGACTTATTCCTGTGGCTTTGCACCACAGGACTGCACATGATGCAAAGTGATTCAGTCTGCTGCAACAGACTGTGTAAAACTCGCCACCCCCTCTAGGAGAGATTCCTGGGCATTCCACCTGGCCTGAGCCAGGTGGAATTAATCCATTGGATTCTGGTTTTTTTTTCTCACCACCAAGAAGAGCAGCTGGACAGGATCATCAGGACGCTGGTAGGATGCATGGAGTGGTGATATTTTCTTTAATCTATCTTTGTTCCTCTCTTTCTGTCCCCCCACCTCTTTTCTATTTCTTCCTCTTCCTTCTCTCTCTCTCTCTGATATTTACTATTAAACAAAGCCCATACTATTAACTTTGGCATATAGTCTCATTTGCACCTTAATGGAAGCAGAGGCATTTCTAGTAATTTCTAATAATTTTATGAACCAGACTGTAACAGGTGGTGAGGCCCTGGCACAGGGTGCCCAGAGAAGCTGTGGCTGCCCCTGGATCCCTGGAAGTGTCCAAGACCAGGCTGGACAGAGCTTGGAGCAACCTGAGATAGTGGAAGGTGTCCCTGCCCATGGTGGGGGTGGAACGAGAAGGGCTTTAAGGTCCCTTCCTACCCAAATCCTCCTGGGATTCTGTGATTAATGGAAATATTAACCCTGAGCACTGATCCTTTACAAATCAAATCACCTCAATAATCCCCAAATTCCATGTTTTGAATCCTGTATCTACCTTCAGAGTGCGCATGTTCCTGAGCATGACATCTCCGATGCGTTGGTACTCCCCTTTCACGTGAGCATTGGTTCTGCCTTCCCTGGAACACAGGGAGGAAAGGAGAAGGCAACATATATGTGGGATCAAGAAATTTCTGTTTTCTCCCTCCATCTTCCCTTGTAATTCAGGACATAATCTTTAGCCATTTGGCACTCCTATTTCACTGTTCAAATTGAAAATTTGGTACATTAAATATGGATCCTCTACAAAACAGCAAACACAAAGACACGCTTAAAAAACTGAGAAAGGACTAGAAAGGAACTTGTGTGAAGGTCTGTTTGAGAGTTTTATGTTTCAGACCTCCACATAAATGTCACAACACGACCCCACCTGATTCTGTGAATTTATTTTTATTCATACTTTTGTTGACCACCTCCTTTTGAAAGGCAGTTATACTGTAATATATAACATGTCACCTCAGGAGAAAATAATACAAAGTTGAAAAGACTAAAAACATCACCTGTGAAATAAACTGCATTGCAAGAACCATACTACCACCTTAATCACAAAAATGTTTCCTAGATTTTCATCTGGACATTCATTAACTGGAAGGTGTGGAAAAAACACACACATCATTTTTTGATCTTGTGCTCCTTCCTTTTTCTAAGGCTTCCTTTTTCTAAGGCACTGTCAGATTATATCAACAATTGATGATCTTCAAGGTGTTTTCCAACCTAAATGATTCTGTGATTACAAAACCCTCGGTCTGGTGCACAAGTCATACAACTACAGGACATTATTATATTGGAAAATGGGCTTTAATACTTTTTAGTACTTTTTTAATAACATTAATATCATAAAAGATTTCTCCTTGCTTCTAATAATGCAGAAATACCAATTGTAGTCTGGTTTTGATGTGAGGATGTAGAAAAAGGTCCAGCTGCTTGCTTACCAGAGTGAGAGCCTTTGTTCAATCTCCTTCAGAAAGCCTCGATGGAACTCATAGATGGGGTCTATATTGGAGAAGAGCAGTGTCATCAGGCCCTCTGGCATGGCATTCTCCTTGATCACAGCACTGCGGAACCACTGCCAGAAAACCAGAAATTCTCATCAATTTCTCTGTTTCAGAAATACAATGTTAGTAAGAAAATTCCTGCTCCTGCAGCGATGGGGAATGAGAAAGTATTCATGGGGAAACAGCAGGAAGGAAGAAGAAATATTTAGGGAAGACATAATTTGTGAAAAATGAAAAGATGGGATTTTTTTCTTTGCCAGATATTGTTGCACTATACTGGGAATGGTGAGGCACTAGGACACAGATTCTCTTGTGAGTTGAACAGGAGAGCTCCTAAGGTTTATTACCTCAGATCTTCTTTTATAGACTGATACACGAAAGTCCAGAAAGGTAAAACTCTTATTTGTCAGTGAACTAACACATCACCATCATTGGTCAGTGGGGTACACCACCCCTCCACCTTCTCTTGCAAGAAAACAAGAAAGTGACAAACAACACTTGCAAGGCTGTTTTTTATCTCTGAGGATTGTTTTGATTCCTCCTTATGATTTCCCAGGCGAGTCTGAGAAAGTTATGCAGCCTGCTTTTCCACAGGCACTGTGCTCCCTGCTGGCATTTAGCATCTATAAGATATGAGGAAGATGAGGCTCATGGCTGACTCTAGGCACAAGCTTGTTTCTGAATGCAATGATAGGATGGTTGGGGACAGCTGAGTGACAATCAATTACCCAGTGGCTGCCCCAGCTGCTTCCACTTCCACACAGATAAAACTGCTGTCATAGGCCTGGAGCCCTGTGCAAGTCCCTCAGCTGAAGACATCTCGTTGCAGGTCACACTCCACACTTTATCGCTTCCCCGCTTTCTGGCAGGGACAGGGATATTACAAAAATCCTCTGAGATTTTTCTGAGGTATTCCCCCTTCTGTTAGGAGAAGTTCTGGGAAGCCTGTAGGAGGAATTGGAGTGAGATGGTGCTCAATGAGCTTGCAGAGAACACCTCCACTGAGGCCATGCAGTGTTAAGGGACTCAAGCTTTTCTTTGATGAAATTAAAACAACAGCTTATAGAAAGGCAACAGTCACAGTGCTCAAACATGGACTCATGAACAAAAAAGCTCTTTTAGAACTACATGAACTGGAAATTCATGCTGCCCTCCAAACCTGGAGTCACTTGTCTATTCTGGGTGAAAGGAGGAGGCAGAAACAGAAGCAACAAAAAAGAAAAATCTCTTCAAACCCCCACAGGTTCAATGGCCTTTGCAGCTGTCATCTGCTCACAGATCCAAAGGCACAAGGATAAAAGCTTCCCAAGGAAAAGCACAGAGAAGACAGCCAGGTTATAAGCAGAGGTGGCAAATATCACTGAAACTGAATGCAAAACGTTTTTAGGCTTTCCTTGTTCACAGTTTTTAGACCAAAAGTCATCAGGATGGCATAGGATGTAGCTGCTGGAGCAAACGATGGAAGTCCAGAGGAGGTATCTGCTCTCCCACAGAAGGAGCTACAGAACAAGGAAGGGGACAGCTACTTGGCTCCTGGATTATGCTACATCACAAGAAGAAATTCCAAGTTTTTCCAACCTAACAATCACAAATCTGTTAAAAAAGGGAAAATAAATAAAGTCAAACCCACTTACTACTGTAATAACCTCCAGGTCCTTTAAATAGGTGCGTTCTGTGGCAAGGATCTCCTTTGCTATGAAGTACGCCTTGTCGGTGGGGTAGCGCTGAAAGGACACACAGCCATCAGTAAATACTGAAACACAGACCTCTATTTCCTACTGGCCATCAGCCCAAACCTCACAGCCACTTCCCCTTGCTGTGTGCAAATGGAGCAGCTCATTAGCAACAGGACATCTCTTTATTCAGTATCACATTCTCAAATACTGACTTTACTATAAAATATTCTTTATATTGCAAGAGTACTAAAAATACTGTCAATTATCATAGAATCACAGATGGTTTAGGTTAGAAAGGACCTTAAAGCTTATCTCATTCCACCCCCTGCTGTGAGCAGGGACACCTTCCACTACACCAGGGTGCTCCAAGCCCTGTCCAACCTGGCCTTGGACACTTCCATTACATGAACTTCCACCTCAAATCAAGGGAGAACTTTACAGAAACGTGGAAACACTTAACCCAAGATTCCTAGATTTTAAACACTTCTCTAACCAAACATAGCCCAACAGATTTGCAAACAGTCCTTTCCCAAAACTGTTTATTTCCACTTACAGCTTTCACTCTAGCTGCTCCTTTGAAGACCATATTAATTAACTAAGAAAAAAAGAAAATTAAACCACAGCAGTTGTTGGCTGCATGATTGCTCTAGGCCACTCTTTAAAGAGAAGACAGAATGGATATGGAAGAACAAAGGAATGCAGTGGTGGTAAGAGATGTTGTGCAGTTGCAACACAAAATCAGCATTAGCCTGAAAACATATATTACTAAAAAATATGTAATATTAAGGAATTAGTCACTCTTCAAGGTAAGGAGTTGCTTTTTCTCCTTAGCTCACTATGCTGTGCTGCAGTTCCATGCAAAATGCCACTGAGTTATGTCAAAATTTAGTCTCCTCCATCTCTGCCCCTCTTGAGGGAAAGACTGCTTTGAAAATTCTTTCTTCTGTTTCCTTGTATGTTCTGAGTTAATTAAAAATTCTCTTTATAGATTCACTTTGAGATGCCTCCAGTGCTGTCAGCACAGCTACTGAGGGCTTCTCCTCAGCAGTTCCTTACATGACAGGAGAGTTTCTGCTATCAGGGATGTTTTTACACAGCTCTGGCTACATCCCCTTCTGGACTATGTCCAGGGTCTTATCGCACCTCTTTGAAATCTTACAGAGCATTAAGGTGTGTGAAAACATGGGAGCTTGACTTTTACACAGGCAGGTAGTGATGGGGGAACCTTCTCAAAAACTAAAAACACACCATGGTCATAACCTGTCACTTCTCATAGCCTGCATGAATCATGTTTTTCTCCACCTCTGAGCATTTCTGCAGGTTTCTGCTTCATTCTCCAGCTGCCTGTGTGCTAACCTGGGGTACAAGAGGGCTTTTATTTTCCCAGACACCTTCTCATCCTTCCTCCCTCCCCAACACATCAGCCCTGTTTATTCTCAGAAGTTCCTGCTCTTTCCAAATTGCTTCCTGGTGGAATTTAGTGCCATTAACTTGCTTTTTTTTCAGTCTTGCACCAGTCCTAACTGCATCCCTTGTGCTGAGTGCTGGCAGCAGCTGCTGGGCAGAGGAGTGGAAAGGCTGTCAGTGCACAGGGGCCCTGCCAAACACCTTCACTGCTGCTCAGACTCTGCAAGGGGAAATAAAATCAGCTCATGCCTCACAAGCCAAACACAAGAACTCTCTGAGGTGTCAGTCTCCTTCTAGAGTGCAAAGAAAATATTTCTACAACCACAGCAGACATCAAGGCAAATTTCCATTTTGAAAAACTAGTATTTCACCATATAATGTACAAACAATCCCACCTGGAAAACTTCAACACTCACCAGATGCAGCAACCCCAGCTTGTGGGGAGTGAAGAGCTCTACTCTGAACTTGTAATGGCCAAAAATGTTTAACTTTTCACTTCAAACACCAGGGTTCAGAAGTGTTAAAAATAACTCTGAGAGGAGCCCTTTTTAAAAGTGGGTTGCTACAACCAACCTCCATTAGAAAAGGAACAGGGAGAAGTCTACCAGTAAGATGAAAGAAAAGCACAGAGATTTAAAAAGAAAGAAAAAAAACCTCATCTTTCTCAAGGTATCAGTACTGGACCAGCAACAGCATGGCAGCAGTGAGCAGACAGCACACATTGTGAGGGCTGGAGAGTTTGCAGAACATGCCCTGATTAACCAGGTGGAACTAGAGCAGTATCACCTTCAAATCAGAGCTCTAGTCAGAGAGATAGTGCAAGATTACGTTTTTCTTGTACAACAAAGCTGTAAAGCTCCTGTGAAATGTAACCAATTTAACACTGGTTTCCTCCTGCATCTCTTTCACTTAGAACAGTATCTCTGAACAGACATCAAAGCCCTGGAATACTCAGGAGTTGATCAAGCTTAAGATCAATATAATAAAAAGAAGTTCCCTTCTAAGGAGTCTCACTTTCATAAATCAGTTTCAGCCTGAAGGAGAACACAAGCTGCCAAAACACCAGACCTTGCAGAATGTGGCAGAAAGGGCTGGGCTTCAAGTTTAAGTCAGCTAACACAGTCTCTGCTCATAATTTCCAAGCTATACGGATAAATGACAGAGTTATTTTTAAAATAACTATGGAAACTAATAGTAGAGTGATCAGCCAAAGCTATAAACTCCACTTCAAAAAGTCTAAATGAGACATGGAAGCTGCCAGCTGGGAGGATTGTCTGCAGCTCAGCTCCCAGTCACTGGTTAAATCTTCCTCTCTCTGGCACTTAGATCATGTCTACACCATGGGTGTTTCTCAACAGCATCACAGAAGTGTCTGGAGATGCCCAAGAACATGGTAAAAACACCAAAGAGCAGGGGCCTGTGACCTCCTTACTTGAGGATCCTGATCCTGACAGAGGTAGGACAACCAGAGCACTGGATGGGGCAAGCAGAAGTGCTGAAGCAAAAACCACACAAAGTGGTTTCTTCTTTGTGGCTGTTCAGAAAACAGTAGATCACAGTGTGGCTACTGACTCCGTGTGGAATGGAGTTTGGACAGTGGAGCCTTCCTTGCACTCTAATGGAAGATCCTGGATCCTTCTCAAGCACCAGAGCCAACAAACCTCTCAGCAAGCAAGGAAAGGAGAGCAGAGAGTCTTCCAGAACAAACAATCTACTGTTGGAGTGGACTTCTTTATCCTGCTGGAAGAAATGCAGCAAATCCTGAGCTCTACATGGGGGTGAGGAAAACCCCACATCATGTGGGGGAGTGCCTGGTTAAAGCAACCAGTGCTCACTGGTAGGCAGAAAGAAAGCAGCCCAGGCATGGAGCAGTACCCAGACATAAGCACATTTTGAAGACCCAAAGCTGTTCCTGGTTTGAGACTCACTGGACTTGCAAAAAGTCTGGGGCATTTTTGTCCCACTCTTTCCAGAAAGTGAGACTCAAGCTTCTGCAAGGCCAGAACACTGCCCACCACTCTCCAGACAGAAGGGTCAGCTATGGAGAGGACAACTTCAACAGCACTGGCAGCTCTGCTGATGAAAATGATGAAATGGATGTGAGAGAATTCACACTGAGCTCAGGGGTTCAAGGGGAACACCTCAGGACCCTTCTAAAGGTCCTGTCATGATCAGAAAGCATGACCTGCAGGAACAACATATGGTGAGATGGACCAATGACACCATGAAGAGACTGCACGGGAAGGAAGGAACCCAGGAAACAAACACCTTATACATTAACAAATCAGGATCTCTGAGGATCATTGGGTCCAGCTCCCCACTGCTCCCAGACCCACCTGAAAATAAACAATATGACTAGGGGCATCATCCAGATATTCCTTGATCTTTGTTAGGCTTGGTGTCATGATCACTGCCCTAGGGAACTGCTCCAGGGATCAGCCTCAAGATGAAGAACTTTTCCCAAATATCCAACCTGAACTCGTTTCCATTCTGGGGTACAAAATGTGGATTTTGAACACAGTTGCCTGATACACTGCTCCTGCTAAAACACAGGGAGGTGGTCCCAGTGGCCATGGCAAGAAGACACAAGATGCCAGGAGGGCACTGGGGACTCCTGCCACAACATCCAACCAACCTTCAGCACTGGAGTTTCACCACAGCCACCACAGAATAAAGCACAATTGGCATTCAGCACCCAGCAAGCACAGCTCCTCACCTGGCACCTTCAGTGCCCAGCACAGCTCCCACGTGGCACCATTATTGCCCAGCTCTATGATCTTACCTTCCTTTTCATTTCGTCATCCTCTTCTATCCTGGCCCCACCAGCATCGCTGAGGACGGGGCTCAGCAGAGGGGATGAGCCCTGAGTGGCTGCATTCAGGTTCACCTGAAAGGCTGGGGTCAAGCCTAGGGGACTCTTCAGCACAAGGGAGGACAGCTGGGCCTGGTCCACAGGGAGGCCTGGGTGGGAAGACAACGAGAAAATGGAGTGGAAAAGGAGAGAAAATTATTTCAAACATAGTGTAAATAACGTGATTATCCACTGTTACAGCAAACCAGCATTGCAATCTCAATTATTTTTAAAAAGAGAAAAGAGAAAGAGCAAAAAGGCATACAAATCCAAAGGCTTCAGTGTGTATCTCACAGTACAGGGAGTGTTCCCTGCATCCCAGGGCAGTGCAGTAAGGACAGACACACCAACAACCACAGCTAAGGGAAGGATAAATTGCTTATTGTCAAGGAAAAAATGCTGCTGAGTAGCAGCACAGTTCACAACACAGGGTTATACTGCAGGGACAGGAATACAGCTTTTAATTTTTGCTTTCAATATAAGAGTTACTTTTCAACACAGGGAAAAGCTAGGACAAATTATTCCATGATTTGCCACTCCAGAAGACAAAGTATGTTAGAAGTATATTCAGAAATATATTTTAACTTATTATTTTTTTATTTTATTTTATTTTTTTTGTGGACTCTTTCCAGATTTCTGACACATCACAGTAAATTTAAGCCTTCTCTTTTCAGCTTTTTTGGACTAAAGGAAGGTAACAGATAAACTACACCCACAGAATTCCTCCTAACCTCACATATTTTTTTTCTGATCTTCCCTGTCATAAATAATTGAATTTTTTCCTATCAGTCAACTAAACAGCTACCAGCACTTAAGCAACTACATACAACTTAAACACCTTCCCAAGCCTCCCCAGCAGGATTTGTTGTGTCACAAATGCTAAACCACCCACTTAAAGAAAAATGGGGAAATCGACAGCCAACCCCAAACTGCCAAATCATCATTTCCCAGACTATTTAGAAATCACTGCAAAAAAAAAAAAATAAAAAATAGTGCTTTAAAAATATCAGCCCTCACAGATATCCAGTATCTCCTCACACCATCGTGGGTGCTGCAGGAGGAGTTGGGAGCTTTCGATTCCCAGCTGTTCAGGCTTGGAAAGCACACCCAGGGTGAGGCAGCCCCAGCCTGTAATTCCACATGGACAAACGCAGGAAGCTAAACAGAGCTGCACTCGGTCACCTGGAAGAGATTCAGATCATCCAGACTGCTGAGTTAACTATTTGTACACTAGTCCAGCACCACTTCTGGAGCAGATTTTTGCTTCTCTCTGAGCATTTTGTCCATTCACATTGCTTTTAATATTACTCCAGGAAAGCAACACTAAAAAAAGCATTTGTTTCACCTATCCAGGCACAGGATTAAACTTTGCTTTTAAATGCCAGGAATGCTGAAAAAACAGCTTCCAAACAAATGAGTTTGCAGGGGTGAGGAGTTTCTTTAAGTTCTTGGAATTTAACATGAAGTAGCAACAAATTCCAGAATCTGTAACTTGAATTGCTTCCAGACAGCCTGAAAGCAAATGAAATGTAACTTGCTATAAACCACCCTGCTTTTTTGATTGGGTTGTTCTACCTTTTATCTCTCCCAACAGAAGATGGCCAGTAAATTAATTGCAAACATTGAATCTGAAAGCAAGAACCCCTCCCCAAAGCCAGAGTGCCTAATGGAAATGAGAGGCACATTCACAGAATCATAGAATGGTTTGAGTGCAAAGGGACCTTAAAGGCTGCCCAGTCCCACCCCCTGTCAGGGCCAGGGACACCTTCCACTACACCAGGCTGCTCCAATTCCTGTCCAGCCTGGCCTTGAACACTTCCAGGGATGGGGCAGCCACAGCTTTGGTTGGCAAACTGTGCCAGGGCCTCCCCTCCCTCACAAGGAAGAATTTACTCCATCTAAAACTTCCCTCCTTCAGCTTAAGGCCATTCCCTCTTGTCCTGTCACTTCCTTCTTTTTTTCGGTCTGTTTTCCTAGAAGAGGCTCTAAGAAGTCACAGAGCAGCTCAAGTTAGCTTTTTGGCTAACATTTGCTTAATGAAATACTTGATGTAAGCTCAGTGCGATGGTGTCTTGGCAGATGGTATTACAAGTGAGGACTGCAATTTTCATTCTCATAACCCAAGTTTTCTCCACCAGTGAAGCACAGGAAGACTCCGGGCAAGAAGGTAGGATGTACAGCAATTCCTCATTCTCACTGAGAAGGATGGCAAAGGGAGAAGCTATTTCAACAGCTGTTCAATGTAGAAAACTCCTAATTAGGTAGAAATATTGATGTGAAGATCAAAAAATGTGAATGATTCCCTCTGACATCAAACCTTGGTACTGCAAGGTCTTCCCCACAGGCAGCATCCTCCAGTTATATTAAAATGGATTATTCTTTCAGAGGGATATTTCTGTGTTTCAATATTCTGCATGAAGTGGAAATTTGTTCTCTACAAGCATCCCAAATTTACAGAAAAATTGTTGTCTGTAAATGCTGTAAGCACAAGCCAGGCCTCCATGCAATGACGTTGGGATTCAATGCTGTAGCCCAGACAGTCAGACATGGCTGCATCCCGTACACAAGAAATTTCTGCCTCCACATCACACACAAATGCACTTAAGGCAACATCCAAAAATGCATCAGCTTGGTATAATATTCCACATACTCAAAGACCTTCAAGTATACTAATACTTCTTAGTCACACCACACAGTTAGAAATGTATCCTTAAGCAAATAAACCCACAGTTTCATAAAGACCAGCATACACCTAATAGAAATAAAAAATAAAAACTAATCAATAAAACATTCCAAAAGCTCTGTAGTATGGAAGAGCACAGCTACAGAATCTGGTGAGAATGCTGAGGATATCCTCCACAGCTACTGTGTAATACTGGTCATGTAGAAGCAGGCTCCATTTAATTTTCACTGAGTAACAAGCAGAATAATAAGATAAAAAGCTTTTGGCATCACTTCCCAGTTATTTTTTCAGCAGGTATTTCCATTCTTCAATCTAAATTCAATTCATACACAGAAAGCCAGATTTGAGTGTACAGGCTGGCCAAAACAAAAAATACAGGTTCTGTAAGCTTGATGCCTGGATGCTTTAAATAATTCAGACTACTAAAATAGTACTTCAATAATACTGAACATTATGGGATGAACAAAAGCTATGTGAGGGTCAAATGTCAGCAACAGCTCCTTATCAAATGGAGTGTCTATTGCATGTCACAGAAAACCTTTAGATACAACTTTATTATTATATCATTGCTATTATGACTGCTTCAAAAGCTGAGATGATTTTCAGGCTAAAGCCCTGCAGAGACTGACTAGAGGACAATGGGAGCCTGCTCTGAGCCTTCCTTCCACCCAATGCCCTGCTGAACCCATCACATGCACAGACCAAATGGTTATTTCTAGAGTGAAAATACACAGTAGAGTGAAGTCATGAGCAAACTGATGTACTACAAGTAAAATCCTGGATATTTTCCCTATTTCAAAACATGACAACTAGCAGATTTTCCCCTCTGCAAAAATCTTCCATTTAAAAAGATGAGAAATAGTTGGGAGATAAGAGAATCTCGAAAATTATCTAACAACCTAAAGAACCTATGCAAGAGACTTTAAATTTAAAGGTCTCTTTTTATCTTCAAAAAAAAAAGTGAAAATTAAAGCACATTTACAGCACTTGGTGTGTGCCCCAGTGCCGTGGACCTGTGAAGTCACATCTCCAACCTACCAGAATCCTAAGGTTGGCCCCGGTTTTATGGTGATGCCCATAAAACAGCTGAAACAATCCAAACCAACCACCCTTCTTTTGCCACCTTTCCACCTTGTAAAAGCCCTGTTTGCAGGGAAAAGGATCTACCTAAACATTGGCCACAGACACCTGAAGGAGAACCTGCCAGCTAGAAAACATGCAATCGCCTTCACGTGCTATGTTTGCAGAAAAGGACAATCTTCCAATGGAATCAGATATACAGGAAAGAGAGTTCAAGGGATATATCCAGTCTAAAAGAAAAGGTCTCCACAATAAATATAATTCCTACAAAGAAATCTGAGCTTCTAGTCCTGTTTGTATCCCAAGCAAATGATCTGCACAAACCAGGAATTTGGAACCCACACACCAGTGTTTGCCTACTGTGCTCTATTTTCAACTAAGTGCTACAGGGGGGAAAACTGTGTGGAGAAAGCTGGGAATAAAACAGATAAGATGCCTTGGCTAGGAGAACAAGTATTTATTCTATTTCAAAGGTAAGGGTAATGAAAATAAAGCTAAAAAGCCCATGTTGTCATTTATATCAAAGTTTTCCTTGTTTTATTGCATAAACAATTAAAATTATGAATTAGTACAAATCTGTAGGTTCATAATTGGCAATCTGAACAGACACAAAGATACTCAAAACCCCAACATAGAATTCAATAAACATTTACCATATAAAAGATAAAAGTTCAAGAGATCAATTAAAAAATTCCAGCTCTCTTTGTTTGAATGTAATCTTTTCCTGGCAAGAGTAGCACCTATGGAACTGGGGAGTCCCTCTAACCAAGGCACACGTACCCCTGTATGTACCGATAAACAGGAAATCTGGCATTCGAGCAACTGCAGAACATTATGACTTTTGAAAATGCACAGGAAACCTTCCCACAGACCAGGTTCAATTAATCATGTTCCAAATTTGAACTTGCAAACTTCCAGCTCACCCATTGGGACAATCCTATGGGAGCCCATGGGAAGGTAATTAATTAAGAGTACTTATTGATTGCGTTTGGAAATGTGAAGTCTCCCCATCTTCAGACAGAGAATGTATATGTACAGCCATACATATACACACAGCCCTTGTGACAAGTGAGGTGTAAGAGTCCCTAAAAATGACAGGCAATGACAGCTAAAGGACTATGTTGAGACCTGTGATTACACTCATTCAGTAGTGAGTAATTATGGCTTAGAACGTTTTGTAAAATGACAATAATGGGAATGACTTACCGACAGGTTTGCACCAAAATAACCGTAAAATTATAACAACTTTTAAGAGTGTCTTCACAAAATCTTACTCCTACCAAGACTTGCAACTAGACAAAATCTACCACCACCAAATAAAAACACCCAATACCATAACCAAGCCACCAAAAACACCAAAATAAAAATCCCTTAAACAAAATCACCTATGACCACAATACAAATAAGCACAGGAAAAAGGAGATCAATACTTGGTATTATCCAGATTATTCAGCAACTCTGAAATTTACTGGAAATTAAAGTGAAAGTTGAGGGTAGATTGATATATTGCCCTATTCCACCCTAAGATAAAATATGGCAAGTTCTGGGAATATACAGCATGTATTACTTTACTAATGAATACTTTAAAATTACAAAGTCTATGCAAAATAGATAACACAGGTTAGTAAACTTAACAAAGCTTAACCAGGTGGTGGATAGGTCAGAGAATATTCCATGACCCATGTTTTGTGCAAATTAAGTTTCATTAACTGCATAGATGACAAACAAAAATGCTCTGATGTAGCACTTTCCATTTAATAAACGTGTTTAAGCATCAGAAGGGCTGTAAGTACACACAGAGAAGTACAGGTGGGGATTAAATTGCTCACTCAAAACCCATTTTGCTTTCTTTCAGTCACACTGCAACATTCAGCTGAGTACCACAGAGAGCTAAGCCCAGCAGCCTGACTCACTGGGAAAAGCCACTAATACTGGCATGCATCCTACAGCTGCCTGTGTTTGCTAAAACTGAACAGAGAGACGTGGAAGGATGGAAAGGAGTCCTGCTTCTCTGTGGATTCCTGGCACACTCCCTTTGCTGAGCCAGCGCTGCAACAGCTGCTGGGTGCACTGTGTAAAGCACACCTGGAAAGCCCTGTGGTTCTCCTAATGGAAAAACACAGCACTAAAACCTGTTAGTTTAGTGCACTGGTTAGAAATGTTCATACCTGTGTGTGTCCCCATCTCTCCACGGGCTGGGAGGCACAAAGCAAATGTGCAAGGGTGTACCTGCAGAGGGGCGGGGGGATGACTGCTTGCTGGCCACAGACTCACAAAGTTTACATCTAGGTTTTATCTGCTCTACCACAGCTCCTCAAATGCTGCTTTCTTGCATGTGATACTTGACAAAGATCTTCTTGATCTGGTCATTTTTCCTAAGTAATTTCTGTTGTTTTCCATGCCCTCGTGGTTCCCACGGCAGAGGTCAGTGCCTAGGGTCTGCAAGGCTCCTGCCTCTCACACTGCCAGCTCACCACTCACCCTCATGAAAGGAAAGCTTTTTTTTTCCTATTTCTCAGGAAATAAACTGAAATCAGTACCAGGAACTAAGTTTTAGTATCAGCACCGTAACAAGAAAATAAAACAAACCACAGGGAATAACACTGGATTAAGTGACACTGCCAGGACTCCACACTGCTCTCCAGTTCATCACTCCCCTCATGCTACACAGAAGTAAATGAAGGCGACAGAGCAGGGAAAGACATTCCTTGTCTCATCTTCTACCACCTCAGGAGACAGCCTGGGGAGAAGAGGACAGCTCCACTGCACTGAAATAACCCACACATGGTACTCGAGCTTCCTGAGAAGGTCTGAGCTGCCACGCTCCCTTGAGGGCAGCTGATTTTCTCTCCATCTCCGCTGGGAAGTGAATCTGAACTTATGTCTCTGAAGGAAATGATGAAGAACCTTTGCTCACAGCTTTCTTGCTATAATAAAAGCTCTGCTTATGAACCAATTTTTCTGCTCTTTTCTGTCTGTCTGGGAAACCTTGAACAAAACAGCACAGCTCAGCAGGCAAAGATATCATCAGAGGCCATATGGCTTTGGAAATCAAGTGAAGCACAGGAGGAAACCATGACAGCTCTATGCTATCAGTCAGCCAGAGCACATAGAACTAACAGAGGCACAGCAGCAGCTCTGAACTCTCATTCTGTACCTAAAACCTTCATCTAAACAGATCTGTACCAGGGTCAAAACTTCTCTCAACTCTTCCTCACCTGTAGATCCACACAGCTTGCCCTAAGATAGAAGATTGAAATCCTAGTCACTACCATTCCTTTGGAAAACAAAAGGGGCACTATGTTAGAAATCTTATTGTTTTCTTTGGAAAAAAAAAAGAATCCCTGAGAGTTAGAACTGCCAATAAAGACCTGCACCGTTTAAAATCTAAAAGGAAGAAAAACATTGGAGATGCCTTTTCAAATTAACTATGATGCAAGAAGGCAAATTGGCAAGCCTGTACATTGAAAATACAGCAAAAAGGCAGATTTTTCCCAAGGTCTTTTGAAAACTAAGGGAGTTTAGATGGATTTATTCCCTATTCTAACACATTTAAAGGAATGCTTGTGACTGGGGCACAGGACATGAACAAGAGGCAGACACAGTTATATGTAATAGCTGAATCCTGATTCTTTTTTTAGAAGATCAAAGATGCTTGTGACTGGGGCACAGGACATGAACAAGAGGCAGACACAGTTATATGTAATAGCTGAATCCTGATTCTTTTTTTAGAAGATCAAAGATATCAACAGCCTTTCTCTACATCTTTAGCTATATACTTGTCCCTGATGCTACCACCTGTTATAGAATTTGCAGACAGAATTCTTTCTTTTTGCTGATTTTCTTTATCTTCCTTAGGTTACATAATGTAGTTCATTCTGGGAAGAAATCAGACAAATCACCTAAAAACATACTTAAAGGCTCTCTACACCACTGCAGACCTCCTCCAAGTCCTGTTTCAAAATGTCACACCACATACCCACAACATCATCTCCACAGCCCTGAATAAAGTCCCACAAAGAGCCAAAACACACATTCAACAGGAAAGAAATCAAACAGAGGTAACATATAGCAAAAAAAAAAAAGCACCTGGTAGTGCATTACTGGAGGTCTGAGCTAATACTTTGTTCTCAGTGTGCTTTGTCTTTCTGTGCTGCTGGCAAAGGGGGACAGGCTTCCCATGGGACAACACACATTCCACTCAAGCACAAGATAAAAGCAAGCACTGTGCAGAATAGTTACACCTTGGTAAAACTAACCTGGAAGAAATGGGTGACTAAAGGAGGTTTTATCTCCTCGAGTTCTGCCTCATGTTGAAAAGTATTCCATCAAAGTTTTAGTGATCAGAATTTTGAGAAATAATAGTATATTTTTAAATGTCTGAGTAAACAGTGAAGGTCTTTAATGATATATAAAGACCATTTTTAAAGTGGTAGCAATAATATTGACCATAAAGTTATGCTTGTAACTAAGCTGCTTATTTTGGAGGCATCAGCTGTATTAGTACTGCACTCTCTCTGCACAGGACCGAAAACCAGGCAGAAGGGAACCCCAGAACCAAGTGGCTGAAGGAGATGATGCTTTCCATCACGAGATTTGGGTCAGGTGCTATGGATTTCCCATTCTTGCTTGTGTATAGTGTAAAAAGTGTTCTTACAAGCACAGAATTTCACCCCCACAATCCATGGCAGTTGGGAAGGTCATTTCACAACTTTTGTTGTTTCACTTCAATAAATGTTGCTAAATTAAATGTGACCAGTTAAGCAACAATTCGATTGTCTTTCCATTACACTTCCAAACTTACAGCTCAAGCCTCACATCAAAGTTCTCTGTCTAAAAGAATTTACAAAAGCCCTGAAGCTCTGACTGTTGTCTATAGTATTTACCTCTCCTAACAACCTAATTTCTCAGAAAAATTACAGTATTTTTCTGAATACAGTCCATATTTTAAAGGAAAAGTTAAAGGCAACACCAGGTTTACCACCCGCTGTTCTCCACAGATACAGGACACTTTTCTGAATTAATTTGTGAGGATTTTTATGCAGAATGATTAATAATGAGAAAGAAGGGAAATGTGATGGGGATTAAGTGCTTTTATAGTCTCTGTGTATCTCCAAAGTGCTGCAAAATGTTTGCTGCTGGACTGCTGAAGACACCTGGAAGTCAGCAAATAAGCTTGTCTTCACAAGAAGTTTGGAAACTGCTATTTCCATTTGGTTGTATACACATTCCCTCTTCCAAACTACCTTCCAAGGTAGGTATAGGCAATTTATTCTTCAAAGCATACCACAGATGTTTTGAAGGTTGAACCTTTGCATAGGTTGGTATTTTAAAACTGTCCTTCAGAGATGATTTGAAGATTGTTCAGGTTTTTTTTTGATTATGGAAACCAAAAGAAACCCAAAATGAGGATCTTGCTACACCACAGGAAAACAGGCAATTTAGTGGATGCAGCTGCTGGTTAACAAGCATGTGCAAAAGTGACTGTTTTATTTGGATTTTGGAGGAACAGCGTATTATATGAGACTCTTACAGATATATTTACAGCTGAAGAAATCCTTCAGTAGACTGTAAGTTGTGATGTCTGCATGACCAGTTGATACTTACAATTCCCTGAAATCAGTGGTTTTTTTCCCAAATGTAGTATTTTCCAACATTGTAGCCTATTATAACCCATTCTTGACGTAGTGTGATGCAGAAACACAGCATCCAAACTTGGATGCTTTGAGGGACACTGAAGAGGCACACAAATTTAAAAAAAATTTAAAAATCAACTGTTATCTGATTTCAAATCCAGCCACTGGATTGACTCATATCACACCCCATTGACTTCCAAGCCTGAAAAGCACAGAGGGATCCATCACAAAAATCAAGACTAATCAATTGATCTGTGTCTTCTCTGTCCAGTCTTCTTGCGTGAGATTTTTTAAATTATTCTGAAAGTCAAAGGCATAGCTGTCACCCGTGGTTTGAGCAAAGGGGTTACTAAAGAAAAGGTTCACATCTGGAGGCGCAGCTGTTTCCGAGTCCCAGGAGTCGGTGTCGGTGCTGCTGGAGTCTTCTGTGGTGGTGGGTGGACAGCTCAGCTGCTCCAGCTGGTCGATAATGTCCGTGAACTGGAAGGCTGAGCTGGACTCGGAGCGCACGGAGTAGGCGGGGAAGTTCAGCATGGAGCTGGCCTCGGAATGGTTGGCAGAGCCGTAGGTGTGGAGCGAGGAGGTCCCGTTCAGCGGCAGGTTGTTGAGGGAGCTGCTCTCGGAGCGGTTGTTGATGAGGGAGCTCGTTTCCGAGGGGCTCAGGAGGCTTTGCATTCTGCTGGCTTGGGCCTTCACCTCAAACAGCTCTGAGGTATCTGATGGCCTCTCATTGCCATTGAAATCGCTCCCTTCTTCAAATTCAAACTCTTCCATGTTCATATCCACGGCCTCGGTTGAGTACCTGTCAGGGCTCGACTGAGCAGAGACTGTGTTTTGCTGGAGGGCATGTGCAGTTAAACCAGCTGACTCTGACAGACACTTAGAAAACTCAGAACCCTTTAATTCTAACCCACTGTACACGTAGGAAAATGCCTCAGAGCCCCCAGCAAAAAAGGACATTTCTGCTGGGTCATCATCAATGAACTCCTCTGACACCTGCAATGGGGAATTTGTCAGTGTGAAAAGAGGGGCACCTCGGCTGCCATGCTGCTGCTCTTTTTCAGCAATGAATACACCTGTGGTAAAGTCATCCTCATCATTGTCATTTTTACAACCAGCAACCCTGCTCTCCTTACTACTCCTCTCTACGTCTACATCTACACCGCAACCACTTTCAACAACAGGACAAGACGGGTCACAGTTTTCTGCAACACTACCAAACCCAACACCTTGGAGCACAGGAGATCCAGGCTGCTGCATCAGCTTCCTCCCCGCTTCTTCCACTGGTGCTGCAGTGCTTTTGTCTGGAATCCTCGTGTACGCTGCTCGGGGGTCCAAGGAGGAAGGGCTGGGTTCAGCAAACATGGGCAGAATAGAAGCAGGACTGGCCAAAGAGTGAACCGAGTGGAAAGGGGCAGCTGTTGAGGCAGGAGACCCTGGAGTTCTCAAGCCCTCAGTGAATGGGACACTCTAAAAGGGGAAAAAAAAGCAGAAACACAGCAGATAAAAAGGTTTGTGGAATACATGAAAACAAATGTAACATCCTGTTACATCCATATGCAGAAGGAGTATACGCTTCACAGGAGCTCACTTTACAGCAGACACTGTACAGAACCTGATCCAGCAGCCCATGTAAAAGGCAGAGGCTTTTTCCTTTAATTCTGATTTAATTCTGTGTATTTTATAGCTGTACAACCATCCACAAAGAAAAAAACCAAAATGACAGTGAAATTCTGTGATGCTTCCTTAACCTCTCCCTTGTAACACAAGAGCATTCAGTGAAAGGATTGTTTCTTGCCCCGTCCTGCAGAAGGCATCTTACAACAGCTCTGAGACTGCCAGAGAGCAGTCAGGGAGTACCTGGAGATAAACTAATCCTCTGAAATAACAACATCCTAGAAAGTCCAACACTTCCTTTTCGATTCAGTGGAACTTTGAGTTAAATATTACTTCACACTCCACTGACTACAACTATCAAATCAGTAACATCAATGAAAAAAATTGTGCAGCCACACAAAGAGCAAACAGTGGCAGCAATTCTGGTGAGTTGACTCCTCCACTATCAGCTCAGAAAGCTGTTTGTCCATGCCCCTGACCACAACACCGAGAGTGCTGCAGAACTGACCTGCTTTGGCACATCTGTGTTCGAGGTGCGAGTGGATGCTCTGACCTTGCTGTGCCTCCTGTGGAACAGAGCAGCCTGTCAGCATCCAAGACATGCATCAGCCTCATTCCTTCCCCCACCACTTATGGCTGTGCCAGTAGCCAATAGAAACATCTCAAGCTCTATTTTATCAGGTTTTGTTAATAACTAGTTTGAGTTTTAAAAGGTCAAAAGAGTTATAAATTAAATGATGCATGAGTAAGAAATGTACAAAAATGGAATAAAGATCCAGATCATTCACAGAATCAGAGAATCATTAAGACTGGAAAAGGCCTCTAAGATCATCAAGCCTAACTGTTCCCCCAACACTAACCCATGTCCCCAAGTGCTTTATCTCCATGTTTTTTGACCACCTCCAGGGATATGACTCCAACACTTCCCTGGGCAGCCTGTGCCAGTGCCTGACCACCCTTAGAGCGAAGAAATTTTTCCCAGTGTCCAACCTAAACTTCTCATGGCACAACCTGAAGCTGTTTCCTCTTGTCCTGTCACTTGTTACCTGGGAGTAGAGACTGACCCCCACCTGGCTGGTGGGGGCTTCTTGGTACCACTGAAGGAGACTTTAAGAACAACTTGGGGCTGAATACTAACTGAATATTAAACAGCACATTTTAGTTTAACTGCATCATTATGATAAACATCAACAGAAGAATGGTTTCAGAACCAAAATGAGCTAATCCACAACAATTTTATAAATTCACTCAACCATATAAAATTTTGTATGTTAGACCCCAAAAAGTGGTATCCTTCATTACGCTCATGGTTAGATTAATTCCATGTCAATAATTAAATAGAAAATCAAATTTTCAAATAGAAAAGGAGCTCAACTGGAGTCTGAGACATTAATAAAATGAATAATAGATTAATGCAAAAATT
Organism: Pseudopodoces humilis; assembly: GCF_049639895.1. Classification (NCBI taxonomy): domain Eukaryota; kingdom Metazoa; phylum Chordata; class Aves; order Passeriformes; family Paridae; genus Pseudopodoces; species Pseudopodoces humilis. The sequence continues at coordinate 3,937,915 of NC_142210.1, read as the reverse complement.
TTAAAATTCCTATTAAATCCCTATAATCTTTTGGATTAGGAGTAAGAGTTTCCCACACATCATTTGGATTAGGATTTGGAGTAGGTGGAGTTTCCCACACGTAGACTGGTCAGCTTTGGAGTCAAGTAAGGAAAAAACAATTTTATAATGAAAACACATATTCTTAATTCATCTATTTATATGTTTAGAAACAATTGAGTATTTAAGGTCACAGTTTCAAACTTGCAGATCCCAAGTTCCATTATGTGCTCTGCTGATGGCACAGCTACAGTGGCACAGACAGGTCCTCACTGACATCATGGAATCTTCAGTACGTGCTGAACTTTCAGACAGCTAAGCCACACATTGTCCACAGGCATCAAAACATGGTACCAAAACTTTCCTAAGCTTCTTATAGCATCACAAAATAATACTTTTATTTTTTAGCTAAACGTTTTAGTTTAGCTACCTTTGGTACCTGAGAATGAGCCTGCCTCCAAGCAGCATTAAAACACTGAAATTTAGGCAATAAGGACACTGTGAAAGTCTCAGCTATGTTTTGCCTTACAAAGCTATTTCATCTTACCTTTCATATGGGGTTCTCTTCATCCCACTGTCCTTAATATAATCCACTAGTTGCTTCTGTGTTCGCCCACTGTGAACCCACAGAAGTACAAAGGTTATCAAACACAGGGGATGAGCATCAGAGATGGAATGTCTTTAGCATACTTCTTCCTTTTTATCTGATTTTCTAAGACATAATAAGTGTGCTCTGTTTCTCCCTACCTGTATCTGAAGGATGAGCCTCTGGTGAAGAACACTGCTTTAGCCTTTGGCTTTGGCTGGTCAAAGAGCCTAAAGAACGTGTGATACTCAACACAGATTTTCCAGAAGTTTTTACACTCATCCCTACTTCCCAAAAGAAACTCCAATGTATCTTGATATGGGCCCTGGGGAAAAAACATAGAAGTTCAGTGGCTCCTAAAATGACAGTAAAGAGAATAGGAAGGCACAAATGTGCGCCAACAAAACAGCTGAACTCCAGCAAGATGCAGGATTTTGCTAAATCACTTCTCATCTGCCTTAAAACAATGGGAGTGATTCTGAATGCAGTTAAAAAATATTTAATAGCTGTCAAAAATGCTTGCTTACCTTGAAACTGTGAAAGTGTTTAAAAATCACTTGAATTTAGAAACATGCTCAATATAACCCACCTTTAGAAAGTTCAAAGAATTAGTAGCTGTTTTAAAATACTATTCCTTTTTTTAGGAATTCTGATGCTTGTCTCCTGGAAATCTAGACAAAGCTGGAAAATACTGCATATGTCAGAGTACAGTTATCACATTAAATTTCTGAGGGTCTCTTTGTGAGACACACTGCTACATGAACAGTGTGTCCTGTTTCAGGTACCCTTGATACATGAAATTATATGATGTGCAAAGTTGTTTTTTTCCTCTATTTTAATAAAAACTGAATGCAATTTAGTCAGTGTGCAAGCAACGATTTTGATGACATTTGCAATCAAAAACATCTACTGTAAATTAGCTAAGTATGAAAAATAACACTTGTGCTATAAAGATGTAGAGAAAAGATGAAGCAAGAGTAATCACACCATCCTTAAAATTAAGCTACAAAAATTTAGCTTCAGCCACCTATTCCTACCTGAGATGTATCAAGCAAGTCTCATTTGAATCAAGAAAGTGGATGCAACTTTTTCAAAGCAGAAGTACTGAGAAAGGGTGCACCAAATACTTGGTTCTGTCTTATATTTGTACATGTGTAAGCTTGTGTCAAGGATAAGCTGATATTGAAACACAAAATCTAAAGATCCTAATTTGTGGGGAGAGAAAGGGAAGATTTACACTTGAATGATGCAGCCAAGCCTGCCTGCTGAGCCTATTCTATAAAATCACAAACTCCAGAAACATTCATAATAAAATGAAGCATAGGTGTTTTTTCCAACAGACCAGTCTATATTACAGTAAAAGTTACACAGACCTCTGGGTGGAGCTTAATAAGGAATCTTTTCCTCTTGAAGCTCAGTTTACGGACCTTGGACCAGTTGAAGGTATTGATTTTCGTGTTACCCTGAATTAAAATGAGAATGATCAAATGTTAGCAAAAGTTTCAAACAAAATTCTGTTGTGGGTATATAGATGTGTATGTGGACACATCCAGCTGGATTTTTAGTTCTGTTGACAATATTCCCTTAAACAAGAGAGGCCACTGAGCAGTCTGAGAGATATTGCAGGACTGCAGGGGCTGCTCCACCTCCAAAAGAAGCTGCCCCAAAGTAACCAAAGAACAGGTAAGACACAGCTGAGCAGCCAAACAGAAATACTTCAGTAAATCAGCAGCCTCTGTGTTTTGGGGAGAGAAAAACTCTATCATTGCATTCATAAACAGGATGCTGAGCACTGAGCCGCTTCTTTAATACCACAAACAAAGTAACACTAATTGGTCCAATCACTCCAATCAATCAGCATTCCTGTACAATAATAGCAACAATATCCCAGCAAAAATCCACTGGAACATTAAAGGAAGAGGAACAAAACCAAAATTCCAGGATGACAGACCTGTCCCAGGGCTGTTCCAAATGAATTGATGTTTTTCTCTGATCACATACCTAACTTCAAACAAAGCCCCTCTACTTTACTGTCACCTGGTTTTGATGCTCTGCCCTCTGCACAAGAACAAGCTGCACCAAACAGTATTCTCTGGGGGCTTAAATGACACTTCTTGAGCACAGAACACATTAAATTTTCAAGACACCTGATGTTAAAATGAGAGACTTACTCCAAGACATGCTAAAGGACAGACAGTCTGCCATCCCTGCCATACCTGGAACACCAGCACACCCATGTGTGAAACCGCCAGATTGATTTTGGTGCCCTCACGGTCGGAGGCAAGGTGGAATCTGATGCCATACATCTCCAGTTTCCGGGCAATTTCAAGTACTTGGAAGTCAGATTCAGCAGGAGTTTGACTCCTATAATGAGGAATTAAAACAAAGTTTTAAGAACAATCTGATTCTATAACACTGCCAACATGGCTAACACACTTAAGTCTGAACTTGAGCACTAAATTAGAATTTTCTGTCTCATCTAGTTGGGTGGTTTCACTACAGGTCATGTGTTACACTGAGAGTTCTGTAATGACACAGCTGATGGCCAGTGTCAAGCACATCCCAAGACAGATGCTGAAAGATATATTAATTAGCTCAGAGTTTTTTCAGTTGAGAAACTATAAAGTTGAACAAATCCAAATTCAATCCAGTGCTCCTCCTTCTGCTTGCTTGTGTACACATCAGCATTAACTAAGATAAGGAGTGAGAACTGGTGAAGTTGCATAGCCAGCAAAACAGAAACAATGCAAATATTGCAACAGAATGACCCTTTTCAGGTCAGGTTTTGGGACCACAAAATTATTACTCTATTACTAGGTGCAACACATTCCCCTACCAGCCATTGGCTGGATAATTCCCTCCCTGCCAAGGAATCCAGAGAAGGATCTTTAAAATGAAATCTCATTTGCTGTCAAAATTACTCTAAAAACAAGAGAAAGCTGTACACAGACAGGAGCAACTGCTCTGTAAGGGTGCACAAGGTCCAAAACAGCAACAGAGAGATTAGTCATGACTCTGGCACACACCTATCAGTTTCAGCCCTCACTAACATTTTGCTCTCCTCCATGAAAACAGTCCTTTTATTTCTTCAATCCCCCTTGATTTTTTTTTTCCATCAGAGGGAGTGTATTAGATTGTAGTGCATTTTCAGTGGGTACTTGTACTGACAAAAGTTTTTCCCTGTAAGTCAAAACACTCTGTAAGTTCATGGGTCCTGACAAGATCCTCCAAGAACGAGCAAATGGTGCTGTGGAAATGAAGGAATTCTTAGAATCATAGAACCATAAAATCATTAAGGCTGAAAAAGACATTGAAGATGATCAAGTCCAACAATTGCTACTGATCATGCCCCAGCTGCACTACAAAGCAGAAAAGTATCACAAACATAAGCATGTCACCCAAGTAGGTCTCTGAGCTACAAACAACTTGCAAGAAAATGCTGCTACCCAGTTTTAAGCATAATATGGTCCAGGAGAACCAGGACAAGCAGGAGAACCTTCTCCTATGCTAACCACAGGGAAACTCCACTGCAGGACTGCCTCCAGATCTGAGGTCCCCAGCATAAGTGGACACTCTACAAGATGAGTCAAGACCAGAGGACAGCAGAGATGCTCCAAGGGCTGGTGTCCCTCTGCTCTGGAGACAGGCTGGGAGAGGAGAAGGCTGTGGGGAGACCTCATTGTGGCCTTTCAGTTCTTAGCAAGGGCTTTTTAAAAAGAGGGAGAGGGACTTTTTATATGGATAGAAGGTGATAGGACATGGGAGAATGGTTTTAAACTAAAAGGGATGAGATTAAGATTACATTAGGAGAAATTCTTCCCTGTGAGTGTGCTGAGGCCCTGGCACAGATTACCCAGAGGAGTTGCGGCTGCCCCATCCCTGGAAGTGTTCAAGGCCAGGTTGGGCAGGGCTTGGAGCAGCCTGGGATAGAGGAAGGTGTCCCTGCCCATGGCAGCAGGTCAAAGCAAGATTAAGGTCCCTTCCATCCCAAACCACGATGGAATTCTGTGAAACACCAGCAGCACAGGACCTGCTGGGGCATTCAGAGCAGTGAGGCTGCATCAGCCACAGCTGGATAAACTGACCCCCTACAACAGTATTGACAATGACTAGAAATAATAAATAACAAATTACTTTCATGTGCAAGTTCACCAGGATAAATGTAATGATACAAGGATGACACAGATGCTAAAAAATTATTATTCTATTTACAAACAGCCAGTGTTGAAACTGGATTAGATTCCTGCACACACAGACTAAGCAAATTTTACAAGCCTTTCTTTTCAAAAAGATAATGGCCTGCCTTCCATAAACCTGCATTTCATTTTAGTAAAACAGATGACAAACTATTTTTAGCATTACCTATTTTTGTGTACTACACAGTGCCAACCACAACATAGGTAATAAATAAATTATCCTGCTTCCTCAATTGGCTTTTCTAGTCATACTCCTTAAAAATACCTCCTTCTACCTACCTAGAGTAATGTGTTAAACAATTGTTTAGCACCATATAGATTTTTTTTTTAAATACAAATAGAGAATATTGAAGTTAATGATTATTCCATTTGAATTTAACAGAACTAGGGATGATACAAATTAACTCCAAGTAGGAACTGTCTCTACAATTCAGAATACAATTATGAAACTTATTTCATATGCTACCATTTTAAAAATTGAAGTTGCTAGAAAAAGCAATGCTTCTTTTATACTTACTAAAATTCTCTTTAGTGTAAAATACACATGTACACAAAATGCCCTGAGAAAGTAAACCTGAATGCACACATGTTTGACAACAACATTCTGTTGCCTTGTTCATTCTGGAGGGGAAAACAATCTAAAACACTACAGCAGGAAATCACAAATTTATTTTGCCAGCTGCAGAAGGCAGGGATTCAGTGACATTCCTGACTTTACAAGCTCAGTCTGTAATCCACCCTTATCCAAAGGTCAGTATTCTGTGACCATGGCATATAAAGGGAAGAACATAAGAGGCACAAAAACCTGATTTCAAATGGAAACAGAAATGCCAAACCTTAGAGTCTTGTAGCTGCATTTCTACCAGAGTTATTGCTATGTGTACTAGTTATGCCTAAGAGCTTCAACTGGTAAAGCAGATTTTTCTTCCCTTCACTGAAATGAGTAACACTGGAGTAAGTGCTTTTAATATTAACTTTAACTGTTGTTTCCATTTCCACCACAGATTCCTTAACTACGTCAAAAAAGCTGGAGTACCATGGTTCCTATTTATTAAATATATACAAGACAAAAGAGGTAGATCATAAATCCTACTTTTGGCCAGGGCTTCCTGAGTTACACTCTGAGAGCACTGTGTGCAACTCCCACCCACACTAATTCCTGCTATAATTCTTCTGAATACAGCGACATTAAGAATGAAAGCAGGGCTTTGTCTTTTAAAGAGGGTGCTGAGGTTGGGAAGGAGGGTTGGAAGGGAAGGAAGGCAAAAACAAAAAATGGCAACTAGAAAATTTGAGCTCTATAGTACTAAAAATTCCTCATGAACTGTCTGGTGTAACTGATGTAGAACCACTGACTGTTATTTTGTGTACCATTAGATATGATCCAAAGCATAGCACATCTTAGGAAAAAAAAAAAAAAGTAAGATACCAGCCAATTTTAAGAGTGTTCACTTGCACACAACCTGTCTGTACCCACCAGAGAAGGCTGAGCCTGGTGTGGAGGAGCTGGGAGCAGAGCCAGGCAGCTCTGCCTGTACCACGGACAAGTACAAAGAGAAGCAGCTACAGAAATTGCCCTCAGATGCTGCCTGCAGGCTTAACTGCACAGCCCAGCCCCAAAACAATCTGCTCTAATTTTGTTCAGCCATTAAGCAGATAAATCTACTTAATCTTCCCCAGGTCAATGGACAACACAGTAATATCAGTATTTCCAGCAAAAACTGTCATCAGTGCAATAGGTGTTAGTGTAGAGGTTCCTTACAGCCATCCAGATAGATAAATATTGGTTTTGTATTGATACAAAATTCCCATGGCAATGAACTCAAAATAAATGCTGTCAAGTGTCAGGTGATTTACAGAGCATTTAAACCTAGTGATTAATATAGAACTTTAAAGATGAAGTGTCAAGTTAAGAGTTTTTCTAATTTACACACAATTTAAAGAATTTAAATTCACGGACAACTAAACTAACAAGAGCTTAGTTGAGTGAAAGGATGTGAGGGATAACAGTAAATGTAAATATCAATCTATTAAATTTTCTACTTCTTTCCTGATTTATGTATGTACAGACAAACAAACCACAGACGTGAACACAGGAAATATGTGTCATGTTGAATCCTGCACTCACCTCACAGCAAGTATTCTACTACTCACAGGAAGGCAGAAAACATTGTATTTTGAGTGTCTGAGTGTCAGGAATTAACTGCACCAGCACCAATACACCATCTACAAAACATACATCTTTTATTTTTAATAAACCATAGAAATAAAATAAGTTAATTCAGGTTCTTGCTGGAGCAATAACTAATGTGCTACACCAAAAATATAACTAATTTTGTTTACCGTTACTACATGTGCAAAGTATAGAAACCATATTCCTATTATCTTTTAAAGTCAAAGACAGTATTTACAAATGTAAAAGAAAAAAATATGTTTAATAGAAATTAAGCATGCAATTGCCATCCTTCCAATTACAACATTCTCTATTTACTGAATGGGTTGGATACACAGGTTCTGTTTTATTGAGGGTGATGACATTCTACCACTACTAATAGCTACAGTGAAGCAATTAAAAAAAAAAAAAAAGGGGGGGGAAAATGGGCAGAAGGGCAGAAAGAAAGTGTCACAGAAACAATCTGGAGGAGGTGAGCCACCCTGTCAGAAGTGGTTTTCTCTTTCTGGACATCTGGTTTGTACAAGAAATCTCTGTCAGGAGCAATCATCAGTGGAAGAATCACAGAATCCCAGGATGGTTTGGGTGGGAAAGCACCTAAAAGATCATCCAGTCCCCCCCACCTACTGTGGGTAAGGACACCTTCCACTATCCCAGGCTGCTCCAAGCCCCACCCAACCTGGTCTCAAAAATATTAGTCTACTAAAGGCAAGTGGGGGAAGAATAAGGTAAATTAAAGGAAATAAAAAAATAAATTAAAAAAGTAAAAAATATGACACACCAGGATGAGAGAGAAGCATTTTTGTCTGTCCAACTGCACTAGGCATCACCAGGAAAAAGCCAAATGTCCAGGTCCCTGCTCCTGCCTGCTCATTGGAACAGAAATGAGGAAAAATGTGTCTACACTGGGAAAACTCAGAACCCTCTTCAACTGCTGAAGATGGGAAAGGGTGGTCAATACTCCCCGAGGAAGGGAAGAGGGAAAGGATGTGTGTGCTAATTTGGGCTGAGGTTAATTTTCTTCACAGTAGCTGGTACCAGGCTGAGATCTCTGTTTGAGCTGGGAATGTGTTGATAACCCAGGGCTGTTTTCCTTATTGCCCAGCAAAGCTCAGCCAGAGGCAAGGCCTTTTCTGCTCCACACACAGCTCTAGCAGGGAGGGGCTGGGAAAGGAGCAAGGACTTGGGAGGGGGCACAGCCAGGACAGCTGATCCCAACTGACCCCAAGGATATTCCATCCCATATGGCTTCGTGCTCAGCATATAAAGCTGGGGGAAGAAGGAGGAAGGGAGGACATTTGGAGTGATGGTCTTTGTTCTCCCAAGTCACTGTCACCCATGATGGGATCCTGCTTTCCTGAGGATGGCTGAACACCTGCCTGCCAGTGGGAAGTAAGGAATTAATTCCTGTTTTGCTTTGCATGCATGTGTGGCTTTTAATTCACCTATTTAAACCATCTCAAGCCATGAATTTTCCCACTTTCACCCTTCCAAATCTCTCCTTCAACCCACAAATTGGGAGCCAGCAGCAGCATGGGGCTGAGCTGGGGTTAAACCATAGAAGCCACAGCTAATTTTAAGACTGCACTGCCTGCAAAATGCCATCTCTCTAAGAAAAGTGTTTCCAAAGGTGCAGGGGAAATTTGAAACGTGCCTTCAAGGTACTCAGATATTGCTAACATTCAAAGGTAACCTTTTCTAACTTTGTGCCTCTGCTGTTAATCTGAGTGTGGCTTGTATGTACTTTTCTACAACACTGCCTTAAAATAAGATTTACAATCATTTTAATAATATGGCTGCATTGAATGCAATTCTTATGAAACTAATTTTGAAAAGCACATTTAGGAAGCAAGGAATCTTTACCTATTAACCTTCTTCTGACTCCTTCCTGACAGGCAAAAATACAAACTTTCCATACTGTAGCCAATGATTAGAAGTAACTAGTTTGAAAAATAAGTTCAAATCTATTTAAAAAAAACACCAGTCCCTGACTCAGAAGACAGTCACAACCTTTCCATCAAGAGAAGCAAACCAGGAAAATTCCCCACAAGCAGAAGCAACTCAACAGAATCCTGGTACATGACTAACACTGGGCTATTCTGTCCATGCTCTGGGGGTTAGATCCAAAAATCCCACATTTTACCTCAAATCTGAGAGCCATCAGCCTACCCTGCATGGTGTCATCAAAACCTTGCATGACCCATTTGCAGCTTCAGGCTCCACAGCACCTTGCAGCAGTATCACAATGTCACTACAAGTTCTATGAAAAAGCTCCCCCTTTTAATCAGCTTTGAAATTACTAATTATTTCAGCATTTTTCTTCAGTCAAGAGAAAAATAATGAAATTAATGGTTTCCCTTCTCTCAAGGTGAAGAATCCTAGCATATATTTAAATTTACTTCAAAATTACCTTACATCACTTAAAAACATTTCTTTTGTTTCTTCATCATTTCCACATGCACCTCAAAGGTTCAAAAGCAGAAAAAAGTACCCACCTGATTTCATGAAGAATTGATGAAGTTGAAATTTCATCATTAGCAATAATTTCAGAACAAGTCAAAATGACTGATCATAAACAGCAAATAGTTAATTACTGAAACTCTCAGGAATTAATTTTCCAACACTACAGGATGTGTCTTTAAACACAGATGCTGCCCTGAAAAACCTTTGTTCTGTCTTAAAAGGAAATCAGCAACAATCCACGAGTTCACCCGTTGAGAGCAAAGGAAAATCTAGGTTTGGATTAAAACACAGAACCATGCAAATAAAATGTGTGTGTGGACTTTCACAATTTATAAAATAACTTCAAATTGCCAAATCCTGATATGCAAGGTCTCAAAAATTACAGGAAAATAAGCTCCTGCAGTTTCTGACTCTATGTTGGAACTAATTTTTTATTTGTGGCAGAGTTTCTTTGTCACCAATAATCTTCCCTTATTTCAAAAATACCCAGCTGTAAGGTATTGCGTGAATTCTGAGTGAAGTTATTTCTTTCCCACTCCTTCCATCCTTCTCCATCTCCCTTATGCTTAATGTGTAGCAAAAGAATACAATGCAATTGATTTTTTAATTATTTAGACAAAAGCAAGAGCTCTGCATATGCAGGCAAAACTGAGTTTAAACTAGGTAGAATGGAAAATTCTGAAGAATTATTTTGCCTTAACCCATTATTAAATGACAGCTTTTTCTTTGGTGCCTTATTAAAGGTGCCAAAAATCACTTGAGAAAAACTCCTGCCCAACGACTCCATCCTGACTATGTAACTATTGCTACACCAAATGTTCCTTGCTCGAGGTAAATGGTGTTTCATTTACACGCTCGTAACATCACACAGCTGCTCAACCTCCCCCAGGCAAGCCCATCTGCTGCCCAGGGTTTACCTTAATCCTCACTTACACATGCTTCCTGTGAAACTCTAGGATCTTTCCTTCAAGTTTTTCCTGGTTTGGCAAATACCGGTTTGTTTTAAGGTGTTCTCGATCTTCTGATTCATCAAAATCCCCTATTTCAGCTACAACAGAAAAACAAAACAATGTTAGAGTAAGAAGAAACAACAGAAAAGGAACAATAACAGAAAATAAGGAATTAGAAAAGGAATTTTAAAAAGGAATTAGAGAGACCAGAAGAGCCTTTAAGTGCTTCAAATTTGTGCATGATGCTTTGCACGTTCATTTTGCCGAACTCACATTTATCCCAAGCTGATTTCCTGGGGATTATAGCAGTATTCGAACATTGTCTGGAAAATTTAGAATTCTTAAGGGTGCAAGGTGTGAGACTTGTAGAAGACCTGTGAGGTGGTCTGAACATTTCTTCCTTACAGATACCTTATACCAAATAGCATAATTCAATTTAGTTTCCACTATATATGTAAAATAGTAATAGCCAAGGCTACTTGGGAAGATGGCAAATTACATCTGGGATTTTGGTCTCCCCTTCACATATCCATGTCTTTCAGATGCAATGCTGTGAATTTAAGAAGATTTTACGGAAGAAAAAAGCATTATTGTAAAGTGCAGAACAGCTTCCACCTGATACAAAATGAAATGATCAGAAGTCTTTGGCTTGGAATACAAAAGAACAAGGCAGGCAGAACATATGGCAAATGTATATTAAAATTACAAGTTGAATAAATAAATTTTAAGAAGACATTTACTTTTTCTGATAAAAAGTAAGAAGTTCCAATATTAAATTTCCAAAACAAAAGGTTTTAAAATATAAAATGACATATGTTGTCCAAAAAACTTCCCAAAAACGATGCTGCGAAGCTCATCTCTGCGGAAGGATGCCAAAAATATAAGCAAATTCAAAAATTAGACAAATACAAGGGCAACCAAACAGGGTTGCAGAGTGAGTCTGTGATGCTGTATGTGCAGTGATTATGGGATGGATGCAGCAAAGGAAGACCTGCTATATGCTTGCTCTGTGTCTGAGGGCATCTGCCATCAGCTATTGTCAGAGAAAAGAAAGGGCTTGTTCTTAACAACAACACAGAAAATTGTGTTTAAAATCTATCCAGCACATGAAAGAGCAAGTAAAAAATACTGAAAGGTGCTTTTATAAAATAATTTATGTTGAAAATGAACCTGTTCTTTCTCACAGCCCATTTTCCAGAAGAGCAAAATCAGGCTAAGCAAGGCCTGATGGTGAGATTCACTCATCAGCTCCACAGTGCTGAAAAATCATGAGCAGGTTTTAATGGTGTCACTCACTGATGGCACACACACAAGGTAGATTTGCTCTTCCAATAAAATCACCAGAAGTAATACTATTATAACTGTATTACTATATTGCATTGCAGAATTAGACAAACAGTAACATGTGAAGAAGCATCATTGATCAACTTTTGCTTCCAACCAGCAAAGAGTCACCAAAGGCCCTGTCTCCAGGTTGAGATGCAGACCTGTGAACACTTCAGCTGCTGCTCCAGCAATCTGGTGTCTGAACTCACTCAAAGTTTCCAACCTCCTCCTGTCTCAAAGGCCACATTTTAGGCCTTTAAGCATGTACAGACTGAGCCAGCAGCAGCATGGAGTGCTTCCAAATAAATTGCTTCCCATTTCCATTTTCAGTCCCAGTGAGGAGGAAAGCTGCTGACAGCCCCACTGCAGAACCTGTTCCAGCATGGTTCTTAGCTGTATTTCAGCCCAGCTCCTGTTCAGCCATCTCCTCCCAGGCACAGGGAAAGTGAGAAGTGAAGCTGAGGGAGCACCTAGACAGGTGGGAACAGCTGTTTGGAAGATGTGGAGTGCTGGCAACAGAGCTTGCAGAGCCAGGGAAACAGCAAGGGGATGGTTTTGTACTGACCCCCCTGAAGCCAAATTTACCTTGTACATAGGTACCAGCTGTTCCTCCCAAAGACAGCCCTGATGACCATCCCAGGGTTGAAAACCAACATATTTAGAGTGTGTGTAGAAGTAAATACGGTGAGAGACAGATACCTCTTTTAGTTACCAAAGCTTCTATGTCAGATTCAATGTGGCTTAGCACTGGCACCGTCAGCAGTGTCAGCCCAGCTGGGATACTCACACTGCAGAAGGTGGGAGACCAGCAGAGCAGCCGTGTTGTCACTGCAGGTCAGTCTCTCCTCTGCCAGGTCTCTCTTGATTTGCAATGCAAACAGGTACCTGGAGGAGAAGTAAAAGGGCTGGAGTTACACAGACCATCCTGACACATGAAAGGACAACAGAACAACTGAGCAGGAGGTTATAAAAGCAGCATCTCCTGATCCTTCTGCTCTCCAAATAACACAACAGCCTGGCTACCAAGGAGTGTCAAATTAAACCAAAATAACCTATGACTACTCCAGTGCAATTTATCAGCACAAAAAGGCTCAAAGGAACAAGGAAGCAGAAGGAAAACCATTTTTTAAGCAGTTTCTGTCTGTGCTGTAACAGCAGCTGTCATTTTTTGCTGGAAAGAAACTTAAAGAACACTTCAAGTGATATTATCTATTAGAAAGAAAAGATGGAAGAACATCACTGATTCCAGTATTTTGTTAGGAAAACTGATAAGCGTTTCTGTTAGCACTCAACTGATCTACTCAGTAGTTGTATTTTCCAGAACTATATTAGCAGCCTACAAAGACAGTAAGAAGTTCAATTTACTTTTCTTACAATGCTATATTAGTTTAACCAAAATATTTCCCATTCAGTTGTTAATGAGGAATCATTTCCTTTTAATTGGAAGATGGTACAGTAAGGACTACAGTAAACAAGCAACAACTCACTACTATAGACCCTCAAACTGACTGATCCTTTTACTTTACTGAATTACACCCTGAGAGATAGCAATAAGATTTTTTAACAGAAGAATTTATTTTAAAACTTTACTCCTAAAGTAAAAGATACTAAAAGTTATAAATTTTGAATGATAGGGTTTTTTTTTTTAATTTTTAAGTACTGTAAATATGAATTAAAGGCTTCTCAAAAAGTATGCTCTGCTTTCTGCATGACTGATGAGCTCTCTGAGTTTCTTCAGTAAACTCACAATAAAGAACACAGTATCATTAACGGCATCATTAACTACCCAGATGTTCTAAATGCAGACCATAAATGTATTCCTAATGAATTTCCTATATGAAACATCATTTAAGAAAATTTGGTGCAAAGGAAATATCTAGATAGTATTTCTCTTTAAAAGAGACAATCACAACAATTGTCATGCTGGTTTGTTCTTAAGCACATCTGAAAGACAATGAGGAACCTCTCCAAGAGGAATTCCAATTAAAAGTAGTGAAACTGTGAAAAGCACTAAATGAGCTCTTTAAACACCAACATCAATGTCCTTGTTAGAGGCACAGACTTCAAACCAGGTTCCCAGGTGACAGCAGGTGGATATGGCTGCTTAACTGACCACAGATCAATTAGCAATCCACAAAAATAACCCACAGTGAGCATGGTTAAAATTGTGAACAGTAAATTGTGTTTGCAAGTGTGAAGTGTGTTTGGAAGCTTAAATCGCTTATCAAAGTATATACAGATTATTTTACATTTCTTTCTTATAGACACTGCTTATAAACATAAGTATTCTCTATATACTGTGACTCCCTTGACACCATGATGCTGGAAAGCCCTAACCTGTGCTGTTTTCTATTTTTGAAGAGTATTTTTTTCTGACAACATTCATCTGCTAATACATGTCTGCTGAAACTGTACCATTCACTCTAAGTGCTCTTTCACTCATCTTCCGCCTCAGTTTTGCTTGGAAGCAGCTGTACTGCCTTCCTACTCCATTAATTCAGTACATAAAGCAAGTCCAATAGGTCTAAAAATACTTTACCTAGTATATTCCTCTTGCAGCTGACCTGGGTCTGGAGGGAAGAACTTTACAGCCAGACGAAGCATTGTAGTCTTTGGTCCTAGAAGAAAACTTGGTCATTTCACAAAAAAACAACTGTGTTCTTCATAAACACATGCATATTCTGTTTGCCAACAGGAAGGGAAACAAGACAAAGAAATTCTAGCCAGATTTCAAATCCCAGCTAACCACAGCAGGCTCTGGTGTAGATTGTTCATGTCAAGTTAGACAAAGCAGCTGTAATCTAGAGGAACCTGGATACCATTGACAAGGTGAGTCTTGTGAAAAAGAGTGGAATCTGGAAAAAACGTGAAATCTGTAACAAACCAAAGCAGCTACTTGGATCCATAAAAGACCATCAGAGGTGACTGAGGGACAGGGTCTCAGTAGGGAGACACATCCCACAGGCTCCCAACACCCACCTCCACCACCAGGACTGATGCCAGCAGACCTGGCTGGCTCCCCATGGAGATAAAAGGGTGTTTGCAGCCTGCTCCCAGCATGCCTGGTAATACCCATTCCCTCCCACTTTCGACACTTCTTGTACATCTCAACAACAGGCAGAAAACTAATTTAACTTTCAAAATTAAAGAGAACCCTTGGTCACTACTGGGAACAGTTCACAATGCTCAAAATTAACAGTTCCAGCATCACAACTCAGCCTGTGGAACCACAATCCCTGTTTCACCTGGATTTCTGAAGGAATTACTACAGGGTGCAACAGTCTCTCCCCATGCCAGGACTGGGCACCACCGTTTTTCCATTGTTTTTCCTGCCTGAAAGCAAATGAGGCCAAGTATTCTAGAGGCAGGCAAAGCACTGGCCAGCATGTGCTTACAGGAGCCTGCTGAGCATCCACCTGATGTCCACAGGCACCCTCTGGACCACAGCCAGGCAGTGCCCCCTGGGACTCCCCATGTCACTGCTGTTTCAAAGTAAACACAGCCAAATTGTAAATAAATCAAACTTGTTGGAGCACAAGCAGCCTGCTTTAATTTATTTTAAGCACCAAGATCTCTTAAAGCTTAACAAAGTCCAATTTAACCCCATCAGCCCCAAAGTACACTGATTTCTTCTGTCTGGAATACCTGATTTCCACAGGCCAAACATTCCTTCACTCATCCTCTCGTTTGCTAATGAGAGAATAACAAACTTTGCTTTTTGACAAGTAGCTGGGAGAACTCACAGACTATAACAGCTGTGACAAAAGCAGCTCCAGTTCCAAAATTACCAAAGCTTTGGTGAGCAAAAAAAGAAAACAACTAAAATCCACATCCTAATTACAGTGTAGTATCTAGAAATGAAAGGAGGCTGGAAATAACACTCTGTAATAACACAGAAAGCCCACATTTGGCAATGACTAAGGATTCTACAGTTCTAGAGACAGAACAAGTGAGGAAAAGAAATAGTTTTAATGATTCCAGTTAAAAGACCAAAACTTTACATCAAATTTTTGAAAATATCCTGAGCCTCTGGAAGACCTTCACAAGGTTAAGAACAGTCCTGCACATTACTGATGCCAATCAAGTGGAAGTATTAATGTAAGAGCAATGTTGGAAATGTTTTAAGCATCACTTACATCAAATGATAATAAATATAAAAAAAATAAAAACATAATACTGCATATTTGCTTCTGTAGCACAGCCTTCCTTTTTGTTTGGCCAGTCTTGACTTTCCTCTGTGAACAAGTTCCACTCAAATGATGAAAAGGAACACTTGCCCACTCTTAACCAAGATGCAGAATTTATTTTAAGCAGCCAAGTCTGAGCAAAAGCAAGAAACAAAAAGGATTTGAGGAAAAATCACCCAGACAGGAATGGTGAATACAACACTGTGCTATATAAAGTGGTAGCACCTCAGAGAAGGTATCCAAATGTCAACCTGATACTGTGTGCCTGTTAGGAAGCTGAAAATTTGGATCCAAACTCCTTCCCATCTGGAGTGGTTCAGTAGTAAAACTGATTGCATTCATTTGAAATTAATTTAAAAACTCCAAACCTTATCACACAAGACAAAGTTCAATGGGTGTCACAAAGCCCAAACTAACTGGGAGTAAAACAAGAACTTTTATTTTTAGAGAGGATGTCAAAGGCTCAGAAGTGCCTTTCTGCAGGTAGACAGCAATCTCAGCCAACAAGTTTGAGTAAGATCACATTAAAGCCCATAACATCTGTGTTTCCCTGCCACTGGACTAAAAGTTAGTAGTTTAACTTCAAAATCATTACATTCTACAGAAAAAAAACAAACCAACCAAACAAAAACCCTAATATATGGAAAATAGGACATTTCAGTCAATTTAAAATTGATTTCAGAACATGAACATTTGCCAGACAGCTGACTGGTATCTCTTACAGACTAATACTAATTTAAAAAATAAGTAAATCTTTCAGTTTCACTGGCAACACAACATGGGTGGTAGAGTGTAAAGCAGTCATAAATCTTAGTACATCCCTATGATTTTACAACAGTATTTGTACCATCAGGGAACTGTGGTCTTTTTGTGGTCTAAATTCCACAATTTATCTAGTACAGGAGAGGCTACAGAAGAAGTAACCAAGCAGCACTGCAGATCTATGATCCACTGCATCTTTAATTCCTTCTAGCCAGGAGCATATAAAAAGACAGCAGTCCCAGCATCTTTTTGGCAGGGAAAATAGAGTAAAAATATTCTGTACTCTCCTAAGGGAGCTTTATTTTATAGATGATTTGGCTCTTCTGCTTAAAGAACAATGTTGAAAAAAAGTCAAAAAATCATGACCTTAAAGTTACAAAATTAGAATTGATGACTTCATATTTTCTGGCAATCAATTTTAGATAGAAGAGTAGCTAAAAGCTACTTCCCAGTACTCATTTTCAACATATTTCAATCAAGATTTGGAAAGGAGTAGGAATCCACCACATCCTCCTGACCTTGTTCTTCCACAAAGCCTCTACAATCAAAACCACAAAACAAACAAATTGCTTAACTGTGTTCTACAGAGGAAAAACAAAAAGTTGGATCTAATCTTTCAACATCTGAAGAACCAACCAGCATCCTGCATTCTTCAACTAATTTGGGCCTTTAAAGTGCCTGCCACATTAACAATTTTTAAGTGGTATAAAGAAAAGACAGCATCACTATTGCAGGATCCTCCTGGCCAGGCAGCACAACCACACTTCACAGCCAAGGCAGAGGCTCTGACACTGCAGCCACCACCCAGGTGGGAGATCCCCACCTCTGCTCTTCCAGGAAAGCTGCTCCTGAGCATGTGGAAAGAGCTGACATGTGAATCAGTCAAAATGTTCCTTTTTCCTCTCACGGTATGACAACACAACTCCCAAAAGCTAACACAGCAAGTGTTATATTTCACTTCAACGTAACACCAGCTGACCCAACCTATCCAGATATTTATCAGAGAAAGAACCCTACCCACAGGAAGTTTCCATTCCACCCACCACATACTACCTATTAAAATGTCAGGTTGGCATGCCCCAGCAGGAACCACTCTCACCCCTGCCATGTGTATTTTACAGGGAAGCATAACCAGTAAATCAAGTAGTAATTGTGAAAGCAACCCACATAAAGAAGATGCAAATTAAGGAAAAGTTCCTTTTTTAAAACTACTTACTCCGTACTTGTTTAATAACAGGTTTCATAGGTTCCAGCCAAATCTGAAATTGAAGAGAAAAAAATTACAAACTTACATTCTTATTTAATATGAAAACATCAAAAGTAAATTAAAATTAAACAGTAATTTATGAGTAGCATTTCTTCCTCAATGCAGTAACTCCTTTGCTTTACAAAAAGTGTATTTATCTGCTTGAATTGACATTTCTCATGCATCAATAGAAAAGCCATTGATCTGTGCTTAAAGCTCATCTGGACAGAAGAACAGTCAAGTTAGCAAAAGCAGAGCCCCAGTGCCAAGAGGGCAGGAGTCGTGCCAAAACTCACAGTCTGACAGGAGCCAGGCTGCAGAATTACAGAAAGTCTGCAGAACATGAAAAGATCCAATGTTTTTTTCCCTTCCATGCTATTTCTGTCACTCTTATCTACCTACTTAAGGGTTTTTACTCAATATTAACTTCCCACCATTTTTTCTCTTTTGACAATCCTATTTTAAAAGAAAGACTATTGTTCTAGTAAAAGGAGCATCCATAAAGATAATGCAAAATATTTTGGAAGCTCAACCTTTTATTTTCTCCACTCTTCCAAACAGAAAATTGTTACAAGACAATTATGTTTGGTCCTTACAAGTTACTGCTCTGTTGGTGAGACAGCTGAGGATTTTAAGAGCCTTACTAGCTGCAGAAACAGTTTGGGCACCATGCACAAGAAACAGAAACAAAACAAGCTTTAGTCTATTTCTTCAGCTTGAGAGCAGCATGGATTATTGCCATTAGCATTCCCTATGTTCTCAGTCATATTCTCTGCATGTGAGTCCTAAAACTATAAAAAGTAATTTTGAAATAAGTTGAAAAAACCAAAACAAAACAAAATAAAAGGAAAGTTTGGAGAACATTCTCTAGTTTAGAAGTCACACTGTCCTCCTTGCAAGGATAAGTGACTAGGAGGCTTAAAGGTGTCAGCATTGATCTAGATCAATGATTTAAAAAGCTTGCAGGCCTGTGTGCCTGCTGAGGTTTGTAATGGCTCTTCAGGAAAATTAATTGAAGACTGAATTAACTCAGGATAAATAAGAACACTACCATTGTAAAATTACACACCATAATCTGATTTTAGAAGTGCTCTGCAGAGTACACTTTGAGTTCATGTTTCTCCTTTCAAAGTAAAGTAGGATTTTATTTCTGTCCCTGCAAGTGGTAACATCAGCAGCTATTTAACTGCTTTTTACAATTTCTGAGATTTAACAAGAAGCAGGATCTGATTCTTCTGTTCTGCTTTAACAACTCTCCTCATTCTGGTGAGTGAAACATATTTACAAGAATCCAAGAGATAATCCCACAGGAGACTACAGGAAACTGCAGCAGACTGAGAAATTTTTGTCACTCAAGGAACTGCATTCACCGAACCTTTTTATTAGAGCAGATTTGTCAGGGAACTGTACGCACCCAATATGACTGGATATTCTGGAACTCAATTCCAAAGTAATCTGATTCAATCAAATTCAGATGCTTGTAAACTTCCATCAGTAACGTCTGGCCATAACATTTTGACTAAGGAAGTAATAAAAAGAAGTTACAGTGAGATTAATAAGAATAAACAAGAATAAGTTTACAGCAAAAACAAACGGCATCTTTATAAACTGGAGAAAAATATCACAAAGATCTTTCACATTGTTCTTGTCACTGTAACACAAATATCCAACATACAGACAAAACTCCATAAAAAATCCTTCTGAGAACCAGAGGAACTGAAGTTGCAAGGGGCCACTGGAGGTCACCTACATCCAGTCTCCTGCTCACAGCAGGGTCAGCAGAGAGCTGAGGAGAGCAGCTGCGGGCTATTTGCGGCTCCTTCAATAAACCCACACATTTGTTTGTGTAGCTGAATGCTGTGGCCTGCCTCAGCTGCAGCACACAGAGCAGGAGCTGCCAAATCCCTGCTCCACACAGACCCCTCACTCCTTCCCACAGCAGGAACCTCAGGGCCACACACAGCCTTTGCGTCAACCAGGCTGGAAATGCCTGTGGACCCAACCAAACCTCCTCTCACACCACGCTTGCTGGGGAATCCCTTCAATGAATCTCTCCCTCAAGAAACTCACTCACTAACCCTTTCTGAGAGCCAAGTTAGGGGCAAAGCCAACAAACATCAGCAGAAAGCAGCAACAGCAACACAGAAGAGAACAGGAAACTTCCACAACACATCCTGTGGATGCTGAATGCGAGAGATCAGGCAGGTAGCACAGCATCTGTGTGAAACTAAGTCACGTAACTTTCTCACACTGGCCTGAGAAAGCGTGGCCTGAGAAATTGTGAGGAGGAACTCAAACAGTCCTTGGAGAAGGAAAACAACCTTTGCAGGTGTTGGTTGTCTCCTTGCTGTTTCCTTGCAAGAAACAGTCCAGGGGTGCTGTTCCTAACTGTCCAGTGATGGTGATGTGTTGGTTTGATGGCCAATGAAAGCTTTATCTTTTCAGACCTTCTTGGAACTGTCTATAAAAGAGAATCTGGAAGAATAAAACTGGCTCTCTTTGCAACTAAGCTTGAGAGTCTGTGTCATCACTATCACTGTTCCTAATACACACCCAAACCAGCGACACTTGGGGCTGCTGGTTCAATCACACAGCTTGCTCTCAAGCATCTCTCACTGTGTGAGGCACCAGGAGAAAAATAGCATTTATGAACCCACACATCAATCCATCTGCATCACACAGGAAAGAATCCAAAAGGCTGGCACAGCCCATTCCAGCAACACGCAAAACCTAGCAGGGTGCAGTGGGAGGCTGCATGGCCACCAAGCTCCACCTTGGGCCATGAAGCAGTCCCCCAGCTGTGGTGACAGGGTGTGGCTTGGCCAGGTTATCCAGCAGAACACACTGGCAGCATTGGTGCCACCAGGGTTTTGTTTATTTGGAACAGTCCAGTGATGGAAGACACTATGACTTTCCCATCAAAGCAGGCACAGCGTTCTGTAATGACTCTATACACTCAGTATAGTACCATCTATAAAAGTATTAGGCATTATAATAAATTATCACAGAATCATTGCTTGGTTTGGGTAGGAAGGGACTTTAAAACTCATCCTGTTCCACCCTCTGCCACGGGCAGTGACACCTTCCACTATCCCAGCTTGCTCCAAGCCTTGTCCAGCCTGACCTTGGACACTCCCAGGGATCCAGAGGCAACCACAGTTTCTCTGAGCACCCTGTGCCAAGGCCTCACCTCCCACACAGGGAAGAATTTCTTCCCAATATTTAATCTAAATCTAACCTTCTTCAGTTGAAAGCCAAATTAGTGATAGAATTAGAATAATTTAATACAATGAAAATTAAAATACCTGAGAGCAAGAATGTGCTATTTTAAGCTTAAAAGATAAAAAAATAAGGTGAACATTGGGGAAATAGTTTCACATGACTGAGGTGCATAAAAAATTCAAAAGTAATTGCCTTATAGGAAAAAGATATAAACTGTCGCTGTTTTTAGAATTGTACAAATGCCTCTACTTTAAAAAATCCCAAAATTTCATAGAGAAAAGGTCTGACAGCCCTGCAGCACTGGAAATCAGAAATAGCTTTGGTATCTGCAATGGTGTGAGCAAAGCTGACTGAATCCAACCCTGTAACCTCAGAGAAAAGCACAGAAGCGGGGACAGAGAACGACACAAAATGGGTTTGTACCTCTCACTCAGGCTTTCCCCAGCCATGGTACCTGTACAAGCAACCACAGCTTCAGACAGGTGAATTAATCTAGTGCAAACAGAAGTAGTTCAAAAAGTTTCTTGGTATCACACTGGCTCAGGCCACTAATGCTGAAACCCCCAAATACAACTGCAAGTCAGAAGAAATGAGGCTGTGACTGCAGATGGTACAGAGATGCCAGGCTGAGTGCTGACATGGTACATGAACATGAACTCATCTCTTTTCTGAACAAGTCTTGTAATGTCTAAATAATAATTTTCTTGGTGAGAATACAATTGAACTTCTTTAGCCAAGATCTGTGCTTGCAGAAGACTCTGTGGGTATGGTTCTGGTTTTTAAACGATGACAATGAAATAAGGAATTATACAGGTAATGGCAAGCCACATCTCCAGTAAATTACATTCCTTCTCTGCTGTCTCCTGCACATTTCCCATGCAGGTTACAGACTCTGCCATAGGTGACACAAACGCCTGGAGAAATTGGAGCATTTTGGAAATTAAATTTTTTAATTCCAATTGAAACACATTTCTTGCTATGGACTTGTGCATAAATCTTCAAATAGTAACAGAAGAAAATATCCTCAAGCATAGTAGGACCCTTGTTTTTTAAGGTCCATACCCACACATCTGTTACTGTACACCTCCTTTTCCAAAACGCCACAGATCTAAGAAGGAAACACTTTTCAGCCAGCAATGTTTGTGGGGAGGTAGCAATACCCTGACCAACCTCATGTGCAGAAAATGGGACATGAACCCTGCCTTTTCATGGACAGATCTATAAACCTTTAGAAGCCTCTGAACAGAACCTGTGCTGTGACCCAGATCCCTGAGTTCTCATTCATGAAACAAGAAGCGATTCTGGTTCCAACCACCTTCTTTTAGAACTGATGCACTTGGATTAACTCATGAAAGATGCCTGATAACTATCAGGTATGTTTTACAGCCCAAACTGTGTGCTGCACTGATCAAAGAATCTGTGTGCAGGGCTAGCTCCATACAGGCATTAAAATTATCCCAACTGGATTGTAATAAGCTTTCTTCCATTTAAACTGAGCCACATCTCTTGGCTCCATCAAGTTCCGTGCCTGAAGACAATCTAGCTGCCTTCATTCCTCCCAAAAAAAGAGGCTGTATGGCACAGATCCCAGGCACTTCTCTCCTTCCAGTCTCAAGTCCACACTCCTCCAAGAGAATCTGGAGATGAAGAAATTTAGATGGTTAAAGCTGGAAGTACTTGGCAACCGATTAAATTATAAAGGTGCCATCCAAATGTTAAAAGTGTAAAATAATTTTGTTTTGGCTACCAACTGTAATTTTGGGTGTCATTTACAATGAAAAATAAAGAAAAACCTCAGTTTAAGCTCAGTATCATTTTGCATCCTTCAAAAGATAAATATCACATTTTGAAAGAACAGTATTAATTTTACTTTAAAATAAAAATGGGGTTCAAAAGCTTGAGACAGAACATAGTCTTTTATTATTATGCCTCAAATTCTTTGGAAAAACTCCTCCTAGAACTATTTGGTTCCTCAAATTGTTTATTACATTTATAACCATCCTTTTCAAAGAGATGAACATTTTGATGTAGACAGAAATGAAAGTAACATAGTGGGCAGTTCCATGTCATTGTTTAATTTGCATAAAAGCAGCACAAAACAAAATATTTGAAGTAATTTCTAAATTACTGTAATTTTGACATCAGGGCAAGTAGCTGCATGAATGCATTTCATAAAGGTCCTGCTTTCAATACAAATTCACAACATGGCATACTTTGCATTCCAAACCTCTCAATTACTCTTTATTTTCTGCCAAGACAATGACTACTGATATTACGGAATTATTTCACATTTAAAAAAAATGAAGGAAAAATAGGGTAAAAATACTAAATAGGCAGATAACAACAGCTTTCCTTGTCAACCCTGCTCCACCTGTAATGTAGATAATTTTAAGAAGTCATCATTAGGAGACTGTTCAGTAGAATAGATTTATTTCAAATTGATTTCTAGTGAGATCAAGCTTTAAAATTTCCCTCAAGAGCTGTGCAAGTGCCTGCAGGATACCCTGACAGGCAGTAAAGGCATGGAGAGCCCTGTATGGCAAGAGAAGCTACACCTTCAGACCCTGCTCAGTGCTAAGACAGCACCAAACAGGAACGAGCATTCGCAGCTGAAGCTTCTTGCTTCAAGGAGATATCTGTATTTTTTACTTTATAAGAAGAAAAAACATATTTAATATTAGGAATGCTTAAGACAGAGGTAAGAAATATAAATAATTTTTTAAAAAATAATAACAGCAATTACTTTTGTTTTATAGAACCATATAATCACAGGATAGTTTGGGTAGGAAGGGACCTTAAAGTTCATCTCATTCCACCCCCTGCCAGGGGCAGGGACACCTTCCACTATCCCAGGTTGCTCCAAGCCCTGTCCAGCCTGGTGTCTGGAACACTTCCAGGGATGGGGCAGCCACAGCTTCTCTGTGCCAGGGCCTCACCTCTGTCACAGGGAACAATTTTTCCCCACTATCCCATCTAACCCTGCCCTCTGGCAGTGTGCAGCCACTCCCCCTTGTCCTGTCCCTCCATCCCTTGTCCACAGTCCCTCTCCAGCTCTCCTGGAGCCCCTTAAGGCACTGGAAGGGCTCTAAGGTCTCCCTGGGCCTTCTCCAGGTGAGCACCCTCAGCTCTCCCAGCCTGGATCCAGAGTAGAAGGGCTGCAGCCCTTGGAGCAGCTCTACGGCCCCCTCCAGACTCACTCCAGCAGGTCCCTGTCTTCCTGATGGGGTCTCACCAGAGCAGAGCAGAGGGGGAGAATCAAGCCATGTGTTACTTGCTATTTTCTCAAATATCACTCCCTACATGGCAGATTCCCCCTCTGCAATAATATCAGAGCTCAGGAAGAGAGAAAAACAAACTCATAGGCTAGGATTTTCAGTAGACCATAGCTCAATATTATCAAAATCAACACCTCCTCTCTATCTCCCAAACTTGTCTTCCAGAACATCTTAACTTTCTGCTTCCACATATTTAAATTTAAAAACAAAAAAAAACTCAGTATTTTCATAAGGAGTAGTATTTTCATCCTCCAAAACTGGCAAGCTGCCCTTGCTCCAACTTTCCAAAAAAGAAATCCACTTTTGGCAACAGATAAGCTGGAAGGAAAAATCAGACCAAAAGTCAAGAGTTTGGAAAAAAAAGCATTATAAAGCTGAGGTATAGAATGGAAACTCTTGTGCAGCCAGAGCCACTGGACCCAAGCACCGGCACCTTGGATTTTTTGTGGCATAAAAATCTGTGACTGTCAGGAGATCAAGTTCTCTAGTTAATAGTGGATTTGCATGAGGCAGAAGTTTAGATTTGACATCATCACTCACAAGCAGCCAACGCAGAGGCAACATGGAGCACCCTGTGAATGGTCAAGGCAAACTAAACTGATTTAGATAAAGGCCACTTCAACACAGATTTTTATTGTTTTTTCTGCTTCTGGGCACTTTAGAAGTCTTCCTAATAAAAAAGTGATTTTTCATTTTTTTGAAAATTAAAAAAATATAGACAATTTGCAACTAAACACAGACTTGTTATTTCCTTTCTTAATCAGAAATATGCAAACATTTTGGTGAGTTTATAGCTCTGTTTATCTCCAACCCTTTTGTAATCTGTTAGATCTCTGTCCAAATGAAGCATGAGACAGAAAAAACACCCTCAAAACTCCCTGTTAATAATCATCATTAATGCCACACATAAACAAAACTGCATTTCTGAATACAGGGTGGACATTAGAATCTTTAATAGAAAGAAGGAAATAATCTAAGATGGCAAGGACTAGCAGTCATTAACTTTGTGCTTTCATGGCTGAAACAAGATGACCTTCCAGTTCCATATCTAGTACTCAATCTGCAGACTGGAAAAGCAAGAAACAACTGCCTTCCTTTAAAGTACTTTACTAGTTTTCAAATTTTGATTGCAACTAGTAACTCCAATGAAAATACTCTCCACAAAAACAAGGACCAGGTAACAACTCTGTCAAACACTGTTTCCATGTGCTCAGCCAAATTGTTTAAATACTACTTTATTTCGATCACCTGAACATTTAACAATAACTTCAAGCTTCAAATCTTCTGTTAACTCCTTGTGAAGAAAATGGTATTTTAAATACATTTATTTTATCCACCCTTCTATACTGACAGGTCCCAACTCAGGTTACTTTACTAAAACCACATCAAGAATAGTCTGCAGAGCATTTAACAACTTATAGAGCACAGGATGCAGCTTCATTATCACACAATGAGATAGAGTGCACTTTCTTGAAGGTTCTTCTTTTTTAATAATAAGTTATTATGTTACAGAAAGAAGAATTATTGTGTTATAGTATTTCCACACAGCCTTGAAATACTATTTACTCAACTATGGAAGCTGCAAATCCAAATAAAAATCTCAGAGCTATTTTAAGTTCCATTATTACACTCCATACTGAAGTTTAATACATTTTTTGTTTAGGAAAAAAAAATACAATTCTGAGACTCCCTCCCTGTGATTTTTTTTTTTTCCTAAGATTTCAGTGGTTGCTTTTGATGTGGGTTTGTTGGTGGTTTTTTAGCAGAATCCACAGCCAGACAAATTATTCTAGAAATGGAAGCCTCTGGCTCATTTAATTAGTGCTAGCTTTAAAATTACAATCATTTAAAGGATCATTTAAGGCAGTGTCAAAGCATATCACTGCCAAATGAACCAGCTCTACCCAACAAACAAGCTTTTCCAGAGCAGCTGGACTTGCTGTGCCTGAAAGTAGGAAAACAACAATTGGTTGACATGGGAAAGCATTCCCAAAAGGGAGGGAATTACACAAATGAGATTGGAAAATGTAGAAAATCTCTACATTTCTACAGAAATGTAAAATCTACATTTTCTACAGAAATCTTCTACATTTTCTACAGAAAATCTCTAGGTAGAGAGAAAAAATGGTCCTAAGTTTTTAGAAATGGTGCTGTGCTGAAATACCTGGACTATTTGGAATAAAACTGCTGTAGGTTACTTGGGGAAGAAGGAAATGGCATAAATTAACACCATGGGCCACATCCTTGGACAGAGTTTCACAGGTACTGCTGGATGATGGCACCAGAGTTCCTCCTTGTTAATAATTTAACATCCAGATGACAACAGTGGCAGTATCACAGAGGAGCTGCTTAGCTGATCCCAAATTCAGGTTCATAACAGAAAATCCAAGCACCTCCATTGTTGACACAAGCTAATAAAGAGAAGGAACTAGAAGTCAGGAGACTGATCTCAGTTTTTCCCCCTTGAACTTCATTACTTGCACAAACCCCTGAACCTTTCTACAGCCATTCCCTCAGACAGGCCTGGCCACGCCACACACTCAGGCTGTCAGTGCTTCTGGCACCTTGCACAGCTTCATTTCATAAAACTCTACTTTTTTAAGTCATTTTAAACACAAAAAGTACTTTGTTTTCCTCTGTTCATAGAAAAGAAAAGCAACACCTCACTAAAACTGCAAGTCTTTCTCCATTTATTATGCTTTTGCCTCAAAACCATCATCCATGCCTCCATTCACCAGATTTGATCTGGGCTTTCATAGAATTACAGAATGGTTTAGATTGGAAGTGACTTGAAAGACCATATCATTCCACCCCCATGCCATGGGCAGGGACACCTTCCACTATCCCAGGTTGCTCCAAGCCCCACCCAACCTGGCCTGGAACACTTCCAGGGATCCAGGGGCAGCCACAGCTTCTCTGGGCAGTCTGTGCCAGGGCCTCACCTCCCTCACAGGGAACTATTTCTTCCCAATATCCCACCTGTCCCTGCCCTCTGGCAGTGTGCAGCCATTCCCCCTTGTCCTGTCGCTCCAGAACCTTGTCCCAAGTCCCTCTCCAGCTTTCTTGGAGCCCCTTCAGGTGCTCAGATACTGTGATATGGTCTCCCCAGAGATCTTCCTTCTCCAGGATGCACAATCCCAATTCGTCCAGCTTTCTCTCCTAGGAGAGGTGTTACAGCACCCAGGTACTGCACTTCCCCTGCAAGGTGTTAGGCTACTCCAGGCTGACACACTGCTTTGAGGAAATCTGCCCAAAAGAAATAGTTTAAAACATCTAGAAGACAGTTATGACAGACTGCACAAAAGACAAATACAAACTGGGTACAAATACAAAATTTTACAGAAAAGGCCAAAATTCCCTTTTGTTTTGTGCAAAACTGAAATTGTACCAGCTGTCCTAACATCACTCTCCACTGTACTTCGAGCAGAGGTTTGATAACATAGTGATGGGTTAATAAATACCTACAGGCCAGATTAGATAAGGCCAAGCTTTTCTAACTTCCCCCTTGCCAGGAGTTTCCTACACCACTGGCTTCAGGCTATCTGCCTGAGGGCGTAGCAACACTTTTCTTTAATTATTTCAGTTTAAGACTTGTCAGACAGCTTTAACAGAGTCTCTACAAAGCTTTGTGGTTTTTTCCCTTTCCTAATTCTTGTTTTTATTAATGAATGACTGCTCTGTCAGAGAGAGAGGCCCACCCCCCTCCCATATCCAACACTCCAGCCTTGAACAGTAAATCTCTCATGGTATTGCCACCATAGCACAGCTTTTTAAATATTCATTGCATACAGTCTCTCTCTTACCCAAGTAGGCAGCACTGCCCTTTCCAAACATGAATTTGTTTGCAAGGAGAAAGGGCTGACACACAGGTGTGCTTCTGCAACCCTGTTCAGCTAAATGCACATCCCCAAGTCTGTGCTGCTTTGAACCCTGAGAGCTCCTTGACACACCATCCTTGCTCAACTCCAAGTCCCTTTTTCCAGTAGGCACAAACCTAAAATTTCTTTGATCTGCCTCTTAGCACACCATTTATGTAGCTGTCTTTAGCTGCCTGTGGGTTGATTCTTGGTTTTCTTTTGGGTTTTCTTCCCTTTCAGTCTTCATATATTTTATAGAATTACCCATATGTGGGCCCAACCTTGAATGTCACCCACACCCAAACAAGGTTAAAAAGGTTTCCAGTGGACTTCTTGTTTTTGGTATTTTTGTGGAATACAGCATTTCCTACAGTCATTTCTGCTGAATGGCATAAGACTGATTTCAGCTGATTTTCACTATCCTACATCACTTGATTATGAAAACAGAAAGGAAAACCTGCCTATCCATACAAATTGTTATTAACTCAATCCACTACATTAATATTTCAAGGACTGTAATAACACTTGATCACCATTTTCCTAAATGGTTTCTGTGTTTTAAGACATATGCACATAATCAACTTTTTGTATAGGGATATTCAGACTGGTTTTTCTATACTGCAGTACAACTCAATTTTCTTTACATATAATATGACAAGTAAGGTCAAGAGAACTGTAAAATAATAACTTTTGCTTATACAATTTAAGTTCACATTTTTCCTAAAAAAAACTCCAAAACCTAAAAACACTCAAATGAACAAAACACACACCCTAAACGTCTGTCAATAAAATGGTTGTGGTTTCACCTTTCCCCACCCAATACCACATTCTTACATGGCATCAAAAAAAGTCAAGCTTCCAAACACAACAGACCTAAAAAATATATAGTGGAATCAAATGGTACACAAAATGCAAAGCTTTAGTTACCTTCTTTTTAAACCCTATAATAATTGCAAATTTAAAATAGTGAATTACTAACTTTCTCTTCTGAGGTCAGATAAAAATAAGTCCTAAGGCAGCTTATTTGCCATATTTAGGAGACTCAAACCGAAGCAATGACAAACATCTGGCTATGATTCTTTCTGGAATTTTGACTATTTCTTCCTGGCTAGGGAAGAAAAACACTGAGCTGACCAACAGCACCTCAATTCCTCCTGCATAGCACTTAATAGGATTCAGCAGCAGACTATCCCTTGACTCCTCACATATTTAAGCTGTTAATACTTTCACAGCACAGAGGGGAAAAGCTTTCATGAAGGGAAGGTCTAAGCAGGCACAGGCAGAGCAAGGCAGAGAGAGAAGGGCAGTGCCAGAGCTGGGACTGGGCACCCGAGGCTCCTCATGGCACACAGCAAGTGCTTTTCAGTGCCAACAGCACTATCCCAGCTTTTAACATACACATATTTCTTACTTCAAATTGCTCAATAACAATAGTCAAAAGTGCTGCTAAAATAATTTCTGCATCACCTCCATGAAAGTTCTAGGGGGCACTAACACTAACAAAACATTGCTACTGAGAGCAGCATTTTGCTATGTGCACGAGTGGGAAACGCTCTCTCCAAACCATGGGAAGGATCTTGCAGTCAGATTGCTTCCTCTGCCATCCCAAAAACCTCCTGCAGTCCCAGCCCAGCTCCTGATTTCAGGGTCTCCAATGCCAGGTCAAAAACAATGGGCATCCAAGGGGAAGTCACTTTCACTGCACCTTTTCAATCACAGATAACTGCAAACTGCACAGAAACCAGAAAAAACAGAGTTATTCTATTCCATTCTAAACATAGGGATGGAGAGTAGCTTTGCACTTTTATTAATGCAATTTATAAATTTCAATAAGCCAAGGAAGTGCCCAGCAAAGACAGTATCACTATCAGAATAATCATCAATTTTCAGCTTAGTATAGAATAAGCCACTTTGGTTTTGTAGTAATGTAATAGTTTTGCAAGGTACATCAATGAACACCAAAGTAGATGAGCAGTGAGAGGGTACTAATTAATAAGAAAATAAAGGAGGGAATTACAGTGTAAAATTATCTAACTAGTCTGTTCTCAAGAATGGCAGTGGAGTGGAGCATCTCCCTACTAGCAGTGCACCAGTGTCAGAGGGAGAGAGACACCTCAGACAGTGTGGCAAGGATACAGAACATCATCACTTCACTACATTAAAAAAAAAATTAAAAAGAAAAGACCTGTTCTCAAAATAACACAACAAAGATTAGCACAAAAGAAAAAAAATTCCAGGTTAAATTTTCCCTTAGAGTGTAGCAGGCAGGCAGACTCCCAAATTTCATTTGCCATCCAAGCAGAAGAAGAGGAAGTATATACCACTGAAGAAGCACCAAGTACTCCCCAGACAATTCACTAAACTTGAATTGCAATATTGCAAACTTCTTTTTCTGGGGCACTTCCTCATAGCATAGAGCATAATTAATGTAAAACATTTTCCCAAATGACATGTATTTCCTACATAAAGACCAACACCTAGACCAAATATTAAACATCATATGATGGCAGCAATTCCATTAAATGTCATTTTGGTGAATTCAACCCAGCCCAGACCCTTCTACATAAGAGTCTGCCACATTTTTGTGCTGATCAAAAGCCTCCAAGTTTAATCTCTTCAGAAAATCTGGAAAGCTGGCAGAACTTCTACTGTAAAACTCTGATTACTTTGTAGTGTGCCCACAGTCTGAACTAAATTGAATTTGGCAGTAATTTATCTCATAGACTGCAAAACCACCCTTTGGACAGACTTAGTTTGGGGAAAAGAGGACAGGTACCCCATAAAATCATGCAAGCTAGCAGTAAAAAGGGAAAGAAACCAACTCATTAAAATAATGAATATTGCAGCCTAGCTTTGAATGGATATGTTTCATTCTCTCTTCCGTTTTGGAAGAGAAAGGAGAAACCATGAATAGCCCATTTTCAGCTTTTTTAAACTCTAGAAAACACTGAGTATTTCTCCATTCCCTATCATTCAAATCAGATTCACTGGAGAAAGGCTCTGCCCAACATACTTTAAAGAATAATTCCCTCTTAGTAATTAATAAAATTCTTACTTAGAAATCAAGCCTTATGAAACAGATGGGGAAAATGGACAGAGACAGTGAACTTAAAAGGTGGTAGGATGCAGCTATGTGGAACTTTTAGCAAACTGTTCCAGGTACACCAGGAACACAAAGAAAAGACTGTCCTTTCCCATTTTGTTCTCTCCCCATCCATTACATCACTCTGTCAGTCTCATCTCTTGCTCTTTGGCAAGTTGAAAAATCAAATGGGCAACCATCTACTCCTGCCTGGAGAGAAGCAACTGTTTTAAACACGTCTTGGAGAAAGGAAGGGATGACAAGGTAAAGCTGCATGGATTAAGTTGTTACTGTGGCTACTCTGTTTATCCCATGTGGTTAAAAATGCTACTCTGGCTCACTTTAGGCAGGGAGGCAATAAACAGGGCTACTGCATCAGGTTCCCCCACCACACTGCACAGGGAAGGGTCTCTCCAGGCACTGATCCTACAGTCTGTCTGTCCTTCCATTGATACACCATTTTTCCCAGTAAAAAGTCACTTGCCATAGTTCTTACAGATAGAAGAGAAAATATTTTGAATGGGGGGGAAAAACCCCAAGCCACTTTTTGTGATACCTACATCTCCCTGAGCAGGCAGTGCCAAAACCCCATGGGAAAGGCTGTGTCCCACTGCACTGACAAACTACTGCTGACCTGAATCAAACATAAACCCCACAACATCACACCTTGTTTCCACATTTAGTGACAAAAATTACCAAAGCAAAGAGAAGTGGGCAAGTGGCATGGCAGTCTGAACCTCCACTCTTCTAGGATAGCTGCTTGGCCATCAGTTTCTCTAACTGCTTTTGGAAAAATTACTGTGCTAGCACACACCACCTATTCAGCAATGTCAATGCCTTTTCCTGATTCCTGCCCTCCATCCCAAGTGAAAAATTCCCATTTTCCATGACAAACAGCAGTGAGCAGATCCTGCTATCCCAACAGCTCACCAAAGAAATCAGGCAGAGGGTCACAGTTTAGTACCTCATGACTATTTTCTATCATTTGCTACCTTATTTAGCCAAAACTGAAAGGCAATGGAAGCAGTGTTAGCTGGACTGTAATGTCACAGCTGCTGACTCTGGACCTTTTTGTGCTCAATGCTCTGAAGCTGACCCAAGGCTGACCCCTTTTCCTCATCACTCACAGCATCAGGCATGAGGTTTCTAAGTTCTTCAGTTCCAACTGATCTCATAAAGAAAAGCAGCACAATATTAATTATGGCTGCAGCATGGTGGTGCCCAAATTTGGGTGTTTCTGTGGTTGCCATAATCAGAGAGAGCTTTGCAGGTTAAAAAAAAACTAAGATAACTCCTAATTATGGGAAACACAACATAACCAGCTGAAAGCCCCATAAACCTGCTTTTGCACTGACTTTCAAAATTATAGAGCTGAGGGTGTTGCTTGGTTTTTTTTTTTCTTCTTTGAATCAAAACACAAAAACACCATCTACATCAACTTGGAAAATAAATAAAATTATACTTCAAAAGAACCAAAGTCAGCGGATTTTCTAAAAAAATATTCTAACATAATGTAAAGGGGAAAAAAGAGGCTTTTGTGTTCTATGCAGTACATGAGGGATGGGTGGGTTTGCAGTATCATACACTGTGTACTCAAGTGGAAGGATACAGGCATGGCCTCAGTCTTAAAAAAAAAAAAGCAGATTCCATGTCTGAGACTTGAACAGCTGGAGAGAATCTGTAGAAGACATCCCCAAATCCACTATTTCCTCAGAGTTCCACAGATATCTTTTTCACTCTATTTGAAAAACCCTTTTAAAGTCTATGCAACAAATCAAGGCTCCAAGTGCTAATTATAAATTACAGATTACAGTTTGATACTAATGTAGATTATCTGATAACAATTGATCTCAGACGAACTAGAATTAAACTCTGAGGTTAATGCTGAAAATGTAACAAAAATTGGGAGAAAAATTATTTGAAAGCAGAATCTCTCTAATTTGTGCATGGCTCCTATGTCTTATGGCAGATTTCCCCAAGCATACTTTTAAATAAACATTTTCAGAAACACTGAACTGACACTGCTTCGGTGCATCTTTCTGAAGGTGTGCTGGCAAGCAAAGACTTTGAAACAGGAGCAAGTTTACTTGGAAAGGATACAAACCCATTAAAATAATTAATATAAATCAGCAACTAAGGCAAAGCTCTTCTGCTCTCCCAGCTGCCAAACTGACAAAGCTACATGTGGTTCAGGAAGCAAGAACATTTTGGCAGGAGATGGTTGGTGCTTCCCCAAAACAAAAAACAAATACTCTCCTTACAGTATGTGCTTGTATTTAAAGTCTTAAAAATACAAAACATCTGTTAAAGTATTTTAAAAAACAAGCCATGCAATTGATATCACTACTTGTAAGCAGGTAAAATCCCAACAGGAATCTTCATTCAGTTGGTGCCTCAAAATGTCCCAGCTCTCTACAGAGGTACATCTTTGTGAGCTTTAAATTATCAGAGGCTCAGTGTATTTGGAATCAGGTTTAAATATCTCTTACCTCAATGTCAAGTACTTCCACTGTGTTGTCCAACATCTTTATTTTGATGGGGAGGTCACGCTCATGCACTTTGGCAGGTGATGATGCCATGGCAGTCAAGAGGTTCTGTCCTGGCTCCAAGGTACTCACTCCTGAGCTCTTCTGGGCACCCAAACGAGAGCCTGGTGTCTGCAGAATTCTGTATGTACCTTCTATCTCTCCCATCTTCCAACAGCAAGCAGAGTCTGTAGAAATATGGAAGAAAATAGATGGTTAGGGTTACAGCCTGAAAGATTTTCCAGACATTCTGTATGAAAATACTACCCACTGAAGCACTACCACAAAATCCTTATTTAACACTCTTAATTCCACTAGAAAATCAGTAATAAGGTTAATGAAACTTAGACAGAGCTTGGAGCAACCTGGTCTAGTGGAAGATGTCCCTGCCCATGGGAGAGGTTGGAACAAAATGAGCTTTAGGGTCCCTTCCAACCCAAACCATTCTATAATGGCTAAAATCCAACAGCTGGGAAGAAGCAGGAAGAAAAACTAAAAATTCTGAAGCATGGTTAAGAAATGGGATAGTCAAACTTGTGCCTTCTGCTCTCCCAACTTGAACATTTGAGTTTCTGATGAGTTTTGCTGCCTATCACCAGCAGCATGAGCACTGGGGACAGAGAAGGGTAAGGCAGGTACCCTCTCAGGATACCAAACCATCCCATTGACTGCACACCCAGATAACGAAAACTATTAACTTCCTGCATCCCTAAAATGATGACTCATGCAAAACCTGAACTGCTGGCAGCTCAGAGCCTTCATCAGGCACTGCTACAAGGAAACAGTTCCTCACCTCACTAGCAAATCTGCACCCAGTTTAAATCACTGGGCAAAAATCTCAGTTACAGAGATGGACACTAGTGAAGGTAGGCTGACTCCTACAGCATGAGTCTTGCTGTCATGGCTTGCTGGCAGCTGTGCAGAGCAAATGTTTCATTTGACGTGGAGAAAAAGTCCCATGCAGCTCTGCCCAGCTCTCTCATGCCACCAGAGCAGTGGTGATATTTGCACAGGGAATCACAGTGGGGTGTACATGAAGGTGAGGCCTGTGTGCTCCAAATGCAGCACAGCCTCTGCCCCATGCCCACTGCTGGCACTGAGTATTTGACAGCAAGGTGAAAGGCATCCAGCAGGAACACACAGGGAGGCTCCTTGGGTGAATTACCCAAACACCACACTGTGTCTCAGCAGTCCAGAGTATGTGGGTACTGCGGTGGGACAGCCTTCACATGGCTCCACATCCAAAGGAGTGATAGCTTATTGTTTTGTAATAAATGAGTTTTGTCAGAAAAGAAGAGAGGCATCTCATGAAAACACTCCTTTGTGTCTCTGTGCTCAGAGGAGGTAGGCAGCCTACTCCCAGGATTTGAATGAAGCCAGCCCTATGTGTCCTTACAAATTAGTTGGGGGTGGTTTATGCACACACATCGACTGGTCAAATGTCTTCCTAGGTTGCAGCCCATTACCTTTTAACATTTTGGGGGTTTTATTTTTATACTTGTAGATCCCTGTAGAGATAAATTTATCCCAGAAGGGCAGACAGATGCCTGCCCAACTAATCTCACCCACCACAAGACTTGTGTGGCCTCTGAGCCCCTGCAGAGCCCTGCCCAAGAAGCACAGCTGAGACCACCCAGAGACACTGCCAGCCTCCCAGCTGGCAACATGCAACGAGGAAGTGCAACAATCACAGAATCATGACGACTGGAAAAAGTTTCTGACATCATCAAGTCCAACCCCTAACCCAGAAGTGCCAACACCACCACTAAATTATGTCCCCAAGTGCCCCACCCACACATTTGAACAATTCCAGGGATGGGGACTCCACCACTGCCCTAGGAAGCCTGTTCGAATGCCTGACAAACCTTTCAGTGAAGACATTTTCCCTGATATTTATTCTAAACATCCTCTGCCACAGCTTGAGGCCATTTCCTCTTGTCCTGCCCCTTGTTCCCTGGGAGCAGAGCCCAAACCCTACTTGTCTGCACCCTCCAGTCAGGGAGTTACAGAGAGAAAGAAGGTTCCCCCTGAGCCTCCTGTTCTCTGAGCCCCCCCAAGCTGTGCCTCATCTGACTTGTTCTCCAGACCCTTCCCCAGCTCCACTGCCCTTCTCTGGACATGCAGGAACCCAAAACCAAACACAGCATGAAGGATGAGCTTAACCTTAAGAGCGGGCACACACTGCGCAGTGCTGACCTCCCAGCTTTGGGTGACAAATAATCAGAAAGTTTCTTTCTTGGGGTGTTTTGTGCATATTCTTTGGCTGAACTTCTTAGTACGTGTGGCCACACAGCCAAGGAGAAAAACTTTCAGGTCATGAATTTTAAAACCACTCTAACAACAAAATTCAAGGGAAAGAGATACCCAGGTTACACCTCTAACTGCTACTCTGAAGAGAAACCAGAGCTTGATCTGGTCATCTGTATCCCCTTGATATTGTGACCCTTATCAGGTAATCACATGGTGAATTTTTGCTGTTGGCATTCAGGAGCCCGTGAGCAACTGGAGCAGCCCATGATCAGCCATACTCCTCACGAGGCTCTTTATTAGCCACATGCTCTTATAACAAGTGCTACAGGAGCACTCATTCACTTCTGAATAAACAGCTCCTGGAAGAGACACACACAGCAGTTACTCAAAAGGAAAAAAATGCAAGCAGCAGCAGCCAAGGCAGCACAAGGAACAGCCCTGCAGCAGAGACTTCAGCAGCCTCCCCTCCAGCTGGAGCCAGCTGCTTCCCCAAGGCAAGGCAGGCAGGCCACCCAAGGCCAGACTCATGAGGAGCTCCTGGGTACTTCTCTAGCTTTGGTCACCAGCCAGGAGAGACCAAAGTCATATCAAACAGAAACTGCACATGTCAAAGTCCTTCCCCACAGGTGGTAACCAGAAAAGTGAACTCAGTGGGGTTTGACCTTGTGTCCTACTGATGACATGTTCCTAAAAATATTTACATCAGCCAATATTCAGATTTAAAGACGAAATGAGCACTAGGCAGAGCATATGATGTGCAGAAGCAAGAAGCTCTGCTCCAGAAGAGCAGTGGCCTGCTGTGCCAGCTGGGAGCATCTCCCCCATGCCACACCCTGTTCCCTCCCAAGGCACCCCATAATGCCATCACAGCTATTAACAATCCCCAAACAGTCTGGTCTGTTCCCATTGCCTTCAACACCCAATGTGTGAGGAGAGCTAACCAAGCTGAGCACTATTTCCAGTTTTGTCATCAGAGTTACATATCATGTTTTAAGTACTCTGACTACATATGGCATTTCTGAACAAAAAACCATAACATTGTGGTTTAGGAAATACTTCAGTCCAAGGGGCTGACTACATGGAAAGAGGAGGAAAATGAACTATAGACAGGCTGCAAACTCCAAGAATACAGAATTTCTACAGGCAGAGCACAGCGTCCCACTACACCAAGAGCCTCCTGCCATGGGTGAGCCACAACAAGATCTCAACAATGCAAAACTAAAATGTAATATTACCACAACATTGGTGTTCTGGGGAAAAAAAAAAATCTTCCCTGCATTGCCTCTCCCTGAACTTGCTTGCACCTTGTGCTTATCCTGATAATTTCTTACAAACCAGGACCAGGCAGTAAAGCTAAATCTGCTCACTGAAGCACAGTGACTGAATGAGTGTTGCTCTCAGTCCAAAATGAAGGAGCAAAACAAAATTTAAAATAGTTGGGTAGCTGTATATAATATTTTTTTTTTTTTTACTTTTTGTACCAGGTACTTTTTGAAATAGCCTTTAAGTCACCATGAGTTTCATCTTCTACATGGATGGAACAGACTTATTCTTCAGAAGCAAGACAGCATTCTCAGCTACCAGCAAATCTGGAAAGGCACCTTACACCTGAGGATATGCAAGATCATAGAAACATCAAGTGCTTTGGGTTTGAAGGGGCCTTAAAGGCAAACATGTTCCAATTGGGTGGGGACACCTTCCACTAGACCAGTTTACTTCGAACCCCATTCAATCTGGCTTTGCCCAGTTGGATGATATCAGCAGCTTTCAAAGGAGCAACTCTGAGCATGGTGTCTTTTAGACAGTGGCAGGATCTGTGTTCCATCCCTCACCCATGGAGAAGGCAGATCTGAAGTGAAGCCAGTGTCCCAGTTGCCAAGTGGTCCCCACCTTCCAATGGAAGAGATCACTACACACAGAGCAGCAAGGAAGTACAAAAAAGCAAACTTTCCTTTTTTAACTTTCTCACTAAGCCATAGCCACCCCTTAGCCTTGCAACACTGAGCTGACACCAAATGATGCACCAGGAATACACCACCGCAATGAAGAGGAATGAAGATTCCGAGGGCCCAGCTGTGAGAGGGAGCAACTTGTCCCCCTGCGACCTCACTCTGCCCTACGACCACCGTTGTTCCTTACGGCCTGGAAGGGTTTCATGGCTCTGCCCTGCAGAGCTGCACGGCCACACGGCTGGCTTGGAAGGGGCTGGATGGGCGGGGACAGCGGGGAATGTCCGCAGCCGGTCCCTGCCAGGTGAGCGGTGCTTCAGGAGCGCTTCTGTGGCCAGGTTCCTCGCACGGAGGCGGATGCAGGGGATCGGCGGTGCTGGGCCGCGGGTGCTCACACACTCCCAGCCCGAGAGGGCAGTGGCCAAGCCGCCCAGGCCCGACCTACGGCAGCCCCCAGGGAAGGGGCTCTCTGAATCCCGAGGAAGCCGTTCCGCAGGCCCCGGCAGCCGCCGGGAAACTTCGGCGAGCCGGAGCCCTCGTCCCGGGACCAAGAGAGCGCGGGCCGCAGACCGCGATCCCTTCCCCGGCACGGCTCCCACACGAGCGCCCGGCCCGGGGCCGCACCGCCCGGCAGCGGCGGAAGCGCGGCCGCGCAGGCGGGGCAGACCGAGCCCCCAGCCCGGGGACGCCGCTCCAGCCCCCTCCCCGCACCCGCTCCCGGCGCTCCGGCCGCCGCTTCGGCCCCGGAGCCACCGCCCCGCGCTCACCTCCAGGCCGGGCCCGCTCCGCCGCCGCCCGCGCTCACACCGGCCCCGAACCGCCCCGCCCCGCCCGCCGCCAGTGGGCAGCGGGGCCGGGCCGGGCCGGCCCCACCCTGCGGGCGGGTAACGGGGCCCGGGGCGGGCCAGCGAGGCCTTTGCTCCGCGCACCGAGCTTCTTCACAGAGAGCGACACACAGAGCGACCCCTCCTGCTGCCCCACCGCCCGGCCGGCTCCGCCGAGCTCAGAGGATTATTTTATACCAAAGTGAAACCCGCGGTGTGGTTTTCCAGCCCGGGGACGGATTTAAAATACTATTTCCAACCGAAGCTGGAGGGCAGCCGGTTTACAGGCTGCTGCCCAAGGCCTGCAGCCCAAAAAGGAGGCACATGAAATCCCCCAGTGCACACCCCAAACATCCATCACGCACACTCCACAGACCTCATTTGCTCAGTGAAACGCTGCTCTGGGGGACGGCAGCCAGCAACCAGCCCCAGGCCAAGTAATGAACATTTTAGGTCTCCACTTAGTTAAATTTTTCACGTATAAATTTTAAATGGGGATAGAAACAGACTCAACGCTACAGAATAGGAGAAACTGTGGGTGCTGCACAGAGGTATCAGGCAGTGCTGCTGGCCAAAGGAGCTGAAGACCACAAAAGCAGCATCATCCTCCTCACTCCCCAGCCAGTGAGCCCATCCTTCGCTGACACAGACAAGAGGAAAACACTAGGAAATTCAGCACAGGACAAACAGATCTTTGCACTGTCTGGATTTCATCAGCTCTAAAGCTAAGGCCAAGGCCGGCAGATAACAGGATAGCCAAGAAAAGAGCTCTTCCTGAAAAGGGCCACCTTTGACAGCCCCTGAATCACTCACAGCTTACTACAGTCTCCTCTTCAAATCAAAAAGCAACAGGAATGAGAGAAATTCTTGGGTTTCTCTAGATATGGATTATTGCCCAATAGCATGAGAAATGCAAGGAGCCACCTTGTTTCTGAGAACTTGATCTTTTCACAGCAATATGGAAAACAAAATATTAACGTAGCATATGACTTTTGGTAATAAAAAACACATAAATTATGCAAAACAGCCCTTTCAAACAGAAGCAGCTTCATTACTCTCACTCACCAAAAGGCAACTTGCAAATTTAATGAGTAATTCCTGACTAGCAGCATTCTCATCTCTTCAAAAGAGCAAAAGGCACAAGGTTTTAAAAAATATGTCCCATGATTTGTTCTCCTTAAAAAGTTTTGTGGAGCCGAAGAATCTCATGGATACAGAAAAAAAACAAATGGGAAAGTTGCAAAAGTGTACACAACATTTTAGACAACTCCATTTGTAAGAACAATTGTGATTTCAGTCAGGTGAAGTGCTTTCATTACTGACAGGCTGTTTCAGTATCCTATTTGCATGGCTTTTTATTTGCAACTGAACTGCTAATACAGTTTCACATCCTTCAAAGTGCAGACATCTCAGAGTCATCTTCATTTCAATCACTTTCTTTAACATCTAAATAGAGCACTAAAGTTTTCTTGTGCAAAAAAGCAGCTGCCACTAAGTCAGAGAACAAAACTGATGTGATTGCATACCACCACACTCAGGAGAGGAAGCAAAAATTACAGATGAGGCAGAGTCTTTAGAAACATCAATGGCCTGCTGCTGATCTTTATGCTTCCCTCAAGAGTCCTGACTTTATTGCTTACCCAAAACACAAGTAATTTGCTGAACTGAAACAATGCAGTAAGGAAAAGGCACAAAGCTTCAATGTGTTTAATTGTCCTCGTCCTGAGCACCTCTGTTTCTACATACATCTCATTTCTGACCTGTCTACACACCCAACCAAAAAGTTTCTTTTCCATCATATCAGAGAATTCCAGAATAGTTTGGGATGGAAAGGACCTTAAAGACCATCCAGTTTCAACTCCTCTGCCCTGGGCAGGGACATCTTCCACTATCCCAAACAGCTCCAAGCCCTGTCCAACCTGGCCTTGGACACTTCCAGGGGTGGAACAGCTGCAGAGTACACTTAGGAAGGGATTCAGGTTGAATCTCTGTTCTATACACTCAATCATTTAATACATCCTCAGCAGCCGTAATAAGAAATATGCCTGAGATATGGTTTTTGGTGATTTTGAAGACTAAAAGTCTACTAGACTTAGCAGGATATTCTTCACAGCTATCCACAAAGACCTCTGAGTTTCTGTTACACCCATGAAGTCAAACTTTTCAGCCATCCAGACAGTGTTTGAAGCTTTTACAGGAGGAGGAGGAAGTTTAGAGACCAAAACTAGAAGAA
The DNA here is from genome assembly GCF_049639895.1 of Pseudopodoces humilis. Classification (NCBI taxonomy): domain Eukaryota; kingdom Metazoa; phylum Chordata; class Aves; order Passeriformes; family Paridae; genus Pseudopodoces; species Pseudopodoces humilis. Next base: position 3,896,791 of record NC_142210.1, on the reverse strand, counting down.
GAATGTCATTACACATGAAAGCCAGCTGTTGCTGTTGGAAGGATGCAGTGTCAGGACAAAGCACAACTTTCTCCTTTTGAGATAAAAAATTGATAACAAGGTGTAACTCTCACTCAAGTAATATAAGAGATAATCTGCACCACATTCTCATCTTGGACTGAACAGAACAATTACCCTTTCACTACACTATAACATCATCTTTTTCTTTAACCACTCCCTGGATGAGGGTTGAGGAAGTCCTTCAATGCAGACTTCTTATCCAACCAAGATAACATCTGGGAAAGCTTCTTTTTCCTTCACCATGACGAAGAGAAACTCTGCAGATTGAAAAATTACACCTATTGATGATTTCGTCTGCACATATTTTCCAAATACATACTACAAAGCCCTGTCTCTCAGAGGTCTCCATCTCATAACAACAAGGCAAGCAGTTTCAAATGCTTACATCGTGTCTTCTCTTCTGTCTACAGCAGCAAGTAGGCATAGCTGAGAGCTAAATTATTTGCAACCATTTAAGCCAGCATTTTATACCATGTACACCAAACTAACCACATGTCACCAGTTCACTTCTCTAGTGTGTTTTACTGGGACTCCACAATGACAACACACATGGGCATGCCATGGATGGAAAGGAGAAGATGAATTGGTATGGATTTCATTGCAGGTGGGTCACTGAAAACACCAGAATCCCTTTTGGGGCGGTTCACAGACCTTTGACTGCTACAGTTCACTGCCACTGTCCTACTTTAGTTCAAGTCAGAGCCTTGTTTGACCATTCTCTCATCTGTTCCTCTACCTGGAGATATTCAACAATTTGCTGTAGGCATCATTAACCTAAACCTAAGCACAGTGTCACTTAGAACTAACTGGAAGGGCTGAGAGCTTCCTCCACAAGATGATCACTCTTTGTTCCATCCTCTTGAGGACCTGGTGACACTGCACCACCTGCAGAGCACCTCAGAGGTACACCAGGGGAAAAACTGGCTTTTCCACGACTGTGTTCACATGTTAGATGAAATGTCATGGCAATTAGTGACTACCCTGGCCATGTTTCTGGTCTGGAAATGTTTCAGCCCTGGAGAGTTGAGCCAAGTATTTTGCAGCGTTTAATGGCCTGTGCAGCAGAACCAGAGTCCAGTTATCTTGTCTTACTGACCCATCCTCTGGATTGCCTTCCACATCACCTTAGACATCTCAGTAGGGACTAGTCTGCATGGATCAACAAATCATTCCTCAAGCTGCCTCAGCACTGATGAACAAATTCTCTACCCAACAGTCACAAAGAGCATAAGTTTGCTTCTTAAATAGAAAAATCAAGCCTATTTCAGCAATTTTGGTCAGATGGTGCTCTGTACTAACAGCCCCACACCAGACCCCAGATGGTAGAAAAACTGAAAAGAATGAAGTCATAAAATCTGACCAATCCACCAACTGTCATTAGAAAATGACAAAAGACTCAAGTCAAGGTGAACAGGAATTGCCAGATAAGCAGAGATACGATCCACATGATGAGCACGAAGATGGAACAACAGAGCCATACCTGTACGTGTCACTTACCAAAATTACTCCTTTACTCCAGGCTCACTTATTCTTAAAATTGACCTGAAAGCATAGGAGAAATACTATTCTTCAACAGCAATGAATGAAGATGCTTCAAAAGATGGCCAGAATGCACCTCGTTCTACTGGCAGACTCGGAATGGCAAAGGCACTCAGCAGCAGCAGTACCTTGCTAAACCAACTGATTTCCATGCTACAGATACTTGTAGACTCTGTGGTTGTGATTTTACACTTCCAATCTTAAATAGTTCTTCCCCCCACAATCATATTCTAGCACTTCTCCCAGAAGGAAAGCTTTGAGCTTCTCAGATTGTTCCCCTTTGGAGCATTTTTCAAGAGTCCTTCTACACACACTGCAACTTCCAATTACATTGGCCTTTATAAAGCACAGAGCCCACCAGCCCCAGACTGTGACTTGGAATTAAACCCTCATTTTTAACCCATTCTTTAGAACAGGCCTGGGTACTTACATACAGGAAAAACTTCTGCTAACAGAAAAAACTCAAGAGGCTGCAATCCCTTTTTGCAATCACCTACTTTGACTTTCATAATTATATCTCTATTTTAACTTGGCTCTCATGGTGAAGGTGGCAATTAGAACAAGTAAATTAAGCACAGCATATGTTCATACTTGCACACACACACAGACGCACTCACTCAGCAGCTTCTCTCAGTCTGACTAGTGAACTTGTCCAAGCACATCCTCCCTGCCCAGAAGGTTCAGCCTGTAGCCAGCAGCAGTTCTGAAGCCACAGGACAAAAATCAAGAGCGTAGACAAACTACAAACTGCTATGAAATAGAGCTGCTTCCAGCCACAACACTGGAACAAAAGTCCAGGCAAAATCTGACAACTGTGCCTGCTGTGTTCTTATCCACAGGTAAAAGCTGAGACACTGACAATCACTTATTGCCACCACGTGGTACATCAATCCTATTGCACAAAAGCACCAACATGCCCAGAATTCCTCTAAATTTGCTTTAAATTGAATCCAAAAGTTTTTTGATAGATGTTAGTTCTGTGGCTGTAACAGCCTAAACATTAAGCTGCTACCAAATAGTCTTTTCTGCAATTATATTGGTTTGTTCCTCTCTCCCACTTAATAATGTCTGCACAGTGAGGGCAACCAAGCATGCCTGAAGCAGAAAAGCCACCCCCCAATAAAACTGGGAGTGTGAGAAAGCTCACCCTGCATTTTTTTCTTTTATTATTTTTAAATCCCATTGAGGTTCATCTCATTTCCCTGCCCATCAAATCAACCCGGGTTTTGTTACCTCAGAGAAGTTGCACAAGGGTTCAGTTCAGTCATGTCTTGTACAATGCCTCAAAGATCTACAGGAAAAATGTCTGTGTGTGTTTGGGGAGGGAGGGAAACAAGACATCCCCAGACAGAAAACACTGCTCCCTCACAATCTGAAGTTCTCACAAAAAAGAAAATCACCTCATCATCTTCACATACCAATCAACTTCAGTCAACAAGTCAACAAATGCACAAATGCCCAGTTAAATATAAAGGAGAAAAAGGCCTAGTTCTGTTTTATGGACAGGATACTTAGAATAAAATTGTAAATTTATGATCTCCAAACAATAGACACAGATAAGCTTGGTGATTATTTTACTGCCAGATAAACCACAGCTAAGTCTGTCAGTAACACCAACTCCGCTGCATTAAGTTCTTTCAGAAATGAGGCAGCCAAACACAGATTGCTGGCAAAACAAACTGGTGGATTCCCCACTTTGCCCACAACCAAAAGGGCTGTTCCAGCTGTTTGTGCAGGACACAGAGCACAGCAGTCCCACTGCTGCCTGGACACAGCCCCTGAGCTGAGCCCAGCTGTCAGACACACGGACAACCATCCCTGCCATGCCGTGTTTCCATGTTTCAAAGCAGCCTGAGACTACTTGCTGGGCAGAAAAAGAAGATTCAAACAAGTTTTCTTGCTCTGGGTGCAAACTTTCAAAGAGACTGAAATACTCCTGGAGAGCCAAATCACATGTTCTCTCTGAAGCTCTCAACTCGGAGCAAGTACCACTACAGAACAGCTCAACCTAGGTTTTGGGCTCTCCTCTGTGGAAAAGCTTCTTAAAAGTAAAAATAAATCAAAAACTTTAAAACAACAGGTGAATTTGAAATTGCAAGACACAAGAGTGAACATGTTCTGAACAAAGCCTTTTCCTGTCAGTGCCTTTTTTTTTTTTTTAAATAAATAAATATGGTATTGAAGCAGCTCAGAATCTTAAAGAGTGTTTTGCATTAGCTCTCAGGGTGTGTTTATTTACCTATTTTATAGAATACACTGTGTTATCTTCACAACACTTCTGAGCTCCTATGCTTCCTACATGGGGTTTTCCCCCATGAATTTTTGGCTTCTGCTTTTAAAAATGAGGCAATTCCTCATTGTCCCACCAGCTTCAAATTGTTTGTCAATAAAATACAGCGGGACAACCAGGCTGAGGCACTTTAAGCATGACCCCTCAACTTGGTGAAGTTGTTCATGGAAGGCACATCTTATAACTCAGATCTCCCTGACTTTTTGCTGTGTCTTTCTGGATGTGACTTACAGGGCTGAACAGAAATTTCTATCTGGCAACATGGATCATTCTTGGAACACAGCCTTAAACCTGACACCATTTACATCACCAAAGATGAGATGTGCAAAGCTGAGAGCCAGGGAAGGCTGGGATAGAGCAAAAACAACCGGTTCCATCAGTTCTATAGAACTGTTTACAGCAGATTTCAAATGGAATAGTATAAGACCCAGGCTTGAGAGAGAGAGTATGAGGGCTCCTCATTCTTTTCCTATCTAGAAGTTCAGTGTTTCCTACAGCAATGAGAGTGCTGCACTGCTTTCTCTGTGGGATTGCTCCACAAAGCCAGGCAGGATGGCTGCAGGGCTGTGTCTGCTCTTGCCAGGGTAGGTTCCCAAAAGTGTGTTGTTCTCTCTCTGAGGTAGCTGGATGCCTCCTCTGCCTTGCTGGACTGACAGGCTCTCATTCCTGTGGGTGGGAGTGAAATTCATTTGCCTTCTGCATTTCAAGTACCGAAACTAAACTTGCAAACACACAGCTACACCAGATCTTGCCTTGCTACATGCTGCAGAAACCCCACAACTCACCTGAAACTTGGGCACACCCTGCCGTGGCTATGAGCCAGGCCCAGGTGATCCCATCATGTCTGGGCTGCACTGGCAGTTTGTCTGGCCATCACACCACTCCTTAGACAAAGCTCTTCCTCCTCATTCTCCCTCCATTCCCAGTTTATGAGCTTGACCCATAATGACATCAAATGTAACTTACTGCACATGTGCTCACCTGGTCACTGTGACAACAGCCTGGTTCCAGCACTCTTCAAGTCTTCATATAAAAGGACACAGTAGCAGGTTGACAGCAGCTCCCATTTTTGGATTACAAAGAGATTCTTTAGGAAATAACTACACACCAAAGGCTGCTCCAGCACAGGGACAACACCTGCTTCACTGGTAAACTGGCCTGCATTGCCAGCCACATGCTTTCAGGGATGTCCAAAGGAATCACAGCCCCCAGTCTCCTTCAGCATCTCCAAGAAGAGGTGACAGACATGGTACGAATAGGGCTTCAAGACAACTAGCTGCTAATCAAACTGTTATCTCTCCTGAAAAAGTGCCCTTGGGAATTGTGGGCAGTGGGAAGGTCTCCATGGCAAGCTGAGTTATGAAATGTTTTAATCACAGCTTTCTTGCACTGCAGGAATCCTTTCAAGCATTTCTTTCAGGCTTTCTCTGACAGCAGGAGCTCTGTGTTAAGCTTTGTGCTCCATTCCATACACAGCATTGAGAGAAAACTGCAAATAGGGAAGAGCACATAATGTCATGGAGTCCCTTGCACTGAGTTCTAGTACAATGTCCTTCCAGGAAATAGTTTCAACTCTTCCCAAAGCCTTTATGGATTATGTTCTTGCACATTCAGAGCAATTATGACCTCATTTGTCCTCTAGTTCAAAAACTTCCCTAAAGCATGTAGCATTTCAGGATCTATTACAAAGTGTCCAGAGAAATGCAAAAAAAGTTACATTTTCCATTTTTCTTAACTCAGATGCCCTGAAACAGGGGTTTAAAGATATTTTGTTCACTTTCTTTTTCTTTTTTGTAACTACTAAAACTGTGTAACAAGCTAGCAAAATCCTGATGGAAATCCTGCTCCGAGGCCCAGAAGCCAGATAAACCAGCAAGAACACCACAGAGAATCCAATAAAACGGACACACGAGGTCAGACTAGCCCTGTCCAAATACTCAAAAAGATCCAGGCAATATTTGGCAGTGTGGAGCAGAAGAGTTGCCTGAAAACAAGGCAATTCTCTGTACTCATGCTTTCTACTGAGATAGAAACAGCAAAGTACACAACTGATATCGAAGTTACAATCCATTAACCTGAACTTCATTTCTTTCAGTCTTGGGAGGGTTTCCTACTAAATGTCTACTGAATACAGTTGGGATTGGTAGCATTTGTTAATGAAATGCCAAACATTCCCTTCCATTCTCATCACAGGAGAATTTTCTCCTCAGTGGCTTACTCTGAGGTCGTTTAGAGTGTGTATGAAGACAGAGGTGTGACTAATTCATCCACAGATGTCACACAAATGGAAAGCCTGGGAGCAAGCAGTGTCAATTTGATCTCCAGCCCAGCCATCCTAATATTCAAAACTACCTGGAAAAGGCACATCACAGGCTCTGAATGATCTTTTTCCTCATTCTTTGCCGAAGAGCCATGATGGCCAGGGAGTGAACTTGAACTACTCTCCTCAGAAAAGGGAACATTTGAGCACACAAATGTCACTCTAACCAGGACAAGTGGAACCTACAAAAATGCTACCCCAAAAGTATGGATGAAATACAAGGAAAATGCTGGGAGCTTGCAGGATTCCAGATGGAAGTAGCAAAGAAAGGGAAAGAGTCTAAAGACAGCCACAGTGCCTGTTGCTCTGCTTTCCTCCTCCTTGCCAGAGGGTGCTCTCTAGTGACAAGCACTGCCCAGTAAATGAAAGCCAGGGCTGAGTACACAGCAATAAGTTACTCCTCTCAGGACCTGCCACAGCATTCTCCTTGCAAATATTCTGTCACTTTAACAAGGTGTAAGAGACGGTCCAAAGATTCCCTCATCTGTCTCACAACCATCTTAAGGACAGAGACTGAGACCCTGAATATCACAAGGGACTTGGTTTGGGGATTTGGGCCTAGCTGAGGTGGATGTTTGCTAAGTGATTGTTTGCAGGTGGTTGCACGGTACACTGCTCTCATTCCTGCTGGTGAGCAGAGGCTTGTGCGTGGTACCCTGTGCAATGGGTTTTCCACGACACCTTGCCCTCGTTCCTGCTGGTGAGCAAAGACTTGCAAGACATGGATTGCTCTGTACCCTACGCCTGCCTCCCGTGCAATGGAATTCATCACAATGATCGTCCGTCTCATCTGGTTTTGGCCCTGCTCCCCTTGCTTTGCAAAAGACTATAAAATTATACCCCAAATTTACCTTCCTTTGAGATCTCCCCAACGGACAGAAGACTCTGCGTCGTTGGATGGCTGAGTGGACTTCGATGTTGGTAGCTATAATCCCCTTACTCTCTTTTCCTTAGGCTTTGCTTTCTCCTTTCTCTCTCTCTATCGCATATTAGTGCTGATGAGCACTCAATAAAGTGTGTTTTGCTGTTTAAGTCCTTGGTTTGCTGATAATATTTGTACTCTAAGACCGACTAAAAGAACCACATCACGAATCCCACCTTGTGGATCGTGACAGGCTGGAATGCGCTGAACCCCAATATCCAGTTCTGGAATGGCTGGAAGAATCATTTCCGTACCTGTACCCCCATTCAGGGTCCTTAAGTGAAGGGCTTTAGGGCTTCGCCGGCCTCAAGAGCTGCTTTGGGAGGGGCGTGGCTATGGGTGGAGGGGCGGGGCATAGAGAAAGGGGCGGGGCCAGGGTTTGTCTCTCACCTTGACGGGGCCGGGGAGCTCTGGGGGTCGCCCCGGCTTCTTCTCCTCCTTGCCCTGGCTCTGTGGCCTCTGGACGAGAGGAGGGGTGTCAGTGGAGGGGCTGGGGGTGCCCAGGTGTGCCCAGGTGTGCCCCCAGGTGTGCCCCCAGGTGTGCCCAGGTGTGTCCAGCTGTGTTGAGGTGTGCTCAGATGTGCTCAGTTATGCTGTGCGCTGCTGTTAGGAGGGTTACGGTATTGCGCTGGTGTTGATCATAGCCGGAATACGCTTCTACTAGGAGGTTAAGGCAGTGCTCCGCTATTAGGAGCATTACGGTAGCCAGCAGCAGCAAGGGGTTACGCCCAAGGCAGCTACTGTGGGAGGCGCAGCTATTAGAGGCATTACGGTACTTGCACCCCTCGATTACTACTGGCGCAGTTCTTAGGAGAACAAGGGTAACCGAGCCCTGCTGGGAGGGGTTTTGGGGTGCCTGAACCCCAATATTAGCAAGGCTTGAATGCGTTGAACCCCAATATCCAGTTCTGGAACGGCTGGTAGGATCATTTCCATACCTGCACCCCGATTCAGGGCCCTTATGTTAAGGGCATTTAGGGCTTTTCCGGCCTCAAGATCTACTCCAGGAGGGGCGTGGCTATGGGTGGGGGGCGTGGCTATGGGTGGGGGGCGTGGCTATGGGTGGGGGCGTGGCTATGGGTGGAGGGGCGGGGCTTAGATAAATGGGCGGAGCCAGGGTTTTTTCTTGTGACTGCCGGAAATAGACTGTGTTTTTATAGGTCAGTATTGTTTTGGATAAGTCTACCTCTTTTGTAAATAATCCCACCTATGTACTGATTCTGACTGAAATTTGTCCTCTAGGATTGGGTTGTTTAACAGACTCCTCTGGCTTTAACTTCTGAGTGACCAGAACAATTGGATATTACCAAACACAGATAATAACTGGAGATTGGCAGGGTCTGTCTGTAGAAGAGCTTCTACTCTTCATTGACCTTTGAATGTGCTCCTGAGGGCTGAAGAAAAGCAGTGGTAGAGAGTTCCACAGCCAATGGTGTGGCAATAATTATTGCCACACCAATACTTCAGAATTATTAGCTCTAGTATTTCATTAGGGTTTTTTTTGGGTTTTTTTTTAAGTGAATAGAGGAGTTTCGAAGGCTGGGTTGGGAGTTTAAATATCTCCCAAGAAGGAGTGGCAAAGAGGTTGACAGGTGCTTGGTTTTAAAGAAAGAAGTGAGAATGTGAGATGAAGAAGAGCAGCATTCAGAGGAACACAGGAATATTTTAGGGCCCATTTAAACAGAAGCTCAGAAGTTCTCTTTTGATACACCTTGGTGGTTTTGTTATACCTGCACTGTAATTCACAGTCATCCCACACACATCCCAGTGTTGCTGTGTTAATTGAAGATTTAGTCATCCAGGAAGATTATCCCAGTGTACTCCTTGAAAATTGCATATCATGTAATTAAACTAAAGTTAACACTGGACAGTTTGTTGCAGAATGTTAATCATTTTGTCCTCCAGATCCTTGGAGAGCCATGAGAAAAATCATACTCCTTTAACTCTTTTTCAGAGTGTTGTCTGCATTTTATTTTTCTGGTGCTAGTGAGTGTGCATTTAATCCTCATAGTGTTGTCTTTTTGATTCTGTTGCTCCATGACCATCACAAAATATACAGCAGCAAAATGCATCAAGAAAAAAAAAAGCTACATTTATCAAGAGCTCCATACTATATTAGCCAAGTTTTGTTATTAACATTTCATGAGCATAGATTAATAAAACACTACACAATTAAATATTTTATATTATGAACTGCTTCTGATTAACAAGCTCATGAACAGTGTGGAAAAATATGATAGGTTGAACACTCCTTATGTGATGCTGGAAGGGCAAACCTATTACTTTAGTAAGTCATAGCTGATTTGGTGCAAATCACATGTTCATTTAGCAAGTTTATTCTTTTAACCAAACTAATAATAAATAATTATGTCACTACTTGTCAGTTATTAGTTTGTACTTAACTGGTGTGCAGAAGGTTTAATTTTTTAATAGGTTTCCTCCTGCATTATTTATTTGGATAATTTTGATTAAATAATTCTCAGATTGACCTGGAGGTGATTTGTCAGCAGGAAGACAGTATTGCACGTGAAAAGATTTTGTTCATGTATTCTGGCTTCAGAAGAGCTGTTTCATAAGATGCCTGTCTTTAGAAAGTATTTATGAGGCAATTACATAGTATTTATTTATGCCCTTATGCACCAAAACAACCCAATTTGTAAAAGTCTTGCTCAGGCTGCTGAGGAATCATTTGCAGGAGTGGATTGAGCAAAGACAATCTGACACCAATAATGTCACTTCTAAATGCTGCCTCTTCCCTCAGCAATGGGGATTTTCCTCCTCTCAGTATGTTTTTTCTCTTCTCTCCACTTTTAAAGGCTTTATTCTGGTACTGGGAGAAGCCTAGTAATAGGGACTTATACTAATTAAAGCCCATACTCCTCTAGACACCTTCCTCTTCCATTTTTGGCCCTGAAATAATAAATCTCCCTATTCAGAGTTCTCTCTTCTCCGCATGAGTTCAGTTTTCACTGCTTAAAAAGTGGATATTTTCATGAATCATGTATTAAAACTTATCTTTTACAAATTGAAAAGGTTTTGGCCTTTTCTGCAGTGTTCACTGTAAAGAGAAAAATCTATGTCCTCTCACAGCTTGGCTTACTTGGGAATTCAGCCACTTTTCTGGGATTTTATATGGTCCCCTGTGGTATTTGATGATCCTTCTTTAAATAGTGGTGTATTCTGTCATCATCTTCTGTTCCCTGAAGCTACTCTGTTTGTCCTGAAATGCTCTTCTGTTTGTTGTGGAAATTCTCAACTTTTCTGAGAAAGGGAGTGATAAAAAAAATGTTTTTATAGAAATTATTCATCTATTGACAATTCTGCAACAACACAGGGCGCAGCAGCAGTGGGAGGGCTTAGGTGGAGGAACACAGGTCAATGAAATTAAAGGTAACTCAGACTGTCCTTCCCCCTGCCACACTGTTCCTGTAATGGTGCACTACTGATCCAATTAGCACCAGGTACCCTCAAAAGCCAGCCTGGGAAATGTTTGAAGTGAGGCTAACAAACAAAAGATGAAATGTCTATCTTCTCTTTCTTCTTTTTTTTTTTTTTTTTTTTTTTTTTTTGTATGAATTACTTTAAACCTTGGTAGGTGAAGAGCCATTCATAAGGAGTAAGATTTAATCAAGACCCATGAAGTAATCTAATTTTCTTTGCAACATCTTTTAGGTAACTGATACAATGACAAACTTCTATCACAATTATATCGTGATCCAAAGGAGAAATTCAGTACAGCTGTTAATTCCCTTTGTTTGCTTAAAACTGAAAGTGCAGTTGATGGTGAAGTAAGAAGAAAAATACCTGAAGGTAATTGTTTCAAAAGCAATCGTTTGGGAATATCTGAACATGTTTGAAAGGGAGGATGAACAAACATTTACGTATGAAATGTAAATTTCATACCCAGTAAGAGTGCCTACAGTTAGAAAGCTCATCTGCATTTAGAAGATTATGTGAGAAATCATTTTTTACATAAATGAACTATGTCAGGTAAGTGCAAACAAAGAAGGACAGAATTCAATGAACTCAGAAGTTATGAAAGGAGAGAGGGAAAGCTAATTATTTTCAAGGCAAGTGACCATTCATGTATCAATATTTTTTCTGGGAGAAGACATTGACCAAGAAATATGCTTTTAATCAGCAATAGTAATTTAAACAATACAGGACATCTACTGTGTCAGCAGGGATGTAAAATAACTCAAGATTCAAAGCATTTCCCCCTCCTGTAATAGTGAAATGAAAATGTACTGGAACTCTTACAAGGTAGGTGAATTCTAAAGAGTTTTGATGTAGGTGTATGTTGTGAACTGCTTCTCAAAGTGTGTTTTAGACTTTTTGAGTGGATGTTTTAAGTGGGCAGATGAATGCAGTTCAGTATTTACAGTCAATCCAAGTCACTGAAAGTAAGGAACATACCATGGAAAGGAAAGGTGACTTTTATGCCTCTAAAAGAAAGGTCAGAAATGGGTTGCAACAAGCAGTCAGCATGTCAATATGCTGCATCATGCTGAAGTATGACCCGTTCCTTCTAGAACAAAGCTTGCAAGGAACAGGAGTCAACTTCGGTGCAAATTAAACTTTGCTTGTAAAGAAAAAGTATTACATGCTCTGTTGGTGTAGAAAATGGCATTTTCCTTTGAGCTGTGTTACTTCTAAAACTATTTGAATAATGGTACACTTACACATCCAAATCAATTTATTAGAATAAGTCCATGCTCTTGAAACAAAGTTGACTTGTTTAAACAATGTTTAGTTGTGATTAAATTTTATTCTTCTATTTAATGAACACTGTTCAGTCATAGTGTTCAATTGCTAAATTAATTAACGTGTCTGTAACTCTAATTTTGCATGTGTCAATCAAAATCAAAGGAAAAAGTGACAAATAATTTGCCTGGCAAACAAAATAGGCCTATTATATGAAATGAAAGTAAACTGAAAATTAGAATGAAGCTTGTTTATCTACAGTCAACAGGAGTTATTTTTCTATTTTTTATCTCTGTTTCAATTAATTTTTTTTTTTAAGAAATAATGTTTGCATAATTTGTTAAATATTACCTAAGACTCTTTTATACTTATATTGACTGTCAGTCTGCGACTGACAATACGTGCACCATTCCACATCATCTGTGTACTAATTTCTGTTACAGCAAGGACATAGTACTCTACTGAAAGGTGAAATTCTAACTTTAAAGGAATGAGGTTTTATTATCAAGTATTATATAATAGTAATAATTTATGTATGTTTTGGGGAAGGGGAGGAGTATCTCAGTTTTCCTCATAAATTACTTAATTATCATTTTTATCAATCTTCTTGTTCTTATTTAATTTGCTACTTCATGTAATTAAAAAAAAAAAAGCCAAAACAACTCATTTGAGTCTTTTATAAATATACTGCTGTGAGTTCAAAAAGTAACACTCAGATCATTGCATTCTGTTACTTTGTTCAGGCTGAAATTTTTTCCTCTGTAAATAATTGCATAGAAGACAAGTAAGGCAGTTTGGTTTGAAGGATTTACAAAACAAGAGGACCAAAATTCCTGGCATTTTGCAAAACAATTAAGTAATTTTGCTACAATTAAGTAATTTACCTTTACCAGACTTGGGTACCTCGAGCAAGTAGTAAAGGAGGCATTAACATGATTGTGCAGAGCAGCAGTAACTGCAGGACAGATGAAGGGAGCATTGTGGAGATGATATAATGCCACTGAAGCAGCTGAGTGACTGACATTGTCAGTCATGATGCCCTATGTTTCCTCAATAGCACTGTTTGCAAGACAGCCATTACAATGTAAATTAGAGTATTCCATTAAATGCTTCATGTACCCTTTATGATGTCCTTGGCAATAACCCATACAATTTATATACCACATATGGTTTAATATCACGTGTCATCCTAGTGAGACATTACACTACAAAAATGCTCTAAAGTAAATTAAGATTACACATTAAGAAGATTGGAGTAAAGAACCAGAGAGTATGATGATCACTCGCTATCCAGAAACTCTTACTGGAGAGATTGCACATACTTTCTATTTCCCAGAGAAGTGAAACTTCCTGCATACCTGCAAAATCCCAAGAGTTTGAAATGAGCTGCAGTTTGTGGTGAAGGTTTGCTAATGGACCCTGCTCTGGTCAGTTTGTGTCCATACTGTCCCATCCCCATGCTGGGCTGCTGCTCCATCACTGCAGCTGCCATGCAGCAGGGCAGCCCACGAGCTCTCCTGCTGTCACATGTGGATTGTGTAGGCACCCCTGTGCAGCCCCGTTCTGCACAGTGTTCACCAGGGATTATGTTTTCAGGGTAATTTAACTTCAGCAGCAATCTTGTCCCTAGCTGCCCTTAGTCATGCTAAATCAAACAGATAATTCTGTTAGTATGGATCACACACTGTGGTATCAGTTATGCTGCTACAATGTCATTGTCCTTTACTCACAAGAGGCTCTGAACAGGTCTGCAAGGGAAAGTGATTGTCAGTGGTCCTTAGGAATATTCTAACTGCACTTTTCTTTTGCTCTGTATTTGGAAAATACAACCCAGAGGTCATAATAATTCCATTATGGGTAATCGTAGACTGGTGTGTGATCAAAAAAAGGAATAAAAAGAAAAATATTAATATTTCTGAATGAAAACATAATTTAAACAACATTTACTTTATGGACGTATTTGGCTGTTGAAGGCAGCCAGACTTGAGCATTCCCATAGGAAATGCTCACAGAATTCATACAGGTGATGGGCTAAGGTCAGGGTCAGCTGGAAATGATGCTGGAGGTGTTCCTTGTTCTATAAAAAGGCCATTTTTCCTTTCTGTATCACAAAGCCGCTTTGGGTGGAGTGTACAAAATTGGTGAACTTGTGCTTCTGACAGTTTGTACAGCAACCTAGTACCCAGTGGTTGTTTTTTCTATTCAGTTTCTTTTACCTCATGTCAAAATGAACATTTCCTTGCAATCCTAGTGAGTTGCCTAAAAAGAAGTATTCAAGGGGTGCTTGCAGAATAAAGTGAGACTTTGGATGCGTGTCGTGCAGGTTTGGGTTGGGGGAAAAGAGGTCTGAAGTTAGGAGTCTGATAATACAAACAATCTAGTTTCAGGCCAAAGGTGGTGCAATGAAATCAAAAGCTAAGATTTTAGCAGATGCTGTGAGGAGAAGTGGTCTTTTTTTACTGACTGATTCGACCTTGTGAATTCAAGCTGTCATATTGACAATGAACTGGAATACTCAAGTGTCTTAGTCTCAAATCTTATTGGGTCTGTGTTGTACCAAGGCTGCACTTTCTGCAGGAAGGGAATTTCACTTGAGCACAAGTACAAAGTTGATACAGAATACAGAGGGACTTTTCTTCCTAATTAGTCAAAAAATAGCATGAGGAATAATCCCCTTATAGCTGTCTACCAACTCCCCAGGAACTAAAAAAGCAAAAATTGAACAATGCCCTTAAACATGGCTTTGAGAGTTAATTTCTAAGTACACCTGGTAGTGCAGGTTGCCCCACAATGTAAAATGCGAATTTTCAGCATATTTCAACACTATAAATAGTTCACAATCAATCTTGGAAGCCAAAGGTAAAGGAAGGAAAACTAGGTATGAGCATACAGGATTTCAATGAAAATTTATAAAAATAAGATTGAATAAGTTCTTAGAAACTGATAAACAACTATCTATCAATTATTAGGGAAAATGAAATTCCTCTTGACATAAAATAGAAACTGTGTGTGTGCTTAGCAAGGTTACAGCTCTATTAAGTAACTTCCGTTTTTGCCTATGACTAAAGTTCAGTTTATGTCAAACTTGTATTTGGTGATATTAAGATATTGGGTCCTCAACTTTTTGAAGCACATTAACATTCAGTTTAATTCTCAGTTTAAAACAGTACAATGCTCACCAGTATAGCATGTACACAAGTTATTTGGAAAAAAATTTCATCTCTGACTTCTTGAAAAGGATGTGCCAAAATACAAAATAATCAGATACACAACTTGAATGTTGGAAAGTTCTGGTCCAATTCTATATTTACAGCTGCACAAAACGAAGAGGCCCAATTTCATACTTTATAAAAAGAAATGGGCTGGGTAATGAAAGCAAAATGACTAAATCAGCAAGGTATCCCACTGGAGCTATATTCTATGTTTTTCTGAACTGTGCCATGTGGACGTGTTCTGTTAATAATTGGTTTAATATACAGTGCTGGAGCTGCATTCCAGAAATGATTGCTGAGAAAACATTGCTTCTGTTGTCTATTAGTTTTGCCAGAACAAATAGAGATGCAGATTGATTTGAATTTATGATGTGTATTAGTATTTGTTCCTCCTGATAGCAAAATAGATATTTGGAATAAATAAGAGACTGCATTCATTCTCTCAGTTATTTTATGAGAGTAAAAGAAGTTTAAAAGGTGCTGGCTAGTCCATAAAGTAAGGAGACAAAAAGCTGTGCTATCAAACACAAAAGGATCCCTTCAGCCTCTACCACCTCTTCCCAAGCCCTGAAACTGAAAACTGAAGAAATCTGGGCAGTCCAGCAGAACTTAATTGATCCCATTGCACTTGCTTTGTGCTGCATCAGGCTACTGTAGAACAAGAATAACTTTTCATAACATTTGAATACCTTCCAAATGTCAATATAAAGAAACTGCATTTTCTAGCTAAGTATATAAAATCCAAATCGTGGTTCTTTTATTAGAAATATTATTCACAGTACTTGCTTGTTAAGTTCCACGTGTATCCAGCCTGATGTGTTGCTAAAGGACACAGAATGATTCACACAGGCACATCTCGATGGTATGACAGGAAAGAAAAGGCCCTTTATTTTTCTGACTCCAGTATTTATAGATTCTTGACAATGACCAGGGATTGGATAATGAGGTTACCACCTTCCCAAGCACACTGGTCATGCGAAATGTCCATCAAAAGGTGTTTCTTAGAAGGAATGTGCAAACATCTATGTTTACAATTACTTTCCTGGGAAAATAGCTGCAACTATGAAAAACAAGATCAGAAGGCTTAATTTTCAGGGTGACACTGACCCACCAACTTATGTGGTATTGGAACTTGGTATGGTGACCACAATCTGATATGTCCACAGCATGATGTGAATCATATACCAAGACTGAGTCTCTATGGGAGCTTTACATTTTTTTTCATTGATGTTTTTATCACCAACTAACATTCATTCTATTATACTTTTGAAAATAAATAGTATTTACACATTGCAGCTCTGTAAATAATAAAATAATCTTTCTTTATTACCTATCAACTTAATTGTCAGACCAACAAAAATAGCACTGCTAAAGTTATATTTCTTGCTTGATAGGCAGGATATTTTCCCTTGTGCCAAATCATTCAAGACTGGAAATTTTTATTTCTTTGTAATTGAAAAAAGAAAAAAAAAAAATTGTTCATTCTGATGTTCCAGAATATGAATGAAATCTATCATTATGTATGTGAGAGATTTCTTCATTCCCCTCTGTTTTCCAAAACTTGAATGCTTCCTCTGTGCCACCACTGTAGTTCTTGCCCTCTGGCAACAAGATCAAAAGGCAAGTGAAATAAAAGGGAATAGAACAAAAATAAAGAATACAAAAGAAAGATGAACTGGGAGAAGAGTAGAAGAAATATTAAAGAAAAGAAAGATAAGAGAGATGACAGATGTAAAGCTGACATAGATAACACAGCTATGAATGTTTTTGTGCAACTTTCATGGAGCAAACCAAAAGAGTTTAGTTCAACTTACTTGAAATTCTGTGTGCATTTATTGATTCAGTAGTGTGAAAGTAGTCAAATGCTCATTATTTGCCAATAAAGATCACATTCACTGTGCAGGAAAGTCACAGACTAGTTTTTCAAGGAACAATGTACTAATCTGGCACTAAAAAGTAGAAGTTTCAAGGAGCCTCCCTCTAACCATCTGTCTGTCTTGGGATACAAATATTTGAGATGAATGGGCTCTGTGGAGAAAGAGACAGCATGGAAGGGATAATTAGAAGTAGTTTGCTGATGCCAAGTGCTGCAGTGAATGTGTCACTGAAGAACACTGCATCTTCCCGAGGGAGCAAAATGGGAGGGTTCAGGCACATGTCCAGCCCAAGGAGCTGACCTCCTGGCCTGTGGAAATGCAGATGTGGGGTGCGTTCAGCACAGAGCCAGGCTCACTGCAACATCTAAGTGCCTGCTTTGGGACACAGAGCTTTCTCAAAGCCTGGGACCAGTGCAATTAAAGCAGTGCAATAACTACTCCTGGTAGTGTCCCTGTGTATTCAGAGCTCTCTTGTTTTACCAGCCTGCTTTCTTTCGGTGGTAGAATCAGTGGGTTTTGTTCTGTACCGTGCAGTTGAGCATACACGATGATTTTAGTGGGAAAGAAGGGATGGTGCACAGTCCACAGGAGGGAGCAGTCACTCTTTCAACCAGTGGCTGATTGATCCAACGTGCCCCAGTAAAACAGGGATGCTCTTGGGATATTCAGGCTGAATGCAAAGTCTGCACCGTGGGAGACCTCTTTTTGAGCTTTTTTCAAATTTATTTCCTACATGGTTTTTCAAGGATCAGTCACAGCCTAACCCTGTGGAGAGACATGAACTAATAGTTTTTACCTTCTGGATATCACTCAAGGAGTTTGGGAGACCTTCTCAGCTATGCTTATATCCTTATTTTCCTTGTACTGCTGTTCAGAAGTTCAGCCTCAGCTATTCCAGCTCTGCTCTGCTGTTGAGACTGCTCAGAGATAAATTCACTTCACTAGAGAGGTGGTTCAGGTAAATCCAGAAGCAAACTCCAGAATGAGTAGATTTACTGGCAATAGCAGGGTTAAAATAGCATGACTGTTGTTTTTCCAATTTTCATGTGGACCAATTTGGGTGGTCACTGTTGGCTTCTTAACAGAAGTGAGCATTGTAGTGCTTTCTACTGTTAATTCTGGACAATGCTTTGCAAACTTCTTTTTCTCACTCAAGAGAAAAAGAGGCTCAAGAGGGGAAAGGGAATTAAATAATTAGGGTGTTTGAGGTCATAAAGGACATAAAGAAATCTGTGTGTTGAGACTTGACTATCTTTCATGAGCAATCCTACAAAATGGCCCTATTTCAAAACCAAATCCAGAACAGTTGTAACAGTATTACATCAGCATTTGAATATAAGATATAAAGACAAGATAACATAAAATTTGCAAGAAACTTGATAACCCTGCTGGATAATAATCCTGCCTTGGAAAGGGGACTAAGTTAAGGTTTTGAGGCCCACTTTAAATTGGTTTTGCAGAAACAAAAGAAGTGCAGAGTTTGAAAGTTCTTTAACTGCACCTATAAAATTAGTATTTTATAATGCAGAAAACAATTTGTATTGATCTGCCAGTGTATGTTTATTAAAAGTAAAATGTGCTTTTAGATGTATGTCCACAGGGACTTTCTCTGGCAAGCACAATAAATTGTGCCATGGATACTATATGAATTTTTCTTTTAAAAATAATATATTGTGAGTTTCCTAGAAAAAAGGCTTTTTTTTTTTTTTTTTTTACTTTACATTCCTGTCTCTTCAGTAGTGTGCTGTGGCAAAACATGGATGTAAACATCCTTACACAGTGTATGCCTTGCATCTGTTGTGAATTGACAGCTCTTAATTGTTTATTCACTTATTTGGACTCTTAGTTTGTGGGGGATTTTTTGTTTGTTTTATTGATGCTGGTTTTTTGTTTTTTGTTTTTTTTTTTAAATTGTCTTGGGTTTGCATGGCTTGGTTTTTGGGAGTGTGAGGGCCATAGAGGGGGCCTCTGTGAGAAGTATGGTACAGCAGGGATGGGGCTCCTCTCCCTCAGCAGCAGAGAAACCAGGATGGACTGACCATAACCCCCATTCCCTGTCCTTCTGCACTGTCAGTGGGAAGGAGGGAGGGATTGGAGGGGGAAAGGTGCTTTTAAGGGCTTATTTTAATTCTCATTACCCTGCTTTGATTTTGTTGGTAATAAATTCACTTTATATCTCCAAGTGGGGCCTGGTTTTGCCCTTGATGGTAATTGATGAGTGTTTTCTCACAGACCTTAACTCATGAACCCTTCAGTATATGTTGTCTCCTCTGTCAAGTTTCAGAGGAGGGTGAGTGAGAAGCTTTTTTTGTGGGTGCCTGGCATCCAGTCAGTGTCAAGCCACAACACTTAAGTAGAAAGGGAAAAATTACTTTGGCTGTGCTATCAGAACCCATCAATAACTTCACACATTGCAAGAACTTGTCATTCTCTCCTCCCTCTCCACCACCACCACTTTCATCCCTTCTCTAAGGATATGATTCCCTCTGCATTTGTAGAAATTTGTAGTGTTTTGTGGGAAGTAAATCCAGTCACACAGGCAGGAGCAAATCCAACAGTTTCATTGGCAGAGCCCCAGTAAGCCTGTACTACATTTGCAGCAGCTGTTGGAGCATTAGTGATTTCTACCCAAAATTCTGGGTCTTGAGCTGTATTTCATTACCTTAAAACAGTACTGTGTGCACTGCCTGTCATTATATTCTGGTGAAAAATAAAGTACATAATAGCAACTACAGAGAGATATTATCCTGCATCAGAATCTACAGTGGAATCCATCCACTTTTTCAAGCATAGTGCAGTATTTGAGGGAAAAGCTTTTGTCCAACTTTTCCCTCTATCATCTTGAAAACAGGGAGCTGATAATGGCAGTTAACCAAAGTCACTGCCCCTTCTTCCATAGTGTCACCTGTTCTTGGATCAAACTGAGAACAGGCTGCTGTGGTTTCCTTTGCCAGGGACAGCAGTTCAGGGCATTCAGATTCTGATGTAACTTGCCGATTTTTAGAAATGTAGAAAAGGGCTTGTTGCACATTTTTTAATTTACTGTGTTTATAACAACACAATGTTGCATAGAATTTTGGCAGCTCTGTCCCCACAGATAGCCCAGGTAAGTATTTACAGGTATAGCAATGGGAACCCTGATATGAATTCCCAAGGGGACTCAACACCCTGTGAAGCACATGACTTCTGGTATAGCAGATGGGATGCTTGGGATGTTTTGAAGTATTATAACCATCTCAAAACCTGGTTGTTTTATTCTGATGGTTATTAGCTGTCTTCAGGAACGGGCCATGCTCACCAGTGTCACATTTTACCAATGGCTCTGCAAATCGTGCTACTCCTCCTCCAAACTGACACATTTCAAATATATCTAATGTTACTTCTGTGTTTATTTTCCCCATCCCTTGACACATTGTAGTCTATTTACTGGCAGATCCTTCCTTTTCCATTCAAGGTTAGACAAAAATGAGAGAAGCAGTTTTGACATCTTGCTCTTTGCAACCTGAATTGTTGTTTATTAGATAATATGGGAACTTGAACTGGTGTGGCAAATGAAAGTTTTCACTTTGACACTTTTGATACTTCTCTTTCTTTACACACTCTTTTCCACAGAAATAGGCCATATTATTTTTTAGTCCATATGGCTGCAAAGTAAAACTGTGTAGGCTTTTGTCAAGATAGCTGTAGTTCTTGGGAGAGATGTGTAGCCCAAAGTTTCCTTGACATCTGTTAAAAGAGAGAATTTTCCAAGACTTCTTAATAACTCATAAAGGAAGTTTTTCGTTAGCTCCTTCCCCCTTCCCACCCCACCCCCCCCCCCCCCCCAGCCTGATTTTCCAGTTCAGCAAATCAATGTGCAGGACATACTAATTTCTCACCAGTTTTATACACCAGGTCTCATCTGTACCCAGCTTCTGTGTTGTCTACAGTCACATCATTAAGTCAAGTTTGGGTACTTGATGGCCAGCACAGGGTAATTAATACCATATCCCAGGAAGGCAGCTTCATCTGTTATTTGCTACTGGTTTTACTGAGACCTGTTTCTGTCACCTTAATACATTAATCTGTTACTTATTGGCTAATAAGAAGCTGAACCCAGTTTCCTGAACTGGTGAATTCTGTGACTTCATTTGAGGTAATTTACATCTAAGGCTCTTAGTGTCTGAGAACAAATTAGTGTTCAGGTTTTTAACCTTGCTTTGAGGGTGTTAATTTTAGGAGTTAGACTGGTTAGATTAGGTTTGAACAGCCAGACCAATGTCTTGGTGTAAGCACCAGAGGCTCTTGCAGAGCACTGCTGGAGGTGCTGTCATCATTATGGCTCACCCTTCAAAGCAGTGCCTGATTGCTAGGAGGGAAATGACAGAACCTACAGAAACTGAAGTTACTTGCTGTGAACAGTGTAAGTGGCAGCAGAGATGCTTAAGCAGCACAGAGCACAGCCAGTGAAAAATATGAGGTAGCACTTACTACAATTTAAACATATTTTATGTAAGTCCTGCTATAGCATTTACACTGCTCTTGAGAAGATAGATCAGTCTCAGGAGAGGGACAAAAAATATTTGGGTCACAGAAGAAACATACTGAAATTCTAATTATGGAAGATCATACTGTTCTCCTCTGGACTCCATCTAGAAGAAAAACATTTTCATTATTTGGCTATCTCACTGGTATTCATTCCCCATTGCAGTTTGGGGTAAACATTTTGGTGGCTCCTGATGGAATCAGGATCTCAGCTCTGCATTAGGTGGTGAAAACAAGTCCCAGTAAAGAGACCTGTTAACAGGATAAAACCAGGAAGAGTTCATGTCAGTGTTTTAGCCAGGTAGTACATGAGGGTAGATACAGAGAGGTGGAGCTGGGTTTAGTCAGTTTATACCTCAGGTATCTGGCACATGATGCATCTGGGACTGGGTTTCCTGCACGGTGTCTGTGCTCCATGACAGCAGTGCTCATGGAGACAGTTCACTTATTGCCACTTTATGTTCAGGAGTGCCCTGAGGGCTGTTTCAGGAGGTGCATGACTGAGGTGTAGTTTCTTGTCTGCAAAAAACCCCAGATGATAAGAATTTCCCTGAATTATTAATTAAAATTAACAGACTTTCTCAGGGATCTTACTATGTGATACAAGAAAGATTACATAAAGTCCTTTGTTTCAAATTTTCTAAAATAAAAAACCCAACACAGATTCATCTCAATAGGAATTATTATTCTTCCCATCTGTGCTCTAGGCAACCATATGATCTGCCTATGGGACTGCCTGCATTAGCAGAGAATAATCAAAGTTATGCAGGGATCAAACCCAAAGATGTACTTTGAGAAAAATGCTATCAGCATTGGCATGTTCTGGAAAGTTTCAGCAAATGTTGAAAACAGTCCAACAAGCAAAAACCCTACAAAAGTACAAACATAAAAATACAATTGCCAGCTGCAAAAATTCTGGCTCCTTTCCTCTCCTCTTATTTACCATAGCCTCATTAAGCACATTAATTGGATGACTCCAAAAGCACTTTTTCTGTAGGGCTGACTGGCACAAATTTGCAATGTGCTCCAAGAGCTCCTGGTGAACCTCTATCAGAAAGAAATAATTCTATTGAATAAACAAAAGAAAGTTACCAAGAAATAACTGTACATGTGACAGGAGAGTTGAAACCTATTTGCTTGTCAGAAGATTGAGCGCTTTCTTTGGTGCTGAAAATTAAAATAGTAACTTCTCATTTTTCTCTTTACTTCTGTGGAAAGTAATGATTATGAGAGGACTGTGGCTAAAGGGAGTACTTTGGTAAATGTACAGAGTGCTGTGATACACTTAGGAATGAATAAAAAGGGTTTCCAACGCTTCAATTCCTTTCAGATTCTCTGTCATCTGCTAACAAATAGATATCCCAGCTTGGTCAGTTTTGAGTGTCCCTCTTCTTTCACTTGCTCTGATTATTTCTCCATCTAACTCCCATCTAGAGGTATGGCTTGTATCTTCCTGTCTGGCTCAAGGCCCCTCTTTACCATCTTCTGCACTGTCTGCAATGCACTTGTGTATTTGTCTTGTGCTGCGGAGGTGCTGGCAGTACAGGCACAG
Organism: Pseudopodoces humilis; assembly: GCF_049639895.1. NCBI lineage: Eukaryota > Metazoa > Chordata > Aves > Passeriformes > Paridae > Pseudopodoces > Pseudopodoces humilis. Next base: position 3,873,791 of record NC_142210.1, on the reverse strand, counting down.
TAAAGAGAAGAGCTGTAAAATCATAGCAGATGCAAATGGTGCAAGAAATGAACACAAGGTGTAATGACTTATTTGAGTTATATTCCACAGAAAGAGTGAACATTCTTTAATAAAGATATTTTTCCAGTTATTCTCAGTTTATACCTTTCCTTACTCCATAGAGAAGTGATGTATTGAGCCTTGCTTTAAAGGTAAAATAGGAACTGAAGGCATTGAACTGCCTGTGTTCAATTTAGTATTTCTAAATGCAGATTTACTGAATCAAGCAGCTGCTGTCTAGAGAGCCATGATATTTTATGCTACCTTTCAGGCCTTTGTCTTACAGAGAAAGAATAGTTATTTTCTAAAATAATAAATGAGCAACTGCTGCAACATGTAGAATGAATAAACACCCATGCATTTAACAATGTAGTAAATTGTGTTCTTGTCTTATACAACTGTGTTAATATTATAAACTACAGAGAATGGAGATAGAACGATTGAGTTAATAATGTGCTTAAAGGTGAAAAGCTAAAATAATTTATTCAGTGGAAAGGAAGGGCAAAGCTAATACTCCAGAAATATCAAAGATATTGTTTTTAATAAGAAATTATTTTAAAAATATCAGCAACCTAAAGACTAGATCACAAATAGTGGGTCTATACTCATCTGTTTTCAGGTTTGTTAATTTTCTTAAATACATATATTTAGACAGTATTTATGGTTTGGGGGTTTTTTTATTATTTTGGTTTGGTTTTCTTTATATCAAGGCATTTCTTTTGTATTAATATAAACTTTACTGCTCTGTAAAAGAGATTCCTTCAGCCCTATGGACAGATTTCATTGTGAGTCATTTGAAACAGGGAAAGATCCTAAACCTGAGACAAAGTTGAGTTGTGACTCTTCACAGAGACATATTAGTATTCCAGAGTAGAGGATGAGAGTGTTTTAGCTGTTTAGCTGAAATGGGTCTAGTTGTAGATGAAATAGGTTGGCTGTGTTTTTTTTGTCCTTTTACAGATTTGGCTGGATGAATGGATTCACCTAGTACCAGTCACAGTGTTCAGAATCAGCTGCAGTGCCAGGGTGAAACTTCATTTCAACACAAGGTTCCTCCTGTGAGATGCAATTATCTTTTTTATTATACTTTGAGACTTAATTTTAAATATTGTTGGAATCTAAAATAAAAGCCTCACTGAGCCCCTCAGAGAGAGAAAATAACTAAAACATATTAAATCATATAGATATAAAGTAAGAGTATAAGTTTTAGTTTTAAATAAGTTTTAATACAGGTTAAATGCCTTAAGAATCTGTGTTAGCTAGTGAAAAGCCCTAATACCTAGTTTAAAGTTCAGTAATGATATCCTTCACAGATTCAGCTTAGCCCTAGACACAATGAAAACATAGCTTGCATTCTTAGACTGAACAGATAGAACTACTCACATAAACAGATAATACCCTATATGGAGGATTTAGGTAAAAAAAACACTGCTTTCAAATGTTAGAATTAAGCTTAGATTGGTATAGAAAGAATGTTTTAGAATCATGTTTTTAGCTGATTGGATAATTAATGAATTTAATCCCCAGTGCTGGAAATCACATACTCACACACATGCACCCAAAGAAGAACAACAGCACCACCATCATCATCATCACCAAAAAGAAGAACTACTGCAACTGCTTCTGCAGCCCAGATCATAGAAACTCTATGCTGGCAAGCTGCTGCCCAGAGCACCAGGACTTTGTACCAGAGAGAAGCTGCTGCTCAGAATTCAGGACTTTATGTCAAAAGCTTTTAGCATGGACTTTAACTCTCTAAACTCTTTGCCTTTGAGACTGATGTATTCCTAATAGAACATCTTTATAGCAACCAATAACTGCTCTTGTCTCCTTGAGACCTGGTAATCCCCATGGAAACTTGACATTTTTTTTTTTGTTTGGCTGGTTGGCCATTCTTGTCTGTTACCTGCAGTTTAGAGAACCTGAGTGTAGTGGTTTAGATTTTCCAATTTTTTGTTTCCCAGCCAATGCACCAAATAATGTGGTGGGCTTAGCACTGACTAAAATCACCAATGCACTTACTCATTTCTTGCTGTGAGATATGCATTAGGAGGGGGCCAAAACAGGCTCAAACCTTAAAAGGTATAAAGCAACTTTATTAACAGAACTAAAAGAATAAGGAGAATCAGAATAAAACCTTCAGGACACTTTTCCTCCCCCTGCCCAGCTTCTTTCCTTTCCCAACTGACAACGTAAATACAAAACCTGGGATGTTAAATCAGTTACCAACTATAGAATAGTCTTTCATCAGTTCTTGTAAGGAGAGGAGTTTTCTCTTGCTGTGCCATGGAGATTTCTCCACAAGAAACAGTTTTCTCATGGATTTTCATTTTCATGAATAGCAGCTGCCCACAATAAGTTCTTCAATCGTGAAATTCCTCCCATTTTTGCAGCCCTCCTAGAGGTTTGTCCATGGGCCATAAACTCATGGGGTATTATTAATGGGGTATTATGGGGTATATCATGGCGTATTATAAGGATGAGCTGTTCAAAGACAAAGGTTCTCTCCATCTGTCTCTGTGATCATCTCTGGGAACAGAGGTTTTCTTCTTTCCCTGGGGGCAAAGGGTTTTCATCAACTCATCTCTGTCCAAGCGTCTCATGGGATCACAGCTACTTCAACATCTGCTTGGCTTCATCAATGGATGCTTGTGCTCAGATCTAGTTTGAATGCTTCATCCCCCCCATACTCTCTCATGAATTAAATGGGATATTTCAGTGTATCATTGTCCATCTCCATGGCCCTACCAAAAGAGCTTTCAGCCCCATTCGGCATCTCCTCATTCTCCTTCCATCAGAGGCTTAACGCTGTCTTTACTGACCTTGGTGTCTTCACGTTGTCTTTCTATGTGTCATCACACTTTTTCTCTCCCTGGAGAGATGATTAAGGTCTGCAGGTCTCATCTGTGTAGTGAAAGATTCAGTATCTCCCCCAGGCCTGCAGATGGTCATAGGCAGTGGCCAGACAGTCATGGTGTTGGATTGCAGGCCATGCTGTGCCCCTCCCTTCGCCCAACAGCCACTGAGGGGACTCGGCAGACCTGGCTCGGCCTGGAGCCGTGGGTGCAGGCCAGGGTTGGGGTTTAGTGTCGGTGAGATGTCAGCAGCCATGGCCCAGCCCAGTCTGGGCCGGGACCCTGCAGTCTCCATCCCCGCCCAGAAGCTGCTGGGCTCCGGCCTGGCCTCCCCCAGGCTGCACCGGCTGTGAGGGGGTACGGACCCCTCACCATAGCTCCGTTCCCTTCTGAACCAGAAGCCAAGAGACAGATTTCCTGGGCTTGCTGTTTTTAAAATGTGGATCTCACTGAGGAGGATATGATTTCTAAATGGTTCAAAATGTTGGCAGTTCTCAGAACTAGACACCTACTGGCCTTTTGCAGGAACAGAGGAAGCTTCCTGAAGCTTCTCTCAGAAAACTCATTTCTGTGGGTGGTTTCTTCCTTCTTCACCAAATATCAATCAATGTGGAACCACCACACTGAGACAGAAGAGAGCAACCTAAATAGCCCTGGCAGCAAATGAAATTACAGCCTATTGAAAAGGTCAAAGCAGTGCTGCTCACAATGGTAATCTACAGAATACATGAGGCTTTCCATTTCAAATACATAATTTCTCTGTCAGAAATTGCAAAAGAGCACAGCAGATGACAAGAAATGAATCCATAACTGTTTGAATGAGGTTGGCAAGCACTTAGACATAAAATGTTCCAGATAAAAAAATAGCCATTTGTACATTATTCTCAACAGCTGCACTTGAATTCCAGGGAGAGCTGGTTCCCCACCTGTATATTGCTCTTCTCTTCAGTGTAACAGCCTTTCTCCCATTTTGCAGTGAATACTGGGGTAAATCATAAAATATGTATGCAGCAAGGGTGTTTTAAAAGTGTAAATTGTTCCAGAAACATAGGTAGCATTCACAGTGGAACATCAGTCAGGGCAAATGGTGAACTGTTTGTTGCTGCAAGGAAAAGAGGACAGCCCGATCTCTGCTGCCAGAGCTAATGGATGGAAGCAGATCCCACAGACTAAGCTCTGATGCTGACTGACCCTGTCATTTTAGTTGGCTCTCTGTCCCATGTGACATTTGGTGTTGGTGTTACTTTGCAGCTCATATTTCCCTGGCTGGTGGAAACACAGGAGGTGTAAAATGTCATTTGCTTTTGGGGATACTCTACAAAGAGGAAGCAATCAGGTCAGGGAAACAGCATGAGCCAAATTGTCATAGGGAGAGAGACAAGAAGCAGTGCTGAGCGGTCCTGTCACAAGCCATGATGCCTTTACAGTGTGCAGAATTTTCTGAGACAGTGAATTGAAAGATGTTGGCCAGTAGGGATTACTAACTTTTAAAATATGTAGTGAAAACTCTGTGCAAGGCGAGCTCTCCTTCCAGTGCTGTGGAAGGCAGGAGGACAGAGTGCCCCTGCACTGCAGGAGTAATTGGCAAACCCTGGTGCTTAAAATGAAGTGGTGCCTTTGAAGCCAAGCACACCAAAGAATATCTTTGCATTTAATTAATCTCATCAGTCTTGACTCCAACTGTCAAAATTTTGCTGTCAGTGGGAATATGCTTTTCAGTTTACTTAATAGTGATGGAAAGAAGGCAATGATAGGTTGTGTTTATCATCCTTATTGTTTGCTAATTGCTTATTTGGGAAGCAATTCCTTTTGTGGGGCACAGGCTTGTGCAAGGCAGTTAAAGTGTCCTGGTGCTGCTTGTCCTCAGTGCGTGATGGAGCAATGCTGGACATATCCAGCACCCAAAAAACTGACTTTTAAAGCAGGCATCTTTTAAAGCAGGCATCTGGAGGTTGAGGGGTGATGGCAGCTGTTAGGCCACAATGCTTTCCTCAGGGAAACACTTTCATGTTGTTTCTTTTCCTAATAAAAACTTCATCTTTATCTGTTCTGCATTAAAATTCTGCATTTTAATGATGAAATACCAATTAATATATTGAGATGTCAGAAGTGTATTCACCATTCAAGCATACTTAATCACTGCAAGTGCTTGAGTTTTGAATTTCATAATGCAATATTGGTTAGGTACCTCAAATGCTTCTTTCTCATTGCTGCTTTTGGTGCCTACAGTTCCCCAAACTGCTTGCAATTCATCAGTGGTGTCTGAAAAAAGGTTTTATCAGAATTCTGCCAGAACTTCCTAATTAGGTGTAATTAAAATGTCCCACAGTGATAACTAAGTTAAAAATGTTCTTTTGTAAGCAACAGAACAAATGAAGCTTGGTTTTCTGACAATTTATCCTACATGCCTATGGAAGTAGCTTCATTTCTTCGTAAGTCCCTCCGTTAAATTCCTGTGTTGTCCACCCTTTTTCATTTCCCCAGGATGTACCCTGAAGCTCCAGTGATGCTCTGCTCCTCTCCAGGGCTATGCATGCACTCACAGCCCAGCAAGCAAATGCAATCCAACAGCTCCTCTTACACTGCACATTCCTTCCCTTTTTCTATCTGCACATCCTCATAAAACTCAAAAATTCCCATCCCCAGCCTGAAAACCAAGAGCACCCCCTCACCCCAAAAAGCAGTCCCAAACCTCAAACTGGTCAAAATTCTTTCTGCCTTTGAGATCTCTTTCAAAGTTTGTGATTTGGCCAGTAAATTAGGAATGCGTGAAAGTGTGAAAGATGAACAGATGATGTGACTGTGTAAGTCTGCTTTCATTAGGAAAACAGGGCTGGAAATTCTGGTAGAGCCACACTGGTAGCTGACACTGCCTGGACCTGCTGTCACACAGCCTGCTCTGCTTTAACAGATGATGGATCTCCCATGCCCCTGGCTGTGATGCAGCCTGTCAGAACCCTTTTGTGAAGAACAAGGGAAACATATTGATTTTTTTTATTTTAAGTAGAAGCAAAACAATTTTCAAAATTCTGTTTGAAGTATGTATGCCCTGCCATACCTTTCCTGGAACCTTGCTTTCTGTGAATGTTTGGGCATTGTTCACAGAAAACAAAGAGGTGTGGTACAAATGTCAGACTGCCACTGTTTGTAACTTGGAAAAACAGTCATTAAAAAAAAAATTACTGTGTTGGGTTCAAGGTTCACTAAGGTATTCTGAATATTTTGTTTGAAATTTCAAAAGAACAAAACAAAAATAAACATTTGAGTGGGCCAAGAACTTCTGGTAACACCATTTTTCAAGGAATGTCATAGTATGAAAATGGGGTGTATATTTAAGAGGTAGTTATATTTGTATCTATGTATCTGCTTTTTAAAATTTTTTCTTTTTTGAAAATCATAAATCTACTTAGCAGTACTTTTTTTCCTAGGTTTTTGTTGTTACTTCAGTTTCTCTGAATTGCACAGATCCAATCTTGTGTAAGTCAAGCAGTGCTCTTTTAAGAGAGTTGTCTTAGAATGACATCTGGGAGCCTTCATTTAACTACAGGATCAGGTACTTCTTTTATGCTCTTTATCTTTTGGCCTTCTCACCCCTGATCCACCTCTTTTGCCTTTGAGAATCTGCAATAGAGTGCCCCATCTTTACTTGCTGACCTCTTATCCAAATTACCATCCAGTTTCATATTTATATCTCTGAAAGTTCATAGCATCTAAAAGTAGATGAGAACAATCCTTTACAGTAATGCTACTGTTCTGAATTGAAGACGTGATTGTGACTTAATTATTATTATTATTATTATTATTATACAGATAAACACTGCTGTCTAACCTGTAAGTACTTCATATAGGTCATCTTTACTCACCTTATATCACCCTACACTAGTTGTTTTTAAAAAAAAGTTCTGCCTCTGATGTCTATGAATCATATCTTACATAATTTGTGTTATGTATAGAGCCCCTCTGCCATTTCTTCTGCTGATAATTTCATATCTCAGCACCTTAATGTGAGGTAGGTTGGAAAGACAGAGCAAAAAGTTCTTCCACACAGGTATGAAAATTTTTATCTCCCCATAGCTTTATTTTTATTAGTTTTTTTAAATCTTTTCTCCTTATGTTTCTGTATGTCCGCAGCAGTACCAAATAATAACGATAAATAAGGTAGGCTCAGACAGTACTCCACATCAGGAATGTAGGCACTAAACTCCTGAACTATTGTCTGTCTCTGTGCACAGGCACAGGAGGCCACAGTACCTCTTCCTAAATATTTTTTGGTGTGTAGTTCTTCCCCTGCCATAAAGGTTAAGCCATTGTTCTCTTATTCCTTAGAGATGCTTTTTAGTCAGCCCTCCTGGATGAGGAAAAAAATAAAGTGGAGGTTGAAATGTATGAGTGGAGTTAGTGTATTATATTTGAAGCATAACTCTAGCCTGATATTGAGTGTAATGTATTACTAGAAGCAGAGATAATTTAAAGGTGGTCCTTTTAACACAACTGAAATGACTCTGTTGACTCTTCCACTGTCTTTACTCCCTATCAAAATTTTGTAGAAGGGGTACCTGTGAGTCACCAAAGGATGATTCCCCACCACTGGATTTAGTTTCTCTACTGAGAAAACTCTAATTTCAGCACGCAAGGGAAGGGAAGAAATTGTCAAGTCTTATCCCTAGTGATAGCACTATCTTCTTCTTTGGTTTTGCACAAGGAATTCTCTCTGCTTTTACAAGGCACACAATGATTCATTGACTGATCAGATCATGGACTGGGCTGATTTGAGCAGATAATGCTAATAACTGCATTAAGCCCTGAAGATGAAAGCAGAATTTAGGCTGGTGTTTGCAGAGAACTCAAACACATGATGCAGTGACCTGCTTGTGTGTTGCTTTGATTATGTCTGAGTTACAGGGGCTGTGTGAGGTGCAGAAGCGATGAAAGTGCTTCTCCTGGTGAGGTTTGGATTCTGTTTAGCCAGGACTGTGAGAAGTACTGCAGAGTAGTTGAACAAGTGTGGTGGCATTTTTATTTCCAGATTGAACTTCTGATTGTATTGATTAGGTCCTGATTCAATAACACAGCTCCTGAGGATATAATTACATTTTATTTTATTTTAAGCCCCCACCCCAAACCCTCCACCCTCCCTGAGCTCCCTGAGTTTTTTAGTGTACGTAGCAAGTGATTTCTTAGATTGCAAAGGGGAGGGGGAAAATCACAGAATAATTGTGCCATGCAGAGGAAGTGAAAAATCAGCTGCTGGCTGCAATGAAATGTCAGCATACTTTGGGAGCACCACAGCCCCAAACAGTGAGACCACCTCCAAAAATATAAAGAAATAAGAGTGATTGTAGAAAAACTTGGTGCCAATTACTGTTTATAAAGCAGTAATTTGTCTGGATTAGAAAACACATTTAATGAGCTACAGTTATGAAATAAAAAGGGAATTCTGTATCAATGTGAACCTAAATCCTTAGGATAAAAAGAAAATTAATTAAATGCCTATATGGTTTCCAAGGATAGTCCCTGAAGTTAATGTGTCATTTTTTAGTCTAAATTGCAGCAGCAAACTGCAAGAAGCATTTTCAAACTCAAGTCATTGTGATATTACAGATAAAATGTAAGAAATTGCAGAATGGGTCTGGATATTTAGTGAAGGATCACTGCATCAAACAGGAAGGTATCTGGGAAAGGGCAAGGAAGAGAAAGCTTGGAGGGGTTGTAGCAATTCATTCATTCTTCTGGACACCCTCCTTGCTAAGAATTCAGTTTAAAATTTGGTATGCTCACTTTTAATGATGCTTGCCTTTGATGCTTAAATTAGGGATGGGCTGTGTACATGAATCTGCCTTTAATTTGGATGGGGAATCACACTTTGGAAAAGAATAGCCTCATTATCTCTGGTGCTTTTGTTTCAGAGTCTGCCAGCTGATTTGCTCTCAGATACAGCTAAATTAGAAGATGTGCTCAAAGGGTTCACCTGATGTGCCACAACCATTAATGGGCACTCAGGTTATAAATATTCCAAAATAAAATCCCTAAGCCACATGTAGTCTGGGTACTGCATTCTCAGCATCAAGAGCTCACCTTCTACAGAGATCTGCACTTAAGTTCTCCAACTGACACTGGAGACCTGGCAATGAATTTGAAGTTTGTGAAAATGGCATGAGGGAAATGGATCTCTTTTTCTCTCAATAGAATATTTTCTTTCAGAGATTTTTAGTCTTTTTCAGTCATGAAAAATATAGACATCCCCACGAAAGAAAAACCTCTGTGCATTCAACAGTGGAATTCAACAGGAGCTCTTTTTGTTAAGTTCCAAACTGGCTCAACTTCGCCTGAATTTGCACAAAATTATATACACTAAGTTGTTTATACCTGCTTTTAATGAGCTTTAGATATTTGAAGTACACATATACATTAGGAATTGTAACTTCTGGAAGAGGAGATCTGATAAGAATAGCTGTGCTACTTCAGTGAACAAAGGGAAAAGAGTTCTCAATTTATTTTCTGATTAAAATGTGAATTTTTTCTTCATTTTTTCAGATGTTGACAATTTCAGATCAGAGTTATGTCACTGAGCTTTCCCACTCTGTGTCACAAAACAATCAGGTTTGTGGGGATCAGAAGCACAGAAAATAGCCCCTTATCTGAGCTGCCTGGCTCTGATACCTAAGAGAGCACTGAGTTTAGCATAACACTATGAAGACAGCTTTTAAAGTTAAGTAGAGAAACTGGGAATGTGAGTGTGTAAGTCAGATAGAGTTTTCTTAAGTCACTGGGTGAGAAAGAGTTTAGGATTTAAGCTGTATTAGAGAATAAGAGACAAGACAGAGGATTTAGAGCATTGTCCCTTTCTTCTTCTTCTTCCTTCTTAATCCTCTTCTTCCAAGGGTTTTTGGGTAATAATGAGGGATTGGACAAAGAAATCCGCAGCGCAGCACACAGGTGTTGGGTCATTGAGTCACTAAGAAAAGTAATTTAATTGGCATTTGATTATTGGACAAATAGACATATAAAAGATCTTGGAGGGATTCTTCTTTCTCCATTTTGCACTTTCCTATCTTAGTGTATGTAGCTCCTTGTGTTCTGTGTATACGTAACATAGATAAGGAAAGAATAAACAACTGAGCCTGAACACAAGAAATCAGCCTCTCTCTCTGGTCAATCTGAGTCCTGAGGAAAAGAACCCAGCCACCAGTATCACTGTTCTCAATATTTTACTGGGTATGCAAAGCCCTCCTCTATGAATCAGAACTGAAAAGACTAAGGCAGAGTGGTGTCTACTCTCCTTCCCACAATTATTCCATGAAAGACAGAATTTACCTAATAGTCATTATTCACATTGCCTGAATGAACTAACACTACTTCTACTGAAGTTACAATAAATGAATCACAGAATATTTTGAGTTGGAAGGACACCCAAGGATTATTGAGTCCAACTCTCAAGTGGATGGCCCATAGGGGGACCAAACCCACCAGCTTGTATCTAAGGAGTTTTTGTAGGAAACATGATCACATTAATTAAAGGGACATACATAAACACGTTAGTAGAGCTAATCTGCCTCCTAACTGGGCCTCCTTCTTCACAGTGGTTCCAAACCTCTTTCTTGTGAGGATTTTTTAGTTTTGTTTTCTTGTCTTGTTAATCCCACGGAGACAGAAATGCACACAAGAGAACTATTGCAAAACAGAATTTTGCCATCTGGTCCAGCCCAGCAAATCCATTTGTAGCACAGTGTGCTGACACTTGCAGGAGCTTTGCTTGAGCTAAATTTAGTGGTGTTGTAAATGGTATGACATGCCAGTAAATCAGTGCAAATCAGCATGAAGGCAATTTAGATACTAGAAAGTGTGGGTTATAATAGGAAAGGATCCAATTTAGGTATGCAATATAATGGAATGTCAATCAGCTGATCACTACTATAAATTATGAATTTAGGCTCTAAAGTCAATATGGAAGGCTGCATATAATGCCATTCAACTTAAAACAAAGCTTTTTTCATACAAAACTCCCAAAAGCTCTATAGAAACAAAAGAGGAAGACTATTTTTAATGATGACCACAATTACAATCACAAAGCAAGGGAACTCAAAGGGAACTGGATGCATGGTGTAGAAGCATGTGAAAGAGCAGGGAAGCCTTATTATGTATGTTATTTTTAAAACTAAGCAGTTAGTTTGACTTTACTAATCTGCTGATGAATTCTGCTTTTCATTTCCTTTTGAGAACTGTCCCACAATACTGCTTTATGCTCGTAATTTCCCTAATTAAACCTGTTGCTTTTGTAGCTACACTTAAACTAAAAAATAAAATAAAATAAAATAAAATAAAATGAAATGAAATGAAATGAAATGAAATGAAATGAAATGAAATGAAATGAAATGAAATGAAATAAAATAAAATGAAATGAAATGAAATAAAATAAAATAAAATAAAATAAAATAAAATAAAATAAAATAAAATAAAATAAAATAAAATAAAATAAAAATTGAATTGACCAGATTAAGCACACAGCATATTAGGGTTCAAACCAAAGATTTGAGATTCTGCAAAAGGTGGCACCTTTAGCAAATTGCCAGGTAGGTACTCTGTTTATAACAAGATGATGGAAGAGGAACACGGTCAAAGCCAAATAACAGCAGGGTTCCATCTCAGATGTCACTGTAATGTCTGCCTAGGTATGTAGTCAAAAAGACCGATTCATTTTTGGCATTTAGCTCTTCTGTGTGAAAGGTCTGTGTGATAATTCATGATAAATGAGGCTGAGGTTTAACAAATGATCACCACAAGGGAAAACACAATTTTGTGAGTCAGAGCCCAGCAGCAGGTAAAGGTCAAGGAGAAAATGTGCTTTATTCTGAGAGCTTTTCATGAGCTGCCTCAAAAGCTGCTAGTCTGCTGTGGTTCAATCATATGATATCTTATGCATCTTGCCCTACTCTGTCATCCTATTGTGACTGAAGGTGCTTTAAGCCACAGGTATTTTGTAGAGAAAAAGTGGAGTTGTTGCACAGCTAAAGAAGCATTGCTGCTTAGGAAAAAAAACCAAAACAGCAAAAAAATAGTAAGAAAAGTGTAGTTTCTTTTGGCACCACCTGGTTTCTTGTAAGTCTAAATGAAAAGTGAGAAGGGCAGCACAGAAGAGCAGTACAGTGAAGGCACTGCTGCAGGGTGGCTGACACCAGCTCTGACCTCTGGCCCATTATTGTGTTGTTACAGATCTCATTTCCTTCTTCAGCACATGTGGGCCTGTTATATCTATGAATAGTGGTATTCATTTGATCAGTTTGGCTGTTTCTTATATAAAACCATCTGCTGCTTTCTCCCAAAGCCAAACTTTTGGTAAGTTGTATGACTGTCTCAAATGTCTCTTACAAAATTATGCTATTTTCTCCCATCATATCAGTGTTTCATCTGCTTTTGGTACCTACTTGATACTACGTTTTCCAAGTTTGTTTTTTGTTTAATTTGAGGTCCAAATCATCAGGAAAAACATTAGATTATATTCAATTTTTTTTACTAATTGAAAATGTAGCATATAAGTTTATTAATATGGGAAATAACTAAATTTTACTTTCTAATTATTAAAAAGGGCCAAAAATATAAAACATGAGCAGTGATGTTAAATGAAAAGATGCAGACAAATAGAATAAAATACTAATATTTGTATTCTATCTTTACCAGGGAATGTTAATTTGTAAGGCTGGCAGCAAATTAATGTTGGTCCAGCTATATGCCATTGATCATTTCAATAGAAATGGAGTTTGGTGGAAAAAGACTATTGCTCTTGGTGAAAGCATTCTCAGTTCAATCACACAAAAAATAGAGGTTTTTACTTTTTAAACATAAAATTAATGCTTCTCTCCCAAAATATTGAATTACAGAACATAAGCTTGGACCAGAGTTCTCCTCTGATTACCAGTGTGCCAAATTATTGCGTTTTCTGACTGTGTTGAATGCTTTTGTATTCAAAATAAGTCTTTCAAACCTGATAATGCTTCCTTGAAATACTTGAAGTTCAGTAAAAAGGTATATTTTAATAAAGACAAAAAATTGTTTTTCAAACGAGCCATCTATTGACACAACAGAGAAAGCAGGCCAAGGTTTGTCAGAAATGGACATGTTAATGTTCATTACCTGCATTTTCACATATTTTCAACTGCTGTTCACTGATTGTTAAGGGACTGGAGAGGGTCGAGTTGAATTTTAGTCTATTGCATTTCCATCTTTACTAGTCAAAGGTTTCACTCATTTAAATAAATAGAAGTATTACCTGAAGGTCTTATGCAGCTTCATAAAGCTTCTTTGAATTCATTGTGATTGAATCCTGGAATAATTTCAAATAAGTTGCACTGGTCTTTGTCTTCTTCATTCTGCTGCATCTGTTGAAGTACTTAAAGAAAAAAAGTACTTGTTTGGGCTTTTTCTGAAGGAAATCCTGGCCTGTGGCATTTGTTTTAGATTTACCAACCAATATTTTAACTGCTGATCAATATTTTTATGTATGACCTGAACTCAAACATAGCTTAATATAGATTGCTTGACCTGCTAAAGGAGAAATACTACTTTTCAACTATGTGGCAATTTCTATGTGACTTCCCACTGAGGATTGCTGGAAAATGTTATGCTCTGTTTATGCAAGGTTAAAAATGTAAATCCTGTTGCCAGTCTTTGGCCATACAGTAAGATTGTGTGATGCTGCTGCCCTGATGTTATGTGTTCAGAGAGCTTCATTCCTGAGTGCTCCTTAAATGGGAATAATCTCCATTGTTTATAGGGTCCTGTACATGGTCTATCTTGTCATCATCTCATTTGTATCAATTTAAATGATTTATTATTTATGCCTTGTTACACACTCTTTACTTATTTAGCATTGGCTTTTTTTGCTTATTATTAATATAATTTATTAATATTAATAAATTTTTTGCTTATTAATTTATTATTATTTTTGACCACTTTGGTGAAAGGCACTGTAATTGGTCCACTCAAACAGTGCCAGCTGTAGAAGTGAACTAAGTGCAAGACTCTCAATAAACAAGCTGATTATGTTTAGCTTAGAATCAAAAGAATATTTTTTTTTCCTACAAAAAGTCTAAAAGTTGCTTGTTTGTTTTGTAATTTTTGTTTGCTTCTCTGAGCAAGATTACTTAAAGAAAATGGAGCTAAGAACATGGAAGTGCTTCAAGCAGGAGTTAAACTGCCATTGGTAGCAATGTGGACTTTGTTAATTGTCTGACTGGTGAAATAGGAAACCCCTGACAGTCTTTGGAGAAAGCCACATATCCTTGCTTGTGTGGACGCTGAACTGATGCTTTAATATCACTAAAGGTAGTGTTTCTGGGGAAAAAGGGTTTATGATCCCATTCTATCAAGAAATATGAAATTCTTGCACACTCGGAAATGAGTTTAAACAGAATCTGCTGAGGGAGTGAATCAGTTGCTACAGCTGCCACAAATTTTTGCTCTGGGTGCAAACGACCCTTTCCATTTTTTGCTGGGTGAGGTTGGTCTCTACATCTCCTTGTGAAATACCATCAGATCTCCTTATGAACCAGTCTATCAGATGCTGCTGCCCTATGTATATCTGGTCTTACAAGTGGTTCTTTAGTTTTAAGATGTTACATCCCAAAACCCCAAACACTTAAATGGTCTAGATATACATCCCTGGCAGGTTTCATACAAGCTGGACAACAAAGTTCCTAGTAGATATTTCACCCAAACATGCTGTGTGTGCATCAGGGCAGAGGAAAAAGATCAGAGAGTTAGAGAAACATGAAATCATCATTCTCAGATTAATTTCTGCAATTACAACACAGTGAAGAGAAAATATCAGTTTTCAAAACTCTAAACATTTGAAATTGATTTATCCAGAATAAATATATTCTTCACTAAGTGCTTTCCTATGTACAAGTAGGATCCAAGTTTTTGTGACATAGGAGACAGAACTATAGTGATTTTATCAACTACTTTAGTATGACAGCCACTCACAAGGCAAAATATGCTGCTATTTTTTGGTATGTCAGTATTTTTCTAGTAAGGGCACTGGAGTTGCTAATAAATTGTATACAATAAACACAGAGAGCAGCAGCTGCTGCTTTTGATTTTCATCAAACTCTCCACAGATTCTTGTTGAAAATTATATTCTTCCACAAACACACTGAGGATTTTTATTGTCTTAATTTGTGGGCAGTCTGAGGCATCTTGAAGTCTGATTATTTTTCAGTGGGTGTAATAGCGCTCTAAAATTCAGAGCTCTACAAGATCATTTGATGATTACTGAAACTGTTGGCTTGTGATCATGATTTAATAGAGAACTGCTTAATCAGATATAGAAGTCATTAAAAAAAAAAGCGTAACATCTCTTTCACATGTTTGTTTTTTACCGTGGTTCCATATATTTACTCTCTTGGTCTCTTGCTCTCAGATATGTATGCTTTAACCTCTGCTTGTGCTTTTGTTTCAACAACAGTTTGTTGTGACAACAGCAGTTACTTTATGGTGCAGTTAAATTAATAATTAATTAATTTTCCTTTTCCCAGTTCCGATTAGAACATGTCAATGCTGTGTATTTGATGCTTCAGTGATGAATCCTTTTCCCAATAGGAATGGGAATAGTCCCTATTGCTGCTTTAGAAATTGGCTGTCTCTGCTGAGGTCTGTTATTGACCATTCCAATGAGATCAGGTGCTGAGCTTTGGCATCATGTTGAGGTTGAGTTAAGGCTAAGCAAAATAATCCGGCTTGGCCTCTGATGAAGTGTCAACACTGTGGAAGCAATATTATTCTATTAAATGATTTTTTTGAGGCATCTAAAATTAGAAAAGCTTTGGGATTGGCACTGACAAACAGGTTAAAATATGAAGTACTCCAGACGTGCCAGAAATGATATCTCCAGAAACAAATATAATGCAATACTACCATTTTCTACTGTTTGGTTATTTTGGCTCTTTGTATTTCTCTTCCAGAAGAGTTCTGTCGTGTTAAAGAAGGAAGCAATACAATGTGTACTGCAAATTTTTGTCATAATGATTTTGTTCAAAGACTTAATAGCGTTCAGACTATTATTCCTGAATTAAAATGGCAGCTGAAAAGCCCTGAGCACAGGGTACCTGAGTAAGAATCTTTGCAGGGGACTCTGTCACCTGCCAGTATTCTCAGTGGCACTGATTTCCCCGAGGGGGAATCCCAATGCAGTGGAATTTGTTCAGGTTTGCTGCAGAATAGGTGAGAGCAGAGTTGAGTGGCCTCAAATTCCAATTAATGGTTGACATCCTTTGCTAGAAAGAAGTCGGTAACTTCTGTTTTGAAGTGGACTTCATTATCTGCAATATAACTTTTAAAACGTGATAGCCATGATCTTGGAGAAACTTTAATCTCTGAAGGTCTGTTTTGTAGATATCCTGAGTCTGGTGTCTTTTGAAAGACCTTTTGTCTTACTGAGTAGCAATCAAATTCAGAAATGGAAAACTGCATTGCTAAGGCCTAATTAGAATATTTTGTGTAAGTTCTAAAAGAATCAAAATGCTGCAAACAATGAGGTTATACAGCTCAAATCACAAATGATCATAAGCTCAAGTGCTGAAAGATTGCTGGTGCCTGGCTTCCCACTGAACTGTTTATTACTTACAAAAATCACACTTTTACATCCTTCTTTGATATGCTTCTCTTTTCACGTTTGAATAACATTTACTATTGGCTGTTTTTAACCTTGCCTGAAATTTTTAATGCAGTGGTTCTTGCCTTTCTCAGGAAATGCATCTCCTAGTTTTTTCACTGTTAATTCACACCAAGTCCTGGAAGCTATCTGTGCTCTCACCTCAGCAGTGTGAATTTTTCTGTTTTTATAAGTCTGTAACACTAACGCTGCAATCTGTCACAAGTTGCAAATTTCTAATAATGCTGTAGAACTGAGCAGCAGGTCACTCTTGTCTCCCAGGAATCTCTGAAAAATGAATAGCTGTGTATCTCCTGTCAGTTTTGATGCTGCATCAGAGACAGCAGCCACGTTCCTTGCTAATACCACCAGCAGCAGTAGTAAAGTATTTATTTAGTTTTTTTTAGAGCTAAAGTTGATCACCATACATAGCTGTAAGCACAATTAACTGCTCATCAAAGTTCTAGTTGGAATGCTTAGAAATTAGAATGCTTAGAAATGCTTAGAAATTTTGTCCATTATCTTCTTTCTTAAAACTCTTGCACATTAAGCCATTTCTTATCAGGTGGACAAATATTGCATATCAATCTGAAAGCGTATTTTTGCCTCACTGCTTTGCGTACCAATCTTTTATCCGTCTCAAAATGTCCTTTATAAGGAAAATGAGTACATGAACAGGTCAGTTTCTACTTCCATGATTCAGGCAGGAGAAGACCATGTGGATCATGCAGAAACAGACAATTCACAGTTCAATGTCCCGGGCCTTAAAAATAGTTCCAGTTATATCAGAGACCAGTGAGTTTGACAAGATACTCCACACAGCACCATGATACAGGCTTGACAAATACCCTTCCTAAACCCCAAGAAGAGTTCCCTGAATTTATCACTGGTGTGAGTTGACATACTGCTCTGCCATCACAAATGAAGTCTCCTTCAGAGTATTCAGTCAGCACTCTCTCAGCAAGTTACTTTGAGCTTACACCCTGCAGCACTTGAAGAAAGTGCATATTTAGACTGACAGAACAGCAGTTTCAGATAGGCAACTTCATCTTGGTTACTTCCCTGAGGCACCAGATTTGCCAATTTGTTAATGCCCCTTGCCTGTAGCAATTTCATACTTGGTTTGTCAAGCACATTTGTTACGTATGTTCAGGCAAAGACTGCAATAATGAAAAATACCTTATCCTGCAAGTTCTTCCATCTCCTCAGTTCCAAACTTAGAGCTGAAGCTTTTGCATTCCAGCAGTAATTGACACGTAACTCTTGGCGGTTTTCTTTCCGAAAGTTATGGAAGACTTCCAAGAGGGGAAAGCAGTGAGGAAGAGCAAAAGTATTTAAGGTTAACTCAGAAAAAGGTCACAGGAAAAGGCAGTGGTACTTAGCAGAGAGGAATGTGTTCTCTATTTGGAATAAAGGTCATGGGGTGTCGCTGTTGGACACGATGTATCAGTGTGGGGAAGGAAACTGAAATCATGGAAATGTGATTCTGAAGCAATACCATCACAAGACGTGTGGTAGGGTGGTTTCCCTGATGTATTAAATTAATTGACAAATAGGTGTGAGTGAAACTTCGAATGCACAAGTTGTAAGGACTTGCCAGACCCAATGTATCTTTTCCAAATTTTAAAGGCTCAGATTACCTCTGGTCTTTGTGCAGAATGCAGAAACCTTCTTATTTTTCTGAAACTGCACTGTAAAGGTTAGGAAAAATTTCTTCCTTCTGCAGTGCTGAGAACATGAATTGTGAGACTTTCTGGTATTAGTGAAAGAAAGAAGGGCCATCACTCTGCCCTCCTTCCATGCTTTGAAAAGGACACTGCAGCACTGCAAAGGTTCCAGCACCCTGAAATCCAATTGTAGTAGCAGGATTCTGTTTTTTCTTCCTCCTCTGCTCCCTCCTCCCTGTGTCTGGGAAATAAGAATTGAGTAAACTTCCCCTTGGCTGAGTAGATGAGGTCCTGGTTTTCCAGGTGTTTATGTGTTGGTTGTCTGTCCTCCAACAGGTTCCAGGAGATTTCAGAGGGCTCTGATCTGAGCAGACACAAGCAAACTGTGTCACTTCTGAGGTTAATAAAATGTTAATTATTGCAGTAACACCACTCTGAGTTTATAATATCCCACTGAATAAGCTGTTTTATTAGCCCACTTTCAGCACTGTATTAATGGGGTGTCTCTAAGGGCTGTGTGTCTCAAAGGCCCTAAGTCCTGTCGTGCTAAGGACACAAAAGCCCCATAATGTTGTCCTCAGAAGAGCATTTTGAGGTGCTGTGTTAAATACCACAAGTGCCTCCATTTGTCAAATGCATTTATTTGTAGGGAAAATAAGTGCTTTGAGTTTAAGGGAGGACAAACACGTAACAAAACCGTGAGCAGAATTTTCTGATTAACCCTCTAAAAAAAAACTCCATGTGGAACATAAAACATGTCTGTAGCTGAGCAAAATTCCTGGTAAATTTGTGGATGGCGGACAGTAATCTAATCTGGAGCTTTCTGTAGCTCCTGAAGTTTCCTGAGGTGCACAGCACAGTTGGTCTGTTGTGTTTAATTAAGAATAAACTCCGATGAGAGTGCGTTTGTATAGTTTTAGTTACTTTTAATGTGTTTTGACTGAGTCAAATGGATGTTTGGCTGGATGAGCTTGTGATGATTTGATTTCTAATTTTATAGCAAAACTGGAACTTGAATGAGGGCTCACTTGGAATTCATTCCTCAGTGAGTAATTTACTGACTAAGTGTTTGATGAGAAAAGATCAGTACAAGATAAAATCACCAACATTTTTACCAAATTTCTCTGCACTGTGACAGACTCATCCACTTCTAAATTCATAGCCCAGTCTCCTTTAGGGGTCAGTTCATGGATGTGCAGAAACGCAGAACTTGATTCTGTTTGACTCAGAGATGTTGCCCCATGATTTATTCTCCAGACAGATTTCCACCAGTGACAATGAGAATAATAAATATCATCCCCTAAAATGATTTTCTAAAAATGTAGGTAGGGATAACTTAAACTGTGGAGTTTTCAAAAGAATTAACTAAAGCATTTTCTTGACCACTTGTCTACTTCCGAATAAGTCTTGGAAAAATTAGGAATGTATAACTCCCCAAAAGAAAGTTATGCAAGAACTATTATTTTAAAAGAAGATCACCAAGCACATATAAGTATATATCAGCAGTGGTGAATAAGGGAAAAACTTTGATCTTACGATTATTACCTTTTCCATTTCAAATTTCAACCCCGGTTGAACCTTTTCCCTTTCAGCTTATGAATCTTGTGGAACATTCACATTCATTTGAGTTACAGTAGAATAAATGGCTTGATCTTAGATTTCCTATGATTTGTTTCCTGCCATGAGCTGCTAAAAGCAAGCAATGCAAAAACCTCATGGTAATTAGCATTAATAAATGCAAGGGAGTGTCCAGGAGGTTTTTATTTGCAGACCAAAATCCTAGAATTTATAGCGTCTATCTTAGTTATTATTGTAAAGAAGAGGGGGAAAAAAAAGCAATCAACTCTATTAAAAATATTGGTGAATGGCTGTAAGATCTCTTGACAATTGAGATTTCTCTCTGAAGTGTTGTTTACATATGTATGGCACAAGAAATGCAGGGGAAGGAACCAAATTTTGCTATGAATTTTTGTAGCGCTTTGTATCTATCAAAATGATGAAACAATTGAAATACAAATTCTGTGCAGCCAAGAAAGTAAAGTATTTTTGTTTTACGAAACAAGAACTCATGCCAGAAAGAAGAAGCAAAATGATTTCAGGGTATTTGAGCTGCAGGTGGTCTGTATGGGTGTGGTAGTTGGGCTGGTCACAGTACTCTGGTCGTTTCTCTTCTTGAGTCACTGCCTAGAACAAGAAGTTTGAAGCTGGTTGGTGATCTTCCTGTGACATGCACATCCTAGTGAATGTTCTTTTAAAGGTAAAGTTCTCCTTCTCTTCCTGAAACTGAAATGTTCTTTACTGGATGAGACTTGTGATTGTTGTCCTGTGAACTCTCTCTGGTACTGGACAACATTGGAATCAATTTTGCCCCTGAGAAGAATTCGTAGTATGTAACATATTTCACTGTTGATTTAAATTTTGTATAACACCAGCTGCTTAAGTGAAAGCAATAATTTCTGAACACTGTTGTGTCATGGTACTTGGGAATTTTTCTCCCTGCTCTCAGATGTTTACCTTTCAGGCAGGCTGTTACTTTATCCTTGCTTTGCTGTCACTTGGATGGATATTGAGAACTTTGTTCTCATACATACATTAACTTTCCTGGAAATGTTAGGGAGAGCTTGAGGTCTTCAGTAATGCAACAGAGAAGTTAATGTTTAATTTTTCTGTGTAAATTAATCCTCTCTGATCTCCAGTAATTTTGTTTGTCTTTTACTATCTAGACTTTACCATCCTGAATTTTGTTCCAGTTCCACTAGTGATTCTACTTTCTATGGCAGGAGCAAGTAACCAAAACCTTACATTTATGGGTACATGTTTCATGTATTTTCAATTTTTTATTTTCTAATATCTACTTCTTTTTTCTGCTTATTTGAGTTCTGTTTGTATTTTCAAACTACATTATTCAGATGCTTTTGATACATTGGGGAGACTAAAAGTTGTGATTTTGCATTTTTTACAAAAAAGATATTGTTCAAATCACTTTATGAGTTATTTTTTCAGTTTTGTTCTCTCTTCTAATTATGTTTACAGAATCTCCTGGCTTTTATAATATATTTCTCAGCAGCATTAGACCATAGCATTACAGTCCAGAACATAAGAGTTTTAACAGGCTGGTTTTATGTATGTACTGCTCTGCTTTATTTTCTTAAAATGCTGACTTAAAACAATACTTGTAGTTGGTCTTGATTTCATCATTTAACAAAGAGAGGACCCACCATCTCAGAATATTTTCTTTCAAATATTCATGACTTGCTTCAGCCCAGCTGTTTTCTTGCCTTTGGAGGAGGTAGTTTGACAGTCACCTTTATTCTGTAATGTTTTGTTCAGGATTGGTTACAGATATTCCAAGAGACAAATGGTGGGAAATGAAACCATGGTTCATCTATTATTTGATTATATATATGTCTTTCATTTGTTTATCTCGGCCACCTGCCCAGCACAAATAGATGCTTACTGTTCCCTAAATAAATTATATTGGTTCTAAACTTCTCTGCAATTTTGTACAAGAGTTCTGTGTTTATTTGCTGGCACACCCTGCTCTAAAAATATTCAACCTTCTGTGGTTTGGCTTCTGTTATACTCATTACCTAGAAAAGTAATTATGGAAATATCACATTGCATTAAATACAGGCAGGTTTTTACTTATTTATAAACATCTCAATATTTCAATTTCTGGGCATGCAGCTGAGAAAGGTCTGCTTGGAGTGAGAGATGGTGTTGCCTCCCCATCCATTGCTGCAAAGGAAAATTGTTCAATTCCTTGCCTTTCCCTCTTATTGGAAGGAGGAGTGCAGTAAATTGAGTTGTAGACATCCAGTCACCAGGGGATTTGACTCTGCTCAGTTCAGTGCCTGCCTACTGCATGTAAAAAACTTAACACATCTTTTTTTTCTCCCACGAAAATAAGGAGGCAACCCTGGAGGAAAAAAAAAAAAAAGGAAGGAGCTGAGATAGAGATGTTTGAAATGTAATTCAGAAAAAAAAGAAATGTAGGCTTCCAGCAGCCCCTACTGCTGGAACAAAAATCCTAAAGCTTGTGGCTTTGGACTGATTTCTGATCTCAGTCAGAATGATCTCATATCTCAGTGATATGGATAAAATGTTGCCCCATCTCAGTGATCTGAGTCAGGGTTTACGTGGAGTGGGAATTGGGAGCTTGGTTTGGCTGTTGCACAGAGCTGGACACACAAATGGCCTCTCCTGGGCACTGCTGGGTGCAGAAGGCTGCCATGGTCATGGATGGCCAAGCCCTGCATAGGGATTTTACCCACCTGATCCAAATCAGTCTTACACATCTACAGAGAAATAAACTAAAAGGGATGGGTGAGTATCTGGGGAGCTACAAACCACCAACAAAAACTCACCTGTCCTTGAAAAAAGTGGAAAATGTTGCTGTCTGGGGAAGGGGTTTTAAAAACCGTAAGTATTGGAGGAATAATTGGGCTTTACTATATGGAAAGCTGACATTTAGATTTCTGCAAAAATCTAGCAAAAGTTTTAGAATGCAGGTGTGATAATCAGGTTCCTCTAAATATTCCAATATAAGCTTCTCAAAATCAGACAATGCTGTAATTATTTAATAGGTTTGAAAATGCAAGCTTCTTTTAATAGCCTTTACTCCTGTCAAGAGACTTGGTTGAAAGAAATGTATGTTGTCAAGGAAAGGCTGCACAGAGGTCTTGGCATGAAATGAATGTTAAATAATAATAATAATAATAATAATAATAATAATAATAAATAACAACAATAATAACTAAGCATCACTAATACCTCGCTGACTAGCATAAGACAGAGAACTTGGCACTCTCAGAGTTCAGATTTCAGCTTTGCCCTTTTGTTTGGACTCTTTTGCCACATTTGCCATCCATAAAGTGAGTAGAGCATCACTACCTGGCAGCAAAGCTAAAGCAGAGCTTTAGAAATGAAAGGTGCAATAGAAAAATCATATATTATTAATAAAAATGCCTAAGATGTATTTTTTGCCTTAAGGAAGGTAGTAGGAGATCCATGATTTCATAAGCAGTATTCATATTATGTGATTTTCCCCAAATGGATTTGTTCTGTGCAGAAGGTAAGACACAGACATGCAGTTTAAATGAGCTGGTAGTGACTCTATTTCCATTCCCATCTAAATGCCCTACTTGATAGGGAAGAAAAAGGAAATCCACCCTCTAATAGTTATCTGCAACTTACATCTGAAACAACTTATTCTCTTTTGTGAAACAGTAAAGGACATCTATATTGTACATATTCAAGAACGCTGACTTTCAGTGTTGGTTTCTGTACTGTAACTAACTGAATTTTCCAAAATTTAGCAATTCAACTTGTTTTAGTGGGTTAATGTGTAATTGGGAGTTAGTTAGACAGGTCTTAGCATAGTTTATTGTAACAGCTTCTTTGAGCCTGTTTGCTTAAAGTCTGTTCTGCCCAGAGAAATTTTAATTCACTGATCCAGAGCCCTTCAGTCCATAATGGCTGTGTCTTATGTGTAACCATTTACATGATGGGCCACAATAGGTTCTTTGGAATGGTTATAACCTATTGTGCCAATTGGATTTGCATGCATAAGTACTAAATTTGTGTGGTGAATAGCTTTCTGTAGCATAACCTGAACCTTTAATGGATGTTATTTATTCCCTTTTTCTTTCCAGTTTAAGCAATGGTAGTGCTTTTTTTTTTTTTTACTGTGTGTATTTAATTTTGGGGTATTGAAAGGCTTTTGAATTTGGCCATTAGAAATAGATCTTGTGATGCTTGTCTGACTTTTGCAACACATTTGTAAACACATGTGGAGTTTTTTTGAGGAAGAAAGTGGGAGAATAAGAAAACAAACAAAATGTGTGTCTTGCACACCTCATACTGATACTTAGACCCTCTTTTTCATTTTTGCATAATACTGAGGTTAATAGCACCTTGTGCATATATAATTCTAAGAAACATTGTTTTTCCTTGCATTCTGTGTGAATTGTGCTTTTTCTACTTTTCTTGGACAATTTTGTCTTTTGCCTCATATAATTCCTGTAAGAATTAAGAAATAGTAATTAAAGAAGAATAATACAGAAATACAGTAACAACAACAACAACAACAACAACAATAATAATAATAATAAATACTAATTAAGAAATAGTAGAATTTACAGTACTCATTTTTTCTGATTTTCATGAGCCTTATTGTTTGTCCTTCATTCAACTTTTTGCCTGTAGTGAAATGCCATCCTTGACTTACGTTTCTAGCAGCAGAATTATTTTGCTACTTTCTATTGAAAAAAGGCAGAATTGGTGATATTCAAATCTCCACAACTGAGCAGGATTTTTGGCAGTTAGGGAGGCTGGATGCAGCAGCCAGACCAGAGCAGGGATGGGGATTTGCTCTCAAGGTCAGCATCTGGTAAGAACAAAGTGCTGTTAGACTTTAAGGCTCATTCATTGCTTTAAAACTGGATAAGTAGTATATCATACTGAGTGCCAGAAGCCTTTGCTCCTAGATAAAAAAATGGATGAGAAATTATTGCAAATTTCCTTTGACCACTTTCTGATTCTGGATACAAGGAATGTAATCTGATTCATTTATGAGGTCACTCCGTTGACCACATAATATGAATCCTCATTTTATTGTAATTTAAACTGTCTTTGACTTCAGAACTATTTGTAACTACTGTAGACTACAAAAACTACAACTGTTATGATTGATTGGGAATGAGGAATATTGTATTAGAGGAGTATATTACTTTTCCAGAGGGAAAGCTAAGAGTATGCAGTGCCAAAGGAAAGGATTTTCTAATATAATTCTGGTTGCATTTCTCATTAGCAAACTTAACTGAGATCATATAGTAACACAATTAGCACCAGAAATGTCTAGATAAGAATAATCTAGATGGAATAATTTTTAAAAAACAATTTAAATGAACCTAATATTTTCAAAGTATCAGGACCTAATAAAATTCTTTCATGGAATATAGACAAATACTTGAAGTATTCACAGTGGGCTTGTTCTTTTTTGAGAACACATGAAAAATGTTAGAAAAGGTACAGGACTAGATGAAATTTAGTATTACACAATTTAGAAGAAAACCTAAAAAAATCTCATTTTGGTTGAGACACATTACCCACAGGACAAGGGCTTTATAATGCTCATGTGAGAGAGAAATCACAGCATTTCATTCCCCTTTGCAGAAATCTCAAAGGCATTAAGTGAATCTCTACAAGATTCTTAAGAGGGTCTATTTTTTGTGGATATTAAGGAACTACAGCAGCACACTATTTCCACAATCTGCATGAATACTAGGGTCTGAATGCATCAGCTTTTCCAACCTATTTCTTACTCCTGCTGTATGAAGCCTTGTTTTATGTATTAGTGTTACAAGGCGAGCCCTGTCATTGTTTGGGACCCACAAAATTTATGAAAAAAGTCATAAAAGCATTTTACAGAATGACTGGAAATACTGGCTGTGTATTATCTGTCTCTCCTTGATTCCTCTCCAGCCCTTGTGTACTTTGTCCTTATCCTGGTGGTCACACACATTTCCTTTGCCTGATGTGTTTTGGTTGCTGGGTTGGCTCACTTTTGGATCCCCTTGGTTTCTTTTTGAACTTGTTTATTCCCAGAGTAAGGGTCTCCATCTCCTCAAGGCAGACATCACTGTGCTGCTCTTCAGACCCCAGAGGAGAAACTTCAGTTCAAAGCAAACTCTGCAGCAGTGCTAGCCAAAACAAATGGAGCAGTTGCGAACCAACACATTTAGAATTTAGGGCCATGCTGCATTAAAAGATGCTGTACTGCATGTTAAACAACTGTCTGTGTGGCTACAAACCAATCAAACTTCTTTGAGGTTTTGGTTTTTGTTTTTTT
This sequence comes from Pseudopodoces humilis, assembly GCF_049639895.1. Classification (NCBI taxonomy): domain Eukaryota; kingdom Metazoa; phylum Chordata; class Aves; order Passeriformes; family Paridae; genus Pseudopodoces; species Pseudopodoces humilis. Next base: position 3,847,733 of record NC_142210.1, on the reverse strand, counting down.
TTTTAATTCTATTACAAAACTGGACACCAATAGAACCGTGCTTCTTAATGTCCAGTCTTTGTCGTGGTCAGTAGTGACAGGGTGTTTGCACACCTTCAGACTGGTGTACCCACTTTCCCAACCCTAGGATCCAGCTCCAGCCTCATTTTTTAGTCTGGTTTTCATTTTTGTGTTGGTTCTCTGTTGGACATCCTGGCTCCTCTCTTGATTAGCCTGCCTCCAAGCAGTAATGAGCTTATTAGAAGGCCTAGCTGAGAAGTGAAATATGCACTAATAACTTGGTTCTACTTAAAAGGAAAAAAAAAAAACCCAACTAATTTTATCACTTACGTTCGTAGGGGAGGAGAGGAAAATAAAAATGAAGTGGGTGAGGTGAGAGTAAAGGCTTTAGGGAATAAGCAGTGGTAATCACAAGGAATTAAAGCTGTGGTAAGCAGAAGCTCCCTATGATCAGGGAAGTGAGAATTTTCCTTCATCTCCTTTTCTCCACCTGAGAAGGTTTATCATATATGTAAAAGAAAAATAAAATAAGTTGGTTTTAGAAGAACTTTTGAAGAGGGAAAGAAGAGGTCCCAGCAAGGAAGTCAGCAAGTGTAAACACTTCATCTGTAATTAAGATCTGAAGACAATGCTTGCAGCTCCCCTGTGGTGAGGATGGAGACTATACCTGTCTGCATGCACTGCATGCTTCTTGAACAAAGTTGGCTGCTGTGAGTCTAAGTTTGCACTTGATTTAGGGCTGGAACTATTGTGTCACAAACAGTAAACATTCAATTTTACTTACAGTTTGTGAGGTGCCCCCCACCCAGGGAAGCAAAGATTTAGTTTCAGATAAGCATTGTTAAAGTGAGAGGCAAGGTTTTAAGCCCAAGAAATCTGAATTCCATTCCTCTGCCTTGGGGGATGTGCTGTGTGAGCCCTGGAAGAGTTGTCTCACCCCAGACCCCTCATGGGGTGGCATCCCAGGGTGTTCGGATTGGTTCTGTGCCCCTGGGGTTTCTCCCTTGTGTTCCCAGTGGTCCCTGACCTTGAACTCCACCCTGGTTCTGTCCCTCAAACCCCATCACCCTGCCTCTGTTCGGGGCTGTCTCTGGGTCTGAGTTTGTTCCTGTGCTGAATAAATGGTTTCCTGAGCAGAAGCCCGTCTTGTTGGTGTCCCATGCCTGTTCCTGGTAACTATTGCCTGCCTGGACATGATCCTGCAGCTGCAGAACGCAACAACCATTTTGCAGCTCTGGGGTTTTTTCTCCTCTTTATGCCGCTGTGCTTGCTCTGTGCTTACCTCTTGTGCATTCACTCCGATGGGCAAAAGATGCCCACCAGCCTCTCAATCACTCCCCTCCTCAGGTGGACAGAGGCATAGAAAATAACAAAAAGCTCATGGGCTGAGATAAGGGCAAGGAGACATCACTCAAAAATTAAAAGACCTTCCCTTCACCCCTCCCTTCTTCCTGGGCTCAGCTTTGAGTTAAGAAAATTAGAAAATGAAGATTTTAACTAGAATTGGATCAGTTTAAAAGAAATATAAAGAATCTAAGAAGCAATGTAGGTGATTAATGGTTACTAGGTGTGGTTGGAGGGAAGCTCCTATTCAGCTCCTGCTTGTAGTCAATGATTGCCAGGATAAAATGAATAGCCCAAGGATATATAATACCATTCTGCTTGTCTTAATACTTAGTTAAGAACAAGACTATATATCATTTACTTGTCTTAAGCTTTGTTTGTAGAAGGAGATAAGAAAGATGGACCATTGTGGAACGGAGAGAACCATGTCTGCACTCCCAGGCAAGGGGTCTGAGCCAAGTCCAAGAAAACTAGGAGAGCTACCAACAGAACACAGTTAAAAAGTTTAAGCCCAGAAAAGAGAAAGATGTCATTAAGAGAATGCAAGACCCATTTCAAAAGAGGAACTGAGCATGCCCAGATGGACGTGGAACTCATTGCAATATGAGGCAATGAACATGTATTAGGCATGTTGTGCAATCTTATGCATGTGTAATACTTTGGGAATAAGTAGGGAGTAAGGGGCAGTGGTAGACTGCACGTCTTTGGGAGAGGACTCTGGCGTGCTGCCCAGTGGTAATAAAATGCACCACTTTCTAACTTTAAATAGCTGGAGAGTCCTTTGTCCATTATTTTATTGCTTCAGCTTCAGTCCCAATTTCTTTCCTCTTTCAATTTCTTCCCATGAGCAGTGTAGGGGGACAGGGAAGGTGGGTTGAAGTCAGTTTATCCCATGTCTCTGTCACTCCATTCTCCTCACATTCTCCCCTGTCCCACTGTGGGTCCCTATCTCCACAGGTCCCCTGGTCCTGCCAGGGTCCTGCCTCAGTGCAGGCTTCCCATGGAGGTCACAGCCTCCTCCGAGGAGAACCATAGAGCGTCTTGGGCTGAAACAGACCTTACAAGTCATCTCATTCCAAACCCCTTCTGTGGACAGGGACACCTTCCACTAGGACAGGTTGCTCTTAGCCCCATCCAGCCTGGCCTTGAACATGTCCAGAAATGCAGGCATCCACCTGCTCCAGGTCCTGCACAGCTGCAGGCGGATCTCTTCTCCTCCCTGTCTGCACTACAGGCTACCATGGAATCTCTGCTCTCACTTCTGCACCAGCTCCTGCCCCTTCCTCTTTGCTGACCCTGGTGTTTCTCTCACATGCTGTCACTCCTCTCCCCAGCAGGTTTTTTCCCTCAAGATGTGGGTTTTTTTCATTTGATCTCTGTTTAAACTTGCTTAACAAGAAAGCAAAATCAGTTCTTAGAGTCTGAAGTATCTTTATGGAAAACCAGGTTATGGAATAAAAGAAAATTTGTTAATTCATATCTAACTGTAGTGTTTTTATTAATACAGATCTTTAGTCTTAATATGGGTTTAGTATTTTATTTTTATGCATTTTTGGAAATAGATTTCAACACATTCAGTCCATTAAAAGCATTTTGTCACTAGAATACAAGATCACGTGGCAGAAACAGCTGAAGGTGAAACAAAACATATGTTTTCCCTTTTCTTTCACATGAGAATCCTGGTGTGCATAATAGCTCTAAGCCAGAAACATCAGGGAATTGTGATTTGATGAAAACAAATCTGTTTGCCAGAAGCTAATTTGTGTAAAAAACTTCTCATGAAGCTGCTACGAGTTAGACCTCAACTCAGAATAAGATATGATCTTTATAGTTCTTTGAATCTGAGATTCTTGCCAGGAATATTTGCTTTAGTAGTTGATGAAACAGTAAATCTGTTTGCTGCGAAAGTAAACAAAGGAACTGTCCTTGTCTTGGGAGATGTTTGATTATTGAGAAATTGTATTTATCCCTTTAATTATTTCATCTTCAGACTGCAGTGGTTTTTTCCTTCTTGGTACATAGCTGAAAAAACTGTTTCCACATGGAAAAAGAAACAAAGGAACAGTATTTTTCCCCACCATCCTCAATGTGTTTTATCAGTATTCCAATCTTTCACATCTCTAGTAGAGATTAATATACAAATGTTGGATTATGGGCCTTGTCAGCACGTACAGCAAGACTGTGAATGAAGGATATCTGATTTAGCAAATCAATTTAACAGTTGTATCAGATCTCCCTTGTCTTTTCCATAGTAGAGTGTTTAGCAGACAAGCTTATGAGGAGATTGAAGGCTATTCTATTGACACCTTTAAAATCTGACATTATTTCCCATTCCATAATGAAGTACCAGTTTATCTGGATTCTCTGCTTCCACATACAGTGTCCTTTCACCTACATGTTTTCTCATTTTGTAATTTTATAACAATGAATCATTACATTCAGCAAATGAGTTGCAGGTCCCTCCTGCTTTCTCAGCTGCTGTCTGAATTTTGAGTTCCCTCTGAACTCCTTTTTTTTGTGGCAGCATTTCCATTAATGACTGATATGACTTTATTCCAAGAGTGAAGAGATGACCTTTCCTCTGAAGACTGTGTCAGACAGCTGAGCTCTCAGCCCCCCACTGCAGCAGGATGTGTCCTCTGAGTGCAAGAAACTGTGAAGCATAAAACAATTTGTTTTGCTTAGTAGCTGTTATGAGTAATTGTTTGTACTACAAAGAAGCCTGGGGAGCCCAGGCACAGAGGAGCACACTGAATTAACCTGGAGATTATTCTTCACTGGTAGTAAGAGAATTTGGCTTGATAATGAACTAACAAAGCCAAAGTTCTGAAGATCTGGCAAATAGAATGGATGGTAGTGGACTTCAGCACGTGCCAGGTGTTGTTTTGTGTTTGTTCTTGGCCAAACCACTGAAACCTCTTTTATTCAGAAGTTACACTGGATTTCTGAAATTTGTGAATACAGCATGTGATTGATAAATACCTGCTGGTGTAAAATCAAAAATAACTTCCCCCAAATATCCATACACTTCTAACATTACAATGCAAGAAAATTAGGTTAGAAGGAAAGTCTGATTTGTTTACAAGAATATTTTGATTTATTTTGGCTGAAACTTATTTTTCTCAGTTTTTCTTAGGAAGATGCAAAGAATATGACTGTTAAGGCTTTTCATGCCAAGAGGCAAACTGAACAATCTCTTTACTTGAGTCTAGGCTGGACTGTCTTGCCAGGTTTTCTGCTGAGGGGATAGTATTTTTTTCAAAGAACCTACAGAGTGTGACTGAATAAATGCTGTAGGTGGTAGGCAGGTGCAGTGGACCTTGAGAAAGCTATTTCAGTGATTAATCAACTTCATATTTCTGACACCTCTGATTCCTTGGCTCCTAAATATAATAGAAGGTGCTATGTGAACTGCAGTTCATAATGGTTTATAAAATGTAAGCACAGTCCCTGGTTCCATGCTGCCTAAACTGGATTCTTCACTTCATTTAGGCAGTCATTAGACAGTATTTTGTCTGAATCCCATCCTAGAAATTTTGGGAAAATGTGAGGCCTTAATAACTGGGAATAGCATTGCCAATGTGTATCAGAAAAAAAAATTTAAAAAAAGCCTTTTCATGTAAAGATAGACATTGAATCTTGGAGTAATTACTAATTTCAGGATATTAGCTTTCCTTGTGTACTGGCTGTAGCTGTATTTATCCAGTAAAATGTGGGGAACTGTACATTGGAATGCAGATCTTGAGTGGTGGGGAAAAGAGGGATGGTGGTTTGTGTGATGAAGCCTCTGTGCTGCTGTGTTATCCTGGCTTGTAATCTCTTGCAAAGAAACAACTGTGTGAGTAAAGCTTTTACATTCAGGTTTAATTAAATTAATTACATTAATTTTTTTTAATTTTTATTATTTATTTATTTATTTATTTATATTATTTTTTTTTAAATTATATTATAAATTTAAATTTAGCCACCAAACCTAGAGCAAAATCAGGACAATTTTTTTTCAGAAATAAGAACCTGACAATGAAATATTTCAAAGGACTGGAAGGAAGAAACCATACTTTATTCTCTCGCTCCCTCATTCAGGTGACCAAAGAGACAACTGGAAGACTTGTAGTAAGCTACAGTGAAAGGAAAAGAAATAATTTATCATGTTGCTTTTCACTGCAAATATTAAGATAGCAAGCTTGCAAATTTATCTTTTAAAGAAAACAGAGCAGTGAAACTGTTTATAGCCTTGACATTTTATTTGTTGTATATACACATATACCAACAAGCATGCATATAGGTTTAACAGAAATACATTTTTAAAAGTCTACATATTTTAAACATATAAAGTTATATCATGAGGTGTGACAGTGTCTCAGGTTTGGAAGACAGGTGTCTGCTAGGGAGGACAGGAACCTCCCCTGGAATGAAAATGTAACCCCCTCCCTCCGAATTATTATAATTCTGAAATCAAGGGGCTTTCAGGCAGAGATCTGGGGATAGGAATAACAGTTCTTTACTAGTATAGCCAGGCAAACAAACAACAATAACTACAGCATTAGCAAGAACACAGAACCAGGGGCCCCGGGACAGCTTTCTCGGCTGAGATGGGATGGAGGAGAGGTTTTGTTTTCACAAACCCCTCGGGCAGTCCCGGTGCTCCTGCAGGGCTCTGAGGAACAGTCAGCTGGAACAGCAGGGATGAGCTGAGATCCTGGGCTGGTGGCTGAGCTGGATCAGCAGGATGAGCTGAGATCCTGGGCCGGTGGCTGAGGTGGATCAGCAGGGATGAGCTGAGATCCTGGGCTGGTGGATGAGGTGGATCAGCAGGGATGAGCTGAGATCCTGGGCTGGTGGATGAGGTGGATCAGCAGGGATGAGCTGAGATCCTGGGCTGGTGGATGAGGTGGATCAGCAGGGATGAGCTGAGATCCTGGGCTGGTGGCTGAGGTGGAACAGCAGGGATGAGCTGAGATCCTGGGCTGGTGGCTGAGGTGGATCAGCAGCTCCACAGCGGTGCCTGGCACTGCCACACGTCCCGGCAGGACAGGGGGTGCGAGGCCACCAGCGAAGAGGGGAGAAGGAGAAGCAGCAGCAGCTCTTGTCTGGGTGATGGTGAAATTCCCTTCTCCCCACCACAACAGCTCCCAGTGAGTGTCTCGCTCTCCAGCCCAAAAAACCAGCTGGCCTCCAGCTGTCCCCCCTGCTCTCCCTTTTTCCTGCCCCCTTTCCCCCTGGGCCCAGCTGAACTCTTTGTGTTTCTCAAGCTCCCACCAAGTACCAGCAGTCAGATTTTCCCCGCCACTGATGAGTAAAAATTCCACAGGTGAGAAGGAACAAAAGGAAGGATGCCTAACGCCCAACAGAGAAAAGAAAACATGATAGAAGATTCTAGTCTTCAGAGCTGTTAGTGTGACAAACTTCATAAGCACCATGTATCTTAGAAATACATAACAGAACTTATAAAATATTTATGGAATTTAGTGACTGTGAAAATTGCAACTGCTGGTATTTGGAGTAGTAGGAGAGTTGTACTTCTATACAGAAGATGACATCTATATTGCCTTTGCTGTCTATAACCATTGTTTTGTACACAAAAGAAAGAAGCATATCTGTAAGAAAAGTATAAGGCCTGAATAAGTGTCTTGAGTGGAGATGATGTGAAACATTATATTTTACCTTAAATATTCTACTTGTCAGTAAATTATGAAATACTGGTTGTTTCAAATTTGATTAATTTTAAACCTAAAGTAGGAAACATCCATATAATTCATCATGTGTGACATGGTCATTAGAACTCATAATGTGGAGTTAAGCAGGTTGTAAACATTTCCTTCTCTGGATTATTGCTCATCTCTTTGACAGCTAAGTTAATGCAGCACACAGTGCATGAAAAAACTCACTGTATGAGTTAGAGAGGTTGAAGCACAACATTAATTTGAAAAACTCTCTGAATTTGTTTGTTCAATGTCATTACTGTAACCAGCAGATTTTCTGTGAATCTTATCTTACCCATGTGAAAAAAGTCACACAAGGAGGAGCCAAGATCCAGTTACCAGATCCCTTTCCCTCCCTCATGTGGTGACGACTATGTACAGTTTTTCAGGGTGATGCTGCTGAATGCTGGACATGTAAAACACCTAATCTGAAGAATATATTTCATTTTGAGTAAGATAATGCAGAGATAAGTGTAAAGGTCTGAGTTTCTCAGCAAAGTGCCTTACCCTCATAGCTAAATAACCATCATACCCCTGTATGGATAAAGAACAGAAAAATGTGAAGAAGGAACAGTTTTGCTAATGTCCAAAAGAGCAAAATTAGAAAAACAGTAAAGACACTACTGATTCAATTTCACTATCCCATAGTAGACCCTTGAATCTCTCCCAACATTCTCTCTTTTACCTCACTTCACAGCTTATCCCATCTCTTTGCTTTGTAAGGTTTCCAGCCTTGTCATTAATTCTGTTTTTGCACAATGCCTGGTACCATAAATCCCTCACCCTGACTAAGATCACAGTGTACCACTTAATTTTGTTTTGGCACAGGTTAAATACTGCTCTTATGCTGAACAATGACTGTGTTTGCCAAACAAGTAGGAATTGAGGGTAGGGAAGACATGCTCCATTAAAACCAGTGGCCTTGCCAAGTGCTCTTTCTTAGGCTTAACAAGAACACTCAAGTTCTCTTCTCTCATTAAAAAAAATACCAGACAGTCAAGGTAGCTGCTGAAGGCAGAGATAAATAGCCTAGATAATAAAGTCAAACAGATCACCTGGAGCTGTAATACGTGGTCTGAGATACTGCTTGAACCTTTTATTTTTCTATGAAGGGTAGCAAGAATGAGATTAAAAAAAGGCAATATTGACTTCTCTGGACATCAGCTGTGCAGGCTGTGGCTGCCCACAGTGCATTCTGCCTACCCCACAGCTTTCTTCTATCAGCAGCAAATTCCCCACAACATCACAGCAATGAGAAGGGTTTGGGTTTGGGTGTTGTTTTTTTTCCCCCCCTCACCTTAAAATTAATAAATAGTAATAATAAATTTTAACCTCAAAAGCAATGAAAATTATTGTTGATATCTTTCAACCCTCTGTATTCTGTATCTAGCTGAAAACTGGCTTGTCTGCTTCCTAACTCAGATTTTGTCTCAGCTAGTTTTGAAAATATTATTTTTTGAGTTGTCTTTGGTAGCTAATCTTCTGTGGGAGCCCTGCAGACAGAAGGAAGAATTACATCGACCTAACTGGGACATACTCACCATGAAGAGGCAGCACAGGGGTCAGCTTGTGGTGACAGCAGGAGGGGCAGATAGATCACACAGAGATGCACCTTTTATTCTCCAAGAAAATTGAGTCCTTTTATCTCTTGCCATGTATTTCTAGCCCTTCTGCTGCCTTTTGCTACCTTCTTATTTCCTGTAGTGACAGCACAATAAGGATTTTATTAACAGTAAAGTACATCCATGGAGTTTTGTGGATTGGGGGACACTTAACATCTGCTAGTCTGTTTTCTTTCCTTGCAAGGTGAAGGGCTGCAAGGTTTAAATAGATTTTTTGCAGAAGAAATACAAAATGGAGGTGACAAAAAACATTAGGCACTGAAAAACACAGTCAGATACAACTAGATGCACTAGAGCAGCAAATGCAAAATGTTTGGAATTCTGGTCTGACATCACAGTATTCTTGGTAGGTCTTGCTAGGGCTCCATGAATTCTCTACTTTCTTTGTATGTAGAGCAAAATACAAAGAAAGAAATCAGAATGATTTCTAACATGCTCTTTGATGACTGGTTTGAACTAAGATGCACAAACATTAATCTCAGAGATGTACTTCTTAAAATAATCAGTCATATCCATTGATAAATCCTCCAAGACATTAACTATAATTTGATTTATAACAATGTAGCATAACTTGAATTCTTGGCTGTGTAAAAAAGATCAATGTAAAGTCACTATTACAAAGATTTATTCATGGGTACACAATAGTTTCTGGCTGCCTAATTAAATCTATGGTATCCAAACCAATTTGATTGGGTCAAAGTTTGTGCACAGAGTAGCTGGCAAGTGCTGCATCTGCAGTGCCATTTAGCTATGGCAATTTGTCAGTGGCAGTCTTAAATGATGAGATGTTACAAACACAGACATTTCCTTAACACTGACAATGTCCTTTCAGGCATCCTTAATGACATTATAATTTTTATTGTTGTTTGCTATCTCATTCCCTCTCAGAAATGCCTCAGAGGCTCTTGAAAATAACACAAAAACTTGGAAAGTAAAAGTCACTCATAATTCTTTGCCTGCTTCTTCACAGCTTTGTTGTCTGTAGAAAAGCTTTGCAAAGGAATAGAGTTTGCCTAAAGAAAATTAAAAGGTATGTGAAGTTGCTTATCTAAAGTCCTAGCTTAATGAAACAAAGATGAAAGCTCTTCATTTCAAGGACATCTGTTCAGTTTTTGAAGACAATTACAGTGATTACATGGGTGTGTCTACATAGAGAGTAATTTTCTGGTAAGAGGAAAGATGGGTGAGAAATAGTAGGTGTCATAGATCACTAGGAAAAAAAATGAAAGTAAAATGTGTAGAACTTTCATTCTTTCTGTATTCCTATGGTATCTATGTTCAGCTGCATTAAAGAGCTTTACAGCTTTCTGTCCAGTTCCACCATTTTCTTGAAGGAAGGAAATACAGCTTCCAGGATTTTAAGAAGGGTATTTGTCAAGTGGTTTTGTAGCACTGAAGTACCACAGATAACCCAGTTAAGATACTGGGTAGCTTTTTTTGGGGGGGAGGGTGTGAAGAGGTATTTTTGGGTGTTTTTTTTTATTATTATTATTATTAAAATATTTTAATCATTTTTTAACTGCACTTCCCTCATGTATAGCACACACATGTGACTTCATGTTGGTAGGAGACTGGTGGTATGTGATCTCCTGCTGGGGAGGCAGAAGAGTTCCCTGTAGCTCCCAACGTATTCCTGAATTTGTTTGATTTGGCCTATTTAGGAGACTTATTCAGAGAGTTCCTTGGGAAGCAGCTCTTAAAAACAAAGGTGTTCAGGAAAGGTGGGTGTGCTTCAAAACTGAGATCTTGAAGGCACAGGAACAGACTGTCCCTGTGTGCCAAAAGCTGAGTCCCTGATGCATCGTATTTTATTCCAGTATCATTGACTCCTGGATCTATTTTTATTTATGTTACAAATCTCTCTCAGAATGGTAGTATTGATTAAAACAGAAATTATTTATTCTTTGAAGTTTTGTTCTTTCAAAAGGCAGATAAAATTAATTGATTTCCTGCAGGGTTCAAAAAAGGAAAGTCCTGCTGAAATCATCCTTTGTTAAGCATTAGCTCCAATTAGCTTCATTTAAAGTCATCTAGTACGATTTTTAATACAAGAAGAATTATTAAAATTTTGATAAATATGTAACTTTTCAGGGTAGATTAAGGGGAAGAGGTGTTTTTTATCAAGGAGAAATGAGCAGTATGATTAAAATGAATTTTCTATTGGTCTAAAGTCTTATTTGTGAGTGCAAGAGTTCCTGCTCCTGTTCTGAATGTATCACTTAGGAGCATGGGAGCTGCCATAGTGCATTCTCCCAGTCATTTGTCTGGTGCAGCACAATCTTTCCAGCAGTGACCAGTGTGAAACACTTGGAAAAGGCCAGGAAAACCTGTGAGGAGGCCAGAATGGGGAACACTGATCCTGAGGAAAGTGAGGAAAGTGGCTTATTTTCCCTCCTGCTTTTGTTTTGGTTTTGTCTGGATGAAATGGATTGAAAGAAAGCTCTAAAGCGATCATCTGTTTGTGACAGCATTTTAATTTAATAAGTTTTCCTTTTTGATAATTCACCAAAACGCAAATAAACTGCTTAATAAGAAGGCAAGGGGGAAAAGAGATATGGTTGCATTAAAAAGTACATCTAATCCAGTGTAGGAAAACCTACTTTTCTTCAGCACAACAAGAAAATGTGTGTACTGCTACCTCTTCCAGCCTGCACCTTCCAGCTCACCTCCTCCACAGCTGGTAAATGTGTGTGTGTTTCCATGTTTTTAAAGGTAAAGTTAGGTTCTGCTTCCCCCACCTTTCCAAAGGGAGATATCTTCAGGAATGCTTGAAGGCTTGTCCAAATTTAGGGCAGATTAAGGGGCTGTGTGTAGCCATAAATTCTTAACATGTCTTGTGATGCAGAGCCAACGGAGTAATTCAGAGTTCTTCCATCAACAGTGCTGCACTATGTATTGAAAGTCGGTGATGAAAAACACTTAGAGTTGACAAAAAGTATATTTCTCTTACATATTTTTCTTCTTGCCTCCATTCTAAGCCTTCATTATCATATTTACAAGTTTTTAAAATACTAAACAAACTATTGATGGAAGGTAATTAAGATCTCTGCATTGAGCCTAAGTGCCAAAGCAGGAAGAAATAGAACATTTTTCAAGGAATAACCTCACAAGACTGATTTGTGGATGTGGGAGACAGGAAAAAAGTGTTTAATAATTCCCTCTGGGAAGGAATAGCGTGGGTTTGGGATCTTGTTTTAAACTGAATACTGGTAGTAACTAATAGTGAATTTCTTGGTTCTGCTGCTAACAAATCTCCATTATTGGATTAGGATGCAGAAATAGTTCTAACTGTTATGGTGAGAACTAATGAAGCCTCCTTTCAAATGAGGGTCCTTAAAAATCAGGTTGAGAACTACTGCTCTGTATTCTGCCCATTACATCTTGAACAAGCTTTTTGTGTTGGGTACAGAACTGGAGCTTCAACAGCAACAACAATCTTTAGTCATCTGGAAAATTTTAAAAGAAAGCCAAATATTAATGTGGAGATTCTGGTTGTAGGTGGCATCCTCATTCCATCTGTATGACACTGATACATTTCTCTCTTTGCTGTAACCAATCTCAGGATTCCACGTGATACCAAAGGATTTTCTCTTGCGGACCACAGAGAGTTTTCCTTACTAATATTACTTTAAATCACCAAGAAACATAGTGCATTTTTATGTAGGTAATGAATAATGAAAAAGATTGATTGACTGACTGATTTATTTATTGATTGATTGATTGATAAGAATGCAGGGTAAACACAAGCAGAGAGGAGGGATAGGACTGAAAGAAGAGCTCACATGTGCAAATAGCTGGCAAAGAAAAAAGAGAATATAATAAGGCTAAACACACCACAATGCAGAGAAATAGAGTACTGGTAATGACTTGCATTCCTGCAGCATCTCTCATCCAGATTTGTCTTCAGACACTGCAGAGATCTCATCATTCATCCCTCCAAAGAAGTCACTTTTCAGGTGAAGGTGAGAAAAACAGATTAGAAAGTTATGGAGAAGAAATATTGCTAAAATCTAGGGAAAGGGAGGCAGAATAGGCAAACCTATTTTTCAAGAATGTTTTGCAAAGCATCCCACTCATAAACAAGTCATGATTCTGAACTGAAGGCATAGGTATTCCATAATAATTTATATTGTGTCTGGGACCTCATCTTGGGAAAAATAGTTGGATGTCTCACCTACTATGAAACTTGAAGACATAACCCCCTCTGTGCTGTATTTTGGGGCTGGTCCTGCTACATGCAGGCATCACCTACTGAGCACATCCTAGTTTCCATAGGGAATGGCCATGAGGGAACTGTGATCTCCACACAGTCCCTGATTTGGATTGAGGATATCCACTGCAGAGGAAATCCACAAGTCTCTTCAGACAAAAATAAAATTTCAGTGATAGTTGATGACTTAAATATTGCTTTCATCTTTTTTAAAACAGGAAAAAATTAAGGTAATATCATTTTCTGCCTATTGTTTCCAAGAAATATGACAGACTTGTGAGTTGGAAGGGTTAAAGTAGTTTCTTCACTTTGCAGATGCAGGGGCTTTCATCTCTGGTCCCCCCACAAGCTGGAATCATTTCTGGTGCAGTAGGATATTCAGTGGTGGAACTGCAGATCGAGGCAGTCCCATTTAGAAACACAGCATGATTATATAATTATATGTACATTCATGCCCACAGTTCCTAAACACAGGCAGGAGGATGTTGCTAGAGCACACATATAGAAGCATGGATTCAAAATCACAGCAGCAGAGGTTTTCATCCCAAGGAGGCAGAAGCCTTTATTTCGGGGTCTTCAGCCCCTTTTACAAGGTGTTCCAATAGAGGTTAACATGATTTGTAAAAGGAACAACACCTCTCTTGTCCCATTGGTGGAACAAGAGAAAAACACATTCAAACATCTGTACAACATTGTTTTGAGAACCAAAAACCTATTTACAAAACAGTCCTTGAGAGAGAAAAGTTTCCCCAAAGACTTTCCCTTGGGAAACAGATCAGCCACTGACAGGCTGAAAACTCTCTCAGGCTCAGAAAATCATGTCCACAGGAGGACTCTCTTTTTCTCTCCTCATTACACACTTCCCATTCCTAAAGAGTAGATTTTCATTTTGCAGCCATGCAGCCAAAGCCATCTTAGTCTGTAAGAAAGAGAGACCATTCCAGCTCCAGCTCCAAGCTGCAGTGCAGCAGCACTTCAGCATGATAAGGAAGGCAGTAATTCAGCTAGGAGCAGTGGTATTTAATTCCCACTCTCTGGGCAGGGTGAGAGCAGCTGTGGTGTCCCATGTGATGGCATGAGAAGGGACAAACCTTTGCTTCTGAGCCACCCTGGTTTCCGTATTCCTCGTGTGCAGCGTGCCGGACACACGTGGGTTGCTGCAGAGAATTCCATGTGAGGTGCAGCGTGGCTGTTTCTGGACACTGAGTGATCACACCTGTCACTTTTCATCTTCACACAGCTTCATATTGACCTTCCCTACTAGAAAGTGCAGTCCCCTTTCCCAATGCCTCAGACTGAATTTCTGAGAACATACCTTATGTTCCCCCTTTGAAAAAGACAGAAGGATATTTAACAAAATGCTGCCAGAGGACTTGAATCCTCTGCATGTCTCCTTGCCTGATCTGATCTGGGACTTTATGCAGACTTCAGTGTTGTCCTGATTCAGTAAAGTACACAGTCAAAACTCTAGAGTAGCTCCACAGAGGAAAAAACAAGTCACAAAGTCAATGAGATACTTTTGCTTTGTATCCATGTGCATTCTTATTTACAGCTCTAATGGTATCAGGAAGTCAAAATGAAAGAAAAAGTTTGACTGGTAAACTAAATGTTGTATAACAGTTTTTAATCCATCAAAGCTGTAAAAAGTGGCCCAACTTTCATTTTAGCAAAATTTGTGTGCTGATGTGATTCTGGTGTGTCCTTACCCATGCTGGAAAGTTTTGTAGTCCAAACCATGTGGAAACATGCGTTAAAGTAATTGGGTCTTGTATTTCTCTATAGTGACTTTTTATAACTAACCACCACAGAGTTCCTTGTTCCTTTTACCCAGAACTGATGAGAGCAACCCTAATAAGCCAAGAAGAACATCAAAATGATAGACCCCCTTGTACAGTTTTCATTCTGTACACGGTACACACAGTACAGGAACCCCTAAGTCATATTTGCTTCACATTGTAGCCTTCCAGAAGCATAACTTCAAAGATAGATGTATTAAAAAGTAAAAAGAGAGAGAAAGAAAATAATTTGTCTTAAGAGATGTTTCCATCAATCATATTCTATTCATGTTTTGCAGTGAAGAAGTGCATAATGGTTTGCAATTCCTTGTTGTTGTTTAAGAAGTAAATATTTCACAGCATTGTGTTACTGGGGATGACTTGTATGTTTGTGGTGGGTTTAGCTCTAGCTAAAATCACCAGGGCATTTACTCATTTCTTGCTGTGAGATATGGATTAGAAGAAGGGCAAAACAGGCTTAAAATTTAAAAGGTGTAAAGAAACTTTATTAACAGGACTATAAGAATAAGAAGCATCAGACTAAAACCTCCAGAACACCTTTCTGGCCCCTACCCAACCTTTTTCCATTCCCAACTGACCATGTAGAGACAAAACCTGGGATGTTAAAACAGTACCAACTACACAATGTCTTTCATCAATTCTTGTAAGGAGAGGAGTTTTCTCTTGTCGTGCCATGGAGATTTCTCCACAAGAAACAGTTTTCTTGTGGCTTTTCATTTCCACAAATAGCAGCTGCCCAGGAAAAAGTTCTGCATCGTGAAATTCCTCCAGTGTTCACAGCCCTCCTAGAGGTGTGTCCATGGCCATAAACTCATGGGGTATTATTTTAAGGATGAGTTGTTCAAAGGCAAAGGTTCTCTCCATCTGTCTCTGTGATCATCTCTGTGAACAGAGGTTTTCTTCTTCTCTCCCTGGGGTCAAAGGGTCTTCATCACTCTCATCTCTCTCTGTTCAAGCTTCTCATGGGATCACAGCTACTCCAGCATCTGCTTGGCTTCATCAATGGATGCCTCTGCTCACATCTACAGCTTGAATGCTTCAGCCCCCCATACTCTCTCATGAATTCAAGGAGATATTTTCAGTGTATCATTATCCTTCTCCATGGCTCTACGAAAAGAATATTTCAGCCCCATTTGGCATCTCCTCATCCCTCTTCCATCTGAGGCTTGGCTCCTTCTTTTACTGACCTTGATATTTTCATGTTGTCTTTCTATGTGTCGATCTCTTTTTCTCTCCCTGGAGAGATGATTAAGGTCTGCAGGTCTCATCTGTGTAGTGAAAGGGTTAAATCTTGCCCAGGCCACAGCAGTCAGTGTTGGATTTCAGGCCATGCTGGGCCCCTCCCTTTGCCCGGCAGCCGCTGGCGGGGATGGGTGGTCCTGGTTTGGCCTGGAGCCATCAGTACGGGCTGGGGGGGATTAATGTTGGCAAGATGTGTCAGCAGCCATGGCCCAGCCCAGCCTGGGGCAGGGGTCCCGCAGCCTCCATCCCCGCCCGGGAGCCGCTGGGGTCCGGCCTGGCCTCCCCCAGGAGCACAGGTCACACAGGCTGTGTGGGAGCAGGGCCGGCCTCACCACAGCTCAGTTACCTTCTGAGGAAGCAAAGAGAGAGATTTCCCGGATTTATGGTTTTTAAAATGTGGATCTCACAGAGGTGGATATAATTTCTAAATGGTGGAAAATGCTGTCAGTTCTCAGAACTATTGGCCTTAGATATTTGCCTTTCCCAGGCACAGAGGAAGCTCCCAGCAGCTTCTCTCAAAGAAATCACTTCCATGGGTGGTTTCTCACTTCTCCAAACGTTGATCAACATGAAACCACCACAATATTAATGAAAGGAAAAAAAAAAATAAAATCTATCCATATTGCTCTTTTTGGCTTAAATTAAAAAATAACACCCAGAATATTACATGTCTCTTACTTCATAAGGGAAGTGTCACACAGTGCAAGTTATTTAAAAATTTTCTTGCACTTTGTGCAAGCAATTACTGTTTGAATGTGTTCCATTTCAAAGGAGAAAAGAAGGAGACTATACTTCTTAGAGACTTGCTTATATTATCCTAGGGCCCACTAAACACAAGTTAAGGCTGTTTCTCTGTTTTGACTGTTACTACCAGAATTTTGTTCAGTGAGAAATACATAAAACCTTTATAGCTGGAGGAATATAATTAGGTTATTAGTCTATCTATAAGGTGACTCCACAGGAGTCATAAGACCATACATATAGTCCTCACTAGTTGCTTTTTATGTCCATCTTTAAATTAGTTGGAAGATCCAAAGTCAGGAATGGGTTTCAGTGACTATTTTAATGTGTTCTCTGTGTTTTGCCTGTCTGAAAGAACCTGGGAAATGGGCTCTGTACATGGAAAGGACTGCCCAGGGGCAGCTCTCAGAGGTGTCTCTGTGAATCACTGAGTTATTCCTCAGTTACACTCAGAACATTCTTTGTCTGAGTAGTTTCAAGGTAAGGATATACCAAATCAGTGGTGGTGTAACTGAACAGAGAAATAACTAAATGACAGGCTAAACTTGGGTCAGAAGCTCTTTTGCACCCCTGTTATATTCAGATTTTTTGTGAATTTCTCATACATGTCTTGTCTGCTGTGGAAATACACATCTAAGGACATGTACAAGATGTGCTTGCTATTATCCTATGTCTTTCTTGTTTGAGAGAAGGAAGGTCTGTGTTCTTATCCCACTTTTGATTTCCTTGTGTCAACTTCTGTCCCTCTGGTTCTCAGCCTGCAAAATGAAAAAGGCTTCACTGAGCCTCAGTCTTGACATGTAGTCAGAAATTTTCTAAATAGCCCTGACATTTTGGCTATGTTGTCACCTATTATCTCCAGTCTGAGTTTTTGCTCTGTAGTAGAAAACAACTCTCAGATATATGAAGGAGGATTTTTTACATTTTTTCTGCAGGTGTCAAGAGGGTGGGCTCTTATTCAAACAAAATCAGTATGCATACACCAATCTCATTAACTGTAGCAAGTATTAAAAATTGCAAATTACAGAGGACACAGACATCTTCAAATTATAATCCTATGTCAATTTCTTGTAAAAAGAAATTGCAACAAATCCTGCATTGTGTGAGACAATGTCTGAATCTGAACTAAATAAAATACTTGCTCATGCCCTTGGGAATCAATACTGCCAGGTTTTATGCAGCTTCAATTAAAATACATCTCACAAGGGATCCTCAGGCCCAAAACCCACAAATTTGATTTCCATACTGGTGCAGCACCTTATTCATCCTTCAGTGCTGGATTATTCATGAATAATGGATATTTTATTTGTTATTTAGATAAACAGTCTGTACCCCGATGCTCTGCTCTTTGCTCAAGTTGTGTGAAGTTGCACGCACTGCATGAAATTAAATGAAAATTCAAATTACCAAGGTCTTTTGGCCTCTGCAAAAATGAATGGGAAACCTAAAGGGGGAGAGCTTCTAGGGGATGCCTGCTTACAGTTGTTGGGGTAGGCAACAATTTTGGTATCGTATAAGTAGATCAACAATTTCTCATCTAGAATCCAAAATCCAAATGTAGTTGAAGAGGCAACATTTCCATGTATATTTTGTTTGGCAGTGAAGAAAATGGTGTCAACTATCTTCTGTCCATCTCTTGTTAAGCTTACATATACACTTTTTGCCTGCATGCCATAAAATTCAGAAGAAATATATAAAAATGGATCTTAGAAATAAGTTTTGTCTCCTTTTCTCATTGAACTGTCCATAAAACCACAGCTGTTAATGAAGCTGTGTGTGCTGTTATTAAATCACTTACATATTGGTCTGACCTACAAATTTGGGATAATAAAGCAAGATTATTTTTTCAGAAACTCATTAAACTTTACTGAGTTGTATTGTACATGAAATAATTCTAAGTCTTCTACTGCAGAAGTGAAGGGGAGCAGTTTGTTCCTCTGAGGTTTAACAGTTTATTTCGACGTATCTGGTTTTGCAGCTGAGAAAGGAAGCTGCACATAATGCCTCTGGGGCTTCTGAAAACCTGGAGTTTGCAGAAGATACACTTCCAAAATGAAATGGGGGAATGACTGGGTAGCAAGACTGAACCAGCATGGGCAGCAGTGTCAGGACACTGAGATGCAAGACAGGGATAATTCTGATGTATGGCAGCAGTTACGTAGAAAACCCTGTTCTCCACAGTCTGTGCCTGCTAATGCCTCTGCCTACCTGTGTTCACTGCCACCCTCTCACACATAGACAGGTGCAGCACCCACAGCCACACAGCACAATCCATTGGCACAATCCATCAGCAAATCCATCGACACAGTCCATTGGCACAATCATCTACTGGCACAATCCACCAGCACAATCATCCAATGGCACAATCCACCAGCACAATCATCCATCGGCACAGTCCACCAGCACAATCATCCATCGGCACAGTCCACCAGCACAATCATCCACTGACACAATCCATCAGCAAATCCATCAACACAATCCACCAGCACAATCATCCACTGGCACAATCCACCAGCACAATCATCCACTGGCACAATCCACCAGCACAATCATCCATTGGCACAATCCATTGGTACAGCCCAGCCACAGTGTGCTGTGTAGACAGGTTTTTCACTGAAAATTTAGGACCCCTAAATTTAGAGCTGCTTTGTGAGTGCAGAACTCCTCCAAGTTTGACCGTATAATCCTTTGGGCTTCAATTCTGTCTGGTGGGGTTTCATGTTTTTTTTTAACCCAGATTTTGAATTAGTCCTTGTGGCAGGGACTGCCTTTGAGTTCCACTGCCAGCAAAAGTGTTGAGATGCCTCTTGATTAGATGTGATGAGTAACATATACACAATGCAAATAAAATTTTCAAAATTTCTCTCCCCTTCAGCCAAGAGAGAGCATTCTCTCCCATTTTATCCAAGTTTTTTTATCTCTTCATAGAATGTGCTCAGTTGGAAAGGACCTGTCAGGATCATAGCAACAAAAGATAAAAGATCTGCATAGTAACTCAAAAGTGTGTCACGTAAAGAGCTGCATGAAGTTATTCTTGCAAATATAATTCCAAAAATGAGACTGTACCCTTTCAATATATACATTATTTTCAAAACTCATTTGTTATTAAAATTATAGCAAATAAATAATGCCATGACATGTTATTTAAAAGTGACTTGTTTTAGTAAGAAGCTGGAAATTAATTTTATAGGACATTATTGTTGGTTTTGTTCTGATGCAAACAGGGTTATTGTACCTTTATGTGTCTGTTATATGGAGCAGAATTTACAAGAAACAAACATCTTGTGTTCTAATTGAATTGAACAAGTATATACAAGAAACATTCATTTCTTTATTATTGCTTTTTCCAGCCACTGTTGTCATATGCAGGCTTAACTTTTATTTCCTTTTCTGTCTGACAATTTTTGCTCTCCGTCTCTGGGGAAATAAATCAGCAGAACATTGTCTTTGCTTTTCAGAAGCTCAAGACTGGGAGAAGAGAAGGAAATGCAGTATTGCTTCTGCTGACCAAATCTAATTCTTTCAGTGTTTATTTTTTCCTGATTCTTTAAAGATGTCTTTTGACCTGTTGTTCTTCCAGCTTTCCGGCATGGAACGGACACAGAGCACAGCAGTGCAGTGTTGAGGGGTGTCTGTAGCAGAAGCCCTGTTCCCTCTCCATGAGAGGCAGTAGCTCTCCAGTTCCAAGGATGCACAAGGTTTTAAGCCAGCTGAGGACAGCTGCAGGACATGTGATTTCTGAATTTCCCCTTGTTACATTATCATTCCAGCTTTGCCACATGTCCTGTCTTATCTGCTTCACTTGATGGCTCTGCTGATATTCAACACTTCCTGCTTGTGCAAGTTCTCATCCTCTTTCTTTCAGAGCAAAGTGCTCAAAACCTCTGGCATTGAGGAGCTGCTCCTCTTCAATTCTTGACAAGGCATAGCTTGAGAGGATCCAGCTCTGTCTGTGCTCCAGGGTAGAAGGATATGAGCACGATCCTTGCTCAAAGAAGCGCGTGAATCCACAAACAGGCACCCTTCACACCTTCTCAGGAATCTGATTAATCACAGCTAACAATTCTAATATGTTGTAGTTCATCTAAAAATTTTGGTATATCCCAAGGCTAAAACTCACCTTCGGTCTGTGTAATGCTAGTTCCTACCTGAGAACCTTTTCCCTTCTCCCTTCCCTTTGGCTGTGACTTCCCTGTATCCCCCGATCCCCCCTGACCCCTGGTATAAGAGATAAGACCCAGGGCATTTCGGTCTCTTTCGTGCCCCGGATGGATGACATGCAATAAACCCGGGATTATTCCAGCAAGTTTGGGCCTCCTGTGTCTAGATACTTTGAGTCCAGGTTGTATCCACTCCAGGACCTCTCCCCTGCCCGTGTTCCCTGAAGAGCAAGGCTCTCACCACGGGGGATAGCACAGAGGGGTCCCCCGGGAGCGGACTGCAACACTTACAGCTTTGGCATAGGCTCGTGTCCCTGTCTGCACCACACCACTTTCCCAGGCCTAAGCAGAGAGCAGTGGGGTTAAAATGCTGCTCTGTAGAGAGGGACTTTTTCTGTTTTTATCTGGCCTACATACTCTGCAGAGTCTCATCTGTGACAGCTATAGCTGGACTATAGCTGCACAGATGTTTTGGATTAATGGATACCAGCTCAACCAGTTTAACCCATCAGGAGAGTTGAAGTAAACAAGTCCCCAAGGATGTTATTGATAGGACAGACTCAAGTTCAAACAGGAGACTGCAGCCAACCCCTTTGAAGTATGAATGCATCATTTCCATCACATATCACCTTGGCCAGTGATCTAGGTGGAGTTAAGACCCCTGACCAATCAGATATGTAAGCGTGGAAAGTTTGAAAGTCCTATAAAAGGGACTGCCCAAGAATAAACTTCAGCTGTTGCTGCATGAATTTGGTGTGCGCTTGTTGCATTCCTGTCTCCACCATCAGTGATACTCATCTTACATAAAGTTTAGAGTTTTCTTCTCTTGGAGACAGGTAATATCAGCATTTCCTGGTTTAAATATGGATCTGGTTCAGCCATCCATTGCAATACAGCTTTTGTTAAACTTCCTTGTTTTCATGCAAAAATTTCTGGGGTGAGACATACTGATTAATCTGTGTTACTTTATGTTGCTGAATTTTTGTACTTGAGTATATACAAAAATTATGACCATGATGTCTGGAGATGGACTCACTACTGAGCCAACTTGCCTTGACAATTTTTTTTAAAAAATACATTTACACAGAATTACATTTATGGGGGTTTCTCATTTTCTAGTAGAAGTTTGTCTTCATTTATGTCAACATGAATGTCAAGAGTAGTTATTCAGCCCTTGCTAAAACCTTTCTGAGAGGTCACTGATCATCCAAAGCATCCATGCAAGAAAACACACAAACATGTTGTCACTAAGCCTTAGGGAATAAAGTGCCCAAGGAATCTACTAATTCCACACAGCCAATTTTACTGTACATAAGCACTACCTTTCAGTAGCCTCAGTCCCCTTCAATCTCTTTGCTACATGATTTTAGTCTTCTGGGCTTAGAGTTCTGCCCTTCTCCTTTATTACTGAGTTCTTGTAAGCAATCTCAATGCTAAAGCTTTTTTTCTTGTGTTTTCCTTTGAGAATGCACTTTTGCTGCATAGGATGAAAGCATTCTTAGAGAAGACGTATGCATATGCAAGTCTAAACTTTGGGTTTCGTGATTGTTCATACCACTGACATTTCATTCTGTTTGACTTCAGGGAAATTCTATTTTGAATACAAAAGGAGAGTGAGAAAATTAATTTCTAAAATAAAATATGATAAATAGTCTGTCTTATTGCATAACATATTAATATTTTTAGTAACAACAATCCAAACAACCATGCTATTGCACAATTAATTTCCATATCTCCTGATTTTAAAACATTAAATAGCTGAAAGTCAAGGAGGTACAAAATTGCTGGGGAGTTTTCTCAGTGAGGATGAAATTAAGCAGGTTACTCTGAGAGCTGGTTGAAACCATAAGTTTAATTAATTAACGGTTCAGGGCACAAGACTTCTGATAAAGCAAGACTCTTTGTGAAAAAAGAAAAAATAATAATAAAATTAATTTTTATTTTCCCAAGAAAATTAATTAAGTCCTGGTTGCTTTTAACAAGTTTTGCTCCTGCTGCCTTGCCCACCCTTACATGATTTCCTAATTAGACTACATGTCATCAAGAGATGATCAAGACTCCTTGTACATGGAGTCCCTGCAGAGTCTGTCTGACTGCCTTAGGCTAGGAGTTTTCAAAACAAGTTAGAAATAGTGCAGGAAAATATATTGGAGCTCAAGAGAAAACAAGATGAATGAGCACAAAAAGGGACATGTATTTTCAAGCAGTTCAGGTATTAAGATGTGGTTATATTTGTAACATTTCATTAACATTGTTACTATAGAGTGAATTTTCTTTCTTCGTCATCTTTAAAGATACCTGTCTATGTTCATTAAAGTCAACAGACAAGCCTTTTGCATGGCAAATTTGTAAATTTTTATGAAACCAAGAAAGGTTTGGCTGATTTGAATCAAGCACAGGACATATGCAATTTAGATGGGCACAGAAATACAGTGAGAGTGAAAAGGAGAAAAGGAAAATCCCTAACAGAACCCTGGGCCTCCAAATCCCAAGGTGTCCTGCTTTATCAGTTCAGCTGATAATATACCTGGTCGATATACCAGGTCAATATACCTGGTCAATATAAAGTGAGATGTTGCAGAGTCTCTTTCTGCTTTTAAAGTGGATCAAGTCTGTGTAGCTGCAGTAGTAAAACACTGGGTTAGAGTGACCCTGATCATAGCAATCCTGCAGCCCCTGTGGGTGCCAGGCAGGCTTCAGGCTGCAGCAAACATTTGTGGGCAAAGCAGTGCCTGGGGGACAGAGGAAGGCTTAACTCCCTCTGAGTTCTGCAGGTGGGGTAGTGATTCCAGCAACCTTCTTCCCTTCATGTGCTAAGTGCTTCATGACATTGCTGAATTTGATGATGAATGACATTTGTGAGAAATGAGTGTTGAAATAGGCACTTGTAAGGTCACAGAGGGTTGTGGTGTCAGTTGGAGTGTGGTCCCGTGCTGGGTGTTGTCTGCCTCGGACACTGAACAGCACGGTAGCCCTAAGGAAGAAAATGGGAACAGTGCAAAGGTGTCAGTTCATCAAAATACTCCTCCACCCTGCATAAATGTGCAAATGCAGGAATTCTTGTACTGGAGACAATACTTTTTAGCCTAATGGCTCTCGATGGATGTTTTCTTTATGCTTGCCACCGGTTTGTGCTGTTTCTCTGCACAGACCCCTGCCCCACACCGTGGTCAGGGATAATCTCCCACAGACTGATCTTTGTGACAGCTACTGAAAGCAGATTCTATAAAAGTGCTAGACTTGATCACCTTCTAGACAAATGAAATTAAAACACTAGTGAAACTCCCTGGAAGGGAAGATTAAACTTTTTCTATTAAATTGAACTCCTTGGTCAAAGAAGTGGAAGATTCAAAGCAGACAATATATCAGTGCGTAGAGAAGATAATTATCCTTGAGGTAGTGAGACAGCAGTTGAAAACTTTTACTCCAGAGAATAAAACTTTTCTTATTAGAAAATCTTTTAGAAGTGCCTTAGGGATTAGTAAAATGAAGTTCAAATACAGAATAAAGATGTTCATGTGTGGTTCTCTGCACTTTGCACCGAGTGATCTTGTAATACATTCATTCTTTTTGTTTTTTAAATCATGCCTTAAATAATGTGGCAAATTGCAAGCAGGTTTTTTTTCTTATGCTCTTCCTCTTGAATTAAACAGTAAATAGGCTGGATTTTTCTTTAGGTGGTCATGCAGACATGAGTTGTGCAGTTTTAGTGCTCTACATGGGAAGTGATCATTTCAGATATGGTCTGGATGTACTGGTCCTGATTCTCTGCCCTTTGTACTAATTTTGTATTGGCAGATAAAGAGTGACACTCTCACACTGTTGGTGTCCCTTTGGGACAATGTGCTTGAGCCTCCATTAAGTTCCCAATACTGAAGAAGATCTTTTGTTTGAATAGCTGATCGGTCAGGTTTTTAGCTCTGCTGGTGACACCACCATGTCAAGTGGTGCCATTCGAATTGAAAGGCTACTTCTGAACAATCCACTTTGTCCACTGGTTCCCATTGTTCCACATTGCATTTCCATTTTTGATCAGTTTGAGGACAGAATAATTGCCAGTTCTGCATGAAAACATCTCTGAAGGGACATTTTTGATTTTTTGTTTTTGTTCATTTGTTTACTCCTTCTCCTTACAATCTGAAGCAAATATTAATGTCAGTATTAGGGTTTGAACAGGCAATTCAATCATCATGGCTTCAAAAAGTCCTGGTGTTCTATAGGGCATGACCATGTGTGGTAGTTTGACATTTAGGGAAAGAAGCAAAAAACCCACGGAAGTGATTTCTTTGAGAGAAGTTACTGGGAGCTTCCTCCATGCCTGAGACAGGCCAATAGCTGGCTAGTTCTGAGAACTGACAACATTTCCCACCATTTAGAAATTAGTTGTCATGGGAAAATGCAAAAAAAAAAAATAAAAAAAATAAAAAGAAAGATAATTATTTCATTTTCATTCCAGAGATAAGTAGGAAGGAAAAATATGATCTTGGTACTTAGTAATACAGTGAAGTTGTCTGCAAGGTGCAATTTTCCCTCTCAAAATAAGTAGCTCCAAGTAATGCATAATAAATATGATTGTGAGCTGTGAAAGCAATGAGAGCACTGCTGAATATGCTTTTCCTGTAAATTTGTTTCTCTCATTATTTCATTATTTCACTTATGAATCACAGCATGCTTGTTAAATATTCTTTTATTCAAGCACAAGTAGCTTAGCAGATACCATACATAATGTGCCCACAAGCTGCCTGTGGTCTTTTCTGCATCTGAGGCTTAACATAAGAAATGACAGAAGAAAAAATGCTTTATATTAAACTTGGGGCTAGAAATATAGCAGGCTTTCAGTAATGACATATGATCAGAATTATTAAAAGATGATGAAAATATACCAGTGGAATTCTGTTCAAAAATGTTTCCCTTTTGGGACCATCCTATGAAACCAATAAGGAATAAACCCAAGAGGATTCTATTGAATTTGTTTCAAAGAGATACTGTATTTAATAAAGAGAAATTGCTCTTTTTGTAGGGTTTCTTTATTTAATAATCCTTTAGAAGATCATGAATAATTATACCTCTGTTAGCAAATCTCAGAGGCTGGTTTTAAAAATCTGCAAGAATTTCCCAAAGGAATTAATTGTTTTTGCCAGTATGATCACATTCTTTAGGACAATTACTCATTTCTTTTGTGATACTTTTGAGGATTGAGTATTTTTACAGAGGCTCACCAAACCTTGAGGTAGAAAAGCTGTATTTTGGTTCCTTCAGAAATCCCCTTTAACTCTACACTTGAAAAATCCCCTCTTCTATAACGTACTCAAAGATTTCCCTGATTCATAGCCACAATGGTGATGGGTTACAATTTTTCTTCAATTTCTAAGACTATCTAGAACATCCCAAAATCTGTTTGTAGTTATCCTCCTTACTTTTCTGATATAGCCAGTGTTCTTTGTCTGCTCTTTTATCAGAATTTTTCCCAGTGCAGTTCAAATCTGTGCAAGAGTAAGAGAGATGTGTTAGTTATCCCTGTGATGGGAGTGTTGTGGAGATAACCTGGTTTGTTCCTCCAGCTCCCCACCATGCTGTGCCATGGAGTGGAGACACAGCCAGAGCTGAGTCCTGAGTGGATTCCCATGGGCCCCCACACATGGGCAGCATGGATTTGGCTGATAACTAATGGCACCTACTTCTAAAATAGTGGCAGAGGGTAGAGTGGAG
Organism: Pseudopodoces humilis; assembly: GCF_049639895.1. Classification (NCBI taxonomy): domain Eukaryota; kingdom Metazoa; phylum Chordata; class Aves; order Passeriformes; family Paridae; genus Pseudopodoces; species Pseudopodoces humilis. Next base: position 3,821,207 of record NC_142210.1, on the reverse strand, counting down.
GCCAGAGCCAGTAAGATGAATAGCTACATTTTGAAGAATATTTTGGCTTTAAACTATACAGAAAAATGTCCTTGTGCTATGTCTAATGATCCTGTGCTCCTCATGAAAAAAAAATAAAATTATAGGGTAAAAGGATTAGATGTTTTTTCTGAAGGTTAATAGCTGCTATCTGGAAATTCAGCAGTTGGAAGCAGTTGTTTAAGTACTAGTAGCTCCCTGGGGAGGAGAAAGGGGGCTTTTCTGAGGCGAGCTGTCTTTTAGGAGGACAAGGTCTCTCCTACCATCAGTTCCTGCACATTTTCCCAACTGATTCTATTTCTTTGTATTTTATTGATTTTTTGATATTTGCAGCTTATGGGTTCTAGTTGCTGTCTGTTAATGATTATTTCCATGTTTCTTGTAAAATCTGTTATTGATATAACATAATTTGGATAAAATACACTATTAGGGGACTTCTACCAAGCTTTGCCACAGAATAACTGGGAAAGAGCAACCTTTATAGTCATATTCTGTTTCAGGTTACTTATTTGGAAAGCCTAGGTAACTGTGGATTTAACATTGGAGGTCTCTAGAAAGGAGTAGTTGAATGGCAGGCTTAATAGAACGAGGAGCTTCTGGGATGAATAAAATACTATCATTACAAGACTCAAACAACTGAAACTTGAAATATTTCTGGACTACCTGCCTTGCAGCTGCACAATGGGCAGAATAGGCTGCCTCTTCTTAAAGTACTTACGTAGCCAATGAGCATGACTGGAAATACAGGTGGCATTTGTTTAATGAGAAATGAAGAATTTAAGCAGTCACAATCATAACAAATGTGTGATAGAAGGAAGGCAAATTTGCCTCAGGTGTTAGGATCTGGTACACAACAATGCAGCTATTTGGAAGCAAAGTACCCCCAGAGTGAGTCAGGGAATACTGAGCTTCGAGCCATTAAGGGCCAACAATCCCTTTACAGAACCAATAAAGTAGGAATGCTCTAAGTATTCTATTAAAATAGAAAATAAATCTTTTATTGGCTTGAAGAAGGACAATGCTAAGTACGACTTCCAGACACAGTTTTCTCACATTTGTGAAAGCTGAGTAACAGGAAGCAGACTTGGCATCTGAATAGCCTCTTCTTGTAACTCCTTAAAAGCCAATCACAACTCCTGTAGACTGGAGTTGCACAAAATGAATGCACTTGAACAATTGCTGGTGCCTCCCAAACCTAACCAAGCCCCATGGATGGGAGTCTTACACTGCACTAATTACTACAGTTACACACCCACTCCTTGTCACTGGCCTCACAGCCCCTGCTTGCATCATCTCCTTTTACCCAGCTTCTCCCTCCCCTCCTCTCCCTCAGTATCCAAACTGCTTTTGTCTCAGCTCTCTGTTGTTTTGTAAGCTGCCACCTTTTCACTAAAACCTCCTTCTTTGTATGCTCTTATGGATCCAGGGTAATGCTGGGGGAAGTGTTCCCCTTGTCCTGCTGGACATGTGTGCTCAGAAAGAAATCCCTCCTAGGCAAGGAGCCGTTTCGTGGTAACTTCCAAGGAGTGGTGCCTTCTGAGCACATTTCATACCCTTACAGAGACTTAGATCTGACCCCATTTGGTTTTGCTTTGGAATAAGGGAAGATGTGAAGCCAAAATCAAGGCTCACACTTTGTCCTGGCTCTTCCTGTGAATTTTATGCCTGTGACAAGCAAATGGCTGCTCTCAGTTCCAGCCAAACCTGTCTACTATACAAAAACAATCATTGTCAAGGACCTGATGACCCAGAGCTGCCTCCCCATCTGTAACTTAATTGCTTGTCAATTAGTAGCCTTCACAGCGAGTGTATTTATGCAAAGATGTGATACCTGCAGTGTCCTTGAGAGAACAGTCCAGGCCAGTGTGCAGCCTGCCCACTGCATCCATGTGGCCAGGTGTCTATGTGGCCAGGTGTCCATGTGGCCAGGTGTCCATGTGGCCAGGTGTCTATGTGGCCAGGTGTCCATGTGGCCAGGTGTGTGGCAGCACAGCTGCTCACAGTGTGGGCTGCTTGGGCAGGACACAGGGATGTCTGGCTGACATTGTGAATCCTGACAGATGGCAGGAGAGCGTGCAGCACTTGGCATTGGGCAGAGCTGCCCCACTGTAGTGAAGATACCTCAGCTGCACCTGGCAGTTCGGGGCAGGTTGGAAAAACTTTTAAGCAGCAAGTTGTGTGGTATGGACAGTAAGCGAGGGTCCAAAGTGATGCAGGGTCCCCAGGCAGATGCAAAGGAGAGCTGCTTTATTGCAAAAGCCAGGCCTTTATCAGTACATAGTTTTGAATCATAACAACCATAATTCAACTAACCACCATACACGACAAGGTGAACATAGCTTGTTTTTCCACCTCTAATTTAGCTGAGTCACTTTCCCATAGTCCTTTTCTACTTAGCCAAAGTAACAGGCTTGAGCCCTGATTTTACAAGTCCTTCCTTTTGTAACCTTTATAAGGTTACCTCTATGCAACAATGGACTTGTAAAAAAATTGAGTCTGAGAAAAAATGTGTATTTCAGAGCAGTATTCATCTACCTTTTGGCTAAGCCTGAAGCAAAATAAGTTTTATTTAAAAGGGAAAAAACAAATCTGTGAGGAAACTATCATTCTAAAAGAGCCACCTGTTTCTGAGGTGGATATACAGTGGGAAAAAAGTCTTCTCTGTCTTGCTAACACTTCTAGGAATAAAAACAATTGTTCTTTGTCCTTCAGCATTTTATTGAACTTCAGAGCCTGGTTCACTTTGAATATATGCTTAATGAAGCACAACTTGTATTAATAACAGCAATGAAATCTAGATAGTGTAATAGAAATTTCAGCTGGACACAGACTCTGACCCAAGTAGCAAAGTCCAGTTGTGATGCACTCCAGAGATTCCAATTCACTTCCTAATGACAGTGCCCATGAATCACTGCCCACATAAACAGAAACCTGTTTCTGGATAAGAAAACCCCTTTACATGTTCCAAAGGATGTCTTAACAGTACCTGTGAGGCACAATGCACAAATGCTTTCAGATAAGCATGCTACAGAAAATTGAAAAAAAAAATTTTGAAAAAATCCAGTATTAAAAGTCAGCCTGACAGCTTTGGAAAGCTAGGAGGGTATTTTTAATCATCAACTCTTCCTTTGTGAAGATATTAGAGAGACTTTTGATATCTTGGATACCCAGAGGCTTTTAGTAGGCATCAGTGAACCTGAGTGAACAAGCTGTGTGAAATACAAGGTGACCACGTGGAGCTTTGGACAGAGATGCCCAGCCTGACTTCACAGCTGCACCAGCTTAGGCCCAGCAGTCTTGGCCAGCCCCTTCTGTGTTCTGCAAACACATCTGCTGGGTTTCCTGGGAGGGAGGCAGTGCCCCTGCATTTCCTTGGTAGCACACTCGAGGTGCTCAGCCCTTCCCAATCCATCTGCCTTTGTATCTTGGGAGCTGCTTTACCTGTGGTACTGTTTATCCATAGATAAACTGTTGAAGTGTTAATCTGAGTTGAATGTGCTTGTCAATCAGACAGGTTGAGTGCCTTACATTCCCTTCTCATTCTTCGTTCCAGGAGAAGCAAAGCACTTTACAGAGTTAACTAATCAATACATGAAGTGCATTAGACACACAGAACGTGTTTTGTTTAATCTGCTTATTGATCTTTGCTTGTTGACTGAATAAGAGTCTTAGTTTAAGTCTAGATATTTACTGACAACTATGTGAGAAGAAGGGACAAATAGTATATAAAGAAATATAAATTCTACTAAGGTAGGTAAATATGATACAGTGCCTAATTAGTTTTTTTAATAGGTTTTAATAGGTGAAAATTAGACAGCAGGGAAACAGTGTGAGTTCTGTCATTTGAGGAGGTCATGAGGGATCTTATCAAAGTGTATAAGTATTTCAGGAGATGGTATAGAGGAGTGCTGGGTCTTTGCAGCAGTGCCCAGTGACAGGACAAAAGGCAAGGAGTACAATGTGAAACACAGGAGATTCCTTATGAACTTCAGGGAAGGCTTTTTCTACCATGAGGGTGTTGAACAGAGGCAACAGCTACTCAGAGAGGTTGTGGAATCTGTATCCTTGGAGGTGTTCCCAAACCATCTGAATGTGGCTCTGGGCAGCCTGCTTGAGGGTGTAAGGTTCCTGCTGGGGCAGGGTCTTGGACCCCCAGTAGTCCATTCCGGGCTCCAGCCTTCTGTGATTCTGTGACACAGCATCACCTCAACAGTACCAGGCCAACAGTAAAAAGTTTTAGCTTTCAAACTGCAGTGTCTCACCTGAGATAGTGGTAATCATCGTGGATCTTGAGGAATCTCTGCCTCTCTCAAATCCCAGCTATGCCATGAATCTCCTGGTGTAGTTTGGTCTGTGATTTTCAGGCTTCATTGGATTATAAACTGTTTCAATCAGTGATCAAGATGATTCCTGATCTCCACTGATGCCCACACCACATGTCTCATTAATACTATTGCAGGTTAAATGTTGCCTTTGAGAAATCTCAAAATCTGTTTTTCCCAAAGAAACCACTCTGGCATTTATTTTTTAAAGAAAAAAACAGTGTTGTAAAAAAAAAATGTGATGAATATAGTGCTTTTCTGTATATAAATGTCACATAAAGTGGTGTCAATTGCCACACTTGTGGCTTTAGTGTTGCTGCACTAACATAAACCAGCCATATGTCTTGCTCCATGTTTAGATTTGCACTGCAAGGTCCAATTCTCCCAGCATAATTGAACACACAATTGCCTTGACTGTGCATATGAGAAAAAACTGTTTACTTGAATACTACATCTGAGGACTGCAACTGAATGCTCAATAATTGTATTTTAAATTTTAGAAAATGATTTGTTATTGTAACCTGATGTTCACAAATATAAGTACAAAAGAATGCAGCAGTCCCTGTATTTAATAGCTTTTTTTCCTCTGTGATTCCACAGGGGCTGGAGAATTGGAGAATTTCCCAATACACAGGCCAAGTAGCGAAGTTACTCTTTAACATTTATTGTTGTAAAAACCTTTGTTAAGTCATGCCCAGTGTGCAAAGGAAGGCTGAATCTTGTTCAGCAGCACTCCAGTGAGTAATTCCTTCTCTTTCCCCTTCAAGACTCTGACTGACTCATTTTTTGTTTATTCCTTTAATTATCCCTTATCCATCTCTATATTGCAGTCACGTATTCACAGGTACTGAACCTTCCTCCTCAGCTCACACTGCTGCCAGTGCTGGGATGGCTGTGGTAAAGCTGTCTGAGTGTTCATTCTTTTTTTCACCTCTAGTACTAGGGAGCTTCCCAAAACCAGGTTTTCTTTCAGTACATGGACCAGGGTGTGTGCCTGTCCAGTGGGAATTAGTTTTCATCACACAGAGTCTCTGAAGCAGCTGGGGAACAAGGATGTTTCTGGATGAGAAAGTCATGGCCAAAATATTTTCAGAGGGTGATTGTTCAATATTGTGTGAAAATCAACCCTCAATGAAGTGCCCCAAAATGCAACCACTTCCAGGCTGAGTAGGCATGGTACAAAATCCTAGCTAATTTCTTGCTCTGTCACACTTAAATGAAGCTGGTAGTTAAGAGTAATTTTCCCTGTGATAATTATTCCACTTAGAATGGAGGTTTTTAAAAAATAGTACAAAATATATCTGTCTTCAGTGAAAATCAGCAGAGACAGAATAAATAAAATAGATGCTTCCCACTTTAACAGGCTTTTTGCCTCAACAATTATTTTGACTAAATGCCTCAGCTTTTCCTTGACATTTATTTAAACAGCAGAGGAATGTATTCTGCACCAATGCTATAGTCTCTGGACAGGCTCTCTTAGCTACCCTAAATATGACTGAAACCAGCACGTTGGGAAAAAAGGCACTTATTTATTGTAAAAGAAAACCTAATAACCACAATGATGTCATTAAACTGAAGAAATATATGGTATTCAGGCTTTGAACTCAAACTTTTGGGCATGATAATTTCAGAACTTCTATGCGACCTTCCCAATTTCAAGTCTCTCCCCAGCTCTACCGTTATTGTTGTCTTCCAAACATATGGGAATGCAATACTGGTGACCAACAGTTTTATCCTTAGATATAAACTCTACTTCTTACCTTTTAACTGCCTCAGAAGTATTGTAAGTTAAAAAAAGTAAATAAAAATTGCATTGTAGCAATCCCTGGAATGAGGCCTTATCTCATTGTTGACTTATCCTTTCAGGACGATAACCTGTCAAAGCAGGCATCAGCATTTAGATTTTACTTTTTAAAACATAATGTGCTAGAAGAAGCCCTGAAGGCTGTGAATTTCAGACTCCTCTTGCTGTCCTTCCTGCATATCTCTGCTTCTTAGTAGGCCTGATTTTATCCTCTCCAGAGACATCCCCCACCAGCATTATGTACTTTTCAATTCTTGTTTGTGTATAACTGAGATCCCCAGCATATATTGTGGAATTTTGGACTATAAGATTTCATCGATAATAAGGTAGAAGGTATTTCTAGTACCTTGAGTATTTTTTGATGTTGTGCTTCTTAATGTGAAAAAAATCTTCAGTGTCTGAATCACTTTAGTAATACTTACATTAATATTCAACAATGACATAACTTTTTATTCTAATGAATTTCTAAAGGTCTCCTAGACCACTGTAGAGCTGGTCCTAATGTTCATAAAATCAGAGGCTTCTGTAGCCTCTTATTGTTAAATAAACAGTATTTTTATTATTAAACTTTCCCTAATAACATGACAAGTACATATCTATATGTACTTGTCACGTATCTAAGGAGAAAATTATATTCAGTGTAAGTAATGAATTTAATTAATGAATAATGAATTTCATTAGGACTGTTGCAATTATCTTCTTTCCCTGGACAGAGCCTTTCACTCTTGGGCAGTTGGATGTCACCCTCTGATTCAGTCTGTAAAGGAGCTGTAGGAGAACAAGATTTGCTTGTAATGGCAATATTTACCATCTGCAGTAATTGTATTTGGTTAGTTGTATTGCCCTGTAAAGTGTTATGTTGGATGAAGCACAGACAGAGTCACACCATACAGGAGAAAAGATAACCAGAAAAGCTTTTTGGATCCACTTTAGAGGTGTAAAAACTGCAATACAAAGGAGGATGCAGAATCTTATGAAGATGACAGGCAAAAATTACAGGAAATAGAGTCTAGGCTGGCATAGTTGAGGAACATTTCTACCTGTTCTACCCCCTCACATTCCAAGTATAAAAATAATATTTTTATCCCTTCTGTGATCTGTTCTGTGTGGTATCATTCATGTGAATAAATCCAAGTGTCCTCCATGCTGCACTGTAAAATATGCAGTAGAAAAGACTATTCCCAAAACCTTACAAGGTAAGTTTTAACAGGCCACAACAAACAGCTAAATCTCAGACAGTGGAGAGCAATGACACAAAGTTGAGCAGTCTGATAAGCAGTCTTCAGATTGCTGAAGTCTGACAAGAAACAGTTCCAATAATTTTTGGAACTGTTATTCCAATAATGGCTGTTTCTATTTTGAATAATATTTTTACTCATGAGTGGCACAGAAGAAAAATTCAGGAACTGGATGTGTTCTTTGACCCACAGAAAGGCAGACTGAGGGCTCCTCCAAGTATTTCATCTACAGACATTAATTATTTGGTTCTTGCTGGAGTTCCTAATAATATAACTAATTTAGATGGTGATTCCTCTGTCATAAATATCTGCTGGAAGGGATGAGACAGAAGTGTACTGAAGTTAAACATAGAAAGCTCTCAGATAAAAGAATGAATGTGAAATGAGAGAGCACAACCAATCCTCTCCATAAACTACCATCTCTTCAACACAAAAATACTTTGCTTGTTCTAAAGATATAATTGAGCTTGAGTCATCACTGAAACTCACAGCCTCTCATTTCTACCTATCTTCTGTGAAAACATAAGCTTCACAAATAATTCCACATTTTTTGCTCTTTTCCTTGACCACTGGACTGAGAGACAGCAAGAGCTGACAGAATCCTTCCTTTTCCTTTGAAAAAGCTGCTGGCAGAGCTAGAAAAGGTTAAAATAAAGCACTGCTTACAAAGTTTTACTAATCTCAGAGACACAGTAGAACTCTTTCACTAAATGCTAAATTTCTAAAGGTTTTGCTTATATTTCTGTGTGAACTCTGTTCTAAGGATGATGTTTGCAATAATATGCCTAAATAATTTCTTCCTCACTTTATCTACTATTATGTTCAGGGAAGTTATAATTTTTCTTTTTATTAAGGTCAGACTAGAAAGACATTTCAAACCCTCTAATTTAAAACACAGCGAAAATAACTCCCTGTTTTTCCTGACTCCAAGGTCTCTAGTGATTATTGTGTCTAATACACAATTCTGTCAATGTCTGTTTGTAACACCATTAACTCTACAGCACATGGCATCTTACAAAGTCTTGGGAAATTTGGAGACAGCTGTGTGTTAATTTTATTTTAACAAAATCTTTTGCACAGATTTATTTTTCTCTCTGAGCCCCTGCAGCAATTTTTCTCATTCACAGATGTTTGTGAATCCTTTTTTGGTGGTGTTTTCATTTGAGCAGGGGTTTCTGATTGAGAAGTTAGTGGGATTTGCAGAAATCACATTGAAAAATTCTCTGTTTCAGGAACTTCCCTGCTGGAAGGCACACTTTGATTCCCTTGGTGAGCTTTTCTCTAAGCATTTCATGCAGAAGCAGCCAGGGAAATGTAAAAACTGCCTGTGGTCTTTACTAGTTTGTCCTGTTTTTGCTGAGAAACATCAGACTGTAACTTCTGTGGCCATGTGCCACTGGTGATTGGTTCTTTTCCCTAGGAGTGAGACTGACAAGGGAGAGGCTGTTTCTTCTTGTTCTGACTTACCTTGTTCGATAGTTTATTCCTTCCTTATCTATATATTACATGTATATGGAGTACAAGGACCTACATGCACTAAGATAGAAAGGTGCAAAATGGCTAATGAAGAACCTCTTCAAGGTCTTTTATATGTCTATTTATCGAATTAAGAAATGCCAAGTAAATTAATTTTCTTAGTGACTCAATGACCCAACACCTGTGTGCTGCACTGCAGCATTCTCTATCCAATCACTCATTATTACCCAAAAACCCTTTGAAGAAGAAGATGAAGGAGGAAGAAGAAGGAGAAAGGGACAACGCCCTAAGTCCTCCTTCTTGTCTCTTGTTTTCTAAAATAGCTTAAACCTTAAACTCTTTCTCACCCAGAGACTTAAGAAAACTCTATCTAAGTTACACACTCACATTCTGAGTTTCTCTATTTAACAGCCGTCTCCATGGTGTTATGTGAAATTCAGTGTTCTCTTGGGTGTCAGAGCCAGGCACATATTCTCCACCTCTGACCCCAACAACTTCTGACTTGGGGAGAGTGAGAGAAGAGGCAGGAGGGCTGTGAGGGAGAGCTGCTGATGTGCTCAGGGTGCAGTGCTGAAACAAGCAGGAAATATTTGATCATTGCCACAGCCAGTGTGTGTAGTGAAGGTAGAAACCCTCACAGGCTCCAATCTCTGCTGCCAGGCTACAGTCAGTGCATTTGTTGGAGTCAAACTGGAATAACTGGAGAACAGAATTTCTAGACCACTAAGCCATTTGCCTTCTCCTGTATTAGGCAGAAAAAAAATCATCGCATAAGGAAGGCAAATATGAATCTGTTGTTGCTGGATCTGTTCCTGCTTATGTCTTTACATCTCATATATATAATCATAAGATCAACTACAGCTTTTAAAAATGTAGATATCTATGAGCATTTGTCTATATGTGTCTCTGTATGATCCATCAATATATCACAGAATGGTTTGGGTTGGAAGAGACCTTGGAGACCACTTTGTTCCACCCCCTGCCATTACACCTGTACATCTTCCATTATCCCAGGTTGCTCCAAGCCCCATCCAGCCTGGCCTTGGACACTTCCAGGGATCCAGGGGCAGCCACAGCTCCTCTGGGCAGGGCCTCCCCAATCTCACAGTAAAGATTTTTTTCCCAATATGTAATCTAAACCTGTTCTCTTTGAGTTTGAGGCCATAGGGCAGGGAAGAACTAAATCCTACTTTACCTTCCTGGCTGTAATACCTTTCCCTGCACGTGATTTAGCACCAGCTGCTCATTTCCTTTGTTTCAGTGTGGTAGAGGACTGATGTTTATTGTTATGGTATAAGCAATAACTTGTAAATAAGTGAAAAAGCCATTTGTATCAGTTAAGCTTTAACTTTCAATTTTTTATTCCTAGTGCATCTTGTGTGTAACTAAGAGAAAATCCTGTAAGTTTTGTGCATCTGTGTTAGGAGGCTTTCAGTGTCCTAAACTGGAGAAGGTGTAGCAGAGTGTTTGACTACTTGACACATATTTTTAAATACACTAAGCCAACATGATTTATTGTAGGTTCTCTAAATTCAGGAACTAAGATCATGGAGGCTATTAGAAAATCTGCAAAGGTAACAACGGTTGGGAATTATTAATAGAATGCAATTATAAATAGAAATTATTTTATTAACAAAATAATAAGAAAAAATTGTTGTATTTTCTGTAACAAGAAATAATTCTTTGCAGAGGGTTGTGGAAATCCTAAAGATGACCTAGCTCATACTACTGATTTTTCAGGAGCTCTTCAAAAAGTCACTACATTAAATACACATAACGATCACATTATGACTTCATTATTAGACAAAATTGTTTTTTTTAATATATTTATATATGAATTGTCACAAAAGGAGGAAAATTACAGGATGGAAAACTTTAGATTCTTTCTCTAAAGAACCTGTAACTTGTTTTGTTTCTTTGAATCACTGCAATTTCATTGTAAGTCCTTAGGTTTAGACTCAGGAGTTGTGAAAAGCCCATCCTAAATTCTGAATATATTCCAAAGCTATTTAAACTGCTAGAAAGAAAATGCACTGTCCAAGCCTGCAGTGACTTGCATGTCTTCTCAGGTCATTGCAGAGTAGATGTATATTTTCTATTAAGAGAACGTGCCAGGACTTAATGGTTACTCTGGTGGGGACTAATGTGGGATACAATTTTCTTTCCTTCCTCTTTTATTTTGGTAACTAATGACACACAGAAAGTAAAAACCTAGATTGCACCGAGGGATGAGAGGAGAGGAAAGGCAGTGAGGGATTTCTCTCTAAGGAGGGAAGGATAATTAGATTTAGGAACTTTTTTTCTATTGAGAAAAGAAGCCTTGCAGCCATGCAGACTGTTGATGGGCCCAGCCTCGCTGGAGGCACACTCAGCACAGCTACTCTTAACTAATATTTCGGACCCTCAAGAAGTGCCATTATTAAAAAGTGAAAGTGGCTGTATTTAATCCCGTTATACCAAAGGGAATTGCATCCCCACTCTGGACGTGAGATGCAGGAAACAGGGACTTCTGTTTGGACTTCTGTGTGAACACCGGCTGTGCTCCCTGTGCAGGATATGCATTTTCTCTGAGTTTCCCAAACTCCAGACAGCTGTGGGAGGCTGTGCCACTGAAACAGGGGTGTGAAGGCTGATCTTGCCTCCAGAACTTCGTGTTCCACCTGGCACAGCAGTGATTGGAGGCAGAGATTTGGATGTCCAGGTTTAGCTTTTGCTTGTCACCGAGACTTGATGATGAACACTGGAAGGGACTGAATTGCATCTTAGACCATACTTAACTGTATGTGGTAAAAAAGTGTGCATGGTGAGTTTGTGATGTGCACAAACAAGTAATCAGTGGAACATCTTGGAAAAGAATGACTTTGAGCCTGAGGAGCTCGAGGCAGAGCAGAAGGCAAAGAGAAGTCAGGCACAGTCCTGTGTGTGATGAGCTCACATATACCACTTACACGTGCTAATGCAATTCACAGGCTGGTGACCCAGAAGAAGTTTTTCCCCTTGTACTATTTCACATTTTATGTGTGTAAAATGCAGTATATTCATCCTTCTCTTTAATATTTTATCATCTTTTATCACACCAAAATGAAGGAGGAAAATAGATGGCTATTAAATGTAAATACCAGCAGCTCTTAAAAAAGTTCCCTTTCCCTTGCTTCCCTTTCTCAGCAGCAGGATAAAAAGTCGTGTAGATGTTCTAAAACTGGGCTGAGTCTTTTGACATCTGGCATTTTCCTCCCTAGCAATTTGCAAGAGAGGTGGCAGACAAGGGCCAGATATTTAACCTTTGCCACCAGAAGTGTGTTAGTGTTTAAGGGTTGTGGTTCAGGAAATGAGAACATCCCAATAATCAGTGAAATAAAGATTACATAACATTACCTTTTATGTGAAATTCTAAAATTATATTTATTGGCCAATTCACAGGAAGTGCTGTAGTGACCACAGAAATGACTCTGGCTTTATACAAGTACAGATGTACAGAACAAATTTTAAAAGAACTATTTGGAACATGCATTTAATCAGTCCTGTGGAAAACATATGGGTACTAACAATGTCTAATTCATAAACGACTGTGCAAGTTGACATGGCTTTTATGAAATACACCACCATGCCATGAAGGAAGTTTAGTACAACTTCTCCTTACTCTGTGTTTAGAGTTTGTGTACTGTTTTGTCTGTCAAAATTTACTGTACATTTTCATTAAAAAAGGGTTGGGTTTTCTTTTTTTTTAAAAAAGAAAAAACCAGCTGATTCATATCTATTAAAAATCATTTCATATTCATCTTTTTAATTGCATATAGTCATTTAATTAATCATACTGCATAAATTGTGTAGATTCATGCTTTCAGAAATGCATTTAGCATCTGCAACAAGACATTTCAAGATATGGTTTATGGTTGTTTCACATCAACAATAAGATATTTCATGTAAGAGCTTTTTTCCTGGGCTGAACTGTCTGTTGGTTTGAGACACATTTATGGAGTACAACTCTTGTATGTACAACCATACAGCATGTGTTTATTTAATCCCTTCTCTGGTATATTTTTTATTATCCACAGAAGTGGCCACAACTACACAGAATTTGGACAGCCAGGAAGGAATCCCAAGCTACAAAATACATGCTACCATCTGCAGTTACTGCTCCTCAACAAGAACTAATCCTAACATGGAAGCAATATGGGAAATGACAAACTGTGTGGGGAAAACTGTACATTTTTGCAGGCAGATGAAATACCATTTTTACTGTCAAGAGATGATGAAATATGAAATAGAATTGTCCCAGCCACTTAGAGCACAGCTGTTACATTCAACATGATGAGATTATTTCTCAGCTCTTCAAAATCCTACACTCTAAGTAACATATAAAATATTTAATATATGGTTAATTCTAACTAGAACAACTCCTTTCACCATACTGCAACAACATTCAGGGTGCCTGTCTGATTCCTGCCCTGCTGCTCGTCGCAAGTCATGTTTTACAGCTCCTTTCTCAGGAATTCCTCTTCTTTTTCCTCTCCTTTTTGTTGCAACCTGACCTTGCAGGGCTCATTCATCTTCCCCCCTGTCCATCAGACCTTGGCTACTCCCCATGCCGTGTCTCATTTTGGGAAGGTGAGCAGAGCAGTGACAGCAAGCAGCCACTGCCACAGCAGTCATTGTTTGCTCATCTGACCCAAACCCACTCCTGGCAATTGAGAGTTTCCTACAATATGGTTTGCACTATTTGCACTCACTGGGGACAGAGATGTGCTGAGGGAAGCAGAGAGCTCACTAAAGTCACCACTGGAGCCCTCAGTGTATCTGCTCTCCCCTTTATGCCAATCTTTGCAGACAGAGCAAATGAGGAAGAAATCAAATTCTATTTTCCTTGGGTCTTAGTGATGCAGTGGCTCTTCCAGCACAAAGATTTCAGTTTGGAGTTCAAGGTTTGGAGTGCAGGTACAGAAGGCAGGAGCAGATGAAGGAAACACTTCAGTGAAAAGACCCAAGCTGACTTTGTGCATCCTCCCTGTTTGCCTGTGTGGCTTCTGAGCCAGAGAACACAGGTGTGCTTGGGGCATGCTTGGATACAAAGCACAAGGTCATCACGCCATCCAGAGACCAGAAATGGATCATGAATTTGCAATAGAAGGGTAGGCATGGCAGTAACCAGAACAGTTGGCACAATTCTATTTCTTTGCAGCAGTTAGTGCTTGGCTAGAAATCTTGAGCGTTTGTTTAAGAAAGTAGGTGCATTCTACTGACATCTGAGGAGAAGCAGTATTATCTGTCTTAGTGAAACTACTGGGTAATAGCTTCTGTTTATTGTAGGGACACTTAAAAACATGGGCACATGAACAGACCAATGTCTGTTTTCACATTAAAGACAGCAATCTAATTTTTAACAAATTATCCTTTGTATTACTGTTTAGCTGACTCCAGTGTTTATTCACTGTTTATTTATATTTATTTCATGTTTATTTATATTTTGTTAAATTATACCCATGTAAAATACACTGCCAAATTCATGTCATATGAGAACTTATCCATAGATTACAGAAAAGATTTTTACAAAATCAGGTTTCAATTCAAATTTATTGTTTAATGTTTGACAACTTATGCAGTGACACACACCAACACAGAGCACCTTAAGGGAATGAACTGACTGTGACTCATTTAAGGAAATAGCATGGGATTTAGTTTGTGGATTAAAGACATTTAATGAAAAGGCAAGAAATACAAAAGTGAAGGAATGAATTGGGATGAGAAGGGTTTCATAGCTTCTCTAATAAATGGCCAAAGGCAATGAACTCGATAACTATCTAAAAAATATTCAACAGACATAAATCATAGTTAAAGGAACTATTTAAAGCAAAAGGGTATAACTGAGACTAATGCGATAAAAATTACAAAAAGGATTATTTAAATTCATTTTCAAGAAAAGCTTTTTAATGGTGATTTCTAATAAACTCTAGAACAATCTCCCAGGGGAAGAGGTAGAAGCCCCAGGCCTAGAAACATTTAAGTAGGTTGAAGCACCCCCACCCCTAACACTAAAAAAACATTCTGGGAAAGAATTCTGCACTGTTAGCATAATACTCTACTGGCAATACTTTCCCCTTTTGTCTACTAATCTTTATTTCTAGAATTTGATACGTCTAGTATGAACTTCTACACACATTGAAGTTGAGATGAAACAGTTCTTAGGAAGCCCACCCATAGTGTGTGTTGCCCCTCAAAGCAATAATGCACTCTGGTGTATCTTCTCATCTCTGTTGTGATGAATGTCTGAGCAGAACTGCCTGTTAACCACAATCAGAAATTTACTGAACTGGTGGTGCAGTATTTGCAGCAGAATACATATAAAAACCCCATTTCTTTTCAGATGTACCTCACACTTTTACATCTGTTTGTGGAGAGGCCAAAAATAAATGTGCCAGTAATTGATTCTGAGAATGGAGGTAATAACTTCAGCTCTCAGATCGGTGCAGGGATGGTGGTTATCCTTGAAAAGTTTTCTGCTAGGTACATTTTCAAAAATCAGGAGTCCTAACTATGTGGCCACTTAGGAGATTGCATCACTACAAAAAGTTTACTTGAGGGCCTTTTCAATATGGAGTACAGTCTCCCTTCGGTGTCTCCAGCTTCTCATCAACCCATGGAGTATGTTTGTTCTCTAAAACTAATCAGCAACTGGCTGTGGGCAAAAGTTCCATTTCTTACATCAAATTAAACTGTGTGGTAACTGTACCCTCAAACTTGAGTCACAGTAGACAGAATGTTTGCCCCAGGCTCCCTGGGCTGGCTTTGGCTGTAGATTTTTCTACTTCATGCATGTACAGGGTAGCAACAACTCCCATGGCCCTGCTGCTCCCTTCCCAGCTCTGCTGGAACTCAAGGAGGCAACTTCAGCATCAGCCAGGCTAAAACCCTACAAGTTCTCCTTCATCACCACAGCCACCACCACGGGCACCATTCTGTGATTTTTCTTGTACACAACATGTATATCTATACAAAACATAATTTTTGTGTATTGCAACATAATTGATGTGTATTGCATCTACGTCTGGTCATCTCGGAACCCTTTGACATCCTACAACCATTCTCTTTTTTGTTCATCATGACAGTGTGAGTTCTGGCATGAAAACAGAAAATGTTTCCATTTTATTTCTATTCAACACTCAAGCCTTTATGTCTCTATCTTTTCTACAAGATTAAATTTCAACTTTTTTCACATCACTGTAAACATTAACGCTTTCTGTTATTTGTGTAGTATTCTCTTCTACCTTTCTGCTTACTCTTCCTAAAGTGAAAATTTGGTTTTCTAATGGAACTGGCTGTAGTTGATCCATTTCATATTCCAAGGAGCACACCCAGTTAAAACAACCATCCACCTTCTCATCTACTGCACATTAAGCAGCTTGTAGACAAAGATTTATTGCCAATTTCAGTACTGCTTTGAAATGTCATTGTAGTCACAGAATTGGTCAGGGTTCTCTGATAACTCTTTTGTACCTGTTTATATATTTAGGAGAGACAGGAGTAGAAAAAAAAAGGACATTGCAATTTTAAATACCTTTTCTTTCCCCCCCCCCCCCCCGCTCCCCCTTAGGATATCCTGAAACCTTCAGCCAAAAATAGTTTTATATATTAGTACACCAAAAGACACCTGAAAGAACTTTCTACCCATCTGGGAAGTTAAATGCCTCTGAAAACCCAAGACTGTATCCAGATTTATAGAAAAGGAATAGGTAGGGCTGCAGAAAAGCATTTTACTCCCATTAAATTTTCTGCGTTTCTGAAGTATGATGATGGAATACCATTGTAAAACCTTTGTTCCCCATTTGGAAAATAGGAAAAATTTGAAAAAGCTTCAAAAAGCTTTGAAAAATTTGGAAAGCTTCTTTTTGCATTTGGCAGGCTTTGTGCACCTTGTCAAGGGAAAGCTGAACTCTTTTATTGTACAATGTACTTAACAGGGGAAAAAAATCTGCTGCTTCTTTGTTCTCAGCACAGACATAAATAGTGACAATACACGGCCATGGAGCTTCAACAGCTGATGAATGCACAATTTCCCCATGAGCTACTACTGAAAATAAGAATGAGGGCTTTTCCTGAACTCTGTTTCATACTTTTGCAGTGCTCCATGCTGCTGAGAGTGTTTTTTTATGGGCAGTAACTAATGAAGCACCAGCCTAGAGCTCTCCACTGCAACCACTGTGTCACTCCTGCTGCATATGTGTGCTGCACCATGGAGGGATGGGAGCAGAGCTGCAGGAGAATTACTGAATTATGGTTCACCACCAGGGTTTCACAGGGCTGTTTCAAAGGATGTTTCAGCATTGTTCCTGTTGCCAGCAGAGACATGGAAATCATAACGAGGAAACCACTGGCAACACATACTCCAAAGGCAGCAAAATGCCTCTAGAGAATAAGGGTACCTGCTCTGATGCCTCCCTTTTCATCACCAGGACTGAAGTTGTGAATATACAAAACTTCCTGGGTTGATTTTATTCTGCTGAGTTTCAATAATGAGGGCTACAATTGTTTATTATTTTAACCCCTATGTTAGACAGAGGCTTAGGAGATTAAAGCCCTCGCTCCCCTTTCGTTTTTGCACTGTTCAAGTGTTGTGTGTTTTTAATTTATGGCCATGTCTTCTTTTACAGATAAAAAACCAAAAAGAACATCCCAGGCTTGTACCTTGCTAATCCTACAAAGATGATGAATTATAATTACTTTATGAGATATCACTGGAGCAATTTTCCCAATATATTTAGCAGAAATATTGCTTGAGATTGGGTGTGTTAAGAGAGTATGGATTTTGCTCCGCTGTAGCTTTAGTGCTTATCTCTATTCTTTGTGTCTTTATTCTCCATGCTAAAAAAATGAAGTTGGATTCCAAGAGAGTCCAGCAACCAGAAGTCTGATCATTGGATACACAATCTCAGACATGCAGCTTCAGGGAACCTGATCCATGTCACTTTACATCACTCCCCACACACTGCTTGTTATGCCTTTATTTAAAAAAAAAACCAACACATTTGACCCAAATGTACAAAGATTGTACAAGATCGCAACTTCTGGGTGCTGTGAGAAGCATTTATTTTATATTACAAAGTGTTGCATGGTTTGGTGTATGGGAATGTTGGTTTCTTGGCTAACACAAAGGTCTTTGAGGGATGGGCTAGCTGCTATTCCCACACTGGGATGCTGTGAGCTCTGCAGGCTCTGGCTCTGCAGGAACAAGGCCTGGCAGCTTCCTTGGCTGTGCTGAGAGAAAACCATTAATTAATGCCATTCTGTGGCTGCTGATACTGCTTGGAGCATGAGGGAGGTTATAGAGCACAGGATTATGTACAATCAACAGGAATTAATTTAGTGACTTAGAGGGTGGTGTGATTTCTTTGGCAATCTTTTTGATCTTTACGTTTTGTCATTTGGGGTTTTTTCTCTTATCTCCTTACATTTGCTCACTTGGTGTAGAACTCCTTTAAGCAGTTGCTCCATGAAGGTCAGCAACTACAGGGATCACCCAGAGATCTCAACACCTGCCGCTAGATGAGGCTGCTGCATCAACCAGCTTCCTCCCAATATTTCCACTTTTTTTTAGTCAGCAATTTTATCAGGGCAGGACCTGATAAAACCTGCTATCTCCCCTGAGGCTGGGGATATCCTAGTTTTGAGATCCTTATTCTGGTCAGCATATGTGAATTAAGGGAAAGGGAAGCCCCTTAGAGGAGATGTACCCACAGCTTTATTTACTCTATCTCTCTCATTATCCAGATGTTTTTGCAAACATCCTTAATTTTGGGTATTATAATTTCTATTCCACGATACCAGAAGCAGCTCCATCCCACCAGACCTTTACCTGCTGTCACTCCAGTAAAGTCTTTCCTGGTGCTGTTCTGTGGAAATGAAGAGCTGTGTGTGCTGACACCAAAACTTTCAGAAGAGGCAGTGCTGCTGCCTCTGAGGTCACAGCTGGGGAAAGGGACAGCTGAGACACAAATTATTTATTATTTTATTGTTTATCAAAAATTATTTTATCAAAGCTCAAAAGGCTTTGCCACAGTGAATTAAGGGCTGCTACTGCATTACCCTCTGCCCATTACCTAGGGCTGCTGATCTCCCATGGCATTATTTTCAGTTTGGGGTCAGGCAGAGACAGCTCCTGCAGTGGAAACTGTGGATTTCATCACCACAGGAGGAAATTTAGAACACTCTGATCCTTTCTGAGCCTTGCTTTATTCCAGAATGGAGTAAGGATGGTGCTCAGCAAGTTCATCACTACCACATGCCAGACAGGAAAATAAACTGCTCCCTCCCATTAGCCTCTGGTGAGGTCCTAGTCCCACCAGCACTGCAAGGTATTACCTGTTGGCATAAGAAAATAGCAACAGTTTATTTTAATTAGTATTAAAGATGTCACAAACCCTACATATCTATTTCTAATTTGAACTGGTGTCAGCCAATGCAGTAAATATTGAGATTAATCTCAACTGTGCATTTTAAGGTTTACTTGCAAAGATAAAACACCTGTGGATGGGGTAGAAGTGAAAGAGAAATGGGAGCTGTTAATCACAAATAGCCTCTTAGGCAGTTTTATTAATTCAGATAACATCTTTAATTTACATTTGTAGGTTCTGCAGCTTTTTCCAGCCTTAGAGTTAAAAAAACTTAAAGGCATCATTGATGTGATGTCATTTTAGACCTCTGTTGTCACCTCTGGATTCCTGATGCCATGGATTGTGGGTACCTCTTCAGAACTGCTTTCTTTGGATACACTTGTTTGTTTGTTAGTGTAAAAAAAGCCACCTCACCACAAGACACACCCTGAGGGGCTGCAGTGGGTCCAGGGAAGGGACCTGAGCTGGGGAAGGGGCTGGAGCACCAGGCTGGTGAGGAGCAGTGGAGGGAGCTGGGGGGGGGGCTCAGCCTGCAGGAAAGGAGGCTCAAGAGAGGCTTTTTTACTCTCCAACTCCGTGAGAGGAGGCTGCAGCCAGGAGGGGTTGGTTTCTCTTCTCAAGTAAGAAGTGCTAGGACAAGGGGAAACAGCCTTGAGCTGTGCTGGGGAGGTGTAGACTGAATACTGGGGAAAATTTCCTCACAGAAAGGATGATCAGGCATTGGAAGAGGCTCCTGGGGAAGTGTGGGGTCACCACCTCTGGGGGAATTGCAGGACATGTGAATGGGGGACCTGGGGACATGTCAGCAGTGGGCTTGGCAGTGCTCAGTGATCTCAGAGGTCTTTTCCAACCTTAGTTTTACAGTTCTAAGCACTTTTTTCAGGGAGGAGAGGAGAGAATTTTGTTTTTTGATTAGGGGCAAAAAACCCCCATGCATGTGTCTTTATATGCATATGTGTGTGTATGTTCTGGTTGGTTTTTAAGGAAGTAGGTTACGTGGAAAAATGATTTCTAGAGGCATGGAAACATTGTCAGAATTGTTTTAGAAAAGGAGATATTTCTCTGATTTTCTAGTAGTAGTTTTGCTCAGGAAGTCACTGCTTTCAGTGCTACCCAAATATTCTAGGGCCCATTTTGTAAAGAAGTATCTCATTCTCACTGCCATTTTGTGAAAAGGATGTTTCTATTTATTTGAATGAAAAAATCTGCATAATGCACTCCAATGAGTAATCTAAAATAAGTACAGTGATACATTTTAGTTTGCTGAATATCTTACTGCAAACCAGGTTTTAGTGATAACACACATGCCTGTATTACTTTGCTTAGGTTTAAAAATGTAGGTTTATTTACAGTAGAGAAAATACTTTGTTTGCTTCTTGTGTAATGTATGAGTACAGCCTGAAAAGGTCTGCTTCCAGTAACAAAAAGATAAGTCTACTAGATGGAGAAACACATTGATGAATTCACAAACATAAAAAAGAATTAAAGGCTGTCAATAAGATTGTAAATTGCTGTTTTCAAGTTGTCCTAATGTTTGCTATGACAACAACAACACAAACAATAATAATAATAATAATCATCATCATCATCATCATCATCATCAGGAATAACAGAAACTTTAAAATAATTTAAGTCCAGTTTTAAATCTGAAGTTAACTTTTAAATATCTACATTTAATTTTAAATCTCTTCTTTCTGAGCAGAAAGATTTGCTGATATGTGCTGATAACAAGCATCATGAAGAGCCTGCTTCATGTCACTAAAAAAATTAAAACTAGAAAATTATCTAGAATACTAGGATGGTAGGAACTGATCTAACATAACATTTTTTGTTCAAGATATTCAGAAATATTAATATTAACTTTGTATTAAAGAGAAATCATGGGCATTTTTGTAGTTGTTATTTCTGCATATAAAATGTACTTATGTGGCCTTGATTCTGCAAATATTCCAAATTAATATGTGTGAGGGAATAGAAAGAAACAGGATTGAAAACAAAAGAAAACTGCTGCATTGCCAATCTTAACAACCATGTGACAACGTGATTGCTGGCACAACAAATAAAAGCATGAATATCTCTAATTTTAAAATTAATACAGATTTTTCTTTCATTTACTTTCTAGTTATTCTACTACAAGGCCTAGTTGTTGTCAGCATTTCCCTTCAGCTATCAAATGCAGAAACTGGAATTACAAGAACCCCCAAACACACTATGTATTCCCTATATCCCATGACATTCAGGAGCTGCTAAATAATCCAGTACTGATGGAGGTGGATTCCCTCAAGTTTGTTCCAAGTATCCTTTTCAACATCAGCCCCCACTCAGGGCACTCAGGAAGGTTCTGTTGTGGCAAGACTGACTGGGAGAGTGGAAAGAGGAAGCAGCTCATTTTAAACAGCAGATTACAACAGCAAAAGTCAAAGATGAATTTGCAAAGAAAACGAAGTACTCAGGAAAATAACCCAGACAAGCCACTAAGCAGCGTTCACTTCCATGCTATTTTGCTTCTAAGCATTGGAGAAGCTACCCCAGCAATTGCTGCAGCATTTGGTAAGCAGAGCAGATGAAGATGCAAAGGTACTCAAAGAAAGGGGACAAAAAACCACACCACACAGACTTATCAACACACTGTGTACGTAACTCTGCTTTTTCCTTTTTTTTTTTTTTTTTTAAACAGTGTTTAAGAAAAATATGCTGTGTTACCATAACAAACTAAAATACTCTCTCAACCTCTCTTAAGATTTTAGTTTTCAACTATTTTGGTTCCATGTAGGTTTTATTTTTCCTTGTCTACTTTATAAAGTCTCAACTTTAATGGCTTCAGGAAGAAGAAATAAGGGAGAATGATGAGCACAGAAGAGGGCTCACAGTGTTGCTCCTTTCTCTTGTGCACTACAGGCAGGCAGGGGTACAGAAGAAATAGGGTATCATGTTTCTCTAGAATACAGTCAGACAGGAATTCCAGCTGGCATTCACTAAGCAAAAGGGAACATTTTCCTCATTTAAAGTAATTGCTTAAATCCCAGCCATACATAGTTATGGAATAATGGGGTCACTTATTTTCCACTAGTTCAGTAAGATGCTGCAGCAAGCTAATGATTCCATGAGACAGATGGTTTAAAGCATCGATTTGCTGCAAAATGCTCAATCCATAACTAATGAACAGCTCTACAGATTTTCAGTGAATCAATCCCATTAGAATTTACAGTTTGCATAAGACCATATTACTTTTTGTGGACAGAGAATGAGCTGGGTCGTTGGTTTTTTTTTCTGGTAACCTTCAGCAGCCCCTTCTTGTTGCTGTTTTTCTTAAACTCATTTTTAATTTTTATTGGTAGGTTGGATAAAAATCCCTCTCTTGAGGGTATGACAGCATGCCTGAAAAAATACACCATCCACATCTACATAGGCACACATGCATCCCTTGTCAAGCCTAGATATTCCCGTGGAGAAGACAGCTAACATCCAAAAGGCAGGAGTTCAGCCCCTGTAGCACTAAAGCCCTGCCCCACTTTGGAGGTGGATTATGTGTTTTACACCTGTAAGAATATGAAGTTAGATGGCAACTGGTACTTGGACCCACAGGAGTAATTTTTCCATAACAAGCTGAAATCTCTCCTGTGTGAAAAAAGTAGCAAAAGCAAAAACTTCTATGGATCGAGTGACAGGACTTTTGTCACACATCTGCAGGGTAGGAACAGGAAATTGAGAACTATGCTTGCTAACAGATCAAGTTCTGGATTACTTTATTAGTGCGTACGCCAGGAGGTTTGTACCACGTTCTCCCCAGGCTTTGTAAGAAAAGGGTCAGTTCTATCAGTATCAATTACTACAACAAGATCATTTTAGGCTAAACAGTTATAGGCAAGCAGAAATTCAAATCCTGTCAATGAATTCATAGACTCTGAAAAAACATTGTATTGGTTGCTACAAAAGAGCTGTGGCTGGAGGGCTGTTTGTTAGTAGGGGAGTGTTGAATCATCCCACTCCAACTGCTCTTGCCTGGTGGCATTCTGTTTGTCTCCCTTTTGGACAATCACTTCCTCCTCCTCTTCCTCCTCTTCCTCCTCTTCACTGTCATCTGATTCAGCACTGGTTGTGTCTTCCTCTTCATCGTCTATGTCTTCTTCCTCACTCTCCTCTTCTGTCTGGTGTGGCTTTTCATATTTCTACAATACATTTAAAGAAATGAGACAGTAGCAGAAAGGTGCCTTCTTGCCAGCCAGAGCTGTCTCAAATGAGCATTTAGAAATGCTAACACGATGGGCAAATCTGCTTTCCACCATTATGTGATTATTAGGCATCGAATTCATACAAGTTGCTAGCAAACATTCAAAAAATACTGTAAGAAGAATGGAATTTCAATAAGCAATCTATTTGTTACCCACACTGCCAAAATTTAAACCTTCAACATCAGCTTCTTTAAAATGCTGATGATTTCCCCTCCTTTTAGTGTATAAATGCTGACATGAAAAAGTTAAAGCCAAAGCAACTGTTATCTTGGATACCTACAAACAGACATGAATTGAATGGAAGTGATGCTGGACCTGAGAGTTCTTCACCATCTTCTTTAGTAATTATACACAACAACAACTCTGAAGCTCTCAATTAGATCTGATCTAGGTGTGCAGTGCTGATACCTGGGCTGGGCTCCTGAGGGTACAGACACACAACTGAACAAGTGCACCCTGAAAGAGGCTCAAACCTGCTGCCAGTCCCGCCAGCGGCTCCTGGCAGTGCCAGGGCGCAGTGCTGTGCCCCAGTTATGTACCTCCATGGGGTTGACAGTGATGGTGAGAGCAGAGTCATCCCAGTCCATCTCGCTCTCCCTGGCTCCCTCGTGCCCCACGGAGCTGTGCTGACGAGCCGAGCGGAGCCGGAACACTCCCAGAGTTATCACCAACACCAGGATGCTCACGCAGATGATGATAACGATTGTGGCCACGCCGGGAATCACTGGGACAAAGGGCGGCAGAGGGAATGCAATTACATTTGTGGAACAAGTCACCTAAACCCCACTAACCTGGTTAGTTTTCAACCCACAGCACCCCCTCCTTTGGACTGAGAATCAGGACAGATACTTGCCGTGTGCCTGGGATGACAGGAAGTGTTGACCAGTGCCCATCCACTAAGGTGGAGCACACACAAACGATGTTCACAGATATCCTGAGTGTGATAAATCCTAACTAAACAGTGAGCATGCTCCTTGAGCCACTTAACTACAGAAGACAAGCAGTTAGTAAGTGCAGAATCAGTGAGTTTTTGCAGTAAAATTCTGTTACCTCACCTGCGTGTTGACCCCTTCTGATCTCACCTGAGGACTCAAATATACATCTCAAAGCTGATATTTTCAAAGGTTTCAAACACTTGTGATTTAAATCTCGAGCTCCCAGAAACAAATGCATTACTACCCTATTTGCCTGTGTTTACAACATTCCTGGGAGACTCTTGAGACTTAAGACATTTTTCCTCACAGTTTGGTTGCACTCTGAGAAGCCACAGGAAGAAATCTCTCTGAACTACCACATGTAGTCAGCTCCACAATTAGGTTAGTGGAGCTGCCACTCTCTGTGGTACTCTCAAGCTACTGCAGTTCCAGGAACAATAGTATAACCCAATCCACAACCCATTTTATTGACTTGCCCTGCCCATAAGAATGGAAGTATGAAATCAAAACAGTATTTAGGAACAAAAAAAAAAACCTGCTTTGCAATAGTTTATCCATTAAACATTCAGTTTCATTTTTGTGAACTGTCTGCACAATATAAAGAAGAATACAGTAATTTTCTAAGCATGTCTGTATGTAGCTACTTATAACTGCCTACACTTTACATCAGCTTTCCTTTTTTTACATATATATCATTCAGCTAAAAGGATTTCAGAATCCAACTTTTAAACAGGTGTCTTTGCCCTGGATTTAGCTTCACTGAAAAGGTTTAAGATTTGGGTATATATCTTAACTCATATAAAAAAATTAAATAAAATTACATAATTAAAATTAAAATTAAATAAAAATACATCCTAATGAATACTGCACATGACTAGATGAACCTCTCTTATCTCCAGAGAGCCCAGACTGAGGCCTTGACAGCAGCTAACACAGGCACTGCAGCAATTTTGCATTTTAAAGATAATACAGTTTCTTTCTTTTGTTTAGAGTGGGTAGAAATTAATATGCCACAGAACTACAAATGCATAAGAATAATGTAAGCATAAATATTACCCTTCATACTATTCAATACTAGAAACAAGGCATTTTTTAACTGCAGGGGTCAGGGTACAAAACCATCAATGAAGATTTTAAAAAAGGATACCAGGTTTTAATTGCCAAGTACATTCTTGGACAGAACATAATGCAGTGTTACCTTCTTCTGCACCTCTGCAGTGATCTCTGAGAGGTTTTTTGGAAGCTGAAACAAAGGACCTCAGGGCTTCAGTCTGTGGAGCAGGCTGACCCACAAGGGAAGCACTGACACACTGGAATCATTGTGAGCAGTCTCTGGGAAGTTGTCACGTACCTGAGCTGTGAGCTGCACTTACACTCCCCTCAGGGTGCTGAACAGATCGGAGAAATTTGGGCTGGACTATCATGTGATTTACATGGTCCATGAAGTTGGAGTTGGAACTGTGTAGAATATTAATCTGGGAGAAAAGAAAAATAAGAGACTAGATGCTAAAAAGGATTTTATACTCCAAGCCTGCTGGTTCCATATATTACATTGGACTATGAAGTTCATCAGCAGATAGGAATACTACTTCATAGATTCTAAAGACCAAATTAACTCATTTTTTTATGCCCGTGGACAATACACAGCTTTGTAGCATGAAAAATGCATTCTAACCTTTCTGGCTCTTGACTCTGAAGTGGCACAGATCAGGACTCTTTTGATTTACCTGTTTGGATAAAGCAGTGACTTTTTCTCCTCTCTATATTAATGCGCTTTTAGGTGTTACCTAAACATTATGGTATAGCTGTTAATTTCATTAACAATTATTAAGCTGTTAACTGTCTTTATAAACAATTATTAATTCTCACCATATTGCTAAGTGGGCCCTGCAATTTCCTGGAGCTGTTACCCGGGCTCTAGGTGGGAAAACACGACTCAGACATCGCTCACCTCCAGGTTGAACTCGTTGCTGGTGTAGCGCCCGTTGAGCTCGGAGCACTTGACCCTGAATTTCCTGTCGGAGGTGGCCGAGCTGCCCCAGTTGCGGTAGCGGAGCTGCTGCAGCACCTGCTCGTAGCTGAACATGCTGTCAACACCTGCAGGGTGGGAGGGCAGGGACAGCTCAGGGACAGGGCAAGGGAACGCTGCTCTGGTGATGCACAACCAATCAGCTGCTCACAGAACACACGGAAACTGGTAGAAAGGTCTGGAAGTGACAGGGCATCAAATGTTCCCTAATGCTGGAACCCTGGGCACAGAGAATTTCATGCTTTCTGTGCTGACAGGCACAGACCCACAAGAAAACACTGTTTGGCCTGAGGCCATGGGAAAGGCTTTCAAAATTAATAGATACAACTGAAAATGCGAATGTATATGAAATCACTAGGTGAGAAAGCTAGAGTTTAGGGTTTAAGCTACATTAGTGAATAAGAGACAACATGGAGGATTTAGGGCAATGTCCCTTCCCCTTTCTCTTTCTTCTTTTAGGGTTTTTGGGTACTGTTAGGGGATTGGATGGAAGAATCCGCATTGCAGGACACAGGTGTTTGGTTATTGGGTTATAAGTGAAAATAAGTCACTTGGCATTTCATTATTGGGTGAGTTGACACTTAAAAGACCTTGGAGAGATATTTCCTCCTCCATTTTGTATCTTGTTGGCCTAGAGTACATCAGTCCTTACTGTCTGTAAAGATGTAATACAGATAAGGAAGAATAAACATCCTAAGCCCAAACATGAAAGCAGTCTCTCTCTCTCTCTCGTTAATCTTGGTCCTGAGGAAAAAGAACTGAGCTATCAGTGTCACACCCTGACACCCTGATCCTCAGTTATGTGAGGATAGTTTTCAGAACTGAATGTAGGTCCCTAATGGAGAGGGGTAAATACATAACAATGGTACAGAATAAATTACTTAGTGACTAGAAAAAGTTGGCCAGTTTCCCAGCATTGCACAGGAACACTGAGGGACCCCCTCACTCTCATGTTCCACTGTGATGGTCCACAAGAACTCCAAATTTCAAGAAAGCAGGGATGCCATTTTCCTTACCTGGGGAGTAGCAGGAGGGATGCTGAGAATCCTAAGGGCAAACACAGCACATCCAGAGATCAAGAAGCAACTGTGTTTTTTTAAGATACAGTCACTCTTGGGATATTTTCATGGCTAGAAAATCACAGATTTCTGTCCAATTTCTTACATATTTGAGCTTTTGTTCCAATATATAAATGATGTGACAAAATAATGGAAAATAAATGTCATGAACTTACCATAGATTGAATATCCTGCAGTGGAATTTGTGGCATCTAGATGTTTTCCTTGAAGCTCCCCATGATCTAGTTCTAAACACTCTTGCTGGGGGTCTAGTTCTGCACCAATGACCAAAACATCACAGAAATCCAAGTTGTGGACCATTTCCTCTACCACCACTTGCTTATTGGCTGTGAACCCATGGCATAGAGCATGGAAAAAAAAGAAGGAAATGAAGAGAAATGATCACAGAACAGCTCAGTTAATTTATGTGCTTTGCATCACGGCTTTCAATTTTTGCCAAGAAGGCTGAACTGTTTTTGCTGATATTAAATCCAGCACACTTGAAGCAAATCAAGGGAAGTGTCTTGTCTGTACAGGTGCTGTGATGATGAAGGCTTACAAATACCCTCTAAGATAAATAGAAAATACATTGCTCTATAATAAAAGGTACCCAAGAACATTACTGGAAGTAGAAAACTGAGTTTTGATCTTGGAAATAAAGTAATATAAAAATCCAGGTTTCAATGCTGTATTGATACCAGCTTTCTCAAGGAAAATCAAACTGGAAAAATACACATCCAACATATCTACGCTGGATGATTCTCTTAGTTACTCTATGCCCCATAAAAAATTTGCATTACAAAAACCTGACAATCTATCCAAGAGCAGGGCATTATTATAAATAGCAAGAGCCTATGCTGTGTGAATTGAAGAAATTAAGTTATAAAGTGACAGTCCTTCAACATGTACAAGTAAAAAAATAATTCTTTCACTGGAAAAAGAGTAACATATCAAGTTAGTATTTAAATCCTCTGATCAACTTAGCACTGAGTGCATGGCAAAACTGCTTAAACAGCTCCCTGAGGGCACAGACACTGCAGTCCTGGAACTTCCTGCCCGTTTTGCAAAGCTGATGTTAGAGGGTATCCTGGGAAGGAAGGCACAGCCAGGAAAGCCTTACTCCTTAGATTGCCAACTCCTGATGCAGTGAATCTGGGTACCTAAGCTCTAGGTACAGCCGTGACATATCCAAAAATGCAGCCCAAGTCGAATTTGTAGGCTTCAGGTAACCCATGTCCCTAAATTTGCATATCATTACCCATTTTCTCTTCTCCAGAGACTTACATCTAGTTGCTGCTTACTCTAGTCCAACAAATAGTGTTTAGAATGCTCTCTCAAATTAGGCATTTCATCTGCCTTGCACACTAACATGCAAAAGGAATATTCCTTTACAGACAGTAAACTTGATATATACTTTTGATGCATACTTTTGAACATTCACACAGTGTTGAATAATAATACATACATTGCTTAGCATTAGAAACTGTCATCTTTGAAAATAAATATTTTAAAAGGATTATATATACATTTATAGGTGGGAAATTGAGGCATGAGATTACTTTATCAAGTATCACTCACAAGCTAATTTCAGAACTGGAAACATAAGAACAGAGTAAAACTTCAACTTTTGTTCAATTACTGCTTTTCACTTTATCAACACAATAAAAATTCTGCTACAAGTAGAGGCATTTTAATGAAAATAACTATGTAACAGAGTATGAAAAGGAGAGTAGAAAGGAATTATTCTGAGGTATAATAAATATACAGTGCATGGAAAATCTGCTTTTTTGGAAGAACTTTTTGATCTTCCACCATTTAACACATTTTTCAATGTGTTGAATTGAATTTCTTCAGTACAGCATTACTGTGGCCTAATTAATCTGGGTGAAGCGACAACCTTTGCATTACTTCTTTGCACCAGCCTTTAAAAATATGAGACCTTACAAAATGAGTAATAATATTGTTGGGGGTTAGGTGTCCTCGTTTTAGTTCTGGCTCACCTGTGGAATTTTCACCTATTAGTTGTGGGGAAAACCTGACTGTGGGTACTTGGTGGGTGCATGGCAAAAGCCCAGGGTGGGAAGGGGGCAGGAAAAAGGAGGGTGGGGACAGTCTGGTGGGCTTTCTCCAGCTTCAGAGAATGACACCTGGGGTGCTGAGCTGCTGCGGTGGGGAGAAGGGAATTTCACCATCACCCAGAGCTGCTGCTGCTTCTCCTTCTCCCCTCTTGGTTGGTGGCCTCGCACCCCCTGTCCTGCCAGGACGTGTGGCAGTGCCAGGCACCGCTGTGGAGCTGCTGATCCACCTCAGCCACCAGCCCAGGATCTCAGCTCATCCCTGCTGATCCACCTCATCCACCAGCCCAGGATCTCAGCTCATCCCTGCTGATCCACCTCATCCACCAGCCCAGGATCTCAGCTCATCCCTGCTGATCCACCTCAGCCACCGGCCCAGGATCTCAGCTCATCCCTGCTGATCCACCTCAGCCACCAGCCCAGGATCTCAGCTCATCCCTGCTGATCCACCTCAGCCACCAGCCCAGGATCTCAGCTCATCCCTGCTGATCCACCTCATCCACCAGCCCAGGATCTCAGCTCATCCCTGCTGATCCACCTCAGCCACCGGCCCAGGATCTCAGCTCATCCCTGCTGATCCACCTCAGCCACCAGCCCAGGATCTCAGCTCATCCCTGCTGATCCACCTCAGCCACCAGCCCAGGATCTCAGCTCATCCCTGCTGTTCCAGCTGACTGTTCCTCAGAGCCCTGCAGGAGCACCGGGACTGCCCGAGGGGTTTGTGAAAACAAAACCTCTCCTCCATCCCATCTCAGCCGAGAAAGCTGTCCCGGGGCCCCTGGTTCTGTGTTCTTGCTAATGCTGTAGTTATTGTTTGTTTGTTTGCCTGGTTATACTAGTAAAGAACTGTTATTCCTATCCCCAGATCTCTGCCTGAAAGCCCCTTGATTTCAGAATTATAATAATTTGGAGGGAGGGGGTTACATTTTCATTCCAGGGGAGGCTCCTGCCCTCCCTAGCAGACACCTGTCTTCCAAACCTGAGACAAATATGTAAAAGAAAAACACAAACCTCTGTCATATTCTCTCAAGTCCACTGAATGCTCCATTTTGGTGACTGTGCTGATGATCCTGATGTCAGGTAACAAAATAACACCTCTTTCACTTTCAAACTCTGCAGCTGGTCTAGCAAAGTGGTCCATCCCAGTTATGGTAATCTTAGGCTCATTGGCCTGAAACACCATTACATAGGCATCTATGTCTGGGATATTAATGCAGACATCTTCACCAAAACATCTGGAAAAACACATTAGTCATTAACTGCATGTAACACATTGCAAATCAGAGGAGTGTGGCACGGGAACTGCTCCAAACCCAGCTCATGGCTCTCAGATCAGTCCAATTCATCCCCAGGCACTGCCACACATGAGGATATATTGCTGTGCCACTGTGCACACAGGCCAGCTCTGGCCCTCTCCTCCTTCACAGGTATCACCTTCACAGATACTCACTTCGAAGGACAAAATCATTCTTTCCTAAGGTCACTATCAGAATAATACTTTTCATGTTTAACTGACATTTAACAGAGCAGTAAATGGTTAAAAAAGTTAACTAGATAACAACTAACTTCAGTAAACCTAACATTAAATTCAGAAAGTGCTAGCAAATGAATACAACTTGCTTATCTTGTCATGTGTGATTAAAAGGGCCTAATTTTCCATTTAAATTGGTCCCATCATGAACTCTTTTTGGGACCCTCCAATATTTGCAGGGGGCAAAAGGTACTTCCATTTTCATCTGAATCATGAGTGTGCTTTGGCAGTGAACTCCCTGACAAGCTCTGCCTCATTCCAGAGCTATGTCCTCTGTTAGATCGAATAGGCCTGCTTTAAAAAGTCATGGCTCTGGCTAGCTCAGAAGGAACTATAAATGTTTAAAATTAAAAGTAAATAAGATTGCAGTGAATGCACTGCTCAGTCCAGACCGTACTCCCCAAACTATAAAGAGAAGACACATTAACAAGAAAGGTTTCTTAAGAAGATAATATCAAGAGAAAACCACCATGTAAATTGGCATAAAATTAAATTAATCCTTTAGGTTCAATAAAAAAGCGGTATGATTTATTAATTTAATTTAGTCAAAATTATTCTTTTTTACATGACCAAAGAAAAAAGTAATTCATTAAAAATGTTCCTTATTTATTCAGTTCAGCTGATGTATAACTTACTGGACTTTAGATGAGACTTTGAGACATCGTACGCCTGCAGTAGGAAACTGTCTGGAGTTGATGTATGAGACCTTTCGAAGGGCTTGATTTATATTCTCAATGTCATCTCCTTCCATGACAAGGACTGACTGGGAAGGGTTGAAGTGATACTAGGAGAGATGCAAATAATTAGTGTTTAAGGGACCAGGTACAGAGTACAAAATAATGTATTTTTTAAGGAATGTTGCACAGATGGAAGTTAAAAATTTAATAATTTAAGAAAAAAAAATCTTAGTAGCTATTGTTGGCTGAATCCACATGTTGCTCTCTAAAACATGTACTTGCATCACCTAAATAACTACTGTTATAATTAATTTTCTAGTAAATTACTCCAGATTTGTTGTTCTTTGCCCAGCCTTATCAACCTTGATGATACAATTTCTGCAGCATTTTCCAATGCTATTTATTTTTGAACTCTGTAGATGTTCAAAACCTTTAACTTACCACCATGACTATTATTCCTATGTAATCTTTTTTAAGTTAAACACACTCCCCATATAAAAGCACTGCCTTTTGAGCCAGCCTGGTGTGCAGAAGCATATTTTGTCTGCTTTCTGTGTGGTTTTATCATGGGATACCTTTCTGAAGTATATTTCAACATGAACAAACACAACAATTACAGCATTTGCCTCCCACATCTTCATTAACGTCAGACACACTAAAGGAGGCTCTCCATCCTGTCTGATGATCAATAAGGGTGTCATGATTTAAGACAGAGCTGCTCACTTGGGCCAGCAAACCCTGCAAAGTCACTGCCTGTGCTTGTAGCCCCAAGCCTTCTCTACTCCACTGCAGTGAACACACATCAGTCTTGCTGACCAAGAAACTGTCACTATTGTGACATAACCAATGACTGATTCGTACCTTCGTTGCAATTAATCCTAATTCCGTGTTTTGTCTTTGAATAGGTTCAGTAAACCATCTGCACTGCAGAGGAAACCAGTGTAACCCCCTTGATGTTGCACCCTACTGCTGTCAGCACGGAACACAAACACACCTTTCTCTCCTGGGTGCTCCCTCCCCAAAAAAAACTTGGATTACGTGAACACGTTCTGTTAAATACAGACAGTGGCTGCCTACACTTCCTTACAGCCAGAAAGGTTAAAAAGCAAAACACATCAAACAGACTGTGAAGAACAGGAGGAAGTGCAGGGCCCTCTGGCGAACAGAACGTGGAGGACTGGGTTTAAAGCTTGTGCAGGAAGATCACAACACATTGAAGGGTATTTTTTAACGAAGAGGAGGACTAACATGAATTGCAGCCTGCATACACTTCTTTTTCCTCTCTTTAAGCTAGCAGCAGTAGAGAATAAAATTAGCAAAAGGAGACTCTAGCTAGCCAGTTAATAGCTCAGCTGCCAAAATAGCTGGAATGCTGCCAAAGGGACTGGAGAAAGCCCCAGTCTGAGCCATTTTTGTCTTTCTCATTAAAAAAAAGCTAAAAATAGCAACGGCTTAGGCAGTGTCTCAGAGAGCTGTTAGAGATAACTGAAAATTAGGCTGCAGCCCAAAAATGTCCAGCACAATCACGTCAGAAACTGCTGCTGCTCTGCTCTTTTTCAGCTGGTTAAAAGGTGAATCTCCATGATACAAAGGGCCTGGAAACACCTTCCAGCATCAGTCTGTCAACACTTAATCTGCAAAGCACCACATAAACAACCCCACAGAACCCATCATCTGTGCAGCTGTCACATTTACCTGTCTGGGATCAGGTGTGTTTGTTTTTCACACCACACCACCTTTCTCTCTAATTTTCTCTTCAAGGTCAGGCAAGGTTCTGCCTTCAGCTGAGCTTCCTTCTGTCAGCCCCCCAAAGAAACCCTTCCACAATATCTCTGGCTGTTCCTTTCATTTTTGCCTCCTGCTGTTGCTCTTACTCTTGGCTTGCTGAGGCAGTAAAAGCAACATCAGTAACTTAAAAAAAAACACTATGCCTCATCTGTATTTCAGAAAATTAAGATGTTTTGAAGGTTTGCAAAAGCATGAAAAGGCAGAAAACAATCCCTTATCTTCCTTTTACCCTCTGCACTGCCACTACATTAAGGAAGTCACAAATGCTGGACCAGCAGTTGGTGGCAGAAGCATTGGGCATTTTCCCAAGCCCATGAAACTGGGGTGACTCAAATATTGTCAGGTTTCAGAGGGCAACAATAGGGGAGGAATTACTATGCTTTCAAGCACCATGGAGAAGTGTACAGTGCTTTAATTCATGGAAAATCCCAGCAAAGAACTTACTATTAGGCATATACCATGTGGGTTCCAGAAATGCCAACCTGCTCCTGGTGTACACTGCATTTTAAAAACAGCTTTAACCAACCCCTGTATCCCATTGCTGTGAGAAGCAGCAATGTGAAATTCTTAATGATGTTGCTGGTAGGACGACAACAGAATTCTTTGGGGTCTTTCCTCATATGTAAAAGAGCTAGCAAAATTCCTCGTTACTTTTGCACTTTCAATTTTCATTTTTACCCTTGTTTTCACAAAATGTGCCAGTTATCACTGCAAACTATCATCACCTGGACACACATCTGGGCACATTTCAGGTCAGTCTATACAACAGAAAGGTTTAGCTAATAAAATGCAGTCCATGGTACTCCCACTGCAATGTTCCAGGTAAGGCGTTTTAGCACCATCCTCCTCCCCTCTGAGAACTCCACACCAAAACTGGTTCAGTTTTGCAGGACACATTGTGTGCACCCAAAGGAACTTCCTGAGCTGGGTCTGAATCTCTGCTCCTTTGGAAGTGGTATTTGTGTACCAGGAAACAGCTTCACAAGTGCATTTACACTGAGCACAGGAACACTGTCACCAGATAATGGTGTCAGTAAAGGAAAACTGACAGTGCAGCTCATGCGAGCATTGGGATAGCCAAGATCCTACATATGTATCCAAAGAACAATTGGATGCATTCTGTATCTAAAGAACAGAATTTCAGAATTCTCTGAATGAATGCAAAGCCAGCTGACCACTAGGTCAACTGAAACAGGATTTCCCTGTCTGTTACTCTCCAATCTTAGAAAAAAATCTACATTATCAGTAATCATATGCGTATTGAAGATGGATAATGACTTATATTTAAATCTAAAAATTTAATTTATTAACTTTAGGAGTTTTTATTTTTAAATTTTCATGTACCATAAAGTTTTCCTCTATGAAAACACTGAATTTTAGAATGTTATTGCATTAGGACTTACGTATTCCACTGCTTTAAAACTACTTGAGATCAAAATTCAATAAATCTTTGGTATCACGTCTATTTCTTTACAAGTTACAAAATAAGCATGAAAACACAACCTAGCAATTCATACTGACTCTGAAATATCAGCAGTGTGTTACTTCCTGATCATCTAGCACTGCAATAATGGAAACGATTTTCTTTGCAGTGTCACAGCTCTTCTACTGTTCTGGTTTTTTCTTTGCATGATTTTATGGGGAATTACATTGCTTCTGGGAGTACATCTGTACTGTGTATACTCTACCTTGGGCTCCCCACTTCATAAATCAGATCCAATTTTTTATCAAATGATGTCAGTTCATCCCTCACCTTTATTCCTTGGCCAAGGCTCTCAAGAGAATTGATATCGAGGCCCTCCTTGCAGGCCTGCAAACAGGAAATCACTTTCTGACTCTCAATTTTCCCTGGCCGGATTGTCAGACTGGCCAGGCTGCCGTGGAAATACTGAGCAAACCTGGGCTTGGTGACTTCACCTCCTGCAAGAAGAAGGATGCAAAATGGTTATTGGTACCAACACATAAACTGCACATGTCATAAATCACTTTATGTTTTAATATATTTAAAGAATCTCAATCCATCTTAGCCAAGTGTATTTGAAATCCCATTTATTGTGGTACAGAGGAATATCTTTGTGGGTTGGGTGGTAGCTGGTGGCAGGATGTCTTTAAGATACTTGTTTTTCCAGGATTGTATTCAGGTGTTTATAAAGCTGAGACAGCAAACCCAGATATGAAACACGGTTTCCCACAAGGAAGCATGTGATTTTTAAAAATGAACGTATTCAAGTAACAAACACCAATTTAATAAATGTTGAAGTCCAATATTTATTTATAGAGAAACTGTATTTGCAAGCATTCCATGACAAGATCAGCTACCTCTGCCTTTGTCCTCCAGATGAGCTGACAGTGGTGCCTCGGTACACAAAGTGCCACATTCCCTGGGTTGGGTCTGAGGACACACTGGGGGCTGCAGAGTGAGCAGGGACCTGTGCACAGCCCCTCTCTAAGAGGCTGGGAGTGCTGTGACAGACTCAGGGAGCATCATTTGGTCCTGGCACTCTGTGTAGCACCAGCCCCTGCAGACACACTCGGCTCGCTTCTACTCCAGGAAGCTCCCAAGGAAGACTGATCTTTAGAAGCTGTCAATAAAATGTGATTACAGACTCCTGCTCCAGTGATCATGGCATCTCAATTACTCTTGGGACAGTTAGTGATTTGCTCATCCTCCTTTAGGAGAATTTTTAAAGCTTGTTTTTCCTTCAGTGTTATCTCTCACAGTGCATGTGAATTACTGCCTACCTCAGGCCTGGGAGGACAGAGGGAGCCACAGGGCAGCCAGCTAGGCAGACTAATTGGATTAGCAGTTGATAGCCTGTTGATAAGGTGTTGTAATTGGTAGATAACTCATCTCTACAGTGTTTGTAGCTTTAGTGTCAAACAACTTGTTTTTGCCAGGCAAGATAGCTCAAGCTTGAACTTGAACTTGTGTGTGGATTGGAGCTGGATAGGGATGAAGTGGCAGATTTTCTTTAGGCTGCTATTGTTACCTAAAAACCTGCAAACCCTCACTTCCAGCCTCTGCAGGATGAGCATTATGAAGAAGACTCGAGCTATTTTATATAGTGAAGAAAACACACACTGGTGTGCTGGCAGAAAAGAGGCATCCAAGCAGGCTGTTTCTTCAGAGAAATAGGCAGGTTTTGTTCTTCTTTTTTTAACATTACAGCACAAACTGCCTCTTTTTCTTACCCCAATGGAAGGCTCACAAGGGGCTGTTATTCTTGTCCACTTGTCCACTCTCATTCGTTTGTCCATTACATGGGAAATTTCCTCTGGGCAGAATTTTGTTGAGATTTCCTAGAAACTTTTACATTTACAATAGCTATAGTTCAGCCTTTCTGATACTTACCAAGACAATTATTTGGTAATTATTTGGTAAATCGATAGTGCATTATGGGGACATTTGCTTTTCAGCCAAAATGCTGTTATATTTATCTTCTTACATTGTCTTTAAAAGTACATATACAGCAGTAATGTAACTGGACAGAAAAAGGTGTGCCAAATTAAAAAAAGAAAAAAATAAAAAAGCAAACCTCTTCTTAAAAAGAAGACAAAGAGAGAAAACCATTTAAGAGCTTACAGAAGAAGTAGGAATCACATTTTGTTTGAAGCTTCACATTCTCATATCACTACAGAATTGTGAAGATAGCAAATTCCAAGGCTAAAATACCAACACTAATCCTGGAGCTTTGAAATTTAGAAATATAATAAGTCTGCCAGTATAGTAAGTCTGCCAGTAGGTCTTAATAGTTCTGAGGCGATGCAAAATAAAAAGCAGGTTCAGATCAGTGAATGTATTTAAATGCTAAATACACTCATTAAAATGTATATAAAAGACCAGACAAGAAGCCAGAACAAAGAACTCAGTGCTGTGGCTTTGCCTGACAGAAGAAGCAGAATGAACCAAAGCATCCATGAACAGATATTGGTTGTTCTTCCACTTTGGACTGGTTCTCCTCTGGTATTCTTGACACAGAACTTGCAATTACACTGCAAGCTCATTAGCAGTGATACAGTATTTGCCCATAAATCATTCAATGTGCAGGGTATTCACTGTGCCTAAGCCACGTTTTTAAAAAATGCTGGTGCACAAGGAGGTACTACCACCTTGGAGATGTATAATTCTCATTTAAAGTCATCTGTCCATCCACCAACATAAAAGCCTGGAAAGGAATATGAGTGTTTCCAGGAATAAGCTTTTAAAATACTCTGAAAATACAGGCAGTACAAAAACGTTGAGCATTTAAAGAACTAGACTTACATACCCTCTTCAAGGGAATGAGGGTGGTGTTTTGTGTGGGTGCAGAGATTGAGACTCGACTGTGAAGGAGGTGATATAATCTTTGCTTGTAAAAGGCTGTCAAATGTTATTTAAACAAAAAACCCCAAGTATTTCAAGAAAATGTGAGTGAAAAATAGCTTGGAGTAGCCAGTGTCATACTGTGTGAGTAGAGAAAATCTGCAGAGCCATGGCCATGGTGATGACAGGGTGATCCAGGCTGAGACATGAACAACTGAGAGCAGTCTGCAGGGACATGGAGGGATGAGGCACTCTGTCCCCAGCACCAAGACAAATAGCTTTGTACCTAATCTGTTCTTGAGAATATTGCCTGAGCTTTCCAAACTCTCCTGAAGACAGAGGCTCCCCAAGCAATCCCCTCCACTGACCACTGACCCTTGAGGTGTACATTTATTCCCAATAGGAAATGTGAGTGGTAAAATAGAGCTGTATCATTTTCCTTTGCCAGGCTAAACAAGGACTTCTCTTTACATCTTCCACCGAACACTGTACACTATGACCATCCCCGTTGCTCTTCCTGAAACTCATCTTGCTGAAGTACTAGCCCTAATGTAGTGTTCTTGTCACTGTATGTGTAAAACAGGAGGTGCCTGTTCATCCAGGGCAAGGAGAACCCCAGCTTGTAATCACATGAAAAAAACAAGAGCACTTAAAGAGGGAATACCATCTTGTACCAGATTGCTAAATAAGCCTTCCATAAGCAACTCTTACCAGTGTTAAAGACAAAATGATATACCTGCCAATTCTGAACTTGAAGGTAAACAGAAGTCACTATATCTGACTCTTCTTATAGTTGCTTGTAATAGCAGCATGCTGTCATTTTGATATTCTTTTTTCTCAGCATTTCAGAATCTTCTCAGCTCAGTGGGGTATGTTAGCTGCTGATGCTCAGTAATTATTAGATTGCAAATGGACAAAATCAAATGCAATAAAACTGGGAAGCAAAACCCAAAATTCTCACTAAAATTAAAGGAATCACCTAAAGCCAGTTTCCTACAATCCTGCTTTCTAGCTCTGATAAAATGTTTTATTCATACTTGGTTCTACTGTATTAGTGTGTTTGAAAGCTGTGTTTCCTTCTACTTCTGCAATCTGATATTCTTTGAGTATTTGACTTCAGCTTCTCAGTGGGTGGAAATTTAGCCCGGGATGGCCAATCTCCAAATTCTAGACACTCTAAAATTCTGGGCTCCCAAGACTAGATGACTATAAATATATTTAATCCAGAATGAACACGACAATTCCATTGCATGTGTAAGCACAATGGATAACTGTACCTAATGCTGATAGTAACATTTTACAGAATATTATTGAAATTCTTCTAAATACTGATTTTTCAAATAGAGATCATTTGACCCTGAGCATGATTCATTTCATGCTCCCCAGGCACCTCAGAGTCAGTGGCTTTACTGGGCAGGAGGATGCTCAGTTCCACTGCCTGGATTTGACTCAGCACTGACATTACCACCTGCTAAGAAACAACTGAGAAAAGAAATCAGTTGCTCCTAACAGCCCTTACTGCTTTAAGACAATTTGAGCTCTTTGTTATGACACCAAACTGAGCCCAAGCAACAGTGTTTTAGGGATAATGAAGAAGACCCAAATAGATTACACAGAGAACAAAGTGGAGCTCCAGTGACAATGGTCTTGAGGTAATCCAAGAATACAAAAATTTGTAACAGTTCTGTAACACAGCATCTCCACATTCTCTCCAGAGATCAGCATACCCAGTTAACCTGGATTGCCTCAGCAAGGTTCACGGGACTTCTTTGATGTCAGGGTCTTTTTGCCCTTTCCTACAAGTGAGATACTGCTCAGATACAGCTCATCTCCATGGAGATGTTGGTAAGTTCTGAGAGAATGAGAAAACCTAGGCCTCAACTATGTTGTATCTGTGTTTCACTCAGCACTGTGTTTATTGTTTATGGGTTAACATACTGTGAGTGCTAATTCTTGGGGGACAGTTAAGTATTTAAGGCTGATGAATGATAGGGCCAAGAGAGGAAAACAGAACCTTCCCTCCTGTCAGGGAATTAAGTTAATGTCTGTAACACAACAAAGACTGAAACTACACTATAGTTTGGCCACCAGCTATTCTTACTGCAATTCCTTCCATGAAAAATCTTTGAAGCTACTGATTTTTTTCTCTTCCTTAAATGTAAATGTTGTGGTTGCCATCACAGCTGTGAGGGAACACAGGCCACAGGATTGCCCAGATCTTGCCGATAAAATTGTACCTTACTTTTCACACCTGACCCAGCACGCACAAACATTCCCAAAGTCTGGCAAATCCAGGAGGAAGGATGGTGGCTTTTGGCATTAATTCAACCTTTGTAAAGGGAAAATGGTGTCAACAGACTGTGGAGGTATCCACAGGAACCATGACATCCATAATTATTCACTTTAATGCTGTTCACTTCTTAGTCATTGTTGAAGTAGCATGCATCACACCTTTCACTTGCTGAAACAGTAACTTTTCTGGACTCAGATTCTTTTGTGCTGGTTCTGACCTCTTTTGCTGGTGGAATTATCTGGATAACTAGATAAGGGTATGCTGAGGGGCAGTGTCCCATGATAACAGCTGCAGCCTAAAGGTGTCTCCTACACTGGGGCCAGGGTATCCCCCTCCCACAAGAAGCCTACAAGCCTCTGAGCCCTTGTCACTTCT
Source organism: Pseudopodoces humilis (assembly GCF_049639895.1). Taxonomy (NCBI): domain Eukaryota; kingdom Metazoa; phylum Chordata; class Aves; order Passeriformes; family Paridae; genus Pseudopodoces; species Pseudopodoces humilis. Next base: position 3,780,668 of record NC_142210.1, on the reverse strand, counting down.
GGCTCCCTCCTGTGCCACTCCCAGCTGGGGCTGAGCTCACAGCAAGCCCAGCAGGGAGCACAGCCAGGAAGGGACTCATCCAGCAGGACCTGCAGGAGACCCCACAGACCCCTCAGAGGGGAGCCATCAATGCAAGCAAGACTTTACAATACCACTGCTTGGAACAAACCCAAATAACCACAGGCACTGTTACAGCTCCTGCCTGAAGTTTCAAATGCACCAGATCAAATGGAGAAGTGCAACCTACTTAATTTTAGCTTAGAGTATTGCAGATGTCTCTGCTTTTGGGGCAGCTCAGTGGGGACAACTTCTTATAAACATGGAGGAAAACATATCTTTTATTATAAACCATTATAAACCATTGAAGACTGATTGAACAACAATTTAGGAGGGTTAAGAACTGTTACCTGGCAATCAGCTCCTGATTTAACTCTTAGGTCTTTTAACCTAAGAAGGTGCTTCTTGCCTTGAATCATTAGTCAGTTCCCTGACTGACTGGGTGATTTCTGTGTCAGCAGAGAGAGGACTGGCATGTGAGGATGTGAGGTTGTTCCACAGAAGGGCTTTACAGAAAACCTGATCTCTCCAGCATAGGTTAAGGAAAGAAAATGACAGGAGAATACAAATTAAAAATAGAATAGGAAACATCAATTCCTTAGAAAACAGGAACTACAATAGCCTTCTGCTGTATCCATGATAATCAAGTAGCTGTTGACAGGCTTCTCCCAAAGACCCTCTCTATGCAGTGTCCAGCAGAATTGCACTGTGAGTCTCCAGCACTGCTGAAGGGGTGGAACTATTAAAAACAGTGACTTACAGCCATGGTAAGCTACAGCAAAACCTTGTGACAAGTCATTCACTTGTGTCACCACTTTCCTGACAGAGCTTTAGGGGCCACACAAACTCCTTCCCTCCCAAAATGCCTTGTATGAACTCAAGACCTTATCTTTTCAGAGCAACCACAAGGAAGTCTGTCTTCTGCCTTTGAAAGAAAACATTAGACTACCAAATCATGTAACTTGCTCCCTTCCTCTGTCTGCTTTTGCCCCTGAATGTATAGCAAAAAGGGGATGAGTGTGGGAACCTATAAACCTTGGTTTAGTGGAAGAAGTTTCTTACTCTGTGAAAGGGTCCTTTTTCTATGTGCTCAGATAAACTGAATCAGAAATAATGAACACAGAGAAGAATTTCCTGGGCTAAGCTCTTGTAAAGTGCTCTCCAGGACAAGCTAATGATTTGTTTGCATTGCTCAGGAGAGTGAAACAGGATGTTAAAACCTAAAAGGAAGAATAAGAACAAAAGATTATGAATTCCAATTCTATTCTTGATGTGATGCACTTCCTCAAGTGACTTGAGGAAGAATCATCTACTGCACTTTATCCCCACAGAGTACAGGTGACTCTCCCACCTTGCTGCAACTCTTTATTATTTGAAAATATCTTGAGACTCTTAAGGTAAAAGGGAAAATCTAAAAGTATTTTTATGCTAAAGAAGAATAGGAGTAGTAATGAGAACCAAAGCTGAGGCTTGGGGAGTCCTGTCCCAATGGACCATGACTGCTTTAATGCCCATTCAGGGAAGAAGCAGTTCAGACACAGGGCCACTTCCCTGCTGTTGTCTTTGTGATTCTTTTGCTCTAGATAAGAGGCAGATGTACAAACAAGTCAATATTGTTCTTTAGATACCTGAGAGAGTAATTCTGCCTGAAAATTTCTTTCACCATTAGAGATAGAGCAGCACTTTGGCCTTAAATAATGTGACCTACATCAAAATCACACCCTTGGCAATCATCAGTGAGACCAGTGATGTGAACGAAATTTTAAAAATATTAAGATTAACTTAACAGGGCTTAACTTAATAGGGTTTATAATTAACCCTATGTACCTGCAGAGAAAGCTGTCAAACTTCACCAGGGTACAGAAAGGGCTGATTCCAGGAACAGCTGTACCAGGTGTTTGTTTCTGCCCTCACTAAGAGCCCAGTTTGCTTAGCTCTGGTGTCAGCATTAGCTTTTCCTAGGCCTCATGGCACTGAAATCCCAGCTAAGGAGTAAACTGGGATTTGCCATGCATGAGGCACTTTGCTGGGATTAGGTGCTACCTGTCACTGCTCCTGGGTGACATGTAACCAAACCAACATCAGCACTTTAGACTAAAGATAATGCTTAAACTCCCAACCTCAAATAAACCACCTCCACTCAAGTATAGCAGTACTGAACATCAACTGCACAAAAAAGAATTCTCTCTAGGCTGACCTTTGTAAAGGACCCTAAATCAATGAGGTAGCTCTGCTTAGATCCTCCTTTTAGTAAGATCCCTGAAGGAAGAACCAAGGTTTTTAGATTAAAAAAGGAAAACTATACCACAGTAACATATAGCATACCTAATTTTTAGTAGATAAAGCTCATATTGATAATGCCAGAACAAATCATGCAACTTTCCTCATGCACAGAGTGTCATTAGAGCTGGGAACCATTCCCCAGGCTTGGTTTTAAGTAATTTGGCCATATCCTGGGCTGCAGTAAACTTCACCCAGTGCCTGACAGTCCCTGGGAAGGGTCTCTTCTATCACTTTTAAAGGCTGGCTTTCTGCTCTTTCAACCATCTTCACTTCCTGCTTGTCTCCAAGAATCTGCCCTTCAGGAAGAGGCTGACTTTCCCTCCTTTTTAGAGAGTCCCAGCACTTGATTCACATTATTTTAAAAAAAATTTGCATAAAATCAGGAACAATCAAATCAGGCGAGATTTTTACATTACCAGGGAAAGTGTAAAGATGTAGGAGAGATTTGCTTATGGCACAGACAAACCAAGGCACAGTGAGCACATCATAGGCTAAAGCTGGGATTTGTCACATAAGCCTGAAGAACTGCACATTTGGTTTGTTTTCCTGTTATGGTCAGGAGAACAGCACTGATCTTAAACTGCTCTTATATTTCACTTGAGCAGCTGAAGGTAGAAATAAAAAAGCAACCTAACTTTTCATAATGGATGCTATAAACAAGGCTATAAAAGTCAGAAAACAGTTACTCAGTCACTGAAATATTAATAATAGGCAATAATAATCTTGAAGAATTTTCCACGTCCAAGATTCCTGTGGGATACAACTCTGAGAAAGACAGAGAGAAGGTGCAGGCACGGTGCTTGCTGCAGAACACCAGGATGAGGACCAGTGGAAGTGATGGAAAGATCAGGGCTCACTTGTATCACAGGGGACACTCAGGCTCCTAAAGAAGCAGCAGAACAATTCCCAGTTTCCAAACCAGAACTGAACATTTTCATCTACAAGAGGGTAAATCCCTCATGGCAGTGCCAGATTTTCCTACTGGTGCTAACAGACCATTAATTGCAATTCTTGTTCTTGATTTTTCACTGTCCTCTAAACACTCTCTTCCTGCTCCCTGCCAGTCCTTCAGCTACCCCACAGCCACGACGACTTTTGGCTGTCAGCAAATCAGTCAGTGTGGGAAGAAAAAAAGTAATGTTATTTCTTCTGATTCATTCACTTGTCTGAGACTGTTTTTCAAATAATTTGACTTTGACAAATGCATGCTGTGTACTCAGAACATTAAAGTGGTTTAGTAAAGATGGAAAAGAAGGTCTTGCCCTTTCTGAAGGAAGAGGTTAGAGCAGAGCTTTGATGAAAAGAAAGGAAGTAGTAGCAAACCAGAGCTGGGAACTCTTCATATCCTTTTAACAAGGACACGCCCGAATGCCTTATGACACCAAAATCACTTTATATTTTACTGAAATAAATCATAGAATATTGTAAAGCAGCTTTATAGTGCTTTGAAAATACAGAGGTTTAAACTATTGTTACCGGCTAAAATGTATTAGCCTAAGTAGACTTATTAACAGTTTCACAGAAAGTATTTGTAGTTAAAATATTTATTTGATAGAGCCCCTTTTTCTTGAAATATAAAAACTTTGAAAATTAATGTTTTGACTAGAATGGATTGGTTTTCTATGTTGATTAATTACTATTTCACAGACTGAAATACAGTGCTGAATTTTATTAACAAAGTAACTTTCCACACCATTCATTTCAGACAGAATGAGGGGTTCAAAACAAATGTACCAAACGATAAGCTTTGTCAAAAGCAGTATCTTGAAACCTTGTTTCACATAACCATTAGAAGTTTATCTTTTTGCTTGACACATGATAGTTTATCAGATTCTTTAGCACACTGTATTACTAAATCTTAGCATTTTTACAAGGTGGAAAATTTTTTTCTACTTTTGAGGCACTCCAATTCTCTTAGTATTAAAAGAGCAATAACATAATATTGCTGTAAATATTAATGGCAGCTATAGGTACGATTTCAGTAGTTTAAATCAGGTGTTTCACCAAAACAGAAAAAGAATCTTATCCTGAATGGCTAATTAAGCCATCAAATTAGCCCAGGCAAAAATAAAAATGCTTGAAAATGATCGCAACTTTTTATTTAACAGCTTAAATATGAAATATACTCTGTTGTCTGGATGTAATGTGAGCCTATGGGAGCAGTTTTGCCTTAATTCCTCCTCAGACAGAGGTGCAAAGGGAACAAGGTCATCATTGTTGAGCCTCTATGGCATTTGCTCATCTCTGGAAAGAATTAAATTTACAAATGACATTGGCATTTGCTAACTCCAGAACTTTGATCTAAAAGTACTTCACCAATACTGCACAACAAAAAAAATCAGCCCATGCAAACACTAGCCAGGCAAGAAACAACCTATACTTTTCCAAGTATATGGGATTAGTGGGATGCCAACCTGCTTATCACACCTCCAATAATTATAAATATTGTAAACTTACCAAATTTTGTTTTTAGGGTTAGTGTGGCTTCATTCTGCATGTTGTCATCAGAGTAAAGACTGGATCTTTACCCCACTCATAATCTAACAGCTGGATTTGCTTCAAGTACTATTTACACTGAGCAGCCCTGCCATGCCCAAATTTTACAAATAAGCACAGATCAAATTGGCAAACAAGCTATTAATGGAGAAAGTGAGACCACATGAAAGAGTGGGGAAGAAACACAATCTGTGTTAAAGCATTTTTTCCTAATTATAGTTCACTTCACTGGAAAAAAGACAGTGTAAACAGAAAATCAACATGGAGAGGTAATGGAGACAACTTTACAAAAACAGACAAGCGGAGAAAGGCGAGCACTTCAGGTGTAAGGCAGAGAACAGATAAAGAAAGTGGTGTAAGGACCAGGTAAAATTAATGAGAAGTATGGGATTATGAAGGGTAGGAAACAGAGAAAGGTAATATTTAAGCAAACGCCTGTACAGGTATGGCACAGGGGTTTTGACTTTTGGATTTATTTTACTCTCACTTTTACCTCTGATGTATAACAGAGTGAATCTAGTAAATTACTGGAATTGCTGGTGAGATACATCCAATGTGAGCTCAGGACCGGGCCATGGATTCTAAAAGAAATCTGAGGGAGGGACTGAAAAGAGATAGTTGGAGTTCTTTAATACCTAGATTGTTTACTTAAGGTTGGAGGATAAGGGAAAAAAATTAAAAGAAGTGAAGATAAAAGATAAAGACAACAATCTTTCACACTGTGTAGACAAACTGTATGCAGTACCTCTTCAGGTGATGAAAATGCAAAGCCTGTTAATGTCCTGTCCATTTTATCCTTGGACTTGATTCATTAACAACTCTGGATTTACATCTGATTTTATACCATCGATCTTTTAGCAGTTTATTTCCTATGCAATCAGCGAGACAAGATTCTTTCTTGGCCTGAGCTCCTGACTGTGTTGTTTGTTATCTGGTGTGGTTTTACCTTGCCAGCAAGCCCCCACTGTGAGCTGCATGGCGATGTGGGAGGGGTGGATGGGCCAGTCGTTGGTCACCAGGTATGGCTCATAGGTGGTCCCGTCCATGTATAGCGTCACCACGGGGAACTCCACCTTGACCACGTAGTAGTGCCACTCCTTGTCACAGATCTGGGAGACAAAGCAGAGTATTAGTTGGCTCTTAAAGTGACTGAATTTTAGATCCCATATGATTTTTAAACTGTGTTGTTTCCAAATTTCACTTCTAGTAAATAACGTTACTGCAATTTCTACATCTCTAACATTAATGAAAGCCAAAACAATGTTAATAAATACTCTTGGCACATTTTGAAAATACAGATGATAAATAGAAAACACACCCTGAAAACAAGACATGAATAGAAAATAGAAAAATCAGACAATTTGGTATTTGACCTGTATTTTCACATTTGCTAATACATAATATTAGTTTCTTAATGTTTGTATATAGCTTTGAAAACACATTTCATGTAAAATACACACAGGATGTACTGGTGTAGATACTGGGGATACCTATTAGGTTCAGATTAAGAAAATATACAGTCCTCAGTCACTGGATTGAAGAGCTATTACCAATGATTGCCATTATTAACTCATCCCACCAGTACTTAGAAAGTCCTGTGCAACCTGCCAGGATCTCCAAGGTGCTGAAAGGACCTGGGCCACGCTCTGTGTAACACAGAGGGACCAGCAGTCTACAGGTTTGGGCAGGGAACTCACCTCTTCTCTACCCTTCATCTTTTGGCCCTGAGCTTTTTCCCAGATGGTGGGAAAATGAGGATCTTCATGGTTTTCCTGATACCCACCAGCTTTGAAAAGCAATGGCCACAGTTACAACATACCTTCAGCATGTAAAGGATGACAACATTAGGGTCAAATCACATATGAATTTCTGAGCTGGACAACTAGGGACATCCAGGATGGCCAAACTCAGCTTTAGTTCAGAAATGTACAGCTGGGTGAACCCATGTCTCTAGAGACAGAAGTCTGGTGTGCAAATACCAATGTTGGCCCAATTATTTTTTTCTGTTGTTGTATCTTGCAGATTTGAAAGTTTAAAGGAATGAATCACAGCAAACTGGTAGGATGAGTGGGCTGTTTTAAAAATCAAAACAATAGTTACAACAATGGTACTTTCAGTTCTGGGGAGATCCTTGTTTTGAGGTGTTAAGAAATGGAAGTGCTTGAATGCAGATATCCTTGCTGTTTCACAGAAGCAAGCAGAAAATGATGTTTAAACATAACACTGTCCTTGGCCAGGTTAAGTACTAGCTGGTGCAGTATCTGCCCTTTGAAAGCAAAAACTAATGTTTTCTTCCAGAAGACATTTCAACAAGCACTTAATCACCCCTATTTCAAACGGATACATTTATTACTGCAGACATCATAGCTCCACAGCAAGAGATAAATGCAGCAAGGGGCTGCTGGAGGGAACCTTCCTTTCGTAAACAGCAGACAGCACAAATGTTTTCTGAAGGTTAAATGAGCTGACACCAAAATTGAAAGTAAATAAATTGGAAGACTGAAAACTTTGCTGAACAAACACCAAGCACCAACAGTATTATGCAGCCCTGCCTTCCAAGGAAAAGCAGCTTGCCAAGCCCCTGACCTGCTCATTAACGTGTGATGCATCACAGCCACATGCAGCTGACATTTCATAGAAAACAAAACCTGGTTTTGAGGGACCTTGCATGGCCAAACCTACAGGATGAATACCTGGCACTTTGTGGAGAGCTGTTCCACACTATTTCTGTTTTGCAGCCCTGAACTGCATCAGGCGGGATGCCTCAGGTGTACCCCAATGAGTGATCCTCATATTTAATTAAAGCATATTTAACTTTGACACAACAAACCCAAACATTTTGGGGCATTACAGACACAAGGAGCACGATAATGTGTAGCTAGTGTAATTACTCAATTAGTCAGTGTTGAGGGTTAGGTGTCCTTTTTTTTTTGTTTTGTCGTTCTGGCCTGCCCGGGGAATTTTTACCCATTATGTGCTGGGACAACCTAACTACCGGTACTTAGGGGTGATTGATAAGGGACAAAGAGTAGCCGGGCCCAGGGGAGGGGGAAGGGGGCAGGAAAGGAGGGTGGGGACAGTTTTTAGCTGGCTTTTCTTCGGCTTCTGGGAAGGACGTTCGTGTGCTGGGGCGCGGAGCTGCTGCGGTGGAGAGAAGGGAATTTCACCATCACCCAGACAGAGCTGCTGCTTCTTCTCCTTCTCCCCTCTTGGTTGGTGGCCTCGCACCCCCTGTCCTGCCAGGACGTGTGGCAGTGCCAGGCACCGCTGTGGAGCTGCTGATACACCTCAGCCACCAGCCCAGGATCTCAGCTCGTCCCTGCTGATCCACCTCATCCACCAGCCCAGGATCTCAGCTCATCCCTGCTGTTCCACCTCATCCACCAGCCCAGGATCTCAGCTCATCCCTGCTGTTCCACCTCAGCCACCAGCCCAGGATCTCAGCTCATCCCTGCTGTTCCAGCTGACTGTTCCTCAGAGCCCTGCAGGAGCACCGGGACTGCCCGAGGGGTTTGTGAAAACAAAACCTCTCCTCCATCCCATCTCAGCCGAGAGAGCTGTCCCGGGGTCCCTGGTTCTGTGTTCTTGTTATTGCTGTAGTTATTGTTGTTTGTTTGCCTGGTTATACTAGTAAAGAACTGTTATTCCTATCCCCAGATCTCTGCCTGAAAGCCCCTTGATTTCAAATTTATAATAATTCGGAGGGAGGGGGTCTACATCCTTTCATCCCAAGGGAGGCTCCTGCTCTCCCTAGCAGACACCTGTCTTCTAGAACCGAGACAGTCAGTTACATTTTTCCAATAAAATGCTTCCTGGAAACACATTCATAAATTCCACAATTCAGGGCTCCTGCAACTAGGCTAAGTGCTTCCAAGAGAAAAGCAGATGTCCAACTGTGCATGTCCACACAAAGTATTCAGTAACTTTTATTTTTTCATGTATATTCTGGAACCTAAGTTATTGCAAGTGGAGACCACTTGGTGATGCCCTCGAACCCTCACTAACCTGCGTTTCCTTAAATTTCAACACATGAACACATCAAACGTTGTTTGGAAGGGAATTTACACACTTAAAGGCTCAGCTCATTTGTTCTGAGATTTCAACAGCATTTGTTTGTCATCTTAATTGTCACCCGATTTTGCTTCAGTTTAGGGACACAGACACATTGATTCCTCCAAACCACCTTTCAGTATCTGTTCTGGGCCAAAGTGTAAAAACAATTGTTTTACAATGAAGCAAAAAATTAATTCCAAACTCTGGGATATGTCCCAGTCATTCAGCAGCAGGTGGCCAGTTCACAAGCAACAAAATAATGAACTGAATAATTGTGGTGTGCAATTTCTTACGCTGCTGTTTCAGACACCTTCTTCGCCTTCTTAACACAGGAAGACAATTTTTTTCCCTGCACGTATTCCATTGTGGCAATGGAATGCAATATGAAGCAGTGAAGCCAGGAAAAGAAAATTGTAAAATATACTACACTGGCAAATGAAGAAATTTTAATACTGTCAAGTTGGAAATTTATTTTTAAAATCTAATTTATAAAGCTATTCTAATGAGATAAAATTACAGATGAGGAAGGTGAGCTTTCCAAAACTGCTGGATGGCTTGTTCTAATCACTTTATCATGCCAGTCTGCCTCTAAAAAGTATTAATGGAACCACAGTGAATTAAACAGCCTAAAGTCCTCGTGCTAAGTACAAGCCATTGCACTGGAATATGCTTTTATGAAATAGCTGAAAACAGCCTTTATATAAATCTATGTGTCCTAGGCTCTTGGCATCTTCTAATGAAAGATGTCAGTTTTTTGTGCTTTATATTGGAATTCTCAGGAGAAGAGTGAAACCAAAGTTCTTGGTCTGAGAAGCATGTGGTGCTTAGAACCAGACTTTGGTGGTCTACAAGATACCCCATTTTTCAGCTTTGTCTACACAGGCCTGGCATGTGCCTGGGAGAATTGGCAATTTCCAGCTCTGGAAGCCTCCCCTGGGTCAGCTGGGGCCACTCCTAGACTGTGGGTCATCCACCTGCATGGCTGCACACACCAAGGCAGCCTGTGCTCCTTGAGAAGCCAGTGAAGAGCTGTTGATGCTCACCACAGGCCTCTGCTGAGCAACCTGCACCTCCCTCTGGTGCCCCTCAGCATCCCAGGGAGCCTGAGCAGGAGAACAGCTCTGCACATCCCAGGGAGCCTGAGCAGGAGAACAGCTCTGCACATCCCAGGGAGCCTGAGCAGGAGAACAGCTCTGCACATCTCAGTCTGCACATCTCAGTCTGCACATCCCAGGGAGCCTGAGCAGAACAGCTCTGCATCCCCTCAGTGCTGCTCAGAGCACACCTGAGTGTCCCCTCAGGGCCCACAAGGCAAGTGTGGCTTCCATCTTCTGCTTCCCAGGACTTTGCTGAGGAAGTACTCTCAGAGCACGCTCAAACATCCTCAGCAAGAGCAGGAAGGAGGAAAGGAAAGCAAAGAAAGTGCTCTGCTCACTGCAAATAGCACCACTTATTGCAGCTATGAGACAAAAATCCTTCTGCCTGAGTGGTCTGAACCACTCGTTCAGTTACCAAAAGTGGTCTGACCACTTTTCTGAAGAAAGCATCTTAATCCAAATTTAAAACAAAGAGGATGTCACCGCAAGTCACTTCTTGATGCCTTTTGTAGCATCTTAACAAGTTCTGAAACCATCACCCCCATCCTAAAACACTGGGCCTGCTTTGGGCCCCTGAATGCAAGGAGTATTTAGATGAACTGGACTGAATCTGATGGAGAACCAGCAGAAGGGCCAGCTCTGGCCACAGGAGGAAAGGCTTGGGAAACTGGGCTTGCTTGGCCTGGAGGGAGGCAGCCTTAGGGAAAAACAGCAGCCCCACAGTGCCAAGGGAGAAGACAGACCACAGACAGGCTTTTCAAAGTGGACAACTCTGTATTTTTATATCCCCTCACTAAAGAAGGCAATAAATGCAGGGAATCTCGATGGCATTAGCATTATTCACTCAGCCACAGACCCCTAGTCAACCCTCCTGCCCTGTTCTGAAAGCAGCCAAATGCTTTGTGGCTCTGCTTCAAAGCCTGGCCCCCACTACCCTGGCTCAGAGCACTGAAAATAGATGACAATTGGATGGGGAGAGGGGTATTGCTTTGAGTTAAAAAAGATACCATATTTTTCTCTCCATCTCTAAAAAAATCCTTCTGAAAGAGCTTTTAAAAAATTTATGAAGTTTGGCATTGCTCTTTATCTGTTGATTACAATACTTTTGTAATTTTGGGACAAGAAAATATTTTATTATGTATTTTGAATGTATTTTTATGGTACTGAGAGAAAGAACTGCACTGTTTACAAACAGGGAGCTAAAAGGAAGGTTCTGAAAGACTGTTTCATTATACTTAGAATGAGGACCTAAGGAATAGTGCCACTGCAACAAGGAAGCCTAAAAAAGATAAAAATTTGGAACTGGTTGGCAGTGGATTTCATACCAAATTTTAGAAGTTACATATATTTGCAATTTTTCAAAAAAAGATGCTGTATACTTACATATGTAAATTTAACAAAAATTAAGCATTTTAGGCAGCTGAGTCATTCTGCCAGAGACTGTTGAGTTTTGCATGGAGGCAATTCACAAGTGAGCACAGAGAGCCTTCCTCCTCTCCTGCTTTGGGGCACAAAATTGTCTGAAATGGAATCTTTCAAGATATTGAATGAGCTTTTATCTATTACTTTAGAAACTGATTTATTATCCTGATTGTTTTGCTAATGCCAGTTCTCATACACAGATGTCTGTAATTGGGGCATGTTAGTTTAAAAGAAGAAAAGGACCAAATGACTTGGGGCTTTGCTGTTGCTATAACTGCTGCTTCCTTTTGATTTCTTCTAATAAATCTTAGCCTTAAATTTCAGTATCTGAGCTACCTGCAAAGCTGATTAAGTGGTATAGGAAAAGAAGTTACACAGCTGAGTTTTGGAGCTCTTTTTCTCATTGTCTATAAGCACTTCTGGTTGATTTATTGATTTATTTATTTATTAATTATCTTTATACCACCAGGAATAGAAGAAAACACTGCTAAAAATGTCCTGGTGTAGAAATCAAGTGTGTAATTCAGTATGCAGATATTCAGTGTAAAGGATGGCATTGTTTCACTGGGTACCTGGGTTACCTGGTGCCTTTCTGTTTTTTAATGTAATGAACAAAAACCTGTTTCTGCTGTGAATATGTGGTTTTATGGCAGAAGTCTGCTTTTGTGGGAATCAACAGGTAAGCACTTGAAAGTGGCTTTGTGCTACAGTACAGTCTGATATTCATTTTGGGGAAAAGTGCAAACACTGACTAATCAAATCCATTCAATCATGTGAATTGCTGTATCTTGTAGCATTATTTATTCTACTTCAGTAATAGGCTCAGTATTAGGACGTATTTGCCACGTGCTGGCTTTACTCAGCCTAAGCACTGCTTCCCTGGAAATAATCAAAACATCTCTGGGAAGGGGTTTGATATTCCTGACCACTAAGTGAAGGTGTGCAGGTTGCAGATAGGTCTCCAATATCTCCACAACCTCTTCTGAAAATTTTAAATAAAGCTATAAAATATTCATATTACGTATCAGGGCTTTTTTCTTTGATACTCTGTGTTTCATCTTCTACATTTATTCTTCAGCAGTTCCTTCACACATCTTTTTCCCCTATCTGTAAAATCAATACATTCTGTCTCTGCAGTGCCAACAGACACAGTGTGGAAGTAGTAATTAAGGCAGGATGGAAGGAGAATATACTGCATATGGGAAAACAAGACATTGATACACACCCCCACAGTTGAATTTACAGGTGATACACTGCAAAGAATCACCATCATCTACCAAAGCAGTGTTTTGTCTGTAAGAATACTGCTGCACATGCAACCTCCACATAAATCTTGCATCTTGAACCTCAGCCTGCATAGCCCTGCTCAAAAATGGTCACAGAGTCTCCCTGAGCAAGCTGCAGAATTCTGACAGCTGGTGGCTGGTAGTGAAGGAAGAAACTCAGTCAACCAGACTTCCTTGCTCTGGACCAGTTTTTCTGCTTTTGAGATTGGAGCATCACCTCTCTTCCAAGTGTCAGCAGTAGTGGCTGTGGCATGGTGTAATTTGGTAAGGAAGCTGATCCTCAGCTATCAGAGCTGTATCACAACTTGGATGTCTCTACTACAGATGCTGATGTGATGTTACAGCTCAGTGTGCAGGGAGTTAATTTGGAACATTAAATGACCATTCTTCTGCAGCTGTATTTGTAAAGGACCGTGTGTGATCACTCATAGAATAAAGGAGATGAGCACCTTCTTTCTGGGACCTCAGCTCCCTATCAGAAGAGCATTACTTCTTCAGAAAGCTGGGCAAAGCAGAAGGGATTTCCTACAATTGTGTACTTTGAAACAAACTGGAGGTGAAGGACTGGGAAACACTTCCTTGTCCTTATAAGCTCACTAATTGAAATGATAGTGCAGCCTCATGCTGATTGATTTAAAATGAGAGTTTGTGTACCTTATAAAATAATTGTTTCTTCAGTATGAACTATTCAGTTGGATAGTTTATAAAACTGTCCACTAGAAAAACCTGCTGGAATTTCTTGTGTACCTGCTCAAGTAAATATATTATGCAAATAAGCATGTACCTAACCACAGTCTTTCCAAACTGTTTACTCACTGTCTAGTACATGTTTTATTCTTCTGCTTAATGTTTATATGACTTAGACATTTTCTTTCACTTTAAAAGACAGATTTTCACAGGCTGTTCAGGAAACATCCCTAAGATTTGATATTTTAAAGAAAATATGGGTAGAATATTTTGTTAGAAAACCTTGAGCCCTGCAATTTATTACACAATATGGTTTATTTAACATGTCAAACAGAAGGGTGGATGTCCATTAAATCACTCAGAAAATCTGGTGAGGAAAGTTCTATCTTTCAACCATTTTTTTTTTTCTCTTGAGAAATATCCCAGCAATACAAATTCATCAAACCAATTCCTGAAATACATTTATATAGCAAATTTGCCAAGTATCTTTCTTCATAGCTACGGATGTTCCCATAGGAAATGCCTTGTTGTATTTTATCAGAAATTCTTCTTTACTTTGTAATGACAAATAGAAGTAATTATTTTTATCCTCCTCAGCCGTTTCCTCTCCACATCCATTCAAATGAATGCAGGAACAGGTGAGTCTGTGTTGAGCACCAGACTTCCAGATGTAAGACATGTCTTGATCTTTGATTTTCCTGTGATTAAAAACCTGAATCTTGCAGAACTCTGCAGTGTGTTTTATTTGGAGGTTGACTGACACAGCCAATGTCTTTCATCTCAAAAAAGGTGAACACAGACACTGCAAGTCACCCTGTAGCAACTGAAGAAAATTTTTCGTTATTTTGAGTTAGTTTTATTCTGGTTGGTGTGTCATTCTTGGTGTAAAAGAGCTAAGTATACAAATCCGACTGTGAGTTTTCCAAGATTTATGATCAGATTTTGTCTGATCTCCCTGTTTTCTGTGTGCTGGAGAGAGGATGTTAACTGTGGCACGGAGCTCCCCATTAGCCAGAACCCTCTGCCAGGCAGAGCAGATCACTGCCCTGCACCTCAGCATCCCCTGCCCCTTTTGGAATCTGAACAGCCACTCGATTATTCCAGCACTTAATGAAGCCAGCTTCATTCCAAGCATACATGGCATTTGAGCCCTCTGTAAATGAACCTTCAGCCTGTAAAAACAGAAAGGATTTAAGAACTCTCAGGGTAAACCTCAATGCACTAACTATAGAAAAAGAAAAGGGAATGAAACAATAATCAAAGACATCTCTTGGTTTCTTATTCTGCAGTTCCCTGATGAGATCTTGCATGACCACAGTGCTGGCCCGTTTCCATCAGAAACCACCCTCATTTGAAATTTAACTGGCTGTTCACCTGCACAGATTTATCTCCTGTCCTACTCTTAGAAGAGACTTGACAGCTCTGTCCCATACCTGAAGACTTTTACATTACTGTAAGACGGAGGGATGGTAAAAACAATTCATTGGTGCAGTCCTTTACAGCTTTTAGTGGTACATCTATACATATGAATGTATGAGATATATAAATATGCATATGCATACACACACACAAACTTCAAGGTTTCTAATTTCAAACTAGAGTGAAATGTTTGAAAACAGTGTCATAGAATACTTATGTGTTTCTAAAGCTTTAAAGTAAAAAGGGAACACTGCTTTTACAAAGTCAACATGGTACAGTCACTGAAATGAATAAACTCCAAACAGCTCATATCAATGAATATTTTCTTAGACCAATTAATTCTAGTTGTAAAGATTTCAGGGTACTTTCAACAGCTCCTATCAGAATAATTTGGTTTAAAAACTATTAAAGAAAGAGAAATTATCAAAGCATACAAAAATGAAAAACATTTTCAGAAACTAAGTATTTAATAACTGAGTTGGACTGAAATTGAAACAAAACTACTGAAGTGATACACAGCTAATGAAAACTGATACCTGTTAACTCTACTATTAATGTTATTATTGATATTCCAGTGTGTCTCTTCCCATGCTTTTCCTGCTCTCCTCAGCTGTAGATTTTCAAGGGCAACTCCAAGTCATCTTAATTATTTCCCTTTTTTCCTTTTTTTAAAAATCTCCTTTATTTTTCTATTCATTAGCACCAATCGATCACAAATTAACAAAAGGCAGAAAAGTCCCCTGATGTCAGGGTATAAAAGAACAAATAAAACCATTAAGATTAATGAAAAGAATTTTGCTTCAGAGATGCAGCATGGGCACTGCCAGCCTGGAGTTGCCCTTGAAAATCTACAGCTGAGGAGAGCAGGAAAAGCATGGGAAGGGACACACTGAACCTCCCACTACAGATCTGCAGCTTGTCAGGCTTAATAAAATATTGCCTTGCTCCTATCAGGGCAGAAAACTACTCCTATCTAAATGGAAAGAATGATCAATATTCCGAGATAAATGCACTTTCGACCAAGTAATGAAATATGGGGATGTTTTTATAGATCAGCTTGAATCAACTGAATCTGAGGAGTAGAAAGATCAACCAAAGTCTTAGCCAGAATAAACACTACAAGTTTGAATTCCTGCATCTATATTTAAAGTGCTTCTATGATTGTTTCATTTATATGCCTGATATTGATCTACACTCTGATTTGTCAGTATAAATTTTCTGTTAAATATCTCTTTAAAGTAAAGAAGCTACTAGAAATGTTAAATACCTAAATGTGTATATATATGGTCAGAGATGAAAAAATGCAAAGATTTGGGAAGATCATGTCTTTGGGAATTTTTCACAAACAGAACACATCTACCACTTAGCAAGTAAGAATAATATTAAGGAGAACTATGAAACCCACCAGATCTTTTGAGCTCCCACCTAACAGAAACAGCCCAAATACCTCCTTTGTTTCCTAATCTGAGACCTGACATCTGATTGACATAATTTATTGTAGTGTTCAATTATTTTTTTTTTTTAATTTTGACTATTAATGTGTTTATAAAGCATGAAACTGTTTTATTTTCAAATGGTACCCATTACATTCCTGAGGTCCTCACTGGGAAGGGAGCACGGAGATCAGGCATGTTTTCACATACATTGAGGCATAAATTGTGTCAGTCTTATTTTCTTACATTATTAATGTCCTTTCCAAAACTGAAAAGGTGTGGGCTTTTGAATATCCTGACTTCAAAGGGAGCTGAAATGCACTTTTGGTCTGTGAGTTTGTTCCCTCCTCAAGACAGCACACAGAATTCTACTTCATTTCTGTCATGAACCCTCATCATTCATCTTTGACTCTTAAATGGAATTTAAATCACTTTGTGTCATCTCCAGGATCTGCCTTCTTAGGTGACACATGCAGGGACGTGTAAATGCCTGTTAGGTATTTCTATTAAGAGATGTGCAACAAATGTATTTTCACTCTTTGGAGGGCTCTGTCTGCAAATGGAATTGTGGTCATAAAACAAATGGAATTCCCATTTAACATGCCTCCTGAAACACACATTATTTACTAGAAAACCAAGCAAAGAATTTTCAGTTTATTAATAGTACTTAATTAAAGCACAGACTTAATTAAAAAAACCCCAAAACTGTGAGTGTTAATACAAAACAAGCCCTGCTATTCTTTGCCATTACCTCTCAAATATATACAGGGGTTTTATTCAGTTTGCTTTACAGAAACCTGGCTGAAATGCTAATACTTAAATGTTTCAAGGTTACATTTGAGTCAGGCATCTTGACTGCCTGCTGCTCCAAGAACTGGGACAACTGAGAGGCATGGTCACACTCCTGAATGGAACTCAGGAACTGAGGACTTTTGTCTCTCTGGGCATCAGAAGTTTGCATGTCACTGTTCACAGAAGGAGGATACATCCTTGCTGGTGGTGTCTGAACAAATAAAACACTTGGTTCTGGCAGCTTTCAGGGTGTTATAAAGGAACAAAGAGTGGGATTAATGCAAACTAGACCCCTGAGACAAAGAAAGGGTAGCTGGAGCTTGTTTGCTTTGAAGGCCAAACACTTCTGCTCAGGTCTGAAAACACCTCCTGAAGAGAGCTCTTGTCTCCTCCCTCTCACACAGTCCCACCTACACACATCACTCACTTTGTCAGACCAAAGGACTACACCCCCTTATCGATCCACATTCCACTGGAAGTGTTGTATGCTGGCATGTTCATTAAATAAACATCCAGACTTGATGCCTCAGATCTCAGCTCCCACCTGGCAAAGGTTCCAGGCTGGTCTGCACACAGGAGAAAGCCCACCTGGATCCTGCCCCGGGCTGCAGACCTGTTCTTGGCTGGCTCTTTGAAGGCTCCCATCACTTGGCAAACCCCTCTTCAAAGGCTCTGATCTCTGAAGGAAGGGCTAAGACCACTTGCAAGGGTTGCTTTAAAGGTACTACGCAAAGGCAGATGGAGCTGATAGGGGAGTTAAACACCTCTCACAATTTCCACCTTTTGGGAGAGGTAATTTATTTGAAAGATTATTTTCTCTGTTCGAAGTGCACAGTGCAAGTCGGGGATGAAAGAATCCCTGCTCTTACACGTGTGTCACACTGAACTGACAGGATCTCTCCAGGGAACCATGGGGGGAATCTCATGCAGCTCAGAGCCCATGACTCTGGCACATCTGGATACTGCAGCAGTCTGAGCTGGAGGCAGCCACAGCAGCACAAAGGCACAGCAGAAATAGGTGCTCCTTCCCCATACAGATTACTCTGGGATTTACTTCTGTTCCAGCAGGCAATTAAGGCATAATGCAGGGAAAAGCAAATGCTGTTTTGTTTTTAATGCATCTAAAAGGTGGCAATGAATCATACTTGGCTACCTTAATAATTTCTGTGAAGATTGGTTGTGTATCCATGCTCCTGTATTTATACATAGAGATATGTCAGGAAATCATACAACCTGAGTTATGCACAGTCTCTTCAGTAAAATGGGGACTGCTGGGACTTTAATTACAGAGCTGGCATTTTGCAGACAGACTGATTATATGTTACATACCATAGGAAGGTAATTAGTTATCGGCTGTATTTGTGACTTTGTCAGAGAATGCTGTTATTTTGTCAATATGCAGCTTGCTTTTAGTACTAATCATGATCATGTTCTTAGGGCTTTTATGGGAGGAAACAAGTCAACACAAGGGTCTGCATCCCACAGTAGTTCTGGGCTGATGTTAGGGAATGAAACAAATAGACTGTGGCAAGACATTCTCAATATCAGTGTTGTACAAGCCCTTAAAGTTTTATGGGTCTCATTAAAGTAATTGTTTAAAGGCTCAAACATTTATTCAGAATTGACCTGACTGAAATTTTCCCAGTGAGACACTGTTTTGCTGACTGGCAAATGGGTGCTGAAATTACTGTTGTTAGAAATGGGACAACAGGTTTTTCAGGTAAAAAAACCACAAAACCCAACACAGAAAAATATGGCTTTTTAGTTTTGCCAAATTGGTCAGGTGCTTGCTTTCAAAACTGTAAATAACTTAAAGAAAAAAAATCTGAATATTAAGGACAAAAATTTCAACATGCTCCCCTCAAGTACATAATACCAGAGTCAGACCAAGTCATATGGAAGTCTTACATGACACGAATCAACTGCAGAAATAAAGACAATACATGAATTCTCTGCCAGCTGTGCATTTTTGAAATCCAAAGACAATTAGTCCATTTGGACTAGGAAGTGATGGTCAGAGAGAGCAAGAGCAGTTCTTGCAGGAAGGGATCAAGTGTGACATTCAGCAATGTCTCTTATTACCTAAAGGCAACTGGACATTTCCTGTCACCTCTGCACACACAGGACTATCCCTGTCTCCTATTGCATGCACTCTAGAGTCAGATTAATACCATCCTTTTATGTATGAATTGTAATACACTTAATTGTTATCCCAGTTCTCCTTCTATTTACTTTAGCTGAGCACTGGGTAATAAGTTACTGCAAGAATTTTCAATAAATCAACCACATTTGGTTAAATATTCATCATACAGAAAATGAAGGCTGAATTTCAAATCAGGGTGTGCTGGTTTTGCATTAATTGACATTTGGTGAGCAGGGAAGAAACCACCCACAGAATTTTTTTTTGGTTTTTTTTCTGGGTTCTCTGGCTAAGAGCTGCTAAGAGCTTCCTCTGTGCCAGGCAAAAACCAATAGCTGGCTAGCTCTGAGAACTGACAACCTACTAAACCATTAGGAAGCTAGATTTGCCTCTGTGAGAGCACGGTGAGAGATCTCCCCGACGCACAGCCTGGATGAGATCAACCTTTCAGTGCTGAGAAACTCCATAAAAACTGTTTTAATTGATAAAGTTTGAGAACATATCAACCTATGAACACCAATTCTTTCCTGATTCAGGAAAAGGAAAGGGTGAAGATACATAGAGAAAATAACACAGGACACTGAGGTCAGTAAAGAAGGAGTCAGATTCTAGTTAGGAGGGAATTGAGGAGATGCCTTGGTCTTGGGCTGAAAATTCTCTTTGTAAGGCTATGGTGAAGGTATAATTTTGATATATCAGACTTTGTAATTCCCTGTAATTCATGAAGTGCATGGGGGGGATGCAGCATTCACTCACAGCCCATGAGAAAAGGGCCCTCGTGCTGGAGCGTGTGGATGCTGAAAAGCTCTAATCCAGTGAGAAGCTTGAACAGAGAGAGATGAGAAACTCTTCCCCAGGGATAGAAGAGGAAAAGCCTCTGTTCCCAGAGATAAAAGAAGTTTGGGTTTTTTTATTCTACAACAGCTCATCCTTAAAATAAAACCCCAGAAGCTGACATAGCCCATGAAAGCAAACTCTGGAAAAGCATAAGCATAAGCTGAACTTTCACACTGTGAACGTTTTCCTTTCCCCAGCAGCTGATTCCCTGTGACATTAAAGCCACAAGAGAACTGTTCCTTATGGAGAAGTCTCCATGGTATAGTGAAAGAAACTCCTCTCCCTACAAGAATTGATAAAAGACTATTGTAGAGGTGGCAACTGATTGAAAATCACAGGTTTTGTCTCTACGTTATCAGAGGGAAAGAAAAGAGGTTCTAGGGAGGGGAGGAGAAGTGTTCTGAAGGTTTTATTCTGATTCTTATTATTCTTTTATTTCTGTTAATAAAGTTTTCTTTATACCTTTTAAGTTTTGAGCCTGCTTTGCCCTCCTCCTAACTCATCTCACAGCAGGAAATGAATAAATAATTCTAGTAAATAATTCTAAACCCACCACACCGGGTCTCTGTGCTGGCCATGGAATTGCAGCAAACACTCACTAGGGAGTCAGGGATGGTGGCAGAAGTGCCTCAGGGAGAGAGGGCATGAGGCCACTCAGGAAAGAATAAAAAATGCCATGCAGGCCATGCATGCAATTACAGCAACAGTGAATTCCTCTGAACAGGTCTACAGTCCACAGGTCAACTGGAGCAAACAAACTGGAAGGGAAAAGACTGAATTAGTAATGAAAGGATCACTGTAAGATTGGAAAAGAACTAGTGAGACCCTGGACTCTGAGTAACTGCTTGGAAAAATTCAGTAAAATTCTGGAGTGTCTGGAATACCATGAATTGTCCATTTGGAAGAACACTAAAGCAGGGCTAGGAAGATCTGTGCAATATCAGTCTGCAGCTTTTTCTTTGTTTTCAAACAGTTTCAAACAGTTGTGAGTAAATTAGAAATAGGAACTTCACTGGCTGCTGTGAGGTTATTTTAAAATTGGAATGTTTGTTATAATACTCTACCAGAACTTAATGCTTCTTTTGGGAAATTTTCTTGCTGATGAAGGTTTGTTATGACTCTAATATGCAATTACTTAAAAAACCCCTAATACTAAAAAAAAAATCACAGCTATCAATAACACCAAAGAATGCCAGGAATTTTCCTGAAATTATGATTCAATAAACTTGTGATTTCTAACATTAAAGTTGCACTTAGAATTTAATTTGAAAACAACTTCTGCTAATGGAAAATTCAAGTAAGGATCCTGGTTTTGCCTACCTAGGAAGTTTCCATAGGGCTCACTGCTTGCTTATGAAGAATATGCAACTCTGAAGTAGAAAAAGCTTTCACGACATGAAATTATTCATAAGGATTTCCATTTCCTAGCCAGCACTAGTACTGCTACAAAACTATAAGTGGATCCACAATTATTTGTAACCTAATCAGGTCATAATTGCTTATGAGGGAATGGTTAATGTTAAACTTAGAAGTTATCCTGACTTTGCCACGCTCACGGATCGCAAAGCTCACGGATCCAAACACAACTTGAAGAGCACATTTTTAATTGGTGGCATTGAACTGGAAACCTGCATAGTTACCCTGACCTAATTTAGCAGCTTTGTCCTTACCCAGTGAGCATCTGTTGGTAAGGAAGCAGAGGTTTGGAACCTCAGCCAGTGCACACTCACACCAGTGAATTCACACTGCCTCATCAGCTCTGCAGATGGCTAGTGCAGCCCTCAGGAATCTTTTACTTTCCTGCAGCACATAAACACAGTAATAACATCAGAGTTCAATATGGCCAATAGATATCAATTCTTCTGAAAGCCTGGTGAATGCAAAAAAGTGTTTTTTAAATCTATGCCTTAAGACAGTCGATATCTTTTGAAAAGTAGACCTCTTTATGAAAAGTGAAATTGATCTTTCTTCAAATTCATGTAAATCACGCATTTGGTTTACCCACCACAGACATTCCTAATATGTGCCAGGAGCTCTGTAAATAAGAATATTGATTTTGATGACCTAGGGAGGTGGTGCAGTGAGAACTGACAAATCCATTGTAAAGCTAAATGACTCCTACAGTCTTAAGTGGGGAGTTGTTTATATGGCTACTTTTACATGACAAATGCCTGATGTAAGTTTTATTAAACCACTAGCAACCATAATAAAATATTTTTAGAATATTAGGCATTACTTAGAGGGTAATAGGTAAAGCTGGAAGGAATTTTAAGGGGGTATATAAAGTGCATCTCTCTCTCTGCCAAGGCTGCATGACGTATTCCCACTACAACTTCAATAATAATTGTAAGAAAATAAAAATTTAGTTGGTGAAGTATAGAAATGGAAGATTAGGAGTTCTTATTTGGTGCAAGTAAATAACTGCATTAGAAAATGCAGCTTTCAAGTAAGAACCTTTCTATTTAAGGTATATTCACTTGTGGCAGTAACACAGGACATTTCCCAGCAGTGACAGGAAGTTTGCAAACTGATTTACATGCAAGGTGTGAGCTGCTTTTGTAGCCTTGAAACTCGTAATGTAATGTGTAATACTGATTTTCACAACGGGCTCCAAAAATAGGGATGGCTTAATTGCAACTTTAAATAATGAAATTGCTTAATTATGCTGACAGATAAAGCACCTGAATAGCTTGATTATGTACTGTAGCTGCAGCATGTCTTAGTGCTGTCATGCTGTAACTTCCAGGTGTCTTAGTAAATTAGATCAGTCGTTCATTCATGATGAAATAATTCTATTATAACCCACCTTTCTTGTTGCTAAATTGCATTAAGCAAATATGTCTGTTCAATAACAGTCACTGACTGCAGTTAGGCAGCACCCTGTGTTTAATTTTTAACTGTACAACTAGAAAGCTGCTCAGTTCTGCATTTTTACATAATTTTTCATCATGTGCTTGAACATATGCCTTTCTAGGCTTTGACATTTTCAAGAGACTACCCAGATGTTAAAGTAAAGCTGTGGAATCGTTCACCACCATACTTTATTCCTGAACTACAGACATCCAGAAACCCTGCCACCAAGGCTGGAATAAACAGTTCATGCACATGGATAAATGAATTTATATTTCTTAATTACACAACCTCCTTGTCTCCTAACCTGCCTTTGGAATGATAAAGGTGTCACTCCTACCTTTGTGAGATGCTTCAGACAGCACCTGAAAGCCAACCTGCTTTTCTTTTAAGATAAATTTCCTGAGGGGCCTCAGGAAATTGCCCAAGTACATTTCCAAAACAGTTTGAGCACGTGTTGAACAAATTCTGGTGCACAAGTGATAAATCACAGATGGTGAAAATGAGAAATATTAGAAATAGCTGACAAATACGAGAGCGAATGTGACTGTTCACCTTCAAATGATCGTTTGATTGGGAATTTCCATTCTAGGCTTTAAATTCCTCAAGTTCCCAGAGTACTGTAAAATCAGGATATTAACAGACACTTTAACCCAGCTTGTTTAGGTATATTAACTCCATATCAAGATTTTCTCTAAGAAATGAAATTGTTCTGAGGGCCTTTCCAAAGGATGTTTTAAGAATGTTATACATTTTATTTATTATTTCGTGGTACTATAGACAATTTTATGCTCTTTTTATTCTCTGCAGAGCTTTCTTCCTTTTCTTTTTCCAGTATTGATTGAGAAATGGGTGTCTTAGGGTCCAAAGGATGTTTGCAACAGTTCTGACTTCCCTTGGGAATGACCATAACTACATATGGGAAATAAAGTTGTCCAAAGGACAGCACACAATAGGGATCATTTTCAGAAGGGTTGACTCAGGTCATTTAAAGTCTTGGGGAACAGTACCTGAGCATGAACAGGTGTGAAAATCCCATACCAATGTAATAAAACAGGTCAGAAAATTGCAAAATGCAGAACGGAAATATGCAGAAAAATCTCCAAATAACTTCAAGCAAAAGCAAGTAGAGAAATTGTAAAATATTGAGCTTGACTGCTCCTTAAGGTCATAGAAGTTTTACAGAAGCACAGAGCAGTCCCTGCATTTCACAGTGCTGCAGAAATCAGGAATGCAGAAACCCACACCTACAGTTTGTAGGGAGTACTCCAGAGGGGGCCCAAGGGAATTTCTGTATGTCATAAAGCAAGTTCTGGACAGCTACTGTGACTGCTTTGTCAAGGTTCTGTTGTTACCAGTGATAGAGCAGCCACATTAAGAACTTATATTAAACAAGTTTCTTTCAGTTGGGATCTCAAAGAATATTTTTGGCATTTACCATCACTAGTGATGCATCCTTGTGCTACCAGAAACTGTTCTGAAGCAAAAGATTGAATAAATATTTGTCAAAATACCATTTAAAGATGGAAAGTGGCAATAAAGTGTGTCAGAATAGGCAGGGCTGTAATGGAAGGCACTTGAGGTGCCAGGAATGCAGCAAAGACTTTTAAGTCTTGCAATTATTTAATCTCTGTTGTAGAATTAGTGATTCATTTGTCATTTCTCTTACTGCCTCTGTAGGCAAACACCTCACTGATTTGTTTCTGCAGTTTCATTAAAGGTATATGCATAAAGCAGTGCAAGGCCTGCATACTAATTTCTAAAGTAAATGTTTAAGTGCATAAGAAACTCTTTTGAGCTTCAAGTAATTAACAGCTAAACTCCATCATAAAAAAAAAGTTGACTTCAAATAGAGCATCATGTTGGGAAGGATGGGACTGGCAAGCCTGAGGGCTTTTGCCTAGAGAAGAAATTTTATGCACAGAGATGATGGAAACTTGCAGCATCCTGTCTCTCTGTGTACCCTTACCCCTCCTGGACTGAGATGACTGTGTACTTTCCACAAGTATTCACTTGTTTTCTCTCTCTCTGAATCTCTCAAGAGGGAGGCAACTCACAGCTTTCATTATATGAAGGAGACTCTTCTCAAAACTGAATGCACACAAATAACAATTCTAAAAAATGTCTAACAATGCAGCATAAAAGAAAAATATCCAGGCATAAATCCTGTTCGATGGAAATATCTAATTTTAAAATACATATATATATATAAAATGAGTCCAGACACCAAATCAGTTTCGCTTTACCCTCTTATCATGTAACATAAGTTCCTTCAAAAGTCAGTTCCTGCATTACCATATCCTTGAGCAGGTGCTGATTTAAAAAAAGGATCTGGGAGTGATCAAAGGGCTTGACTGGGCATGACTGCTCCCTCCAGGGAACCCCCTGGGGTTGTGTGGCCACTGAAGTGGTGAAGCACAAACCAAGGCCTTGCCTTGATCCTTTAGCAGCTCTGTGCCCACACAGACAAAATGCACCACGTTTAGATTTATCTAAACTGTCTTCTGTAGTTCCTGTTAGAAAAGGAATTGTTTTGGGTGTTTTTCACAATGAAAAGCACTGTGGGTTAATTCTGGATTATTCAAAGCAATTTATCTCCTCTTAGTAAAGAAACAGTAACTTTCTGCATGTTTATCTGCATTTATGTTTTTCCTGATTTAGAATGATTCCACACCATGCACTGCATTCCCTGTTTTTAATGGGATCAACATAAATTTTGCCCATGGGGTGAAGACTGTTTGTAGACTGATAACATGTAGAGAAACATTTTAACAGAGTAAAAGCATGATATTTTAGTAAAAGCCTGTCTGCACAACCCAGCTTTCAATCCAGACGACAATATTAAAGGCAGTGTCCTTGAAACTCTCCTGGAACAGTGAGAATAAAGAAAAACAATGGCATTGTGTACATGCAAAAGAATGTAAAACAATATGGATTAACCAATACTAGCTTGCTAAGCCCTGTGAACCCTGTCAGACCCTGTAAAAGTGTGCTAGAGATAGAAATAAATGATGTTCACCATACTTCTGTGAAGACTCAGTGAATAGTCTGAGAGGTTTTCCAATAGTAACATCCTGAAAATAATGCTGAACTGTGAATAAAGTACATGAAAGAATTGTTAATCTCTGGCTCAGAAACCTTCTCCCACTAAAAAAAGTGTTGCTATCCTATTGATTCAAGAGAAGGAAAGATACCTTTTGGCTTGATTCATATTTGTATGAAAAGTGTAATACCTGTGCTGAACAGAGTGTGAAATACACCATCCTATTTAATATTATGTATTCCACTCTCACCAAAGGCTTAAATGAATTGTTTCATCATTCAAAATGCATTTTTTTTGGTTCACAGCTTTCTAAGCAAGTCAAAGAAACAGTTTTAATATTTTATTATCGGCGATTGAGAGAGATGGGGACAACTGAGTGGTGACCAGAATCCAAATTTACTGTGGGCTACATATGCACTGCTAGGAGGGCTAGTAATTTTTTACCATGATTGGGTTAAACATCATACAAACAAGCTTACACATTTTTGCAACATCTCTTCTACTTGATTCAATCTTCTTCCCTGTGCCACTCTGATCCAATCCTACTGCAGTCTTCAAAGCTCTGTTTGCTCTTGCCAAGGCATCTTGATTATCAAATCTTTTATGCTAATCAGGTCCAAAATACTTTCTGTCTTTACAATACTTTGTATGTTATTCTTAGATGGCCCAAATGCATATTTGGCACTTAAAATCACACCTATGTTCCTATCTGAGACAATTAGATGACAATTGAGATGCCTCTTACTGACTTTGGTAACAAAACTTTTTGTAATAAGTTCTTGGGTTTAAAAAGTGTCTAATACTTAAAGTTTGAGGGAAAAAAATGACATCAATGTTGACAAACACATCATGATATTAAATTTAAACTTTTGAATGGGAAACTCAGAAAAAAGGTCACGGTTCTGAAACAAAGGAAACATCTGGGCTTACAAGGGAATGGGAGCAAGTAAAAGGAAGGAACCTCCTTTACCTGGGTATCTATTGCAGTTTTTATTACCCAGCCTTTTAAAGACCTGACACTGATTTACTTTAACATTGCTCTTTCCATACCTTTTCTTACAGGTTACTGCTAATGGATTCTCCCACAACTAAGACACTTAATTTGCAAAAGGATGAAAGTGGGTAAAATCCCAAACTATCTATCCACATTTTTTCCCCCATGTTTCTTATAAATAACAAGGATACCCTCAGTAAAAAGTCTGACACCTCTGATTATCAGCATCTTTTGCAGAGGTCCTGTGTCAGCAGGTCACTGATGAAGGCATGTCTGCCCAGGACTGTGGCACTCTGAGATCAAGGATCACTGCATGATGAAAGTGAAAACTTCACAAGTGAAGTGAAAAATTCACTTCATTGAAAAATACAAGTGAAAAATTCACCTAGAAAAAGCCATTAATGGAACAAGTAGGGTTAAATAAACTGAAAGCCATACTGGAAATAAATCCTTAGGTTTATGAACTGATGTAAAGACACAATCTTCCCAGAGCTAACCTGGCAGACACTGTCACGTGGAGGTTCCAGACACTTCTTGAGCAAGGCTGCCATGGTGTCAAGAGGCTCCAGATGCACTGCTCAGGGGCAGGAAATGTTCAGTGGATCCCTGTACCCAGTCAAGGACAGAGCCTGCAGCTAAGGTGTGTGTCATACTCACCCACCACAGAAATGAGAGCTAGGCAATTAAACTAAACTTGGAATGACAGTTAGCTCACATTCCCTGTCAGTGCCCTGAAAGAATGAGAAGTCTCATGGAGAAGAGGAGATAGAGCCCAGAGCAGCTGGTATCATAAATTTTACTGATCCACAGTGAGAGTGATAAATGATTCCACCAGTTCAAGCTTCACCCTCTTCCAAGGTCACTGGATTCCTCTCAGCAAAAACAATCTCTGGATCTGCAACTTTATGTTGCACTCATAAAGTGAGCTCAGCAATAAAATGCTGTGCCACGTTTTCCTCTGCTCTGGCTGTGCTTGGGACCGAGCCCTGGAGGGTCTTGCAGAGCCATTTCTACGCTGTCCTGTCTGCAGAGCCCTGTCCCACAGGGCAGGAGGGGGAACAGGGACAGCAGCTGGGCACAGCTCCATTCCCAGGCTTTTCTTAACAAAACAAAAACAGCAACAGGGAATCGGGCAGTTTGCCACTACAGAATGAACTGTTCTGAAGATGAGATTTCCAGAGGTATGTCAGTGTCCAAATATGCAAACAATCAACTTAATCTACTCCTGAAAGTCTAGCCCAGCTTCTTTTCATATTGAGTAGGATCCAACCTGTTTTATGATGTGGTTTTAAAATATCCTGTGCTATCTAAGATAGACCACTCTGGGTATACAGTTAGAAGAAGACATCATTTTACTACGTTACAGTGACAATTTCTCACTGCCTTGCCTTCAAAACCATGCAAGTTCTTTCCTGACCCATTATTCACATATGTTTTATTTTCAGTTTCTTTTAATTTACTCTACCATATAGGCCAGATGGAGCATGAAGAAGAGATAAAGCAGCAATTTTTATGAGGTCCCTTCATGACAAAACTTACAACAGTATCACCATGGCAATATAAATTTATCTTCATGGAAGTCTGGGCACACAACCCATAACAAACTTTATTTATACTTTAATCTTACTTTCTTCTTCAGCTATGAACAACAGCTGAAAATATACTGTGGAAATCAACTGACAGCAGCTGAATGAAAGAACATTAATCAAGTGACCCAAATAAAAAATGTTTTCTGTCTCTAGTTTCCATCATGTAGGAGTTTCCAGCAGTAGTTAGGAAGGTTTGTGTCCAAGTTATATGAATCACACAAATTTCATTCATTGAGAGGACACTGGTTCTCTCTCATTGCAAGGACATAGACTGCACTCAATTTTCAAAATCAAAATACTTCTCAGAAACTTTGCATTATTATTAATTTAGATGCTTAATACAGAAGTACAAGTCCATCTTCAGCACTCAGAACAGCCTTATCTGAAGTTATATCAGGTAAGATATCAGTTACTCCTGACTTGCAATCTTCAGTATGATTTAATTTCAATTTCTTTTGAGACACACTAAGATTTCATATTGGGTACGGCACAAACTGATTCCAGGCTGGTTAGTGTAAATGAAGAGCAAGTGCTATGAACACCACAGGCTTTCTTACCACACTCATCTGATAAACACGATGGAGATCTCATTTTTATGTGCATAAAGAAGGTGAATTAGAAAAGTAAACATTCCTATAGCTACATCTTCAATAGCATAGTTTGAACTCAAAGATAAGAAGAAACTTGCTTTGAAAAAACAGTGCTTTGCTGAAGTCTTTCATGCAAATGATCCTTATCCTACCTAAAATTAATAAATCTATGAAAGGCAACTCTTATCTCTTTAATCATAATTTTCTCGTAATATATTCTTAATAATAAGGCAAAATACATACAGCACAGCAGATGAAATAAAAGGTCTGCAGATTGGATTTACAATATAATAGGAGTGCCTTTCTGTGTGTCAGCATACTCTTTACTGAAAAGGTTTCCATCACTCCCATTGTGCTGATAAAGCAGATTTAAAAAAAAATTATAAATGGAAAACTTTTAGGGAACTATATGCAATGTCACATCTCTCTCCACTGCCAAAGGAGGCAAACCTCTACTTACCATTTAAAGTGTCTCAATTAAAAAAACACAACTAGTGCATAAAATGACTAGACAAAGTTAATTCATTTCTCTGTTTTTCTGTGGGTCCTAATTAGAATTGTAACAGCTGCTCTGGGATCTGGGAGGTTCCCTGTGCTGTCTAAAGGGCTGACAGGAGGGATCTGGGATCTGGGAGGTTCCCTGTGCTGTCCTAGGGACTGACAGAAGGGATCTGGGATCTGGATCTGGGTGGTTCTGTGCGCTGTCCAAGGGGCTGAGGGGAGGAGAGATCTGGGATCTGGGATCTGAGAGGTTCCCTGTGCTGTCCTAGGGGTTGACAGAAGGGATCTGGGATCTGAGATCTGGGAGGTTCCCTGTGCTGTCTAAAGGGCTGACAGAAGGGATCTGGGATCTGGGATCTGGGATCTGGGAGGTTCCCTGTGCTGTCCTAGGGGTTGACAGAAGGGATCTGGGATCTGAGATCTGGGAGGTTCCCTGTGCTGTCCTAGGGGTTGACAGAAAGGATCTGGGATCTGAGATCTGGGAGGTTCCCTGTGCTGTCCTAGGGGTTGACAGAAGGGATCTGGGATCTGGATCCTGGGCGGTTCTGTGCGCTGTCCAAGGGGCTGAGGACGAGGGATCTGGGATCTGGAATCTGGGATCTGGAATCTGGGATCTGGGAGGTTCCCTGTGCTGTCCAAGGGGCTGAGGGGAGGGGAAGGTCCCGGATGAGCTGGGTACCTGGTCAAGCTTCCAGTGGAACTCGGCGGGGCGGAAGGTGTCGGCGCGGTGGAAGTCCTTGCGCAGCAGGAGCACGAGGCGGCAATTGTGCACATAGAGTGCGTAGTGGTGCCGGTTCATCTCTGCGGGGACACAGCCAGCTCAGCACCACACACAGCTCAGCCCTGCCTGGGAACCTGGCACACTGACAGCACCCAGCCACAGCACACAAACCCCGGATAACCCTGGAGCTTGCTCACGGATCCTTATGGTTCCTCTTGAACTATGCCGTAACAGGTTTGTTCATGGAATCGTCATGTCCCAGCTAATAAATCAAATCCAAACACTTATTTCATCTAACTAGTTTCAGAGAAGAGTTAGAACTGTTTCTCCCAATCTAAATCATGAAGAAAAAATAATTTTTTTAATTTTTTTTTTTAAATCAATCAATTCCTATGAAATCTCTAGCTGTGTTATCCCAGCTGTGTTTGAAATTTAGGTTGTCATCAGGCCCCCCAATAAGCTCTCAAGTCAGCAATGTTTGGAGGGGCACCATCTGAGATTAGTTTTTTTTATCAGACCAAATTAAATGAGGAGAGATGGCAACACTACTGCTGGTGATATTCCCTTTGCATAACATTTTTCCCATACACAGACTCACCTGTCTTGTCAGAGTTGCAGAGAATGGTTTCCTTCTCGGCTCTTAATCCAGGACTAGGTCCATGTTTCATCCACAGAGTGATGGTGAATTGATCAGTTAAATTTTTCGGGACTATTCCGTCTGGGATTTTGGCTCCTTGCTTTCCATCAAATTTAAAAATTATGTCGTTGTTATCCATGAGGAGCCCAGCTGTCCAGTTGGTTGTTGCACTGGGAGATGGTAACAGATCAATGGCACCTGAGGAAGCTCCTGCAAATCACATATAACGAATAACGCAGTAAGAGACCAATGAAAAAGCTGTCAAGACTAATTTAATGTAGGCCAAGGTTCTGAGTCACACTCTTTAGACTATTTTACTACCCAAAAGGTCCTACCAGCCTCAATGCTAAATCACTGAAATATAAATAAAACACCCAGCATCGTAAACCAGCACAAGTTTTCATGTTTAAACATACTGCACAGAAAATTACAGGAAATAATGTAAAGTTATCTTTCTCAGAAATGTTAATTTTCTGAAATCCATTAATGACATTTCTTCAGCTGTTTCAAGATCTGCTAAGAGTCAAAACAAGAAGAGATAAAAGATCCCAAATCTCTTTAGGAATGCAAAAATTTTAAGCCAAAAGTGTGTAAAATTGTTTCATATAGGCTTTTTTTTAAAAAAAGTATTATAGTTATGATTTGGAAATATTCACCAAAGTCTCGGATTCTTCTCCAAAATTTTTTACTGTGAAATTCTGAAGTGATATTTTGAATACCAAAACTAACACCTACATGTTCATAGTTTGAGCATGGAGACAAAGTGTATTTATTTTACAAACTGTAGTTCTGGATAATACCGGACATTGCATTTGTGTAACCAGCACCAAGCTCAACAGGTTCTATTTTACCTGCCCATATTTGTATGGAGATATATGTCTAGGTTTGGAATCTCATCCTGTTAGTGTGTTTTAATCCTGCTCCAAGAAAAAACAGTGGATTATGTGCTTGGGAGATTGGCTGGAATAAATCATGCTTTTCCTATCCCAGTAAATCCAGCCAGAGTCGCAGGCTGCTCAGCCATGAACAGAGTCAGAGCTGGAACAATGCAAACAGGATCTCTCTGGAGGTGTTCCCAGAACAGCCTCATCACTGGATCAGTGCCTGATGCTGTTTTCTCCCAGAATGCTTCCAGAACAATGCAGGAACTGCTGCATGAAGTGCAGTTTTGGGTTGAGACTCCTGAGGCACCTCTTGCATATAAAAGTGCTTATTTTCACAGGTGATTTCTGCAGCTGGCTCCACCTTCTCTCCCAGTCCTGTGCATTTGGGCTCCAAACTTTGTGCCAGGGTAAGCACTCGGTGATGTTGCTTGCTGAGCTGGACCAGCCTGCTGGCTTAGCTGGAAACAAATCATCCAAATATGATCTACCCAGCCCAAATTGTCCTTCATGATCAGATCAGCCTTTCTTTGAGCCTCCTGCAATGCTGCACCACGCAGGATAACGGAGAGAGGGCAGGATCCTGGCTGGAGCAGGGCCTTGAGTCTGATACTCAGTGTTTCTCTCTCTCAGTTTCCCATCTGCCACATGTGAGATTTAACAATCCCATTATCTTCTATTTTATCTACATTTAGAAAGAAAGGACACAGCAACAGAGCCATCTTTCCACTATATTTTAGGCTCCTTAACCTATGTTTATTTTAGTGTGATTTATTCTGATATGTTTTTGCAGTCCAAATGGTGTCTTTTGGACAGTCTGCACTTCTTATTACTGTCGGGTGACAAGGTGAAAGAATGCTTACTAAAATGCTTTGAGGCACAACACTAATAATTCTTTGACTTTAAAATGACTCAAGTGTAATTTAATCATTTAAGCTTCCCACCTTTACCATCCAAGGGTGTGCAAGTCTCTGGGTTATTGAAAGGCAGACTTGAACCTTCTGTCATATAAAAACGAATTTTAATTCACCCTCCTTAGCATCTGCCTTCTCCAGATTTCCAACAGACAAATGAAGAAATTAGCACAGGATTTATAAACAGGATCTTTAATTACACAGAGAGAGCCTTGCATTTTACATGGTGCAGAGATATCTGAGTGCTCAGTTCTGCACCCTCTGCAGTCACACAGTGTTTCACTGTACAAGAAAAAAAAATCATGGTTTTCTTCCTTTTCAAAGGATTTTATCATCCAGGAATTAGTTACAATAAGGTAATTTCTGGGAGAAAGCCGATTTCCAGAAATAATTTAACCTGCTTTCATAAGAGTTCTCTCTACATTAAGGATGGCAATAAATATTAAATTACAAAGTGCAGGCTGAGCTAAATGCAATTCTCATGTACAGCACATTGTCACTTACAATCTTTTTTATCAAAGTCCTGTTACAAGTTTCTACCATGTCTGCTCTCTATGAAGATATGGAAAACCTGGACCAAAAAATGCATTCTTTCAGCAGTGAGAATTTTCCCCCATTTACGTACACTCTCAAACCCTTGGCCATCTTCTCAAGTGTTTTCCATTCTGCCCCTTGGCTGATGTGCTGAGCCTGAGCTGAGGTTCATTCGTGACATCTGTCCATTGCTCAGAGCTACCTGCAGCCACCACAATGGCCCTGGCAGACCTGAGAAATGTCTTTAATCCTCTTTTCTACTCCAGTGTCAGCAGGTGAGGCAGTCAAGCCACGCTCTGCAAGCTGAACCCCTTAGAGTTTGCACAACCTTCC
Organism: Pseudopodoces humilis; assembly: GCF_049639895.1. Taxonomy (NCBI): domain Eukaryota; kingdom Metazoa; phylum Chordata; class Aves; order Passeriformes; family Paridae; genus Pseudopodoces; species Pseudopodoces humilis. The sequence goes on along the minus strand of NC_142210.1, from coordinate 3,747,079 downwards.
TCAGCTAAGGACTTTTACAGCAGCTGAAGGTACCTCCTCTCAGCCCTGCACTTGAAATGATAATATTGTTAGATGTAGCTGCTATCAGTGTTTGATTTCAAGGTAATAATTTTGTGGTTTAGGTCTCGTTCAGAGTCATCCTCACTGAGTGACTGTGCTGTTTGCAGTTCAGGTCTGTAAGAGCACACAGCAATGTTCTTTTGGCTGCCAATACAGTTTCCTACAGGAGGCAAAAGTATGAGACTTGAGCTATAACATATTTATTTTTATTAAAATTCTAGTATTTTATGAAATCAAGCCTTGCACAGCCTCTCAAATTTAGTGATTAAGGTGCATATTGTGGCAGATGGATTTTCATCTGCTCTTCTAGAGCCCAGGCATTTGGATAAAGACACAGAATTGAAGTCATGATTGTTTCTGTGATCTTAACTAAGCAATTTTGAAGTTGAAAACATTCAAATTTTATCGCAATGCTGCTACTCCCACTCACCTTTACATCCCTTTCTCCATCTCCACAGATAACTGATAATTGTGACTGCCAACCATTTTTCCCTGGGAATTGCTTCCACGTTTTTAATGATTTAGTAACACTGGCTGAATTTTTTCATTTACAAAAATTATTTCCTAAAGGTTAGTCTATTGATCTTAACATATCTGCAGCACTGCTGGGTGGTTATCAGAGCAAAGGCAAGCCCTACACCAGAGCCCCACAAACCAAAATCCACCCATTTATATAGAGAAAATTGTACAACTGCTACTGTAGCTCAGACAAAAGGCAGGCAAAAAGATGCAGAAGATGGGAATTAATGTCCACACCATCAGGGACTCAGAGGAGGACTCTAAAGACAGGATATTAGAGCAGGAGAGACATCTGATCTCAAAAGATAAAGGGATTATTTCATGGCCATTGCCTTGCCAGATACAGAATCTTAAAGTCTAAAAAAAAAAACCAGCAGTACTTTCAAGTGTTTAACCTGCCTTTCAAAACTGACTTTTGCATTTTACACAAAGTCATCAAAAAGCCCAAAAAGGGAGGAAAAAATTAGGAACTATTTCTCCACCAGGTCAGCTCTTATCTGAAGTTCATGATTCTTAAAGATTTTTGCTCAAAATATTGCCCAGAGTATTGTTTTACTTTTTGTTTGTTTGTTTGTTTGTTTGTCCTCTGGCACAGCACTGAACAGCAAAGCAGAAACCTGAGTTAGGAGGACTGAAACAGGGAGATTCAATTCCCTTCACATCCTGTGGTCTTCCTGTGATGGCAAATCTACACTGGAAACCTCACTAGACTATCACACCAGTATCTGCAGCAGAGGGAAGAAAGGAGAAAGAGGTAAGAATGAGGAGTAAGGAGAAAGGAATAGGAGCAGGAGAGAAAAAAATTAAAAGAAGGCAGGAAGAAAGTATGAGATGGAATGAAAACAAATGGAAAAAAAGGGTGGAGCAGCTGTCAATTATCACCACTCTCTCAATTTTCACTGCTACGATCCAGAGTGAGCCAGCTGAGCTAAATCCACGCCCACAGGTCACAGGGAAATGCTGTCTTGTCTGCACAAACATTATTATGGCAACTGAAATCCATATTCATACCACATAATTTCTGCAGAGACTTTTCAGAGTAGGTTTCACGGTCACAGCCCTTTCCGATGGAACTGGTCTGCAGCTCAATGGTGGTGTGGATTGAGGACACTGGTCCATCACACGTTTCCAGGTGAATGCTGGGGAACAAGGGGATGCTGCCAGAGCCAGGCCTGTATTCAATCCGTTTGTTCCAGTCTGTAAAAACAAACAGATCAAAAACAACAAGATCCAACGGTGAAGGAAAAAGAGAAGGGAGTTATGTAATTTCAAGTTGTTATAGATACATTTTATGTTATTGGCTTTTCGCAAATATTAAAATGAATGTTATGTGTATAAGAATGAGAAATTTTGTTGTATTAATATAGTTTTCTTTATTTCTGTTATTGATGAAATTTAGAAATAGTAGTATAATACATATATGTTAAGTTATGGCATAGTATTAAAATAAAAACTGTCTTTGTTTGTATAACCCAAAGACTGAGGAAAAAAAATAGCTGGAGAACTCCTGCATTTGTAAACTATCTTATCCAGATGAAGACAGCAGTGACCAGAACTCTGGGGGAGGAATTTATTGCATTTCTGGTATCAGGGAATGTAAATCTCAATGGTGCCAAGAAGATTGATCTATTGGGAAGGGGGCAAGAGAAAACTAAACAGAAGAACACCAAAGATCCTAAGAAGAATGTATGAATATGTATGAGAATTTATGGATATGTAGTAAGGTTCTGTTTTTAAGGGACAATCCTTTGTTAGTAAGGTGTGCTCTCGGCTGAATGCAGAGACACCCGGCTGTATTTGTATACCTTACTTTATTTTTTTCTCCTAATTGTCTTTTTTATTAAACTTTTAAATTCTATAAAAATTATGTGAACCTCGTTTTTCACAAAGTGACATAGTGTTCTCAAAGGTCACTGTCTGAGGCAAAAATAAGAGTTCCTGAACTTGGCATCAGTAAGCTATTCTCCTGAAAAAAACCCTGGATTTTGGCCATGTTTTTCTAAGAGTGTCAGGCTTACTTAAGTAACACTACTGCTGGTTGAGTCACACAAGTAAGGGCTGCACACATCTGCTGACAAGAAGTGCTAATTGGTGTCAGTCTGGAGCTGCAGGGCTCACGCTCCTGTGACAGACTACAAGCCAACTCTGCAGGAAGGAGGTGTCTGCTGCACCCAGTTTGGTCAGATTTCACAATGTTGTGGTAAGAACAAATGCCTCCAAGGAGCAAGCTACACATATCATTCTAATATAACACCTCCGTAGAGTCACTTCTTGCCTTTGAACATCTTCCTAATTTTGTGAATCACTAATGACAGGAAGGTCCAGCTGAAAGGATGACTTGTGCTTCCAGCCAGATCTGACTAATCCATGATTATGCAGATGCCTCACACCCCGTAACATTTAAACAATCCCCTGCCTCAGGCAGCCACCTGTTTGTGCCACACATACCCCTGTCTGCTCAACTGAAGCATTTAATGTTTGAAATCCAATTAATTATGGTGTTTGCAACACGCTTCAGAGAAAACCCTAACAAGCAGCAGTAATTATAAACGTGTATTTTAGCTGTCTTTATAGCTCATATTTTCATCAGGTCACAGGATGACTGGAGCTGGAAGAGATCCTCAAAGCTCACTTAGTCCATCCCCTTGTCATGGGCAGGGGCACCTGCCACTAAACCAGGTTGCTCAAAGTCCCATCCAACCTGACCTCAAACAATTTGAGGAACAGGGCATCCACAGCTTCTCTGGGAAACCTGTGCTGTGCCTCAGCATCCTTATAGGAAAAAACATCTCTTTCATATATCCAATCTAAATCAAACTTAAAAGCTATTGCCTCTTTTCCTGTCACTACAGGCCTCAGTAGAATCTTTCTATCCATCTTTCTTATAAGTCCCCTTAAGCACTGAAAGGCCTCTGCAAGATCTCTGTGGAGCCTTCTCCACACTGAATAACCCCAGTCTGTCCTTAAAGGAGAGATGCTCCAGCCTTCTGCCCATGTTCATGGCCCTTCCCCTCATTGCTCTAACAAGTTCAAATCTTTCTAGGTACGAGAAGACTTCACAAATGGAAAAGCTCTAGGTCCTGGCAGTCAGCAAAATTCCTGAAAGCAAATGGACAGAGATTCATTCTAAATATCAGCGGAAGGAAAACTAATAGTGGATAGAAATACGTATGTGCATTTAGTAGGTAAAGGAGTTTGGTGTTTTTCAACAGATCTCATTTCAGAAAGCTTGAAAAGTGGTGCTGGTGCTCTCTCCCCTGGTCTTAAACTGCATTACATTTTTAGCAGACAGGCTGAACATCCATGCAAACACTTTGAAGTATGAGGCACTCCAGAGTCCAGGCAAAGATGTTACAACCACTGGTCTGCATCCCAGAATTCTCAGATCTTCTTCCTGACATAACCCAATTGGTAATCAATCATGCAGCATTTTTTTAAGAGGAAGATGAGACTTCCTGGAACATTCTGAAAGTATTTTTAGTATCTGTTTTCACTAAAATCTTCAGGACTTGGACATTATGACTAAGACAACCATGACACCATGACTGCCTATGCACAAATAACTGAGTTGCTATTTCAGTTGTAATTTTCAGGTAATTCACTCAGTTTGCTCCATGTTAAGTTAAACTTCATCTACAGTACTGCCTATTTTCTCTGCAATTGTCAGTTTAAACAGTTCCATTAGAATTTGAAGTACCATATATGGGACATCATTACAATAATAAGTTTCTGTTCCCTCTCCATTGCAGAGATTTCAGGTTAACACTTTTCCAATAGAACAAGAGCAGCAAATTCTTTCAGGTACTTCAGGTAAAAATAAAAGAATTTGCTAGTTCTATACAAACTAGTAATGTATGAATTACTGATCTTTGTAATCCCTTATTCACCAGTTTAGGCACTGTGTTCCTCTACCCAAAAAGAAAGATAAAGTCTTATATATATCTGAAACCTTTCTGACTATTTCAGCAGCTTTCAGCCACATTTCATTTCTCAGCTATACCAAATGAACTGTTACTCATGCAAAATATTCATTAGTGGATGTGAGATGTGACTGAATTCAGAACTGCAAGGTACCTGCAGCTGCACACTCACATACAAGGATTGTCCTGTAAAACCCACAACATATAAAATGCCAGTGCTCACAAGGAAGAACGATGGGAGCCCTCTGTTTTTGCCACAAGAACTGAAAGAGGTATTTTGTTTCATGGTAGTATCTTTCAGCTTGGCAGAGGTGGGAATTTGTACTCAGAGATCATAAACCCTGCATCTCCTAAATTCCTAAATCTCCCACATTCATCTCAGCTCTAAGTTATAAAACATCAACGAGACTTGAACGAGTGTCTCTGTCCCTTGGTCCACTGCATCAGCACAGACCAATTCTCATCCTAAACTGCACCAGGACTTCCTTCATTGACTTAGTGCAGATTTAGGAATTCCACCAAGTCCCTCTCCATGCCAAAGGCATTCCCAGGCAGGCATGAGGCAATACTGGAGCAGGTTGCAAACCTGTGATGGCAGATCTGTCCCTAAAGGCAGCAACAGCTCTGTTTGATAAAAACCACCTGGATTATTTCTACAGAACCCTCCCCCAAGAACTTCAGCTCCCAGAGCTGGGAAGCTGAGGCCAGCACCCTCTGCATCTCACCACCAATGCAGGCAGCAACGCTGGGAAGTGCAGAGTTGAAACAAGCAAAAGTAAGTGGTAGTAACAGTACAAAGAAATTATTGTGAGAGTAACCCAAGTCCTTAAATTAATTTTGAATGGGGTGAATATCATTATTTTGCTTTCTCCCAGAACAACATCCCACACTGGACTTACTCAAAAGATCAGCACCTTCCCTTCAGGAATTTTCATTTCCTCTGGAGTGACTCAGATGAAAAGTCTTACATAACCTGAGTCTGCAAAAGCCTCTGAATTTAGGTATTTTCTAGATAAATTCAGATACATAATCCCACTTGAACTGTCAGGCTGCACTTAGATCACCTAAACCCAACCAACACAGGTTTGACACAAACCTGACACAAATCCTGCTACAACCCCATGTTGCACTGCAAACTTAAGAAAGTAAACACTGTCAGGACAGAAGACTAATCCCAGGGGGAAAGTCTGAATAAAACTACCACTGTTTAGTCTGGAAGCCTCTGTTTGGATTTTGTAGTTCAACAGGCTTTACTTGCCACTTGTGGCATAAAGCTGCTCCAGACAATGCAAGACAGCCCCAGCTGGGTTATCCCTACAATATCACATTGGAGTGTAAATATCACACACCAGGCTTTTGCTTCAGATTTCATCAATTATAAAGCAGCTATGTAAACATGGATCTTGATCGCTGAGGTACTCAAACTGTCTGTCCCAAGCTCAAAATGGATCAAACTTCAGTGACAGTTTGAGCCTTTAAAAGTAAATCCTAATGCACTAAACAAATTTTCCTTTTAACAGATGGCTAATGTAAAGACTTTTCTTGATCTCTAAACTTAAGGTTTTCTGTACTGTCTTTGTGAACTGTTTTATATTTTAATTAATTTCTAATACTAGATGACACTAAGAAGGATTTAATCCGATATTTTTTTTCCTTGAAGGAGATCACACAGAGGAGGTATGATGTGCTTCATGTCTCCTACATGTGTGTGGCCATAAACTTTGACTCCATTTCAGGGTGTTAAAAGCTACAGTAATGTAATTAAAGATAATTGTAACACAATGAAATGTGAAACTTCTCTCCTGTTGCACTGAAGATCTGCATCTTGGCAGCTAAATGTAGGATAAAATTTATGTGGTGCCACTAGTGAGTCTCTGCAGCATCCCTACATAATTGCTGGAAGAGAAGTTTCCCAGAGCAGTGTAACTGGTACCTCTTCTGTTTCCTCTGCAGCATCTTCACACCTGTGCTGTTTATGTAGGCTAGAGACTTGGCTAAAGGTTACTCTGGTGCCTTTTTTATGTGAAATGAGAGACTTGTTACAGAAATGATAATCAGGTCTGACTCAGTTTCCACAGCAAAGAGAAAAATCAAACTGATGCTCTCCTGGTTTGCTAAGAGATTTAAGTACACATCTCAAAGAATAAACAAACATAGTTTTAAAAAGACAATCAAAAAAGACACAGAAATGTGTGCTTAGTACAGGACAGTGGACAGCCTGCTGCTGCAGGAGCTGGTGAACCCAGTGGAATAAATGTTGTGCCTGACCTACTGAAACTGAATATTCCATCAAGTGATAAAGTTCCCAGATCTAATGGTGCTTCATTATGTAAAATAAAAATATAAGAATCTAAAAACCATGAAACAGCACAGGTTAAGCTGTTATTTGTTGTGAGATTACATTTGAATAATGTTATTTTCCACAATGTCAGAGCCCCAAGGGCACTAATGAGCCCTAAAGAACCTCCCTTCTCTGGGTCTGTCCTGCTCCCCTGAGCAGGGTCAGGGCTTGGCCCTGGGTGGCTGCCACCCCACCCTGCCAGCTCTGCCATTACAATTGGCTCTCTGCTTGCTTTCCTTTAGGAAATAACCTTCTTCTTGCCAGGTTTGGGCTGGTCACAGGCTTCTAATGTCTCTCCTGGAGAGTCTGCAAAGTGCTTTTCAGATTCTCAAAGACAGACTCTGAAACACTGCCTGGAGTACCTACTCAAATCAATGAATTGAGTGTCATAACTCATGTAGAAAGTCTGAAATTTTTCACATCCTAAGAATATGTGGAACTTTTTACATGCAGAGAAAAAAAAATCATAAGGAAAAGCTTCAAATCTAACTGGATATCCCATAGTGCTTTAATTTTTGAGCAGAGGAAATGTTAATGGAAGGATGCTGTCAGCTGCATCTCAGAGATAAGAAACTTCTCAATGAAATTATAATTGCCTCAGTAAAGCTCAGGAGGATTTTGCAGTGAAAATTCAAAAAAGAAAAGACTATTTTTGTAGTTGCAAATTCAGAAATGTGAACAAAGGAGTTATCTTCCACACAGTTATATGGAAATAAAATTCTAGTTAAATAGATCTAAAATGAATGGAGTTTTTGTATCACTTAAGATGGAAAAGACTGGTTTCAGTATTTCAGTCCTCATAGATAAGCAGAACAGCCTGCAGAGAGGGCAAAAATGGGTTACTCTGAAAATGTGAAGTTCATGGTACACAGGGAACTAACTGGTAATGATCCCTGTGAGTCTGCCTTGGGAGTGTTATTTGATATTTCCATTTGCAGTCCTGGCACAAGAGCAGAACTGTGTTGGTTACTGCTGCCAGCCAAGGGAAAGGAGGGCAGTGCCACACTAGAAGTCAGTCTAGAAAGAGAATATCCTAAGCACAGAATAAGATGACCTTGAGAGGTGGTGTTACAGAAATAGTGCTTAGTAATGATACAAAGTGCTCAGGAATTTCAGCAAACTGCTGGGAAATCACTGAAAAATGACAAATAGAAAAAGAGCTGATTCCATTAAGACAAGAACAGCATTTCCACGGGCCACCAGTCTGATACAGCCAGGCAAAAGCAAGGCAACCTTGGAATATACAAAACACTGTTTTCAGTAAGGGTCCATGGTACAAAGAAACAGGGAAGGACCTGGAGCTCTCAGGGAAGATGTATTTAGCTAAAAGGCAGACCCAGAATGTATTAAAGAGAGCATATCTGAAAAATCAGACTGAAACAGGTATGACCACTTTCTCTGAATGCATCTGGCAGTCAAAACAAAACCAATGTACTTGTAAAAAAGTGAAAATCAAGAAGGAACTTACATAAATTTAAAACTCAAGACTTAGTAGTACTCAGTTCAGTTAATTTTCATATGTCTGGAGTGGGTATTTTACTAAAATGGTGCCATTAAAGTTACCAGATGAATGTAAGGATGAATTTCATCCTGATTCCCCTGGCTGAAGGATGTGTGGCTAATGCATGCACAGCAGTGCCAAGCCTAGACTAGCATAAAGACTCCCTGCTTCACAATAAATTTAATTTATAAAAATATGGGTGAGTATCTTACAGCTAAGGCAACACAAGGATGGCGTTTTGAGCTGCAAGGTGTGTGCACAAGAGTAATACAAATTGATTTATATTTAGTGCAGAAAATACTTGGCCCTTTAAAATTGTTCCGGAAGACTGAGAATATTCTCCTCATCAGCAAGGTTTCTGCACTTGACCAGCCTCCTCCAAATATTTAATTGCCTCAGTAATCATATTCCTCTTTGTTAAAAGTATTGGCAGAATGAAAGCCAATATGGTTTTGGTTTTCCTCAGTAACTGGATCTTCCTAGAAAGCCCCCATGAAAACCATTCTGAAGTCACTCAGCAGCTACTGCAAACAGCATCTCTGAGGAACGTTGACTTAGAAGTGATGTGAGATCACTCTGCTACCGAAATGGAAGGTCCTGCCCTTCTTTGTACAAAAGAAGGATTTTATTTCAGCAGGAAACGCAAGCTGATCTGACTGCACACGGCCTCTGAATGACTATTCAGCCTTAAAGAGGAGGTAGGAATGTGCCTTTAGGTGCCCAGGTTACCTTAGTGAGCCCTACATGCCTTAGAAATTATATGTACTATCTTTGATGCATTAACCACCTTTATTAGATATTTTTATAATCTATTAGGTGAATAAACAAAGAGATGCTTTTATTTCAAAACTGTTTTTAAGCCAGCACTATGTAAAAGTAATTGAATTTTTCAATACTATCTTTTTTTTTTTTTTGGATGAATTATTAAAGAACTTCAACCTTATTCTCTTTCTTGAGAAGTTGGGTGTGGATGCATATGGGTTCACAGGCACTGGAAGGTAAATGCAAGACATCTTTTCAGATTGATAAAACACTTGAGGCCAGATGCTGTGAAATCCTGCTTTCTATTGAGTCCCAAAGGTCTGTTCAGCTGCAGGTGAGTGTTAGTCCCCACTGCCTATGCAAGGCCATATGAAATTTGGCATGGAAAAAGTCTCATGAGGGGAAACAATGTGACTTTTGAGTTTTGGAGTTTTTTGTCGTCTTTGCTCCATACTCACCTCCCCAGGAAGCACAGCCAGCCTTCCCAGTTGTGAGCTCTCTGACACTTTCCCAGGGTATTCACTCAGTTGCTTTACATAAGTTTTTTTCTTCTAGTAACTATTTTCTGTCTGAAATCCATTGCTTTTTAGGGAGCAACCTCACTTGTGGTTTAATAATTGTGGTGTCAATAATTGAGCAGACCTCTGACAGTCTCAAAACATATTTTTCAACTTTTTGGGTCCATTATTCTGCCCTTTTTTTTTTGAGGCTAAACTCTTTTTCTCCCCACACAGTAAATCACTCACCAGAGAGCTTGTTACAGGAATAGTTCTTTTCAATTTTCTGCTATCTTGCATCTTCCAGCACATTGGGTTATATTTAATTTCCATTTGTTATCCCACTATGGAGGGAACAGTACCAGTTTTGTGAAAACTGTTCCTGAAGGTAACAGTAATGTGACAAAAGATTAAAGTACCATAAATGAGCTAAAGGAAATCTGGTCTAGATTTCAGGATTTTGTCTTGCTTCACCTCATGCTATTTAATGAAAATACTTTATGGATGTTTTGTACTGGGGTGCCACAAGTCTGCCCACCCTCCTTTGAATAAGGAAGATGTAACTTTACAGAAATTGGTATTTGTGACTTTAAAACAGCAGCAGTGGAAGGAACCCCTTTCACTGATAGTGAATGCCCAGGAAGAAGTGAGGTGTGAGCTTTGTGTCCACACAACTGAAACCAGCTCTGGAAGGACAGAACCTGGGGAAGATGTTGAAGGTAACAGGTTTTTGCTTGGGATGGAAACCCCATAACGGTGTTTAAAAATCTTTTTATTTTTAAATAAAATAAAATTGTGTCAGGAGTACTGCCATCATCCAGCTTTTCTTGGTAATGCAGTCCTTCACCTACCTGGCAGGACATGGTCATTCTCCTGTTTGGAAATCATGGACAACGCAGCTGGCATGAAGAGATTTTGTAGCACAGCTCTAGAAGTCACTTCACAAAACTCACAATGAGAATTTCCAATTAAAATAACTGATTAGGGATGAATTAAGCTCACCAATTTACATTTTTAGCTTGCTCAGGATACAAATAACACTCCAGAATGGTCTGCTTAGAAAGCAAATGTCAGCTTGGATCGAGTTTGTTTCTAAAGCAGTCTCTGAATAGAGGGGAGGCTTTTTTGCTGAAAATGTCTGTGTGGGGATCTGGCCACTGCTGGGTTAATGTTCATCATCAGAGAGCAGGGAAGCAGCTCCTGGATTTAATGAAGACTTCAATGCTGTTAGCCCAAGGGAATATTGATGAAAGGAAAGCACCTTGGCTTGTGGAGCCTTATTTGCTCTGCCACACACCAGTCACGTGCTGTCGGCCTCGAGAAACACGAATAATTTTGAATTGTTTTACATAAGCCTGTTCTTCCCTGTCCCAGCCCTGCACAGTGGAGGTTATCTGAAAGGCATCTGCACTGAAATTCACTGCACTAACTGAATTTGCATTAGACTACTCCTATTTCTATTCATGATAGTTATATAAACAAGTGCACAAATATTTCAAATTACAAAAGTCATTAACTTTTAGGAACTAGGTGCCAATGCCATAAATTGAAAATCCAAGTATTTATTTGTTCAGGATAACTGAAGAACTAGAAAAAAAAAAAAAATCACATATTTTAGCAACATCTCTATTATACCCAAAGACTCAGAATATTCCTCTTTTCTGTCAAAAACTTCCCATTATTTTACTTCCTGTGGTCATCCAATCTTTACAAATACAGCATTATTTCAAAGAAGATGGAGAAAACCTGCTGGCTGCCCCTTTGTGGGGGGGTCACAGAGCAACAGACCCAAGGAAGAAAGAACACTGTACATATCTTCCATTTCTAGTCTCCAGATTTCCTCTTTAACACTACTAGAATACTCTTGGAAGGTTTTGCTTATTTGATCTTATTTTCTTCTTATTTTTTTTTCCTTAGACACAGGTGATTTTTACAGATACTGGCTCAAACTAGCAAACAACATCTACCTGAATTTCTCTGCCTTTAAAAATAAATAGGCATTAAAAAATCTCATTAAGAGAAATGTATAAATTTCTGGATGTATTATGTTACAGCTCATTTTCAAATTACAATTAATGAATTGATAATAATTAAGGACTGATGCCCTTAATCTACCCTTGGTAGATACCCAATTGTTTACTTAAAGACCTTCCAACCTGAGTAAGAGACATCCTCTTGCACTTTGTGCTCCTTGACCTAGGGATGTGCCAGGGAGGTGAAAAGTCATGTGTTTGACAGATGGAAAGGCACAAATAATATGAGCAAAGCATCAAAAAATAAACAAAAAAAAAACCCCAAACCCTGACCAAACCTGCTTGAGGTTGTTCCTTTCCTTTTATTGGCTGCCTGGTGCCTAAACCAACTGATGGAACTAGTAACAACCATAACAACCACATTAACTGTGAAATAATAGTGAGCAACAGAAATACACCATTACCACCTCTGCAAAACTTACTCAATCAATAAAATACCTAAATTAAAAAAAATAGAAATGAAAAAAAAATATTCATCAATTACACCCATTTCAATACAAATCCCAAGCTAATTTGGAGGTACTTAATTTATCTGAGATAACTCCAAAAAATGGAAGCAGAACATTTCTTCAGTTTAGAGACCGTAATTAGTTTTATAGAATAAATAATTTGAACAGTAAGATCTGTTAGAGAATGTGGAAGTAGTTCATAGGTATTGTGGCTTTTTTCAACAAAAATGCTCTTCAAAGTACTTGGGTACTAGTACATCCCAAAAAACCAAAACGTGGTTCTGCTCTAGGTGAGGGATGTGGAAATGGAATCCTGCCATTGCAAACACTTCATTATTAGCTCTAGACCAGAGCTTCTCATTTGACAAAGAAAACCTTTTTTTCATCTAAATGTCAACCTGCAAATTTACCTTTAAGTACAACAGCCAAACTGATTTTTTTCCTTCTCAGTCATTTTGTTTAAAAATTACAGTTATGAATGTCCAGTTAGTCCTGAAGGACACCTGCATAATGTGGTCACATCCAATTGGTTTGTCTATAATCCAGTCCTCATTTCCATCTTAATTCCTAATAATTAGTGGCATATCTATTTTCCCTGTACATTGTCAGCTGGGGTTTTCTCTATTCCAGACAGGGTATATATCCTTACAGCCTTTTTAGAAAATCAAATTGATTCCTACCAAAATATCTCAATTGCAAGACAGAAATCAGTTTAAAGATGCTTTTCAGTCCCAGTGAGGGTGCCTTGGCTCCTGCATGCCACAAAAGCCAATCCTGAACCTGGAACAAGATAATCTGAGCAACTCCAACTCACGTGGCAGGAGTACCTTCAAAAACGTTCTTTTAAGGAGCAGTAGGCAAATCAGCAGCATTTTTTTTTTTTAATCTTCCAGAACATCCAGACTGACTCATAAGATAACTTATTATTAGAGTCTTACTCCTTTTTGTCTGGTCCACTCTTTGCTCTGCCTAGCGAAGAAGCATGGCAAATGGAAGCAAATGTGGGATTCCCATCTACTTTGTTAGCAGCCTTGGAAGGAGGCAGAAGAAGTATCAGCAGTTTTCCACACCAGTGCCACAAGCACCCTACTTTCCTTACTGCAAGGTAGAGGGAAGACACCAGCAAAAAAAAAGCGAAGAGATTTCAATAAAGAATTAAAATAGAAAAGCTCTTCAACCTTACCTTGCCAGCCTGGTTTGCACACGGGTTTGACATTAACGTGTACCAAGACATCTTCAGTTGCGTGTTTCTGCCCACAGTCAAAGGCTGTCACCATTATCTCATACTGGTGCTGTTTATCATAGCTCAGTTTCTCGGTGTTCCTGATGTTACCTAGAGGTTCAACACAAGAAAACATTCAGAGGTTAATTCTTGGCTGAGCACGCACAGACTGCAACGTTTGGGTTCATCAAGTGCTTTGTGACTTTGAGCTCTTTGAAGCACATGGGACATGCACAGGAAGGACAGGTCAGAGGAACAGGAAAGATTTTCTTTCAATCCAGAAGAGAAATTAAGAAACTTGTAGGCAAATATAAGATGGGAAGGATATCATGTGGGCATGGCTCTATCAGAGAACATCTGATCAACAACACTTTCTAAAGATGGTAAAAGTAATTAAATCTTGTTAAATCTTGACACGTGAGCTGTGAGTAGGCTCACCCTTCTTTTCCACATTTGCCCCAATACATGGCTTTAACAGCCACATTCCTGAGATCCATTACTGAACCCAGGTATCTTCCTGTTTTCCCAAAAGCTATTACCCTGTAAATGAGAGACATTTTAAAAACAGGAAAATCCCCAGAATCACCTCCTGCTCTGCAGCACTCAGCAGTATTTGATAGGGCAGCACAGAGTTATCACATGGAAAAGAAAGCCCAGCAACAACAGGGTTTATCTGCTGAACCTGACACACATATAAAGGTGACAAATTACCTGCTTTGGGAACAAAGATATCCGAACTTTCAAAAGGAAAGGGAAAGATTTTTCTCTGAATAGCTCCTGGAGGACTGGGAGAGCACCATGCAAAATGCATGGGTTTTCTATTAACAAGCTCAGCATTTCAATTCTGTCCATTTCCACTGAAATTTACTTTATGCACAAGTTGAAACTTCATCCTGTTTAATTAATTTTGTGCTTTTGCTCAGGCCTATTTGTTTTACCATCTCTTTGAATGAGGGTTTCTGTTTTAGAATTCAAGGGAAAAACTTACTCTGCAGCAGTGCTACACACAACAACTGCTTTCAAGCAAGGAGCAGCAAAATCCAGTTGTTTGTGCTAAATTTGAAAAGGACAGCTGGGCAGCCCCCATATCCTGGAGTTTAGTCAGATGCAGTGAACTGATCCCCACAGGTGCTGGCCAAAGTCTCTTTTGTTGGGCACACAATGTTAGGTTTGGTTTGGGCATTTGAGTTTCATTTACTTTTTCCTTTTCACTCAAATGAGTGAGAGACAGGAGAAAGCAGACAAATGCAGCTTCTTAAAAGAAGTCTTTCACTATTTATTTGACAAGTGAAGACTTTTCAGCAGGTGTCTCTGCTGCACACTCCTTATCTTGTCAGAGCCCACTTTTCTTTCTACTGCTGCTACTACTACATTAAAGCTTAGGAGTTTAATTGAAATGGATGCAAAACTTTCCAGGTCAGGCCTCAAGGAAGGCTGCTGTTTGCATTTATCACCACCTTTAGGTTCAAAACCTGTAGCTTAAATAGCCCCTGTCACCTGCAGTTATAGGTCAGGCCCAAAAACCCATTTCTGCTTATTCTGAGTCTCCCTTGCTCCCTCTGTGAGCAGGGCACAGAGGAGGACAAGCCCTTCTCGTATTTTTAAGTCTTGAAAGGAGAAATGAAACGAGCTGCTGAAGGCTGATTTGGAAACAGGACAGTGTCCTGCAGACTCTGGGGTTCTCTCCCTGGGGTACCTCATCTTGCCAGGCATTTTCAGGCCTGCCATGGGCACAGCTCTTTCCTCCCCACAGGAATGGCAACAACCACCAACAATTACTTCATTGGGTTTTGAGTGAGTGATTGACAAAACAATCTGACCACCCATTCCACTGTCTTGAGTTGCCTGATTAGTGGCTGCCTAAGAGGATTTAAACTGCCACTGTATATACTTAATTACTGATTTTTCATCTGCTCAGTTCTTCTGTCCTTTCTGCATTATATTATTTCTTACATGAATCTTTGTATTTCCTTTATATTTCCCTATTTGGTTTTCCTTGGTATTATTTTGGTCTGTGATCAGCAAAGATAATTCTCAAGAACCCAAAATTGTTTGAATTTTCATTAGCAGATGGCTAGAATTGGTGTGGCACATTAACTGTCATACAAGATTTATAAATCATTACATCATATTTACATTTCATTAAATCTATTTTCCAAGATCTGTATTTGTGTACCTCATTATGGTCATTTTGAATTTGGACTACAAAGATTCTGATTCTTAGGTGTTATTCTGGAAGGTCATTTGGATGACCTGCAGATGCCACCCAATAGTTTATTGATTTCCTAATAACTTTTTTTTTCTTACCACTGATGCTTTATGATTCTTTGGGTTTTTATAATTTAATCAATATGATTAAAAAGTAGACACAGAAGGGAAGCAGTATAAACACAGAGCAATTAAAGTTTTAGAGATGATAGTCCGCAAGTTTCTATTTACATCTCACCCACAGACAAAAAAGTTAGTAACATTAAAAAGAGAAAATTTTAATGGGAGAAGTAAGTACATGTCTACACAATTCAAAATGAGGCCACATAGGTTTTTTTCAGCCTTCCCAAATATCTGTCTATTCCTGGAAATACCCAGAGCTATAACCAATTTTCAAACAACAAAAAGCAGATCAGTGACTACAGGAATATAAAAAGTCCTTCCTGAGGGCACAGACATTTACACCTCTGCTTCTTCAAAGTCAGTTTTAGGGACAGATGGATATAGACATCCCTCTTTTACAGCTCTTCCACCTTACTCTGGAGCACTCACGAGGATGGGGAGAGACTTGCTCCTCCTGCAGCTCCGGGTGCTGTTAAGGGGGATCTTGTGAGGCCCTGTCCTGTCTAGGATTTGTAATCTGATAAAACTTGTACTGCCTGGACAGGCCCCTGTCTCATCTTCACATGGAACAGTCTGAACACACATCTGTGAAGTGCTCCCCAGAGCTGGGTGGCAAGTAAGAGTCATCCCCATTTTTGAGGTGAGACTAGGTCAGAGCCATGACAGAATTTCTATCTATATCTGAGTTCCCAGATTATCTGACCATAATCCCTGATAAATAAAGCACAAGGTATGTGAATAGAAATGAGTTTTTCTGGCATTCCAACAGATCTGTACATTGTGGTTTAATTTTTCTGTAATTTTTCTTTTTTTCTGAAAAAAGCCTACCCAGTATTGCTGCAGTAACTGACTTGATTTGGATTTTCTGCTAAGGAGAAAATGAGACTAATCTCTATGCAATACTGCTTTAAAACATATTACACCTCATACCTTTAATCACAGTTCTTTGCACAGCAAAGCATAAATTTGTCCTCTGCCTTTACAAGACTGTATTTTATGACTCAGAGTTCATTACCCTCTAAGTTGGGCTCATCACATACAAGAGTGAATTTTATTAGTGCTACAGTTTCAGAACACAAAGTAATTTTATCCACAAAGAAATCACATATCAAGGGCCAGGGTTCCCAAACATAACTGGGAAGTTTTGTATTACCTCCCCAAAGTGTCTAAGTTATAAGGACCTGTAGGAAATACCCCCAGAGCTGATGCTGCTTCCTGAGCCCACCCACTCCTGCCTCACATGGAGTGGGGCTGAGGCAGCCTGTGCACCAACACAGTCTGCAGGGCTCTCTCTGCCACTCTGCAAAGCTTCCCCAATGTGTAATATAATTTTTTCAAGGCCAAAAAAGTGCTCCATGCATGGATCTAGGGACAAGAAATCAGTTTTACCTAACATGACAGTGACCTGCCTAAAGAAAAAGGGCTGATGAAATAGCTTCACCTTTTTACAGATATATATTTGGGGTTATTTTCATATGTTGGTCATGAAAAACATCCACCATCTGGGGCAGACAATGGCATGTTTTCCTCACAATTCACCCCCACCTCCATCTTTTGGGGCCTCCTGTAATATTTAGATTTGACTTTAAGGTATCTGGTTATACTCTTTCTGAGCAATGAAGCTCCACATGTAGGTGACTGAAAAGCATAAAAAAAATCACAACCCGCAGAAGACACAAGAACCTAAATCTGTATTTCACAATGGCTAAAAAAAACCCTGTTAACAAAATCCTAATTAGCACAGTATTACCAGACAGTCCCAGGCATTTCATACATCTATTTTAACCACCCTACAGGGAACAAAAATGGGCAAGTTTCCAAAGAATTTGCACCAGAGACAGTTTATATCAGCTGCCATAGAGAGATATTCTCAGCAGTGAAATGTGTTGCAACTAAGCAACATACTTCTGTCACAAAATGAAAGTACAGCCATCTATTCTAACTTCGTCTCTAATCCCAGTGGGTTTAAGCAATTATCATTATCTTTAAAAATTGCAAATTAGACTGCAATTACTGTTGGCTGTGACAGCACTGTTCTTTTAGTGAACAAATAGATCAAAAATATTAATTGAATTAATGACCAAGAAACTGCGAGTATTACAACCTTACACCAATTATTCACTGCAGGCTTTAAAGTCACATTTAAATCAATGGTTTTCTCATTGCCTTTGCTGAAAAGCAGGTCCCAGGCAGATGAGGACAAAAATGTAACCAAGGACTCCTGACATTTCCCATGCTTTTGATCATGTCTGTGACTGCAGAAAGACATGAGCACTCCTGAGGCAGCTGCTCTGTGTCACAGGAGCTGAAAAGCAGAAATGACTGGTCTGTACCACACCAGTTTCAGGGTATTCTCTGTCCCTTACATCTGCCACAAACCTTGCAGAAAATTAGACACAACCTGCGACCTCTCTAAGTACCCACCCTCCACACAGGCAAGTCATGTGGAGCCTTGGGAAAAAATGGATTCAGAGACGTGGAGAACTTTCTTTTATGACAAGGGAAATCTCTCAGTTAGAAAAAAAATCCATGGAGAGGAAAACAGGGAATTCTAGGGAATTGCTTCCAAATGTCTCCTTCCAAATGTGCACTTGCTGTAAAAAATCCTTTGTGCAGTTCTCTGGATTCTCAAGAACATGTGCCAGTGCCCGTATTTATGCAAACACAAACATACTCCTTATGACTGCACTTCCTATACCATATGCTTGCTTCCCAGTGTGTGGTAATGAGAGGGATTTTTCCCCAAAGTCATTACAATTTATTGATGTAACAGGTTATTGTCTTCTGATGCTCATCTGTGCATTGTGCAAGAGCTGCACAAATACAGATGAATAATCTTTGAACAGGGGAAAGAGTTTTTATAAAACATCCCAACATTAAAATGACTGCTCAGAGAAAACAGTGGCTCCATGCACACTTTCAATTTACAACTTGGCCAAAAATCAGATTTAACTTCCAAACTGTACTCTCCTCCTACAAACAACGTGGGTTAAATGCTTCTGCTAGGAGAGAGAAAACAGAGCATTCCTGGGTATGCACACAGGGTGTTTCTTCTAGGGAATATATTTTGTATTGTCTGAAGCTAGCAGAGAAAGGGAGTAAGGACCTTCCACACACTTTTCATGCAGGTCAGCCACCATTCCCAAACTCACTTCCATGTTCTTTGCTGTTCCAGGAAGCTGCCATACAGAGAAAAACTACTCCATATGGAAAACTTAATACGGTTTATTATTTTCCCTAAAATACAAAATATATACCTCAGAAAAACAACTAAAACAAAAAACCCCAAAGTTTTACCATGAACTTAAGAATGCTACTAATTCTCCAAAGTACATTTTCTTCCATGCTGCAGAATAATAGATTCCCTTCAGGAATCTGACCAGGCAGGTCTGTGGACCCATGATCCTAAAAGTGTTAACAATCAATGAACATACGCAGACTATTGCATATTCAGGCTCTGCTTCAGGAAGTTCAGCTGTAATCCAGTGAATAAACCCTGCACTGGGGAATACATGCTGCCTTGGGGAATGCCATCATTTGGATGGGAAACATGATCTGAGGCAGTTAGGAGAATGGACTGAGTGACCAAGAGTCACGTTGCTCACCTAAATCCAGTGGTTTAATTTCCACGGGAGATTACTGCATTGCTTTCTGCCCCAGGGTTACACAAAAGGGCTGGAACTGCTCGCTGTGAGGATCTCTCCATTCTCAGAGATGAGAACAGGATGTCCCTCTGGAGTTCCCTGTCCAGCCAGGTGGTCAGCTGGTGGCCCCAGGCCCTGCAGACTCACCGTTCCTGTCGATGGCAAAGGGCACATCTGCCGTGACAATCTTGTAGTTGCAGATCTGGCTGTACTGGGGGGAGCAGTCCTCGTCTGTGGCTTCCACCTGCAGGATGCTGTCATAGATCTTCCCCTCTGTCACTGAGGCCTTGTACACACTCTCCTTGAATGCTGGGGAGAACTCATTGACATCCTTCACCTGGATATGGACTACTGCCCTAAAAAAGGCACAGAAAATATCAAAGAGAAAAATGAATTTATTGGGACACCTCACTAAAAATTTATTTTGAAAACACTTGAAAAGACTGACAAAACGTATCTGGAAAACTAATAGGTAATTAACAGGTAAGTCCCTATTAAAATGAGATATTGCTGAATTTTTATGTTTAATTTAGTATCTTAATGTGGCACTAGGTAAAAGTCTATTGCCATGGTTTGTAGGAAGAGAGTTTCTTGGTGCTCCCTATTAAAATCTGCCTCTAAAAATGAATCCTGGCAGAAAGCAAATGATATATTTACGGGGTAAAATAAGCAATGAGGAAAAAAATTCACAGTAGTCTTCCATATCCACTACCTAAAAATGGTCAGTTTACAAACATTCTTCCATATTAATTAAGGCTGACACCTTCTGCTGATGATAATTATCTAACCCTTCAATGAGTTACAGCACTGTACATTTAGCCCACCAAGGCCTTTGGTATTTAGTGAATAAACCCTAAAGGCCTTGCTTTGTAAGAATTTGCTTTCTGGTTTGATGGGCAGGGTGCCAGAGGGACGCAGAAGGGATGTTCTGGAGCAGTGGCAGAGCCACAGTAAAGGCTGGAGCCCAGGCAGTGTGGCTGAGAGTGTGCTACCAGACAAAGTCTGCTGGCAGTGGGCCAGATTTCATTTAGTCAAAATTAGACAAAAAATTTCCACAACTGTATTTCTACCAGATTGTTACTGATATAAGAGGGGGGAATATAAGAAAATTCAATATTGTGAAGCAAAACCTGTTTCTGTGATTTGATGGTGATCTGCTATTGCAGGCTTCCTCCTAAATCTGTATTTTTTTATAAATATCCTGAAAACTTCAGCATGCATTATAGACCTAATTAAATTTTTAATTGTCATGTGTTCTGGATGAGCAAAAGGAAGAATGACTACTATAAATCATTTATTATAATTGCAAAACGAACTATTTGTACAGCACTTACACATCTATGTGAATTAAATCCATCTTTAATGACAAATGGTCTGGAGCTTAAGTTTCATGAATTCAAAGGGAAGAAAAGCACTGTGCCACCTAAGCTTATTCAGGGAATAGGCTCTACAGTAAAGAGTACCACCTACTGATTTTCAATACACCCCTCTTCACAGGACTTCACTTTGAGACTCCCTGGACAAAAGCTGATGTCAGACACCATTCAAATATGACACTGCTCAGCTTATGACGTACATATACTAAAAAAAGGGGATGATTCCTCTTCTCTTACCCTTTGAAATGAGATGAAGAGAGAGAAAACCTGTTTAAAAATTGCAAATATCAATTGAAAGCTGGCTTCTATGACCTGGATGTATTTAATATGAAGGTAAGAATGGAAAATATAAACCAAAACTGAGATGCATTTATCCACCTGAAGGAGAGTCCTGTCTAAAACTTTAACTGGAGCAAGCAAAAAGGAGTATATTTCCTAACAGGAAAAAAGAATTAAAAAATGGGTGGAATATTGCAACAATGGTTCATCTTTGTTTTATTTGCTTTCTACCTGACAATAACATAGACTGTGGGAGTGAATGTATGCCAAAGCAAAACAATATTTCTCCTCATTTTCACCCACTTGTGAGATTTCTTCCAGTTTTTTCCACCTGGTCCTGATCCACAGTCATAGGCCTGGATGATGAATGTGTATTCCTTCTGCAGCTCACAGTCAATGGGACTCTTCGCTCGAAGCTGACCTTCTCCAGATGTCTTGTTCAGCACAACAGCCTCAAAGGGCATTTCTTGCCCATGGATTTTAAAAGCACAAATTTCACCTGTGAGGAACAGCACAAAACAGTCATAACTGGGGGGGTGGGGTCTGAGTTTTATGCACTGGAGTGACACCTGCAAAGTTCATTTCTATTTCACCTGCTGTTGCTGAGGAGGGAAATACAGGCTCAGACACCAGGTAGTTGTGTATCCAAAAGGACCAGTGAGCAGGTGCCTGTGTGGTGGGATGCACTGAGTGCAGCTCCAAGCACACTCCTCCCTCTTCCTCTGTCACTACTAAATGGTTTCTGAAAGCCCTAGAGGCCATTCCATATGGAATGCAATGGTGAGCAAATTACTTCTGAGCTAAATTAAGAGACTGTATTTATTTAAAGAAAATAGCAAAAAGAACAATAGATAATACTTCAGAGGTGGTCCTTTTTTAGGTGCTGTCACTCCTTGAGCCACTTGAGCTGCCAGGTGGTAGCTGTGTGGATGTGCAGATTCTTGCAGCTTAGTTTCCCAACAGTGGAAAAACTAATGGTGTGGAACATGGGCACATTCAAAATACATCCTCCTTTATTTACAGACATACATTTTCTTTGGAGCAGAAGCAGTTGAAGGCACACAGACAAGTGTCCCTTTTGGATGTCTCAGTCAACTACCCACGTTCTCACTCTCATACATGAGCGCATCCTTGGCAGCAGCTCACTCTGCCTCCAAACTGCTTCCTAATATAAAAGCATCTCTCAGAGGAGCACTACAGAACAGATGATATAGCAAGGACTAAAAAAAATTTGATTTGGTCACAAAAGACAATGTAAAGAATCTTGTGAGAATATGAGACTGGAAAGGGAAAAAAGACCCAGTTTCTGGTGTTCTTTATTTTATCCTTCATAATCATAGCAAGAATATGCACAGGGAGTTCATTTTTAACCACTCCAGAACCCAGCTTTACAAATGAAATGTACAAAGATCAATGTAACTTAAATATTTTGATGACACATTAAACACATGCTCTTTTATGAACAAATCAGTCTTGGGACATGCATTATAGATTCAAAGCTGTCTCCCACTCCCATAATCCTTTTCCATTTATTTCTAATTTACAGTTGCAGCTTTTTGAAAATCTTGCCAATCATATTTGAGCTAAGTGCCAAATTCTAAATTAACTCTGAATCTATGACCTCTAATTCAGGGCTGGCTTCTCTTTCTCTATTACAATATACTGTTTATTTTTGCAAAAGAGAACAGACAGTGACTTTGTAAAAATGCTGGAGTTCGTAACTCCCATTATGTCTGAAAAATAAAAAATGGCAAAGGTGTTTGTGCAGGGAGGGTGGGGATTAGGTACACTGAGGTATAAACACAGGATTTTTAGAAAATTCCCTCGATTATCATCACACAGGTTTCCCTTTATGACCACAGGAGCTGAAGCTTTGCTCAGCTCCATCCACTGACATCCAGGCAGACAAATCCCACACTTAACAATCGCAATCAATCCTATGAATGTCTTTAAAGGATCGGCACACAGCTGTTTTGGTAATTATGGGGCACTGAAAACATACATTGAGCACTGCTTAGGCATTTTCCTGCTGCACCCTCTCCCTCCATTGGTGTGAAAGGACCACGGAGTTTCCCAGGACAAAGCTGTGCTCTTTCCCAAGCCCTCTGCTCTTCACCCTCAGTGAGCTCAAATATTTGGGCTACAGAAGAAGCACTGGACTTCACCCTGACAATCAGGTTTTCAACAAGATTAACACCTTGCACATCCACAAAAGCAGATTGCACAATGGTAATGAACTGTGCACAGGGACCAAAGCACAGGATGAAGAGAAGGCTGAGGGAAGCAGCTCGTCCAGCTTTAATCACGGGCACTCATCTCTGAGTTTGTATCCCACTGCTGTCACACACAACTTTTGAAAAAATGACTCACATTTCTTTGTAACTACAAAATAAAACATTCACCTGAAATGATACTGTGGATTTCAGTGCAAACATGGGAAGTCTAATGGAAAATACTGTTTGTTGTGTTCTATAAAGACTGGTCTTCATAGTTTCTTAACAGTTTTCCTCAGATGCACAATCCATCAACAGAAATCCTGACTTCAGTGGTTTGTGTTTATTATTTTATTGATCCACTGTTTGATTGCAAACAAGACAGCATTTGCAGACATCCAAGCTGCAGTTCTTAAAAGACAGAAATAGCTCTGGGCAGAAAAAAGTTTTCTTAGCCCCAATCTAAATATTTATCATTTTCCCTCTCCAAAGGCAGTGCCCTAATGCAAAGCAATCATAGAAGCAGCAGATCCCAATTAGTTCTTGTGAAATATTTTAGAAGTCTTTATATCCCACTCCCATGCAAGATACTCCAGCTTTAAATATAACTCTAATTTTGTCTCCATATTCCCATTTGCCAAAGATAAAAAAATGACAGCTGCCTGGAAACAGTGAGATATTTGTAAACACACTGCAAAAACCGCACATACAGTTCCAGAAACCTGCTTATTTTAAAACAACTTCAAATGTTTTGAAAAACTGGGTAAGTTGTTTTGTTTTTTACCTGCTTATTTTAAAACAACTTCAAATGTTTTGAAAAACTGGGTAAGTTGTTTTGTTTTTTACCTGCTTATTTTAAAACAACTTCAAATGTTTTTAAAAACTGGGTAAATTGTTTTGTTTTTTTCTTCAAAAGAAGGGCTTTACTGTTGTTTCCAAAGAAATTAATTAATACTGTAGAAAAGTTTAAATGTATAGATTCATGATGTTTTCAAAAGGTGGATGTTTTTAAAATGGCTGCAATGCAAGTGGAAACGGTAACAGAGTTGTAAGAGCTGTAACAAAGCAGAAAAATAAGTAAGGTCCACTGCCAGACATTGACAGATATATAAAACTACTATTATTACACATTACTGTGACAGCTATAGCTGGTCTATAAGCTCCACAGATAGTTTGGTTTAACAGATGTCAGCTTGACCAGCCAAGCTTAAGAGAAGCAAGAGCCTGGACACAATAATGATAAATCAGATTCAAACCCAAACAGGGAGCACATCCAACCCCTCTGAAGCATGGATGCACCCATACAATGAGTGAGCTGGGTGGAGTTGAGACCCTTAACCAACCATTTCCATTTCATGGAAATGTGAAACCCCTCTAAAAGCAGGTGCCCCGCAATAAAACCTGGCTGCTGTTGTACCAACACGGTGTGTGCTTGTCTCTTTGCCCGTCTCCAAAACTGCGACACATTGCAAACAAATCCTTTAAAATGTAACAGATACTATTTCTCATTATTAAACACAGCTACAGGGCTTTATTTCAACCAGGCTGAGCTAACCCTGGGCCTACATGACACCCATGGGAACTGTGCCAAGCTCATCTGTCTTACTGGGGTCTTAGGTAAGCATGGGTTTGTAATTCACTGGATGAAAAGGAGGCAGGGTTTCTCTCCAGCTCATAGCCACCACTGAAGATGCAGGACCTTGGCACCACCCTCCTCCCTTCTCCTTTGCAAGGCTGAAATAATGGGAGTGCAAATTGGGACATTGCTTTTCCCCCCAAGATCAGCAAAACTGTGTGCTTTGCTCTTCATTTCATTTGAATGGTTTTGGGAGCAGGTGGACATAGGATTTTGTGATCATAGAAGTGGTGGTAGCACAGAATTGCTAAAAAAAGGATAAGCTGGTGACACCATGTAAAGGTAGAAGCACATTCATGAAATCCTATAGCAATTTCCAGGGCAGAGGGAAAGTATCTCTTCTGCCAGGCCAGGAAACACACTCTGAGGGCTTCCTATAAAACCCGATTGCAGGGTTGAACTCTGCTGAGAGTTTCACTTTAATACATGTTTTAACTAAACTCTGGACACATTTTTTCTTCAAATCATTCAGACTATCATTAGTAATAAGCACATATTAATTTTTAAGTTTACATTTTTTTCAATTTGAAAGCCTTGGTAGATCCATATGTTACTACTGCAGGGATAATAAGGAAATAATTTCCTCTGTAAAAATTAAAATAGCCTGAAAAAAAGCTACTGATGGTTCATAATTTTTGAATCATAACCAATAAATTTATCCACTGTTTGGAAATTGATAAAGACAATGTTTCACATTCAGTAATATTTACATACAACATTTGGCAATTGTAAGCCTTAATCAATAAAAATGTATTACAAATGACTGCCTTTTTTATATGAAGCACCAGATTCATGATCCTTGCAGTAAAATAACAAACCCCAGTGTTACTCCTTTAATAACTACACAGCCTCATTCACTTGAAATCAATTTCAGAAGTTATTAAAAAATCACTGCATGCTTATTTGGCCTTTCACATCTCCCTTTGCTGTTTCCTCAGCCTTCACTACACCAAGAATACTGAAGACTTCAGATGGAAAGCCGGAATCTCTGACATTCTATCATTGGCATCAACAGTTAAAAAGGGTTACCTAGTTCACACACCAGTTGTATGTGAACCAGGAATCACCAAATGCTGTTTCACTGGGCTGGCTAAGGTCCAGCCAGGCCAAGGTGTGCTAGCCCACCACAAGCCTGCAGAGCTGCAGGCTGGGGCACAGTGGCTCAACAGGACCTGGGGGTGCTGGTCACCAATGGCTCAACATGAGCCAGGTGTGCCCAGGAGGCCCAAAAGGCCAGTGGCAACTGGACCAGTGTGGCCAGCAGGACCAGTGATTGTCCCTCTACACTCAGCACTGGGGAGGCCACACTCCAAATCCTGTGCCCAGTTCTGGGTCCCTCAGAAAGACCCTGAGGGGCTGAGTGAGCCCAGAGAGGGGAACGGAGCTGGAGAAGGTTGGAGCACCAGGCTGGTGAGGAGCAGCTGGGGGAGCTGGGGGGGCTCAGCCTGAAGGAAAGGGGGGGTCAGGGCTCTCTGAGAGAAGGCTCTGGTGGGATGGGAGTCAGCCTCTTCTCCAGGGTAACAGCTGATAGGGTGCATGAATGGGCTCAAGTTGCACCAGGGCAGCTTCAGACTGCACGCCAGGAAAATGCTTCCACCTGAAGTGTGGGTTAGGCACTGGCACAGGCTGCCCAGGGCAGCGCTGGCACAACCATACCTGGAGGGATTCAAAAGACATGGAAATGTGGCACTCAGGGACATGGGTTAGTGATGGGCTTGGAAGTGCTGGGTTAATGCTGGACTCAATGATTTTAAAGGTCTTTCCAACCTCAGGGATAACTGCATGCTCAGGCAATCCCGTGATTCCTCATGGGAATGGAGCTCACACTGCTGTGTCCAGGACACATCTGGGTGTGTGACTACACACATGGATTTGTTCCTGAAACCATCTGTTAACTTCAACTGTGTTTTAAAAAGATGAATTGTTTCCCTCAAGTGCTATGAAATGATGCAGCTCCACAATACAGAGATGCTACAGAAAAAGCATAGGGGTGACAAAGAGGTCACATCTCACCAAACAGCAAACAGAGCACACAAAAGTGTTTTAAAAGCTGCACAAGAAGAAAAGCTTCAATTACATCTTGTACCTTTTAGGTAGCAGTAAATCAAACGTGAAGCTCAAACCTCTAGGAAACCAGGCTTCATTAATTTGCTGCTGACAAAATGACTCATTTACATTCATATCCTGTTCTAATTTTATTACTCTCTAGCCTTTTATTACACTCTCATGCGTGTTTTTCTCCAACGTGCAAATCAACATAGATAATGCCTTATGTAAAATTAAGGTTGCAGTTTTATACTTCCTGAGGTAAGCACAGAGACCCTAGAAGATCCTCAAGTGCCTAAGAATCAAAGCCCCAGGATCACATGGCAAATCCACTCCCACCTTGAAGGAGACACAACCCCGGGCCAGGACAGACGCATATCAAGTTTTGATGCAAAGAACAGACAGAAATGCCATGGTCAAGGTGTTACAGTGACCTCTAAAGCTTTGCACATGCATGACAACAACACTGCTGTTTCCTTAGGTGTGTCCCTCAAGAACCTAATTCAGCTCCACAGATCCATCAAGTGCTAACAGAGGGATCTAGGAATCACCACTGATGAATCTTCTCCATGCACTACATGCCACCAGAAGGCTTCCAAGAATTTTATTTAATGTGTGGATTTGCTTGCAGCGTGACTTTCCTCTTGTTCTAACTAAAAGTTTGTCAACAAAATTGAAGTACTCTCAGTATGAATCAAATTTGAATCTTTGAGGCTTTACAGGTGGATGGAAATCCAAACACGGGCATGGTGCTCTTGGAAAATGTACCAGCAAAGATCTCTTCTGGAATTTGGATGGACACCTGCAAATAAGTAACCTGCTAGGACACACTCAGTTTGCTGTTTTCTCAGGAGTACAGCACCGACCCACGGCATGCTGTCAATGTCAGGTTTCCCAATAACTTTTTTTAGGGGCTGCTGTTTCTCTGGTTTGTTTTTTTTTTTTTAATCCAGCCTTCCACAATAACAGGTGTATACAAGTTTCTCAGCTGGAATCCTGCAAATGCCTCCTGCAGTGCAGAGCTGGTGACCCTTTGTGTGCCACTTGGAATGTTCACAGCTTTGACATGTTTTTCTATCACACGCTGTACCTACTGTTTAAATAATTACAGAACACAGAAGGTTATGTTCTGAAGGAGGAAAGGGCAGTTGTTTTGGAAAAGGAGGCAAAATAATAATAATTAGAGATGTAAAATATCTCTAAGGGTAGGAAAAAACCCCATAAGGTAGGGTATGTATATGCTTTTCCAGATCATTTAAGTCAGTGTTATTTAACTCACACTGAAATACTTAATTCCAGGAAGCAACATTGAAATCATGAATCATGAGGAGGAATCCATGCCTTGATATAATACCAAAACCTAATACTTCCTCATACCTAATTTTATGGGCAACATGCTCTGCAAAGCAAGAGCATAAATCCACTGCTACCCTACCTGTTCCATGGATTTGAAACTGGAAAACTGCACTGGCACTTCAAGTAATTAATTGCTGCCATAAGCTCACACCAAATGAACCAGACTTCGTCCTTCTGCTGAAGCAGGGACCAATTGCTTAGGATAAAAGGATAGTTCTGTGGGCAGCAAAAAAGCAGCAGTGATACCTGGATTTCCTCCTGGCTCCACAATAAGTTTCCTTACTCTACAATTTTGTTTACGTAAATCTTGCTTTAAAAGTGTGATTTTTCTGGACAAACTGATTCTAGTGAGATATCTGACCACATTGCTATTGGAATCCCCCACTGCTGAGATGCACAACACATCCCACTCAGGTCTGCACTCCAGCTCCAGTGATGGAGAACTGATAGATGTTTATTTGAAAACTGCAATAAACATTGAGGTGGATTAGAAAATAAGTAACGAGAAGATAAACGTTTGTGCACATAAAGATGTGCTTAATTAACTACTGACTGTGCCTTTTGCAAACACCCTCTTTTCTAAAAGCATAGAAACGCAAAATATTGTCATTCCTTCATCCCATCGATCAAATTAACACTCTACTGCAAATAACTGAAGCATTTCTTAGTCTTTTATTCTTTCTAAAATCTGCAAGATTCAAGACAGTAAAAAAAAAAAAAAAAGGAAGAAAGTGTGATTTTAAGAACAGTAGCAAAAAGTAGTTTTGTAATCCACGTGTGGAGCTTCATACCCACTGCACCAATGGAAGGCTCTGTCAGGCTCAGGTTTCATGTCTGGAGCTCACACAGCCACACCCTCAGCACACAGGCACTGCTGTCCCCTGGGGTTACAGGGCTCTGGGGCACAGCACTGTGGCTCTGACAGTCACACCAGCATCACTGAGAAATATTTCCCTTGACAGTTTTTTCAATATCATATTATAATGAACTATTTGAAAAATTAATCCTGCAACAGTGTAGTTAAGCCTGTGGGAAAAAGCACATTAATAAAAGGAACTTTATCCTCCAGCAGCCAAGTGAAGCTGTGAATCACAGAGTTTCCCAGCATTTTCTGTTCTCCTTTTGAACAGGTGAATAACAATCACAAGCACCTCTGGGTGGTTGTCTTCACACACATTCCTTGGGCAGAGCTCACTCCAGGCTGCAAGGCTGCAGCTTTGCTGCTGCTGATCAGATCAAACAGCACTCCCAGGAAACACAGAGGCACAGATGCTCCCACTGCCCTAATTCCACTTTCGTGCCTGAAAGATGGGTCACAAAGATATTTCACCTCTGGATTAGCGAGGTCTACACTCAGAAAAATAGGAGATAACGTGCCTTGTGAGGACCTGACCCAATTTACGGTGAATATCCTTAAAAAAAATAAAATAAAATGTGGACCTATTATTAAAAGAGCAACCTAGAGGTCTCTGCATGTAAAATTAAAAGGGTTATTACAATGCTTGCAATAATTTCCTGCCACTGAGTATTAATGAGCAGTTAAAGAACAAATGCTAATAAAATATGTGAAAGTAGCTATGATGTGTAATGTTCCCAAGATTTTCAAATTAAATAGAGACCTAGAATTAGGAATGGTGGTGAGCAAATACCTATATTGCTTACAGAATTCCTACAGTCCTACATGCAAGCCTAACACAAACATTTCCTGCAGCAGGATAGGTGTTCCAAAATGATCTGCTAGATTTGGCTCCCTTGTGAGACACACTGAGAGAAATAAGAAAATTAACATCACCATGTCACACTCAGAGTAGAAAATCAGCAGCTGTTTAGTCTGCAGAGGACTCAGCAGACTGACAGAAAACCTTACTTTTTAATTAAACTACTTTCCCTAGGGCCTTATATCAAGGCAGACAATTTCTGAGATACAGCAGCTTGGAAAATGTTGAATTTATTTAATTATTATTTCCCTGAATAATCTTAAAGGCATTGTTTTGGGGCATCATTTGCTAATTCAAAGCACACAGTGAGTGATCAATGAGTTTTTCTTTCTTTTGGATAAAAGGCATGAGTTAGCTCTAACTCAAGAGCTATACCAGGTACTTTGGACTGGCTGGCACATAATTTAAACAGCAGACTCAACTATGCAAACCAGAGGAGAGCCAAGTACTAGCAGCTAGGGCTATCCTGCAAAAATAACAAACATAATAACCAAAATAATCCCAATATTATACCTTTTAATAATTGTGGAGCTTGCATGGCATTGTTTGCCTATGAAACAAGTTCAAAGGGAAAGTTTGGATCATTTTAGTGGCTCCTAAACTCTTGATAACACACAGAAAAATTTCGGAAATGCATTAGGTGTGTCAGTGAA
The DNA here is from genome assembly GCF_049639895.1 of Pseudopodoces humilis. Taxonomy (NCBI): domain Eukaryota; kingdom Metazoa; phylum Chordata; class Aves; order Passeriformes; family Paridae; genus Pseudopodoces; species Pseudopodoces humilis. Next base: position 3,716,523 of record NC_142210.1, on the reverse strand, counting down.
TCAATGGGTTAAAAGAACTTAGAAGCTAAGAACATAGCTAGCAAGACAGACAATACATTTTGATTAAGAGGGGTAGTAGAAACTATATAAAGGATTAATTATTATTAGATGGACCCAATAGAGCTAAGGTGATATATTTGCCCAGCTTAGTTGTGTTTGTAGAAGGAAGATGAGCCATTGTGAAGATGAAGAAACCATAATTGCACCTGGGCCCAGAAACCAGCCAGAGCCAGGATGGGGAGGGTGGATTATGGCCAAGGGAACAGAGAACCTGCCAACAAGAGAAAGGTGAAAAGTTTAACGTGAGGAAGACATCTCTGGCATCATCCCAGGAGACCACTGACTCATTTCAAAACCCACTGACCTGTGTAGAAGAAGGAAATACACAGGCTCAGAAGGACTTTGAGCTCATTTTAATACAAAGCAGTGGTAGGCAGGGTTAATGCATATGTATAGACATATTAAATAACTATATGGATATGTAAGAGCCTCATAGATTTCACACATGCCTTTGGAAAATTTTTCTGGATGTGCCTGGCATCATAATAAACATACTATCTCTAATTTTAATCATTTGGAGGTTTTTTTGTCAGCGTATCATCAGGACTCTTCTACCTTTTGCCCACAAAAACACATGTGAGAGGCAATGCATTGAGTGAGAGATTAGGAAAGGGATACAGTGCTCACACATCCTGAAGTTTTCACTCAGCTATTTACTCTGCTGTGGCCTCTTCTTACAGGAGGAGATTAAATAAAAAATGTAGGAACATTAATTTAATCTTGGCACAGAGCCTGGACACAAGGGATTAGTGTGTGCATCCTGCAGACATGCAGCAAAGTAGAGCACTGAATTTAATTGTTACAAGAGTACCATATGGCTCCTCCTGATCCTGGCTTTTTTTCATTCGTCTTTACTTCCACTTGCCTGTCTTTAAACAATCTGAAATACTCAGCTCCAGATGTAAAGTTATAATTTGGATTGGATCTCTAGATGGGATAAATTACTTTGGACACAAATGCTTCTGCTACAAAGCATCATCTCAAATGAAAAGCAACACAATCAAAATTATAGCATCTGGCTTTTCATCAGAATGGAAATCACATAGTGAAGATAATAAAACTGATCAAAAGAAAAAGTAAATGGACATCTCCCCAGGAAGATCAATTGTACTCTAATTGGTTTGGACACTTAGAATTGCTTTATCTATTTCTTACAAAATATATTCAGTTCCTGCTATTCCTCTGACCCTCACAGTCTCCTCCTCTTTTGTTCTATTGAGTTTAGTATTTCCTACACCTTTATAAAGAGATGTGTCAGTGCCTTCTTATACTGTGCTGGTCTTAAGGGTAGCTCCCCACCAGTCCAATAACCCAGGATATAGCTCTAGCCACTGCCCAGACTTCAGGCAGCCAGCAAATGTCTGTAATTTAGTGCAGACCAGGCTTGCAGGGCTGTGTCACTGCCAGGCAGCTCAGGAGAATGTGGCTTTTCAGACACAGCAATCCAAGAGTTCCCAGCACAGCTTTGGGCAGAGCTGCCTTTGCCAGCTCAGGCTCAGTATCTGACACATGAGAGGTGTGAGAACCTAAGCTCTGTGAGCTGGCTACCTCAGTACTTCCAGCTGTCCTCAGGCAACTCCTACTTGACATTTCACTTCTTATTCCCAGCTTTTCATTCTCCTAACAGCAACACAAATGCTTAAGCAGTGCAAAATCACAGATTTTTCTGAGACAGTAACAACTTCCTACTCAAGAGTTTAGTAAGATCCTTGTTTTTCAGTCCTTGAAAGATTCTGAAGATCATTTTTCTTCAGGACTGCCAGCCTGAAGAGGTCCTGATACATTACTCCTTGATTCAGATGGGACTCCAGCCACCAAAACAATTCCTGAAGCACAGCCCCATGGCACAATATTTACAATGGCAGGGTGATTGTGCTCCAGTAAATCTCAGGCTGATTGCAAACACGGCTCTTTCATGGACTGTCGAGATGAAATACAAGGGATGGGGACCACCATGTGTTGAGATGATTTATTGTTCAAGGAGCCTGATAAGATACCAGTCTCCAGGTGTGAGATTTATTGGAACAGCAAGTCAACCATCGCTTGAGGAAGTCCTAAGTTTCTTCTCCCCACGGCAATATATAACTTTTTAGTCCAACAGGCAGTTGACACAAAGTTTGTTTTCACTTATTAACCAATTAACTTTGCTTAATTTTGCCACACTGTGTCTCTCTCTCAGCCACTAAGATGACAGGTTACATACTCATGCACACTTCTGTTATAGTTTCTAGATCTCTAACTTAACTCTATAAGTCACACTATTACAGGTCAAACTTCAAACTATTTTACCTAATATAATATCTTACCTACTTAAGACATACTCTTACTTATAACTATAGAGACATAAGTCTACAATTTCTCCACTCAGTGTCTGTGTACCTTCACTGCTGCATCAATCCAGGCTTCTTCTAAGGCTGCAGATTTCCAGTTACCAACAATGGACTGGTATGGTCAGTAGGAGAATAAAGTAACTTCTCCTAGATGGAAACTTAGATTAAGGTTTTTATACTCTCACTGACATGAAAGTAACTGTAATGGATATTGTCCTGGTTTGGAAGATTAGAAACGTTTCATGAAACTGAGCTGTGTCAAAATAGTTGTTTTCAGAGAAAGGTCAGACTCTCAATCCAGTCCTCTCAAAACCTCCCTCAGCACTGCAGAAATGGCAGAAACATCAAAGAAACCCATGAAATGCTTCTATGTCAGTATAATTACATTTTTGAAAAACTGTATTTTTTCCAGCTCCACTATAAATATTTAATGACTTTGCTCTTTATCTTTGACTCCTGCTCCATGTCTTCTGCCCACTTCTGGCTGTGTTAGTCTGAGAGGTGCTTTTGACTTTTAGAAGAATTACCCTTCCTTGCTCCCTCACTCATGTAGGAGCCAGGGGGTGCCAGTACTAAAAACACAAAGCACTTGTCAGACTGCAGTGGGGCTGGGACTTCACCATCCAGTTTAGTTCCCACTTTATGCGAATCTGGCCTTTCTATGAGTTCCTAATTCTGGATTTATTGTCCCCAAAGCATGCATGGTCTTGCAAACATATCAGTATCTGGGGATATACCAGGGTCATTGTTCTCTCACCTTCTGCCTCAGATCAGCCTCTGAGTAAGACCCAGCTGCAAGTGCAAAACTGAAGTTGAGAGAATGACAAAAACTCTAAAAGTGGACTGAATTCAGTGGAATTCAACGTGAAACAAACCATGTTGTGGATGCATATTTCAGTTTCACCTCTGCATCGAAATATTTGTGGATTTATGACCTATTCATCTAAAACACTTAAATCTTCCTGCTAAGGAAGGCAGAAACCTCCCTTGAAATGGAAAAATGTAAACCACCCTCCTTTCCTCTGAAATATTATAATCTTGAAATCAAGGGGGGTCTCAGGCAAAGATATGGGAATAGGAATAACAATTCTTTACTAGGAAAATTAAAATAAAAATCCAGTAATACAATAAAAGAAAACCAACAGAAAAACCCCACCCACTGACAGTCAGAATACAGCCTGACACCCTGTTGGTCAGGGTGTTGGTAACAGTCTGATTAAATGGTGGCTGCAGTCCTCCTGGAGTGACAGACGTGCTTCTGTTGAAGCAATGATCCCGTAGCAGGGTGTAGCTTTCCTCTGAAGGTCCGGTGCTGTAGATGGCTCCGGGCTCTCTCCTCAGGGAATACAGTGGAGAAAGGCTCCTGTGGGGTTCCGAGTCTCCAAGGATATCCATGTTTAGATGCTTGGCTCCTCGCCCTGGGTGGAGCATCTCACAGTGGGGTGATGTCATTTTATCAGTCCTGCAGTGAGACTCAATGGCCCATGAACAGAAGAGATCCCCCTGGAGGGAGCATGGGTGGTGGAAGAGATAAAGGACACTGTCCCACCTGGTTTTAACAGATGGTGATAGAATTCCTACTTTTGGTTACGTCTTGCATTGCAACCCAAGACAGAGAAGTCTGGATTGAAGCACAGACGTATTTGCATAACAAATCCTTTTAATGTTTTATAATGTGAACTCCAAGCTGTGTACTGGTTTTTTGAGCAAATGAAATACGACATTAAAAAAAAAAAAAAAAAAAGACATAATTGGTAAAGGCTAAATTAACCTTGGGTAGCTTAAGTGCAATAAAGCTAAAGGCTTTAGTACAGAAATGAACACCAATCTCACAGTTACCAGCAGCTGTTATGAATAATATCACAGTTCTTGCTGAGAGATTATTTTTCTACTTAGTCTGTATTCCACCCCCACTTTCATTCTAGAAAGTGAAGACCACAGCTTAGATTTTATGCTTTAGGAGCTACAGCTGAACTTCAGTTGCAATTTAATTTTTAATCTGAAATTAATGGCATGAAGATGCAACTATTAAAACCAAACATGTGCAATACAAAGCAATAAAAAAGTAACACCATGTAAGTTCCACAATACTAAATCATTCCAGCCATTCAGAAAGTGCAAATAAATACCTAAGTAGTTTCTATTTAACTGTTCCTCAACTGTGTAAAAATCCAAATTATATTTGCGGTTTCTGAAATAAATTATAATATTAATTTGAATATATCTAATAGGAAACACAAAGTATTTTATCAAGATGTGCAGTTAATTCAAAGCCAGTTTTGTGGTTACCACTCAACAACATGGAGTGGCATTTGCATTTATACCTTCACAAGTGGTCAAACAGAATTTGGCTGTGGCAGAACTCCAAACTCCATTGTGAATGTTGAGCTCTAGCCCTGGGAAGCAAGTGCTGTGATGACACAGTTTTTAGAACAGCTTGTTCTACAGACCAGAATTTTTGAGTGACAAATGTTTTTTTGGAAGGAGGAGCTGAGTAACTGCTTGTCAAGGCATTTGCTGAAAACAGCTTCTCTGGTACCTTTTATTCCATATATTTCTGAACATTTTGATTAAATTTAAAATGGTATTTTCTCCCAGTGAATATGGTGCAAAGCTGTCTTCCAGGAATGATCAATAATGGCAGTGTTATCTGTACTGGCTGGGCTATTTCACTGCAAGTCACCCCTGCTTGCTCTGAGTACACAAATGCCCCTGAGAGTGTCTTCTCCTCTCAGCCCCACAGCAAACAACTCACATAGAGTGACCAGACCATCATCACTCTCCTGCCACAACATTAAACCTTCAGTAAACCTTGTTTACTGAAAAACTCATTTCCAGATGCACTGAGTAAATGCTGATCCTTGGGGATTCACTGGAAACTGCAGGTGGTTACAAAGCCTGAAGACCAGGCTTTCTGTCATGGCCACATTTGAGCTAGGAAACAGAACTGTACAAGTGGCTTTAAGGGCATATTCTGAACACAGAGGGATCAAACAGTTGTCAGGGAGAGCACAAGGAATCTTTATTCTCATTACATGCTTAGAACATTTTGTCTCTGTAAGACTGGGCTGAGTTTATAGATCTAACAGTTAAAAAAAGCTTTTCATTTGTTTGCAAGCTGAGCACAAAGGAAATAATGAAAGAGTGACAAAGCACTGCTTTAAGAACTGCTGGAAATGAAATAACACTGGGAATTTAGCCATGCTTGTGCCAAGGCTCTTGTCTGCAGGGCAGAGCTGCACACCATGAGACGATAGGAACCATATCAAAAAACCCAGCAAACACCTGGGAACACTAGGGTTCAGGATTCAGGACCAAAACTTGCCCACTTGCACATCCACTTGTTTCCTGGCATGGCTCTCTGGGCAGGGTCATCTCCTGGGGACCAGAAGGAATCCAGAGAAACAGGGTGCTCTCAAGCAGGTAAAACTCACCCAAGTTCTTCAACACTCCAATTGTTAATTTTTATTAACACCAGTCCTTTGGTTAATGAAAAATAAACAGCCTCAACTGGCAAAACCCCAGCAACAACCCTCATCATCATCCCAGTGTTGCTCCATAATCAGCACATTATGGCTGTCAAAATCACTTATCAGATACAATGACAGCTCACTTGGCAGATTATAACTACTTAAAGAGCCATAATTGTACAGGGATATGCAGCTGAGGAACCCTTGAAGAATTTTGACTATTACAGGTCTGATAAATCTGATAATGAAAGAAAAGTTATTGAAGCACTTCTCATTTTTCACAAGTTGGGATTTTCAAATTACCAAGTGTGCCAACTTTTACGTCTACATACCACATTCTGTAGATGGGGTAAAAAAAGCTTCCCAGCTTTGGCACTGGTACAAGTGTGTGTGATAAAGTTTGAAAGGAACATATTTGGCCCATTTCAGGTGGAGCAGCAGCTTCTCCTCCTCAGAATTCAGGGAATTCTCAGAAGAGTGTGTGTGTGGGTATGTGTGCACTGCAGAGAGCAGGTGGGAAAATACCAATAAAACCCAAACTCACAGAAACTTCCTGTATGCTTGGGTTTTATTGGCATTTTCAATTGGCATTTTCAAGGGTTCATCAAAAGGAGATGAACCCTTGGTATCTGCCCCTGCACATCAGGAAAGTCAGTGACACCAACAAGTGACTACAACTTCAATCATGTCCCAGGCTTGCCTGGGCTTTTGAAATGGCTTCTCTGGTTTTCTTTCCACAGTGGAACAAAGCTGGGAACCTTTGGGTGCACAAGCTGCTTACACCACAGCCCTCTGCCCTAGGGAGACATTTCAGAGGCTCCCTTCTCCCTCCTTTTTTTACTTTTTGTGGGGGTTTTGGTTTTTTTTGTTTGTTGGGATTTTTTGTGGTTTTGTTTTGTTTAATTTGTTTTGTTTTGTTTTGTTTTGTTTTGTTTTGTTTTCTTTTCTTTTCTTTTCTTTTCTTTTCTTTTCTTTTCTTTTCTTTTCTTTTCTTTTCTTTTCTTTTCTTTTCTTTTCTTTTCTTTTCTTTTTTCTTTTGTGGGATAGGGCAGCAGAAAGTGATGGGGGAAGAAGAATCAAGTGTTTTACTAAAACATCCAGTTTTTCTTTTTCACAGTTTTACATTCTGGGCAGAAGACAATCATGTAAAAGAACTGATAATGACTCTTTTTTGTTTTAGTGATGAACTAGATTATTAACTAGCTCTCATATCAATTTATTCATAGCATTGTTCCACTGACCTCAAGAAACTGTTCTCTGTTTTTACTACTGGAAGGGAATGGAGTAAGCCAAATAATTCCCAGTGACAGCTGCAAATGAGGTATTTTGGGGGGGAATTCCAGAGCATTAATGCCTTTTTCCTGTGAACAACACACCAACATTTATTGTTTCAACAGTGCATATTCACTGGAAGTGTAAAAAACTGTGCAAGGGCCTGTGTAAATTCACTGGAGATCTCAAAAACATAATTTAAAAGTTATTATTACTCCTACAAGTCACTAGTATTGTGACCTATAAATCAAGGGTACATGGATATAACCACACCCAGAAAGTGATTCTATTGGCCATGACAGAGGAATAAACAAGTGTTTTTACACAGTACCCATTGCATCTGCCCTGAATTATATTCTCTTAGCCTGAAAATGGAAGCAAAATATGGATGTGGAAAGGATTATATGAAAACACAACTACAGTGCTACTCTGACAGGAGCTTTGGAAGGATGTCTGACAGACTGTGCTATCCAGGAATGAGAGATCTCTTTGCTTTGATCATGAGGGAAAAAACAAACCAACAAAAAGAATCAGAAATTCTTTACGTGATAATGGATTTAAAACAGTGAAAGCACCAATTCAAAATCACAAGAAAAGTTTCCATGAAACTAATGACATATAAAACCCAGGCAGAGCTAGAAAAATCAATATTCATTATTCCATTAGTTCCCTGCTCTCCAGAGTAGAAGCTCTGAAGAGGTCACTGCCCACCAGGCAGTCTGTATTTTGTTAGAGTATCAAAAATATTTAGTTGCAATGACTCTCACACGTTTGATTTCTGCTACTGAATTGCACCATTGGTAGAATGAGAAGGTTTAAGGTGGAGAATAGTCTGGCAGAAATTATTCTGAGATACTCCCTGTGTTTCCAGTTCTGTTCTGTAAAAATATACAGCTTTAAAAATATAGATATTCAACAACTCAGTGTGGCTTTCTGGTTTCTATACTGAAAATGCTACTGATGCCAGACAACAGGGACTTATTTAAAGTGAATGTTACAAGTTCCTCCCTCCATCTCCTTTACAATCATTCTATGAGGCGTGGAATTGCATCAGAAACAATGGTACTGGATGAGGCAAAACAAGAAACTAAATGATGATGGAAGCAAACCTTGCAAAGGGGTCTGTGAATGAACAATTATCAAATAAGATTGCTGCTTCCAGCCAGGGTCAATGAACCTGTAACTCCCAGAACCAAAGCCCAGGTGACAAAGTCCCTGTTCCCAGAACAGAGGGGTCAGCTGCAGCAGGGGTTGATGGAGAGCAGCCCAGGGGGCAGCAGCAAGGGGTGTCCCTGCCACATGGAACACACAGACCCAGCATGACCAGAAAGATTACTATTCTAGTTTAGGATTCCTCTTGTGACATAGCAATATTTGATCAGTGGAATTCCACACCAAGACAGGCTCAAGAGGGTCAGAGTCAGGTTTGACTCCAACAAGACGTTGTCAGAGACTGATAGCAAAGAGAGGTCAGTGACTAAACCAGACTTGTCAAAACATCATGGAAATAAAGAAACCTGCAGTTTATAGTGCCAGTCCTACCTCACCTAGGTTAAACACCAGGTTTAAGTGCTGTTAGAGCTGTCTCTTGGAGAGCATCTTCAGTGGGGGAGCTGGGAACAAGGTATGAGTGTAGCTTATCCCTGAGCCATAACACCATTTTAAAGAAAACAAAGCTGCCAGATTTTCAAGTCAGAGCCAGCATAGCTATCAGAAATACACCATGGCAGCAACTGCACAGTTTATTCTATGTCCATCAAGACCTCCTGATTACAGACACATTTTTGGAACTAGATGTTCCTATATATACACATGTATTTTCTCTTCACTTTCATAATTTTAGTAACCCCAGGGGTATGTGAGGCACAAAGAAAGACCTTGTACATGCTGAATACAAGGTGGCTATTTGCCACCACTCCTATCAGGAGGCTACCTGAGGGGCAGATTGCAAGGCCTTGTCCTAAATTCACAGAACTCACAGAATCACAAGGTTGGAAGAGACCATCATGATCATCCAGTCCAACCCAGCCCTAACACCTCAACTAAACCCTGGCACCGAGTGCCACACCCAGTCTTTTTTTAAACACCTCCAGGGATGGCAACTCCACCACCTCCCCAGGCAGATGATTCCAGTACTTTTATTACTCTTTCCGTGAAAAACTTTTTCTTAACGTCCAACCTAAATTTCCCTTGGCTCAGCTCATGGCTGTGTCCTCTGGTTCTGTCTGTTGCTGCCTGGAGAAAGAGGCCGACCCCACCTGCCCACAGCCACCTTTCAGGAGGTTGTAGAGAGTGATAAGGTCACTCCTGAATCTCCTTCTCTCCAGGCTAAACAACCCCAGCTCCCTCAGCCTTTCCTCACAGGGCTCATGCTCCCAGCCCCTCACCAGCCTCGTTGCCTCCTCTGGATGCGCTCAAGTGTCTCAGTGTCCTTCCCAACCTGAGGGGCCAGGACTGGACACAGCACTCGAGGTGTGGCCTCACCAGTGCTGAGCACAGGGGAAGAATGAGCTCCCTGCTCCTGCTGACCACACCATTCCTGATCCAGGCCAGGGGCCACTGCCTTTCTTGGCCACCAGGGCACTGCTGGCTCATGTCCAGCTGATGTCACCAGCACCCCCAGGTCCCTTTCTGCCTGGGCACTGTCCAGCCACACCATCCCCAGCCTGTAGCACTGCAAGGGTTAATGTGGCCAAAGTGCAAGACCCAGCACTTGGACTTGTTAAACATCATCTTGTTGGACTCTGCCCACCCATCCAACTGTTCCAGGTCTCTCTGCAGAGCCCTCCTCCCTTCCAACAGATGGACACACGCTCCCAGCTTAGTGTCATCTGCAAATTTACTGATACAGACTCAATAACCTCATCCATGTCATCAATAAAGATATTGAACACAACAGGCCCCAGCACAGCCCCCTGAGGGACACCCCTGGTCACTGGCCCCCAGCTGGAAGCAGCACCGTTCACCACCACTCTGTGGGCCCGGCCTCCAGCCAGTTCTGAATTACCTCCCCAAGCAGGGACCCATTTCCACTCCCCTTCATCCCCCAGGTGCCCTTCTGCTTGCTGACAGTGGGAGGCATGGCAGACCTCTGACTTTTGGGGGGCCTCCCTTAAAGATAGAAGGGCTGAACTCCACCAATCTATTTCTCTTTCACTTTCTCTGATATTCCTTAGTGTTTCAACTTCCTCCCTAAGCTCGGCCACCAGTGAAAGGAGACACATTCACTCTCATGTTGTAGCAGAACACAGCATTTTCATGCAGTCAGAGCCAAGACCTAAAAATCAGGAGCCAGAACTAATACCCAAGTCCTTACACAGAGACAACCTTTAAGGGCTCTCATAAAAGGATATGTTGTTCTATGGCAGTTATGGGAGCACATAAAAGATTGCTCTTCCCTGCAGTCTTGCAGAGCACAAGGATGGTCCTGACTCCTTTGGGAAAGGGACAATCACAGTGACCTGGCAACATAACTCCTTGTTAGCCAGTGAAGTTTTAATGAGGAGCATCCTTTCTTCCTCAGAAGCAAAACGAAATAAACCTTTCAAATGAGAAAATGGATCAGAAAAACAGTTTAAAAATACAGAGGAAGGAAAAGACTAACCATTCCCACTGGACCTACTCAGTCCCAGATTCTCTGTGTGACAGATAAAGCAGTCACACATTGATTTGTTGGTTTTTTGGTAGTTTGTTTGATATGGTGTTTGATCTGTCAGCTCATTCGTCTTTGCTCCAGCTACCTTGTTTTCAGTATCTGTTACTCCTTTGTCTGATTTCAGGCAAAGGATCAAAAGACTGAGAACAAGGAAAAAAACCAGGGTGGCTGATCATACACAGCACATAGCATCCAATTATTCAGTGCAGCTTGCTTAAATTATTCAAGTGCCTCTGCTGTTGTTTATAACCTTGTGAAGCTTTCTTTCCCCAACAGTTTTTGTGGGAACTGATTTAAAAGCTGTAAATACAAATAATGGGGAGATGTAGTTTAATTGAGGAGTGAGCTGATTCTTCAAAGCCTGACTCATTCTAGTATTTCAAACCACAGAGTTCAGCCTGAATTGAACAGAAACAATGTCCCCCATGCCAGAAGACTGAATCAGATTGCAGAGGAATTTAGTTGCCTACTCCAAAATGATTTTGTTCTCTGTTAGCATTAACTTAGCAGCTGGACCTCACCATTGCTTTTCAATCTCTTTGAGCTGACAACTATGAAAGGTGCTAATAAAGAAGCAAAAATGGTTGAAAAAACACATGGGATATAAAGCAGTCACAGCTCAAAGACTTAGATTACTCATTTTCTCCTTCAACAAATCTAGCCTGCTCAGAATAAGAATTCAAGCACATTATGGCTCTGAAAATAAAAACACCAGTTGTTTCTTCTCTCTTAAAAAAAAAATAAACCACAAAAAACCCCAAACAAACAAAAACCAACCCCAAAACAAAATGAGAAAAGAAAGGAAATGTGAATGTAGAATGAAAAAAATTAAAGCATGCATAACATTCACAGTCAAAATCTATTCTGGAGATAAGAAGTTTAAATAAAATTATAAATAAATGATATGACACTTTCTTTTATAAAGTATTTTTTGTGCTGTTCCCTTACCCTCCTAATTTTTACTATTTGTCATGGCTTAAAAAATATTTCAAATGTTTCTAAATGCTTGCTATGAATTTGCATTATGTCCACCAGGCCACCACTGGGCTCACAGGCTGGGTGGGCACCAATACATCTGCTCTGGACCAACTTCCCCCCTCTGGGCATTGGAGATCTGCAGACCCCAGAAAAGTTTCCTCTTTTCAAAGGATTATTGTGGGAATGCCTTTTAATGACTCGTGAAAATTGCTTTATAAGAAACTCTGCCAACCAAGCTTTTCATCTCATAACAGCCACCAAATAGGTGCTAAGGTAGAAATGCCACTAAAAACCTCATTCTTCTGTGAGCACACAGAAATTCTTGATTGAATGTAGGTGTAGGTCTTCCAAGAAAAAAAACAAATCACATCTCTAGGAAAGAGCATCCCCCTTAAGGTTTCTTTCCAAACAACTTTCAGCTTCCAACCAGTATGGATTTAATGTTCTCTTCAATATTACCCAAGGCAGTATGAAATATATTGAGAGTTTTTCTTCAGATAGAACAGAATCATCGTCTTCAAAAAATAATTCAGTTCTTTCCTCTAAATACAGTTAAAGTAGCAGTAAATGCATCTTATCAGTCCAGCTACTCAGGATTCATTTCTCAGAATAGATTTCTGCTTATAGAGATATTTATTTTCTAGTTCTCTATATGTTTTCCTAGCGAACAATTTTGAATCCATTCACCCATACCAATTCCCCATAAAAGACTGCCAGCAATATCTTGCAGAATAGGAAGTAAAATACAGCATCAATGACTTGAAATTAAATGAAGCCACAAGAGAAACAGTGAATTTTACCCAAGTCGCTGCCACCACAACTGCAATTTAAAGTTGTTGGATATTTTTTATTTCAAAACAAGTGCTTTTATTTATTTTTTTTTAAACCAAGTACTCTTGGTCTCACCTGCTGTGCTATGAAAATCTCTGGTCAGGGAAAGCATCTGAGAAAGACACAGTATTTCCTAATGACCAGACTTCCTTAGACCCCTCTTGGGATGTTGGCTGGAAAGATGGAAACCTGGTCTAGCAGGTGGTTTAACTTTTAAATGCTTCTTGGCATTTAAGATGTATTTAGACAAAATGGGGAATAGGGATGGTGAAGAATTCTTTGTCAATCAGAATCATTGATGAGAAAAAAGTACTTTTTCAGATTAGGAGTTGTTTTCACTTACTGAAACTTTAAATGCATTCCAAACCACTTTCCTAATTGTACTGTTCATTAACTGAGGGAAAAAGTTATTTACAGGTTTAATACATAAAACAGAATTTCTGTAATGTCAGTGGCCTCCTTTATATATATGGTCCATATATTACACACTAAAAAGTGCTATTTAAAAGAAATTACTGTAAAAAGTAAGCAAAATTTCCAAAGAGGAAGTTATTAGAGAAATTAAAGGTAAGAAGAGAAAAAAAGAAAATAGAAAATAGAAATAATAATGTATTTTAATTTATTATTTAACTAAATACACCAAAAGGGGGAGGGGAAGAAGACATGAAATATGCACCGCATTAGAGGAAAGCTACGCACAGTTTCAAAATTACAATATGGAAAATTCAGATTTTTTTCCCATCACTATGCAGTTCAGTCTGCAGTGTAATACATATTTTAATATTCAACTTCAAAGGATTGTCCTTAATGGCAGCATTTTTATTTTTTTTTCAGGAAACACAGATGAGAACGGAAACATAACGGGAATTCTGCTTTGCCAAAATATATAGAATTCAATTAGCATACATGGCTGAAACCTCAAATGAAACTAATGAATTGCCATGTCCAATATTCCTCTAAAACATTTTAAACTACATTATTATTAATGTAACAACTAATGCTCCTAGTAATTGACAGGCCCTGCTTTTGTTGCCATTAATGTATTCCTTTACTTGACAGGCTGTTGCTCAGTGCAGGGATTTTGAGGTGTTTTCAATCAGGCAGGAAAAGGTTAAATGGCAGAAGTAAGTGGACATTTCCAACCAAATCATGGTGCAGAAAATCAGAGAGTATTTGCAAATAACTACTTTTGCTGCTAACTCCGCACTTCTACCACAACTGTGCCTTCCCTGGTGGATGGCACCTGGGAATAAACCACTGCATTTTACTAAGACTGAAAAACCTTTTCAGTGGTTTTTGCATGAGACACTCCAGAAGAATTCATACTACCCAGGACCCTGTGGGATTTCAGACACAGTCACCTGGGCACTCTGAGGGCAGTGTCTCTAAAGGCACAGCTCAAACCCTTTCTGCTGTGCCAACTACCAACTATCAAAGAAGAAATGCAAAAACAAATCTAGGGATCTCATTCCATTAAATGTAGAACCTACAATTATTTCTCCCATCTACCAACCAGACACCTGGAGTGGCAGCTCTGTGAACAGAAACTCATCTGAAACACTTCACATGGGATCTGTGAACACACAGGAACTATTCAATCTCTCCTGGACCCTGGAGACATGGTCAGGCAAAATGAAGAAGGTCAGTCGCAATTTTCTACAGCAAAATCATTTGCTGGAGGATCCAGTTGACCAAGGGAAAAAAAACCCCAGCATAATAAAAAACCCCAACCTGATGCAAGTTCCCCAACCACTTGTGTTTGCATGGAGAAAGGCAGGATAATATGGCTGCATCCCCACAGATAAAGCCAGCTTCTTTTCCATGTGAAAACATTAACTTCAAATGCCAGAAAGAAAGATATTTCATTTTTTAATTAAATATTCAACAATGGAATATTCATTTATTATTATATTTAATTTCTAACTGTTGTACTACTGAAAAAAGTAGTTTGAAAGTATAGAAATCATCCATGAATTTTAATTGGAGTTTCTCAGAGCCTGGGCTTCACCCTTCACCTTTTATAAACTGACACTTAGTCACTGCTCTCTAATAGAATATGTTAGAATGCCCTGATTCAGACTCCCACAGAACTGAAAAAAAAAAAAAAATAAAAGCCAGCCATGCTGCTGGCTTGGCTCATGAAGGTTTCTGCTGTGGTGTTCTGATGTCCCTAAGAACTTCTAGGTGTCTGTATAATGTCAGAAAACATCTACCTGCTACTCATAAAAAAAGGGATTTTTTGCAGTAGCTCTGTATTATTAATCATATTGAAATATAATTTGTTTTTAAATCCTGACAAATCTGATATATTCCCTCCATGTTGAAATATATCATCAAGAGGTCATTTGTATTGAATAAAACTCTGTGGGAAGTAAGGGTTATTTTAAATATTGCTGGAGTCTCTGAAAATCAGTGAACAAAAAGAAAGTGCCCAATGCCCAGAAATAAAATCTGTCTGATTGTTGGAAAAGAAATGTTAAGATACAGCCTCACATTATGGGGAAATATTTTTCATCTGGAATTCATTAGCTCCTGACACACATTACTCGTGTAATAATTTACATCTCTCTCCATTTCCTTCAAGTAAAATCTGCAGAAATAAACCATGAACACTTTAATTGGCTTTTGAGTTGCTGGCTGAGATTAAACATGAAAAGCAAATGGGAAAAATTATTTAATACCAGTAACTTTATTTATTTTGGACCAGAGTGTTTTCCTGCAAACGCCTTTGAAAATTTGCAAATAGAAACTGAAATAATGCTTCAAAATTTATGATATATGGATTTCACAAAAACCTCTTGAAATATTTATCTGTTTACTACTCAAAAGCATGTAGTACACAGGCAAATACCAATTTACTATCATAGTAATATTATGCCTTTTTTAAAATACCAGGAAATCATAAAAATTAACTGAGATGGACTTCTGAGATTTTAGTTCCTATTTTCTGATTGATAAGAAGGGGAAGATATGAAATAATCATTATCTTCTTTCATTATAAAGTCAGTTAACTGTGTAAGCAAAAACCAGCATTAGTAGCAATCTTCCCTTGCCCATAACTTTTCCATGATTTTATCACAGCAGAGAACCAAAGCAGGCACTCCTTTGCTTAATTAAAAGACAAGATGAAAGAAATCTTTTGAACCAGTCAAAAAAATCTGTAAAACACTCTCATAAAACACTACGTGAAAACAAACTTAAAACTGTCAATAACATTATTTATTTACCTCTCAAACCTGTTCCATGTATGCAGGATTATCTGAGTGAGCTGCCTTTATTGGTTTTTGCCTTTCCTTTCTCCTGCATCTAAATCAATATGCAAATCTATTGGCCTTTCTTTAATGGGACATACTAAATGCATTTCTTGCTCCAGCACATCTGATCAGATTTGAAAGCACAGTGAAATTGGTGAAGCCAACCTTTCATTTCACCATTTTATTTGTGACAAATACATTTTAAGAGCCAAAATTCCTCTCTGAGGTGCACAGGTGAGGTGGGAAGGCTCTGACACCAACACCCAGCCCCTGTTCTCACTGCTCACTCTCACCGTGTCTCCTCCTCCATTGTTCACTGAAAAATACTCATGGGAATGTGTTCTGAAACAGATTGCGAGCTGAGCCAGGTTAAAAATAACTCTTAAAACCAAAGCCAAGTCTTCACATTTTGACATAACCCCCAGCGTTTCAGAAAAGCCTTTTTAAGGTTGTTTTTGCATCCATAACCAACCCACCCAAGCAAAAGCAAATACCACTTGGGCTTTGCCCTTTATTCTGACACTCATCTGTGTTTGTTTCACAGACAAAGAGCTATGACTTAGGTTTGTGATCTCACTGAAGATTCCAAGATTAAATCTACATATAACTAAAGGCAGAAAATCATTAGTGCCATGTCCCAGGAGCTAACCTAAATCGACTTTCAGTTTCCAGGCCTACACAGAAAAGTTTAGAGGTTTTTTGATGCCTTTTTATTTGGAAGACAGTTCCCTCATTTTTTGGTATGGATTGAGACTTGCTGTTGGTGTCTGTGGAACACAACTTTATTTTCAGAAAAAAAAATTGTGCTTAAATGCCCTTCCCTGCAAGAGAAAAACTGGGTACTTCAACTGAATGGCCATGTCATTTTATGAGCCAGCAAATACAAAATCTATCTTCTCCCTCTTGCTGAAAGGATGGTGAGATTTTTTTCCCCTGCTTTTCCTATAATGGTGGTCTAACAGGAAAGAAGGCATCCTGCAGCCCTTCTTTGGGGAGCAGAGCCAGGTGAGGAGAGCAAGAAACTGTACAGGCAATTACAGTGAGAAAAAAATAAGCTGAAATATAATGCACAAAGGAAAGGCACTACTCAGAGCAGGCAGTTAGTGTAGTTCAAGAAGACTTAGATTCACTCAATGAAATTTAACTCAGAATACACTGCTGTTCTCAAACCAGTCTTTTACTTGAGTGTACCCAGGTTAAATCCTCACAGCTCCCTCAGCTGCTCCTCACAGGACTTAAAATAACTCACCCTCTATGACACAAGTTACACTGCTTGGCAAGAATTTGTCCTGTTATTCATGTATAGAACATTAAAAACATTCAAAGGAATAGAGAACCACTAAAAATGAAACAAAGCATGAAATAGCACAGACAAAAGCTTTAGCACATTGTTTGTTGCTATTTTCTCACTACCCTTAGATTTAAAGCAGCCACAAATTGTAATTCAAGAACTATTTCTGCAGGAACAAGGGGTGGGTAAAAAGGAAGAGAATAATGCTGTGAGGCACTTTGGGTGCACTGCTACAGTGAGCTGGTTTTTTTTTTATTTTTTTTTTAATTTTTTTTTGGGTATGTGTTTTTAGAGACACAGTATTTAAGAAAGAAGCAATTGCAAGTAGGTGCAAAAATACATCTGTGCGCATTTTATCTCTCATTTAAAAGCAACATTTAATCATAGCGACTCTGCAAGAAAAAGCAGGGCTTGTCTAAAGGCCAAAGATTTATCTGATATACAAAGAAACCGAGGATGATTTCTCAGAAGTATTTAAAAGCTTAATTGGTTTGTGATGATGGAATAAGAAGTCCTTTCAACCACTTTTATAACATCAGCTCCTAGCAACCAGGGTTATTCCAACCTCACACTCCTACCTGCCAAGGCACAGATATGGGACACAATCTGTGATAAAACTCGTAATATCCAAGCAGGAAATTGAAAAATTATGGGCAATTCACTTCCTCTGTGCAAACAGTCCTATTTCCAGCACCTGCAATTTTGAAGAGTGGAATGACAGCATGCCAGGTTTGTGTCAATCACTGCAAATTTTGGGACTCAGTAAGTACCAGGGGCCCTAAAGGCAGGAAGCATAGGCTAAAAGAACAACATCATTTTGATTTTAAATTTTAACTCACCCAACATTGCCTTAGTGAAAATCTTCAGTAATATTTTTAAGCAGAGGTATTACGTTCTTTGTGAATGTCTTTTTTTCCTGCTGTGTCCTGATGAAAGTCATATAAGAATCACTTGGTCTTGCATTGTCTTTCTAACCTTTAGTACTTAGAACCTAATACTAATGTACCAGCTGCCCAGTGCATGATAGAGAGAATCAAGGGAAAGTCTTCTCAATTCAACCAGCAAAATGGAAGTGCTCTGCTCAGTTTAAAAAGTACTTTGTGCCGTTCTAATTTTTCACACCAGTTAATTCTGTGACAAATACTCCAATTTTGAGACTCACCTCTGACACCCTGACAATACTTAACAACATTTTGCCTTCTCTCTCCTGTATTATCATGAGAATTTCACAGGCTTTTTTTACCCTGCTATTCTTCTCTTTTTGCCCCCTTTCATCACAAAGCAAAGCAAAGATGTGCTCCTTATCTACTCCTGTTATCAGCCCAGGCAACACATCCCATCATGTCCTTTGATGCAAATTACCTGCCCAGCCTGAGGAGCCTCTGTCTTTCCTCTTGCTGGGTAAGGACATTTCCTTGCCTTGTAAAGGATCCAACCAAACTAAACCAATCCACATCCTCTCCATCACTTCTCTATCCATACATTTCCCAGGCTGACTGGTGGCCCTGATGATTCCATGTGTGGTTTCTTTAAGGCAAAAATCCTTTGAAAAAAATTCCACCCCACATACTCCCAGAATTTACTGGGATGTCCCAAAGTCAGCACATCCCTGTCCATTTAAAATGTGGAAGGGCTTGGTCTCAAGTCCTCCTGCAATGCATGTTTGAGACTCTTCAAGCTTTCAACTCTTAAAGATCATTGCAAAACCAACAAAACAACACATTCAGATTTCATAAATTTTTAACATTTCCTGAATTTCCTGAATCCCCACTAACTTTTTTCAGCTAGTAAAAAATCTTCAGATAAGCATCTGAGTTGGCATTAAAAAATACCAAATACTATCTGAAACAGTTTTTTAAAATTTTAATAACTCGTTAAGCAACATTAAAATAATTATCAATAACTGTATTTTACACAAAGCATAGAGTGCTGAAAAATTAGCTATGTAACACCTAAGAGTTAAATATAAACTATGTGCTTTTTGGCCTCAGCTCACTTTAAGGTATTATTTCATAATACTATACTGATTGGTCTTTTAAAGATAAAACAACAGAAGGCAAATTTTCAACTAATGGGCACTTTTAAGTTGGGTGCAGCAGGGCCTGGGATATGATCAAGAGAGAGAATATTTGTGAAGTACCTTATGAAATTATTTTCAGTTTTGGTTACTTTCTTATGAAATGTATTTTCCCTAATGTTATAAAAACATCTAGGTGTCATTATTTTCATTTTTACGTCATGTCTGAAGGCTGCAAAACCTCTCAGGTTCAGCTGAAAATGAAACTCTACTTTTTTGAGGCAAATAGCATGGAAATGATGAAGGGACTCAACAATACAACTGAAGTGGCTGTGCACTGAAGGGGTTTGTCAGAAGCATGGCACCGTTCCAGCCTTCCCTCTGGAGGCACCAATGGGCCCCGGTGCCTCCAGCACATCCTTCATGCTCTGCCTCGCCTTTCCTCCGCTTTGGTTGCCACCATCCACCTGGACCTTCAAGTGACATTTGTGGGAGGGAAAGCAAGACAATCCAGTTCTCAGCCTGCTCTGGAGCCAGCCTGAAAGCAGGGGAGGTTTGTGAGTCCACAGAGGCAACTTGCTCCTGCTCCTGTGTGGAGCTGCAGGGCTGAGCTGCTCCCGCGGCTCTCCCGAGGTTGCAGGAGCAGGGCACAGCTCTGGGGGTGTCCTGATGGGACACTGGTGGTTGGGTTCTTTTTCTCCCTCGGACTGAGACTGATGAGAGAGAGGCAGTTTTCTCTTGTTCGGACTTGGTTGTTTTTTCTTATCTGTATTACATGTACACAGGGTACAAGGAGCTACATGCACTAAGATAGAAAGGTGCAAAATGGCTAACAAAGAACTTCTTCAAGGTCTTTTATATGTCTATTTATCAAATTAACAAATGCCAAGTAAGTTATTTTCCTTAGTGGCCCAATGACCCAACACCTGTGTGCTGCACTGCAGCATTCTCTATCCAGTCACTTACTACCACCCAAAACCCTCTAGAAGAAGATGAAGAAGGAAGAAGGGAAAAAGGGACAACGCCCTAAGTCCTCCATCTTGCCTCTTATTTTCTAAACTAAACTAAACTAAACTAGCTTAAACCTTTAACTTTTTCACCCAGTGACTTAAGAAAACTCTATAACTTACACGCTCACATTCTCAGTTTCTCTAGCTTTAACAGTTGTCTCCATGGTGTTATGTGAAATTCAGTGTTCTCTTGGGTGCCAGAGTTAGGCATCACAGATAAAGGTATGAATCTTGCATCTCTGACCCCAACATGGGGGTGCAGGCTCCTGTTCCAAAACACGTCCTCCTCCAAGGGACAAGCATCTGCACTCCAGGAATGCAGCAATGGTAACCCCAGCAAGGCACAAAATTTAATTTGAGGTTTGTACTGTGACTGCAGAGCAGAAAAGTTGCCCCTGCTGATTGTGCAGGATGTAAGTGTTCAGGGTAAATGAGACAGAAAAGGCTTCTGCAGTCATACTCTGTGCAAGTCAACAGAAAATACAGATGGAGAGAAAAAGGAAAAGCTAACAGAAATGCAGACCAAAGTTTGGCACATGAGTGTGGTTCTACAGTATAGAAAGCACCTGTTAGACTTTCATCTGGCCTGTAATCCTACTTACTGCACAGAATTTTACTCAAATTATGAACCCCTTAACCCGTTTTTTCAACATTTTAAAGAAATGCCTCAAGTTTTCACACAGACTGTACACACAGTGATTACACATCAAAATATTTAGGGCTGGCTTAAAGCCAGACTTTTAAGTGTCAGTCTTTCATTTAAAATTTCAACATTGCATGGGGAAAATGAACTAATTTCAATAAACAAACATACACCAGCACTATTCATTAGCCAGATGCAATTCATTCAAGGAATTAAGGAAGGATTGATGAACATTCCAATCCATATTCAAGATTTGAGGTATTTCCTTGGCCACAGAAGGCACTTGAGTTTTCTCTGCGAGGTCACCTCTCTCATTCCCTAAATGCAGGCAAGAGGAGAGCAATGGGCATTATTCATCTTAACTTCAGGAAGCATTTTTTCACTCTGTCCACAACATCCTCAATGACAAACTGAGGAAGTTCAGCCCAGATAAGTAGACAATGAGGTCTATTAAAACTTAAGATTGGAGTACCTGACACACAAATACTTGAAGTGGTCACTTTTAACCTGGGATTCATCCTCCATGCACATTTGGCTGACATTTTACATCACTGGGAGGAAACTTCTCAACTTAGAAGAGGAATATTAATGCACTTTACAGGCACTGAGAACTGAGAGAAGAAGATAAAATTTTCAGGTGTGTTGACTGAAAAGACTCACCTCACTATCAAGGGTAGAAATAAAATAATTAACAGGAAATTGGGAGGGTGTAACACAGAGCTGAGCAAAGGGTTCAGAGAAATTAAATATTGCAGTGCTCTGCAGCAAGGTGTGATGTGCACATGTTCATTATTTAATAGCTTAATTCCTCAGAAAGGCATTTTAGTTGGAAATACACAACCTGCCTCCTTGGACTTGATTACACCAGGCTGTATTGCAATTCATATCTTATACAAAATATGTGGAACTAGATATTCTGAAACTAAGAAAAAAGTGTGACCACAGAGTGACTCAATATCTCTTAAAACACAAAAATATTTTCCTAAAGAGGCAAAAAATGTTTACTATTTTAAAGGATGTAGAAGAGGACAAAGGATCTCAATGTTATTAAGAAATTCTATGGAGTTTTATATATTTAAATTTTTATGTTACCAGTGGAATGGTTGCTTTCCAGTAGAATTAGACCAACATCTATTCATTCCAAACCAACAGGACTAATCTAATTTTGCCATTTTCCAGGCTTTGACACAAAAAATAAGAAGACAATTTTGTCAAATCTTATGGAAAAGTGGATCTGAGGGGAAGTAAAATTGCCTCAAATAACAAACAGTTTTGTGGGGGGAAAAAACCTCAAAGAAACATTTTGAGTAGTTTCCCAGAGCTCTGATGAATACCATAATGAAAGAAAATGAAGGCAGACACTATGGAACACAGTTATCAAAAATCTGGATGAAAGCACATTCTTGTCTCCTTGTTACTGCTCTCTGAGGGAGGAGAGCATTCATTTTCCAGAAGGAGGGATACTGGAGATGCTGCTTTGGGGAGGCAGAAGCCATTTGGAATGACACTGAAAAAGCATCTGTGAAACAAATGAGACATCAGACTGAGGGCCCCCTCTAATGATGGATTTCAAGTGTTCAGTGGTGGTGAACAACTGTATGTATGGAACAAGATATTGTCTGAAGCAATCTGGCAATAGTCTCTCCTGGATCTCTGCAGAGAGGCTAAAATACAGGTTATGTGGGTTTTTTCAAACATGCCCTAGGAAAAACAAAGGGCCTGCTTTTACTTTTTTCTGTCAAAAATATGCTTAGAAAACATTCTGCAACAGTATGTTTTGAAGATACTCCTGGTTCTCCTTTATTTCACATCTCTTTATTTAACTATTTCTGTTAGGCAGGGAACTCATTCTGCTAAATAGTTAACATACACCATGAAAACTACTATAAAAAGATTACATAGGTTTCTACTCTGCTGTTATGTACATTTTAATAATTTCTTCACCTTGTTGGTAAGCTATGTCACTTCATGTAGTATCTGACGTTATACAAATATTTTAACGTACAGGAAAATTAACTGTTTTAAAGCTCCTGGCTTTATTCTTTCTGATGTTTTATTGTGTGCTGTCTCCAGTAAAACAATGATCCTGATGCATCTTTAATCTTCTACTCTACAAGGCACTGAGCCAGCAATGAACACCTTTTATGCCACGAGCGTGTACACATGGGCTTACTCCTTTCCTCTCGAGAAAGCTTGGAAATGGAGAAGAGCCTTCATGCTTTCAGCCACCAAGGAGGTGTCTCCTTTCTGCCTACCCTTAAACATGAATATATTTGCCAGGCTGTAAGTCTGCAAGCTTAGACACTTCTGTAATGCACAGTCAGCATACACAGGGTGCCAAACACCCTGTAAATGTAAATGTAAATGTAAATGTAAATGTAAATGTAAATGTAAATGTAAATGTAAATGTAAATGTAAATGTAAATGTAAATGTAAAACATCCAGCAATTTATTATATTGAATTATCAGGGTCTTTCAAAGTCGTGCAGCTTCTCACACACACTCCCTCCATATTTATATATTCACTTCTGAACCAGGGAGCTGCTAAGGTCTAGAGCATGTCCAAAAATGACACTGGCAAACGGGGAGGCAGCAGAAACAAGGCAGCTTTCCCCCATGCTTATAAACAACTTGTTAAATATCCTTCATCATTTCCAGAGCATTTATTTCTTATTGCTCTTGAGAAGAGAGATTCAGGTCCAGAAGCAGAAGTGACTAACTGCAGAGTGCTGCTCTGCCTCCTGGATTAGGAGCTCTGTGGTGACTCCAGCTGTGCCCTCATCACCTCTGCCTCCCCTCCAGGGCAGGGTGAGCTCTTGTCCAGTCTCTACCCTCACTTGAATAAACACATCAGGGTTACTCCCAGGGGAGTTCATCCATGCAGCTCCATGGGATGATTTGCTGGCTTGTACCACTAGGACTATATTTAAATCAAGTGGGAGATTGCTGCTTTCGGCCCGTGGGTGGGTGGTGTAAGCACACAAATATCTGTTGGAAATATCTGTAAACACACAAAAACCTGTAGGAAAGTCACAGGATTTGGTGAAGGGACAGAATTGGTGAGCTTTGGACAGGAAAGAACAGAGTTGAAACTGTTAGAACACAAACTCACAGACTCAGGACCTTGCTAATTCATCTTCATTTGGCAGCTTGTAGGCGACATTGGTCTCAGGCAGGCAAAGAGAAGATGAAGAATGCTTCCCTTGTGCCCTGGGAGCAAAAAAGGGCACATGACCGTGCATCTTCCCTTCTCTCTTGGTGCACAGCTCCCCATGGGACTCTCACTTGCTTTATTGTCAGTGCTTTTCAAAAGGATGGCTTGTTGTCTCTTTATTTTTGTCTTTTCCTGACAATGATGCCTCTTCCCTTAAGCAAGAGAAGGAAGTATTGTCCTTTAGCCTGAACCAAACCTCTAAACTTAGTTTTCTTGCCTCAATTCACTAATTATAACAAATTACTAAAATTGTCTTTTTGTCAGTCTTGCTCTGGCCAGTTCATGGTAGAAAGCAGAATGAATTCTATGCATTCCAATCAGGGGAATAGGCAGAATAAATAAATTGTACAAATTGCTATCAGATGGCATCTTGGGCTCAGTTTTCACCAGACTACTTAAAAATCTGCCTAACCTGATTTTTATTAGACTTGCAGCATTTATATGTCCTGGGTTTTAAAAAATATGTAGGAGTTAAAAGCCTGATAATAAAGCAGGTTGTGTAAATTCATATTACCTACAATATCATTACTGCCTACACAAAGCTCAAATATTTGACTTTTGAAACTGATTCTTGCAGACAAAGAAAAGAGCTGCCAGAGAAGGTTTGGATCTGGGGTAGCCTGCACACTGATGCTTTGTTGTGACCTGACTCTTCTCCTGCAGGAAAGCTGTGCAGTTCTGGATGCTTCCAGAGCTGCCCAAGGGGGTGACACCAGATTTCCTAGGATGGGAACTCTGAGCTGCCCAGATCTCAGCAGCCCTGATCCCTTTCTGTTCAGCTCCCTTACAGCCACCACAGCGTATAAGGTGTCTCTGAGGTGGCTTTTTATTAGAGCAGAATCTCGAAAAGAAATAGCCGTAGGGAAAAAAAGTAATGAAATTAATTCCCAGCCCTAAGTAGCCAGTCATTCTTCTCACCTTCTGGTATCCACATGGAAGAGGTGAAGGGGGATTTTGGTTCCAAGGATCCAAGGAGTTTTACAGCCTGTAGATGCAGGAAGCTGGGACAGCATTCCCAGCAGCATGGCACGTTGTGTTTAATGCTGTTATGGAGATTTTGTTAATGGGACTCTGTGAGAAATGCTGTGCTCCAATGAGAAGTGCTAGAACAATAATCAAAGTGTGCTCACATTTGCTTTTCAGGCCACATTTCTGAATTCCACCCTACCCAAGAGCTCCACATCCTTGGCTGCTTTTGGACGTGGGTAGAAATTGGCATGCATCAATACCTCACAGGTTTCCTAACTCCAACTGGGACCTGAAGCATCAGAATGAAAAGGACCTAATATGTGAGGTTTCTCTTGTCTGCATTAAAAGGTAAAAATATCCTAAGAGAAATAAAAAGCAGAGAATTTATTCAATTACATGATCTCAAGTAGCAATGTCAATCTTTTCCATTAATTTCTTTACATGGAAGATTTCAATCTAAACTGTAATTTTATTAAAATCAGTTAGTTTTGTTTCTTCACTTTTATCTTGCTCCTTTTATCAGTTTATTTTTTGGTTATCAGATACTTTTTAGTGGGTGCACATACACAGACTATAAGTGTTACATTTCTTGGCACATAAACAGACTTCAGAAAAGAAATGTTTCAATTTGGGACTACAGCTTAAGCACATAGTTTTGGTAAGGATGTATTTTTTTGGAGTAGTTCACTCTGTGTTTCTTGTACATTTAAGAGGAAGAAAGATTCAGAAGTAATTGCAGGATAATTCTATTAGAAAGGGATTTTCATTCTGTATAACTGAAAAATTGGTACAATTTTTCTCAAAGGTTCTCTGTTCTACAATTTTTTCAAAGATTCAATTATTAAGTCCTAGTAATTATACAACTACAAATTCACAGAATGCAAGTTATTATTTTAGCCTTAATTAGAAAAATAAGAAAACACAACTCACTAAGAAGTGTCCTAATCAATCTACTGATTTCCTGCTCATTTGAGTCTTCTGCTTATTTCAGGGAATTTATGGATCTGATACATCTTTTTCAAGTATATTTGATGCTTTTCATTTACATGGAAAACTGGCCTATTTTTTCAGACCTAGTTCTAGAATTGCACAATATCCAAGATTTCAAGCCTTAACTTTTTTACTAAGTTTATCAGTTGTACCTAGGGGATTAGTGGTTTGACTTTAAATAGCACATGAGAAACAGCTGGAAATCATCTTTATAAATGCTTGGAAATTGCATCAGTGTTCCTTTGTGTGGAGAAATAGGGTAAGATTCTGTTTAATTTAAATGTTAAAAAAAAAAATTATAAAGGAAAAAAATCTAGTACTATTTTCATTCTGTTTTCAAATATATGACAGCTATAGGATTACCTACATATATGACCTAAAGCTTGTGTAAAACACTTTGATCAGAGTCTGAAAATGTAACTTTTATGGAAGAACCTATGCCCTTGCAGGATGAATTTTGCAGCATAATAGGTAGGAAGCTCTGTCTCCCCAGCAGTCAGTATTCACAACAAAAGCACCTTCCAGCTACTGTATCCATTTCAGTCTTCCTGGCCTTAAATTAGCTGTTACTGCCACTCCAGTGGGAAGAATTACTTGTATTACCTTTCTAATCCTAATTCATCACCTTCTCAGTAACCCTGAATGCAGCTCTCATCCTCAGGTTTAGAAATAAATGTTCTTCTGCAATTGTGTGCAGGAGACCTGCTCTTTTCTGGAGTTTTTTGGGTCTTTAAAATGCTTGAAATACCAAAAGAATGGTTGTGTATTTATTCCAATAGCTTTGGATAGGTTTTTGCCTGTGTAATTTGTCTTGTTCAGGCTTTATTTTATGTACAATGTCTGTCTGGGGAGTTTTAGCTTTCAAAGGAGCTATCTAGAGTCTTTTCACTCTGTTTTTAACCAAGGGCCACAAATGCTGTGTTCCTCACATAACTGATAATGCCATTTAGCATCAAGGTGTGTTTGGTCTGTGTGGTGCATTCATCTGCAGAGTACAAGGAATTGGAATGTGACCACTTTAAACTTGATGGAGAAGGGAGGTTGAATACCCCACACAGGTACCCCACTGGGCACTGCTCCTCTCCTGCTGCCATTGTCACCTCTCTGGCCTGGCCTCAGGGCCCCTCTTTATTTCACTGCCAGGAGGCCTCTGGCCCACAGAACCATCTGCTTTGGGATGCCAGAAAAATGCCCTGGGAATGGAGTGAGTGTCAAGAAACAGCACAGCTGAAGGTGTGGATTGTCACCTCTGGGTTCCACCTGTGCCCGGGCTGCTCCTGCACCATCCCTGGGCAGGGTCACAGTCCCCTGCCAGCTGAGCACAGTCTGCTGCACTTCCAGGAAAATAGTGCACAAGGAGGAACCACGTCTAAAACAGAAGTATTATCTAAAGCCACGGCTGATACGAAAGAAGGTGTGTTTGTAAACAGCTCATCTTTTAGCTTCTCTGCCACTGCTGTCAGAAAAAAATAAAAAATAAAAAAATCCCTTTTTACCTCTATTCTGAGTCCCTGAAGAGCACTTTAATGATAGTTGGGTTGTTCAGGAAATAATGGCAACACGTTGGTGGACCACAGATGGATTTGTTTTGTTTTATCCCTTCAGACTCTCTGCTGGTTTGCTAACACAGCTTTTACTCATTATCCCATTGAGATTATGGCATCTGAGGTCAGCTATCAGTCCATGCCTTTTCCCCCCTTTCATTCACTCATCTGTCCTGGAACATCCTGTTTCCTGCTGTGTGAGAATGTTATCCTCCCACTCTGCTTTCAAGTGGGGTCTGTGTGAGTGTGTCAAAGCAAGATGCTGCTGTCTCTCAGTCCCTGCACTCCACTGTCTGAACATTCTGTGCATTCATAAAGAAAGAACTTCTATTCAGAAAGATTTTATGCTCATCACTTTTTAGATATACTTTTGATTCTTGCTCAAGATAAAAATTTTGCAAGTCTGTTAATGAAGACAGCTGACAGATTTTGCCATAGTAAAGGCATACGAAAGACAGGCTTCATTTCACACCGGGCATTTGTAGCATTTAAAATGGTGTTTGTCTAAATACCTCAGTTCTTAGAGCTAGAAAATGCAAGATGTAACAGCTCCTCCTTTAATGTTGCACTTCAAACTTTAGGGTTTGCAAAGCTCATAACAACTTTCCTCCATGCCATAATGAGCTGGACGAGGAATTGGAATGTGACCACTTTAAACATCATGGAGAAAGGACTTGACTTGGAACTCTGTGCTGCTGATAGGAGCAAGAGATGACATCCTGCCTCAGATCAGTGTTTCAGATACACAATTTATAGTTCCCCTTGCTTTTCAGTGAATTAAATCAGGGACTTGTTTGCTTTATTTACTCAATGGTAAACTGGCTTGCTCCCTCCTCAGTTGTTGCTGCTGTCATTTATTGTGGATGGTTCTCCAGTGCTAAATGAAATGTAAGCACAGGATGTCTTCACAAAATTTGTTTAATTTTCTCCTGCATCTACAAAACACAAGTGTCTAGGACTGCTTTTGTCACTGCTTGATATGTTTTTTTCTTCATTAGATAATTACTTATGTTCAAGTAAGCTCTTGTTTTTACTTTGGTAGTGTAATTTCCTCTTTCTGCATAGAGAGGCTATTAAAAAGGTAATTAAATTAAATAATGGGTGAACATGCAGAACACAGTGATTGATTGCAGGTGATAGTGAGCAGAGATGTACCTCAGATATTTATGTGCTGAAGGAGGATCCAAAATGTCATGTTCCTGTAAGAATGTATTGGAACAGAAGTGAGGGGTAGAGATCCTGAATTATGGACTCTCATTAGCAGTTATTTGTAACTTTAATCTTCTTGACTGAAGATTGAAGAACAGTTCTCTTCTGTATGATTATTTATTACAGGCTTGTCTTCTGAAGTATTTGCTTGAGATAACTCTTGATGAATCAGCTTTACTTGCTTGAAAAGCATTCATGTCTAATAAAACAATGCTTGAATAACAGGATAGTAGGACTGCAACACAAGATGTTTTGCTGGCAGCAGATATGAGAGAACAACTCTTCCTGAGAGTGCTAAATTTAATCTGAGTAGCACTTGATCCATATTCCTGACAGGTAAAGCTAAATGGTGTTAAAGCAACAAAGAAACATTTTTGTGCATGAGAAAGGCAGATAAAATATAACACCACAGCCTGCAATACAAACAATGGAGCTTCAACATGAGGCAGAGAATTGTTTCTCCAGACAGATGTGATTAGGAAGGAAGTAAAACAGTGAAAGAAAGCTTAGACCATGTGAGACTGGACTGCAAAGTCTTCAAGGTGCAGAGTGAGAGGAGGTTGGAACAAACCTCAAACTAGGAAAGAAAAAACATCCAGGGTACAGCTTGTAGCAATAAAATGAATGAATGAATTATTAAATAAATGCTAAACCATGTTATCATCAGCATCAAAAAGGTCCTCCCAGCACCCACTTGTATTCCCTCAAAGGCAGAACTTTAGATGTTCATTCATCCCTGATACCAAAGACAAAGCCTTCAGTATTTTCTCTTTCAGTAACTTTGGTGATGTTCTTTCTTTTCATTCAGACTATAGACGTAGTCTTTGGAAATGGGCTGTCAAAATGCAACCCCTCAATTCGTTATACACTGCAGAGAGAAAAGACATAAAAAACTTCAACATTTTAAATTTCCACATGCTAAAAGGTTTTCCATTCTAATCATGTCAAGATGGATGAATGGAATTCAAATGGAGAAAATCAGGCTATGTTTGGGCACGTGTTCATTCAGATTTTTGCTTTTCAGGTATGTCCTGAGACAGTGAGGGATTTTGTCTGATTTATTGACACACCCACTCCCAAAACCACAAAACAGAAGGTGGCAGCATTTCAGGAGAAAAGAAAACCAGGATGATAACAGAGAATTTAGAGACTCAAAGTGTTTCTTGTTTCTTTGACACCAAGATTACTTACAGAAAATACCTCAACAGAGCCACGCTCAGCTAGAGCTTCCTCGTAATCTTTTGACCATTTGGAAATTCTGGCATCAGTGTGAGAATAATAGATCACCTCTAATTCCAAAGGAGATTTTCCTTTAACATCATGCAATGCAGAAATACAGGTCTGCTGAAAAGCTCCTAGGAATGAAAATCATTTTTTCCTTTACATTTTAGCATGGCTGAAGCCTGGTTTAATCCAGGGCCATTTTAGAAAAGACATTTCCCTGACTGGAAACAATCCAAAACAAAACAAGGGGTAGAGCTGTGAGTGACATGCCAAAAAAAAAAACAAGGTTAGGCAGCTTATGAGTTTTATAGGCATGGAGAAAAGTAATTGAATTTTTATCTTGCATTAAGGGGAAGAAAATATCCCTCTATCAGCAATAGAGGGAACAGAAAGGCATATTTTACAGCCTGAATAAACTTATTCTAAATCACACCAAACACAACACAATGTATTTTTCAAAATCCTGAAAAAAATGAGAGCTTTTCAATTAAAAAGAAAAAAAAAAACAAACCAGTCCTAGCCAATTTGTGTTAATTGAATAAAGACTGAAGCATTTTTATTTTAAAAAATTTTATTAGAAGAATCCCAAGCCCTCCAAGCCTTCGAGGACAGAGGAGGTCAGACAAACCTACTTAAAATCAAACAAAGCAGTTTGCAAATTACTGTTTACATAAACAAGTTTGCAATACGTGTCTGTGAGAAAAACAAATAATAATAAACACAGCAAAAGGTTTGAAAATGGCAAGATAATACGTCTGCTCGTTCAGGCATAGGAGTTCAGAGTATGGAATATCCACAGGATATACCTGAAGCTGACACTGCCAGAATCCCCCCTTGCAGAGAGAGGGTGACTGGCTATTAGAGGGTCTGATAGAAACAGGAACAGTTTAGAGAAGTTCTTAAATAAGGCCAGATATTTTCTACCAACTAGGAAGATTCAAGCATATTTCATCTCCAGACTAGACATCATTTTTGTATCAAGCAGGTGTATGGTAGCTCACTCAGCTATGAATGCATTTATTTTGCTTTTTTTCCCCCAAAGTATAAATTCTTCATTAAATATTTCAGGTTTCCTTTTCTGCCCTAATTCATGCAGGAAAATCCTGCTAGGTGGGTGCCTCAGCTACAGAGACAGAAGAGCAGATTTTGTATGCAAATGTTCTACACCTGGGGCTCTGTTTACCAGTAGTTCAAGGAATGCATCTGGATTACAAACACAGTTTGGTCAAATTTTGGTATCTGGACCAGGCTGGGTTTACTGCAGGGTGAAGCATTTAAGGAGCTGCAGGAATGACAGAACATTCCTCAGAAGATGCTCCACAGCACTGACAAAACGATTTTCCAGAGCAAAGATATCAGCTGCAACATAGAGAATGAAGAGGTTCGAGATGGAAGGGTGTATCTCTCTCAAACTGGCACCTGAACACCCAAATTCATGAGCTTGTTCCAGCCCCACCAGAATTCTAATAGTTACTGCATCTGAAAATGAAAGGGGAGTCTGGAGGAGAATTTTCCCCTCTC
Organism: Pseudopodoces humilis; assembly: GCF_049639895.1. Taxonomy (NCBI): domain Eukaryota; kingdom Metazoa; phylum Chordata; class Aves; order Passeriformes; family Paridae; genus Pseudopodoces; species Pseudopodoces humilis. The sequence continues at coordinate 3,685,041 of NC_142210.1, read as the reverse complement.
CTCAGCAGCAGAGTTTAGCAGACAGCATTTGCTATCACAAAGGCAATTCCCTTGAAGCCCTCAGTGCTTACAAGTGTCCAGCAGTAAAGTCTGTCCTTTATTTCCTACTGACCAGGGGAATTACTCTGAAAATACTAATGCAATCCACGAACAGACACAGCCCCTATCAACCTTTTATCCCTCTGACATTTTGTGCAATTCCTAAGTTTAATGATGCATACTAGAAATTAAAGAATCTAAGTACCATTCCAATGCTTCTGCTTTCTGGACTTGCCACACTGCATCCGTGCCTGAAGTGTCTGGGCTTCTGGGACACTGGATGACAGCAGAAGTGACTCTCACACCTGAGTGAGCCCAGAACAATGGCATGTGTCTCCATTTTTCTCATGGAACTGAGAAAAAGTTCAAAAAGTTCCGAAGTTTCAAAGTGCCCTGCTGCTGTTCCCCAGCCTGTCCCCCCTGGCTCCACAGCACATGCAAAGAACAGGAGGGAAAAACAGAAGGTGAGCCTCAGATATTTTGCACATGTATTTGTACAGAAGAAAACAAACCCTAAGAGAGCTGAAATAAGGCAGTGTGTTCCAAACACACTCCTCTGGGGAATTTTTCTCTCCCAAAGCACTTTCTGTCTGTTGTTTGTGCATCCTGCCACTAAGTGTTGTACAACTGAATGCTCCACATGCTTCTGTCAGACTTTCATCATCCCCTTCTCACAGGCATCTGAAATGCCATCAAATTCTGGAGTGATTCAAGTAGGGACTGAGGATTACTCTGCTTGAGAACAAAACAGAAACACCTTTCCCAAGCTGAACTACAATTCGCCAGTGCTGTGGTGTTAAGTCAGGCTGCCAAAACATAACAAAGATATTGTAAGGGATGAGCCACAAATGTTTTTGTCTGGTCAGTCTGGATTTTCCCGCACAAGCTAATTAGCCCAGTGTCCTGGCATGCTGCAGGCTTCATGAGTTATCTGAAATCCATTTATTCTGTCACGTTCTGAGACTTGACAGAGAGAAACTATCATAGTGCTGTAACTAACAGTTTGGTTGGGTGTTGGGGACTTTTTTTTTTGGTGTGATTTTGCTGTTCTGAATACACAGAGTCACCAAGCAGTACTGATTGAAAGATTCACAAACAGAGGCTCCACTACTTGTATACAAAACCCTCTTGGTAAAAACTTTGCTTTTACCTTTTTCTGGTACCACTTATCACACACAGAGTTTTGGTTTCCAGAAGCTAATTTGCTGCATCTCAGTTAATTGTTTTATTTCTTTATCTAAAAGGGAACTTCCCACAGTTGAAGACAACAGAATAACCAAACTCTGCTAGAGAAAATATTAAAGTACCTGTTAAAGCCTGTCATTTATGGCAGAAAAAAATAATGGATTTTTCTTCTTTGTACTTCTAAAGATCTGCTTTTTACATTTCAGTTTTGAACTTTGAGAAAATCCAACTGATGAGTACCATTTCTTCCCAAATTTGTGCATGGCAAATTACTAGTGGCAAAGACAACAAAATTGAGAAAAATGCAGAAAGAAGTGATGCTGTGAAAAACAGGGTTTTGTTCAGTGATTACTTCAATAAGAAAAGAATACTCATGATGATGGATGAGTACTTATCCATACTCAGGATGGAAAAGTTGTTCAGCAGCTTCCATGAGTGTCTCTGCCTTTTTGTTCTGCTTATGAATTCTGCTTACAGAGAACTTAATTTTCACAACAAGGCACACTTAATTTAGGACGCTTATAAAAGAAAGTATTTGCCATTAATAAAGGCAATTAATTAATATAATTAATTAAATAAAGGCCTAATTTTTCTTACATACCTTAGTACAAAGGTGGAATTCACCACACTTAACCACACTGACGTGCAGTTGCTTCAGCAGTGCATCCCTCAGCATGGAAGAATGAGGTGTACCTGGATTATTCCTCATGTAATATCATCTTGCAGGCATTCCCTGCAGTTTGCTTATCTCTGTAGCATGAAGCAGCTTATGGATGTGGTCCATTAAAAATATGTTTGCTTTATTCTTCTGTATTGTATCAATAAGGAGAGACAGATTTAAGATCTGGAGCTAGAAATGCAAACGAAATCATCCCTTTCAGCCAATTTAAAAGGTGAACATCTTATCTAGGTTATCCAGATCCCATCAATTTGTAGAGGAACAAAGGATGTAATCCTCTGTTATTCTAACAGATCTCAAACACTAAAGGCTCTACAGCGTGCACAGTGCCCTCTTAGAATTTGAAACATTAAATTTTCCTCTAATAAACCCAATCAGCATTTTCCCAGTTGTTGTCAGTGTTGCAAGGGCACACTTCCAATCATTTGCCTTAAGGAAATCTATTCTATATATTTATATATAAATACATTATATATATATATTTATATATTGTGGTGTTAAATGCCACATCTGATACACACTTCAAACTCCAGTAACTACAGGGGCACTAACAGCAGGCTGCACCCTAAATGAGTTCTGGGGGAATTAAACTGCAACTGTAAACAAGCAAGGTCACTAATAAGCTGAGACAGAAAACAGAGCTGCTGGCTGCCTTTCAAGTTCAGAGGAGTATTCAAATGGGTGTGTTATACTCGAGAGCAGAGAACTAGATCAGGGCAATAATTAATTCATTGTTTATCTGGAAGTTGTTAGAAATTTCAAGGGTAATATCCAGAATGCAGGAAATTGGAAGCTGTGTCAATTCTGTGATCCAGTATTTACCACAGCAGGGGAGCAGGAGCTGTCACTGAGGTCACAGTTAGACACACAAATGTGAAGAGACAACCATCTCAACACAAAGAGCCACCACACATCAAAATCTATTGCAAATGCATCAGAAACACAATGTCATGTCAACCCATATGTAAGAAAATTACTCTGATGCCCAGAAGTTGTCTTTGCCACCAAGGGGAATTGCAAATGGTGTCCTGCTGACATTTGTTTCCGTAAAAAGAAAAATCAAGAGGGGACGAGGCACATGCTCTCTATTGGGGTAAGTTCAGAAGGGGGGGAAAAAAAAGGCAATTATATAAGCAGAAATGTCTCCACAGATCAGTACAATTTCTCTATACTCTGAAGCAGTGATCTTGCAAAAAACTCTGAATGATTTTTGCTAAGTCTGCTGGCCAGTGGGAGGCTGTGCAAACACGTACACACGACCTTCAGCTTCAGATTACAGGCTAACAGAAGACAGTCATGATGCAGATTTAGGGAGTGATTTCCTGGCCCAGTAAGTCACAAAGTTCCTAGCAAGTCCACAAAACATAAATACATAAATTTTTATCTTCATGTTTTTAGTATAAGTATCAAAAAACATCCAAAAAACAAGTGTTTAGAGATGTTGACTAAAGTCAGAACTTTATATTGCTTTATGAAGCAATGCTCTATGTCAGTGTATTCCAATGTGCCTTTCCAAGGGAAATGTATGGCACTGGTTTCCAGGAAGTGGAAAAGGGCTCTCAAAGAAAGCACAGGAGAGATGTTCTGTCCCAATCACCTACCTCTCAGATGGGCAAGAATGAACAAACTTTTAATTTCCTCTGTCAATCAGAGACTTGAGTCACCTGGTTTGCTCAAACAAATCACAAAAGCCACTTTATGTTGAATCTGATGCTCTTCTGTCCCCAGAACAGATCTGCCCTCCCATTCTGTGCACCATGGGATATTTGAAAGCAGGCTCACCAGTACATAACATAAGCAGCACTGCTCTCAGGACTCTTTCACACCACAGACAGACTTCTGGAGCTCTACCAACCTTTAGAGAACAAATAAGCCTTTGTCATTTTTTATTTGATGTTATTAAAAGAAATACATTGATAAGTAAAGCAGGGTTCACTGTGGTAGAACAGACAATCTATTCTTCAAACATGCTTTTAGCTCACCTTTGCCACAAAGGCAGAAGCTGGGAACTCAGAGCATGTAAGGACTCAGCCTGCACTCCAGGTCACCAGGAACTCCACCTGCCCAGGTGATCCCAACACTGGTACATCACTCTTGAAACAGCATCATGGATTTCATCAGAAAACAGTTCCAGACATGGCTCACTTTGGATCACCATAGTGAGCACACTATAGGTGTTTCTATAGGTGACACAGGCCAAGAAAATCTTGTGCTAGTGTATGCTACACACCAAGGCCAGCAGTAACTGCAGCTGGAATGCAAATCTAATCATAAGTAGTTGAACTGAAATTCAAGCTTATGCTTAATGAATTCAACAAAAAATTATGTGTTTATTCTTTCAAACAAACAAACAAACAAAATCAAAACACCCCCACTGAAAACAGGTGTGTTTCTTTTTTATTTTCCCCATCTTTTAAAATAAGTGCTCTGTTTATTGTTCAATATTTCAAAGGATCTATAAATATCTGAGTACATGCCCTTATGCCTGTGGGGTCTTATAAAATTTGACATTTAAAAGCTGGTAATAAAGTATTTAAAATTATTTTCCCCTTAACTAAAGATTATATATTCCCATTTAGGTAAAGTCCAATTCTTACAGAGTTGTTTAAGGCACGTCAGCCACAAAATCTGATTCTGAAAATCAGTTCTTTCTTAGACTATGTTTTCTCAATTGTAGGTCTTGTTACATTCCCTACAAAATCAAGGCTAGAGACAATGAGGGAGGCTCAAAGTAAAATGAAATTTTTAAAAAAATCCTTGCTTCCCTGAGTATCCTTGTATTTTCCCAGATATGGTAAGTTAAATCTCTGTATTCAAGCTGAAAGTTTCAAAGCTGATATTACACTTAGTTTTAAATCCTTGAAAACAGAAGTTTGCTAAGGAAACTTTGACAGACCTTGAACAACAGCACCTCACAACTCCTTCATAATGCAACCTGACTGCTATTGATTTAAAGCTGCTCTGTATTCCACTTAGCTCTGCCTCCTCATTTGAGTTTCTTGTATTATCCTCATTAATTGAACTGGTTTTGTGGTAGTGAAATAACAGCTGAGCGGTGCCTTCTGAATACTGAAGCCCTGGCCCTGTTCAGTGCTTGGTTCCCATGACTGCTGATGATCAGGTTGTACTGAGGGTCCTGCTGCATCACTGAGCACTCCTGGGCCAGGAAGAAAAGGTGACAACACAGGTGATGTTCAGAGAAAGGGAGACTTCCTTTTGTCCCCAGAACTCTGCATTTCTAGATGGAACATCAGAGCAAGGTGCAGGGAGCACAAAGTTCCTTTGCAGCCAGTGCTCTGCTGCTGAACTTCAGAAGGTGACAGTCCTACACCTGCCTGTGCCACTGGAGCTTCACCTGGCACTGCAAAGGTTCCCAGGAACTCTGTCCAGCTTCCAGGGGAATATGGACTATCCCTGCTGGAGCAGTGCTCCCAGTGAATGCCTCTGCTCAAAGCAAACCCCTCTCTCCCAGCAGTGACTCCTGTGAGTGCTGAGCCACCCTGAGGAGCACACACACGTCATCCTGAATACTGCACCCAAAACGTTGTAAAAACATTATAAAAACTGTAAAACCTTGCCAGGTGACATCCAGCAGGAACTGTACAGCCTCCCTGCACAAGCCTTGATCTGTTTTTATGGATGGCACATTACTGCATTTCCCAGTGAGCCCTATCACATTTTGCCATGCTGGAAAGATGTGAGTCCCAGTGATTACTGAGTAGAAGGATTAAAACAGCATTCATTAATAGGAATAGAGTTAATTTCATTGCTGCCATGAAACTGTCTTTGCTGCACCATGATAACAACACTTCAAGTTCTCTGGGGTTTTTCTACCCCAGCAATGTGGAAGAATAACAGAAGGAATAAAAGGCACAGCAAAAGATCACTTAAGCAATAAATATTCTTCAGGGTCATTGAGCCAATAAAATATAACAGCTGCCAAAGGATGGGGTTCACACTATATTTGATCAGTTTTCTTTAATGCAATGAACATCCTGATGTTACAATACTTCCATATAACTTTGCTGGTATCAAAATAAGATTTTTTTTTGTCATCAAAGCCTTTCAGTTAATTGATTTTGTTCAAAGTTGAAAATAAAAGAATAGGTATCTCAATCACACCATATGAAGAGTCCCCAGAACAATGAAAAGCTTGGTTTTATCATGGTGTTTTCACAGAACACTTGAGGGAAAAAGGTGTTTGTCATCTTTAGCTACTTAGCTGCCTCTTTTCAACTACTTTGAAATTAGCAGGAAATGAGGATAAATCTTGGCTTTTAGCAAGATTTAGTATCAATTAGTGAACTGTGTCTGAGAAGCTTAATGGGTAAAAATGTACCCTAAGAGCATTAGATAACCAAAATTCCCTAATAAATTTCCTGACACATTCCAGAAAGAGAAATGTTATGCTACAGGAATTATTTTTTTAAATGTACAATTTAGTTTAATGTTAGCATTTAATTTCCCATCAGGAGCCTGTGTTTGACAGGCATTTCCCAGTGTCCCCATCTTCCCCATGCTTCAGTTGGCATCACACAGTGGGCTCAAACTGGGTGTCAAAAGCCAAGTTGTGTTCCATGCTGCCACTTCCCTCAGAATCACTTGGGCATTTCCCCAGGGATTCATCTCACAGTAATTCTTCTACAGTTTGTTTGTTTTACCAGCAACTAAAGAATTGCAGTGCTGGGGCTGAGGACTGCCCTACAAATGTGCACAGCACAAGGTCCAGAACCACTTCTAATTCCGGAAAGCTGCGGAACACGGATAGCTCAACCATTTTTCACCGGTGTAATCTCAAAGGATACAAAACTAAACTGTCATTCCAAGAAGAATGATCTTCATTTTAAAGTAATTTCTTCTTTTCATTACAATCTGCTTTTTCTAAGTTATGAATTTATTTTAATGAGAAGGACTGGGGGGGAGTGAGAAAGAATAAAATCACTGCAATTGCTGGTCTACTACTAAAATATGGGGGGTTTTAAAGACACATTGCTTCAAAAGAAAAGCTGGTTTATATCTGAATGTCAGAGCCCTCACCCTTCAATCCTAAAGTGCAGTCTCATGAAGAAGGCTTAACATTTTCTAGGCAGTTCTGTGCTGAAGGTCTCACCCTACAAAGCACATCCCAGGACTTTGAACACAAAATCTGTATCACAGAAAATGGTCCATTCTCTGCCCATCTGTAGCCACCCTAGTCCCTGGGGGACGTGAAGAACAACATTGATTAAAGCACAAAGACAGCAATACAATTTTCCCTGCTTTGCTTTGTTTAGCCTCAAAGAGCAAATCAATGATGATGAGACCATAATGCAGCAAAACACCCAAGGCAGATAGACAAGATTTAGAGGTAAGAAGCAGACTTAAAGGAATGGAGAGGAGATAATAGGAAATAATTTATCCTCCTGTCAGACAAAATTTGTAATTATTTCAGTGAGGTTCTGATTCAGGAATACATTTAGTCATGGTTGTTTCCCCAGGTGCATTCAGGGTATGCTGAACCAGGGGTTCCACCTCTGCAGGAAGGCAAGGATCCTTCATTGACAGTGCAAAGGTGAGGCAACAAAACAAATCAGCATCATCTGATCTCTCTGTACGTAAAAATGGCTAAACATCTTTTACAAGCCCTGTGATTTTCCAGCACTCAAATATTTTATACACTTATGAGGTGGTCAACCTTTCAACTAACTATCAGACTGAACAAGGTTCTTCCCACATTCCAAAAAATGTGGAATTCCATCCCAATCAATGCACTTCAGCAGCGGGGAGAGTCTCCTTGAGAAAGGTGCTGGCCCCTGCTCAGGGGATGTTTTCTGAGCCCATCTAACCCAATCTCAGCCCACTGCAGTCCTTCCCCTCCCAAAGCCAGTGGTGCCACCACAAGGGAGGAAAAGGAGCCCAGTGTGGGGACAGTGCCACTGCTCAGAGCAGCAAAGGAGGGAGATCACCACAGCCAGCACCCAGTGTCCCAGGGACCAAACAGCAGCGCTGCACAGTGCCCAGGAGAGCTGGAACTCCTCAAACAGAAAGAGGAACCCTCATGAGAATCTGCCTTGCTGGATGTGGAGAGGTGGTGCTGAAGGATTCTTCCCTATCTCCATTAAGAAAGGGTCTCCCCTCCTTTCTTAAGGATGTGGATCCTTTGCAGCATTTCAAATTCCCTAATGCATGAGCTTTGTAGTAACTGCACAAGGAAGTTCAAAAATCCAAACACCTCCAAAACTGGACTAAAACTCATCAAGTTTTGATGGTGTTAGAAGCCGGTGTGGTACAAACACAGGTGAGGCCTCAAGATGTGGCTCTGATGGAGGCAAAGCTGAGCCCCAGCATCCAGGAGGCTGGAATGGCACAATGCCAAGAGCCCCCAGCTCAGCCCCAAGGGGCACAGACTGCACTCAAGGTACTGCTGCACAGAAATGTGTGTGCCCTGGCCTGCATTAAACAACCAGAGAACAGACCGTGCTGCATGAGCCATTGCCTTAAATCACCCGCATGTTAAAGAACAAGTGGAAAGGAAAATCTGCTCTGAAATCCATGAAAAAATTTCCTGCCGTGTGTTTCTGCATGGCAAAGGGAGAACTGGGCTCCAGATTTGTGTGTTAGATATTTTTATTCTATAAAGCTGATCTTTAGTTAGTGCAATAGATTAGCCACAGTGATGGAATGAAGAGTAAAGTGTCCCTATCCAAAATGTGCTCATACCAAAGGAAGAACAGATGGCTTAACAAACAAACTATTACACAGCACAAGGATTTTCCACAATACACCAATTCCCTTCACTACTGGAATTATTAATTTCCTGGGACATTTGTGATCATACCTGGTTAAAAAGTTGGCTAGGCTAAACATTAATTTCCAAAATACCGTGGCACCTTTCTACTCAATTCAAAGCTGACTGCAAGAGTAAAGCCTGGAAATGCTGTTCTAGAATACTCTTAATTCAGTATCACAGCTTTGATAGCACAGGAGTGGAGGAAGGAGCTTGTATCCATGAGGAACAGATGGAAATAACAGTCTTACAGTAAATTCCTTGTGGATGAGCTCTCCGAGGGATTCTTTGAGAACACAGAAAATGGTTATTTCTAGAGACTGTGCATTCTACTTTGACATAAGCCTCATGCCTAAAAAATTACGTTTAGTACATCAACGAGACCTCAGTTCAGATTTTTCAGGTCTTTATTACCATTTTTGCCATTAAAGCAGCACTCCCTAGGTTTTAGAGACTCAAAATGACATTTTCCTTCCTGCAAAGAGACTAGAAATTTAAGGAACATGGCCTAGAGGTTGTCCTAAAGTGAAGTTCTATGAAATAGTCTATTAAATTCCACCCAGAAATGAAAACACTTCTCTAGGAAACAAGTACTTTTAAAAATATTAACTTTCTTATCATCATTCATTTAATTCTTCAAATCAAGCTGAAAAAACTGAATAAAGATCCTATGAACTCTGTTATGTCTTAGAAATGAAAGTTTATTCTCACACTATTTTATATGATGTCACATGTATTTATAATGACATCATACATACAGGATCTTTTTTTACTCATAGATCTCTATTTCTAAAAGGATGGAATGACAAGGAATATTAACTGTACTCCAGTTTCCACTTTCCCAGCTGCCAAGGCTCTCAGGAATTAAAGGATCGCACCGAGACACAAATCATCATCATAATAACTCACAGCTCAATCAAAAAATAACTATTTTTGAGCAAGTGCAATTAAATAATTTCTAGCAAGCTGATGCTGTAGAACTACTTCCTATCTTTTAGCTTTTCTCTGGCAAATTTGTATATGTCTAAAACTCTGCCCTATTACTGTGTGCTGTCTATTAAAATAACACTTAACCTTTCAGAGGGGGCTATAGGAAGAGGGAGTCTTGGACATTGCAAATTTATCTTGCAAAGGGATGAAATGGTGACCAAAAAGATGTTTTGGGGGGGAAACAAAAAAAAAAAAAACAACAAAAAAACAGAGTAGGAGAGGGGAAGGAGTAAAAAGCATAATTTTAACTGTCAAGCTCATATTTCACCTCTGACTCAGATGAAAATCTTTGTCTCCTGCACTCCAAATGAAATCTCTCAGCACTGGGTTCAATGTAATTCTCTTTTTCTTATAAATTCTTCTCCTGAAGCTGGTTTTGTTTGGCTGATTCTGAGGGGAAAGAGAAAGATAAACACTCTACAGTCCACTGGTGAAGGCATTTACTTGGGATAGAGAAAAGTAAGTGTTCAATTTCCCACCCCAACAACTATTTCAATATTTCTGCAAAATAAAGCAAAGGAAAAAAGTGATGAGAAAAAAACCCTTGCTTGTTTTGGACACTGCACACCTCACCAGGATCTCCTGATCCCAATCCTCGTGCCTGGGCTCATCCCTGCACTGTCCCTCCTGTCACAGCTTTGTCCTCTGGGGACCAGGAAGGACAATTCAAGATTGATGGAACTACTGCATTTAAAGTAGAAAATGGCCATCACAGAATGAATCTGCATAAAATAATCTAGAGCTATTGAATAATTAGACACATATGGATTAAACTTTGAGCTCACCCCACAGTCTGGAAACTCTGTAGAATTCAATACACTACATTGATTTGCTTCTATATCAACCATATAAATCTCAATCTGATTGATAAGAGAACTACAGGCTATTTTTCCCGTTATCCAGAGTGCAGAACACACCTGCTTTCACAGGCACTGAAAAAATATTCTAATGATTTTGTTGTTGTTTTTCTCACATGTAAAAATTCTAAATATGGGATATACACCATCATCTATTCTCAAATTATGTCTAAATATTGAATTACAACAGCCTTAGACTGTTTGCTCCAAATCATTTCAAGAGGTAGGCAGAACAGGATAATTTTAAAAAGTCAAGGTTTTTGTCCATTTCATTAACATCTGGTAATCAACAAAATGTTAATGAACATTAAGGATTTGGCAAAATTTGGTAAAATGACTTGAGAATATAAATTACCAAAACAAAGTAAACAATAAATAGATAATAAAAGTTAGAGTCATCAGTTCTGTCAGGGGACAGTTCTGAACAGGAAAAGGTCACCCAGTGAAGATTAGGGACAATTAAAGGAGAATTTTGCCATGCAAACACTTCCCTGCACTGAGCCTGTTTTACAGCCACCTTGAAAAAGAGAAGGCAACATTCATTTATTCTGACAATTTTTATATACTTCCAGGTCACATCTGTGCTGCACTTCCTTTGTATAAGCAACAGATTAAAAGGGAAAAATTAACTGTATTATATAAAACACAGAAAAATATCTAATCCTGTTATATCAAGAAAAGAAGAGAATATGTGGATATATACAAAATTATACGGATATGTATATTCATTTTAAGTTAACAGGTTTATACATTCGTTTTTCAAAGGATTATGAGAAAATTCTGCATCAACAAAAAAGATCTGGACCATCATTAGTCTCCTATTATATTTTTTTTTAAAATTTTAGGTTTTTCTAAACAAAAAAAACATAAGAAAACCAAGTAAACCTCATAAAACCCAGAAAGATTTACAGAAGACAAACCTTTATTCTGTATCGAAGCTGTGGTCTAAAAATTCGTGAGAAAAAAATGTCTTTCAGATGAGTTAAAAGTGTAAATGTTAGCAGCTAAAAATAGCGTAAAGGAAACCGAATTCTGAGACCCCAAGTGGGATTCGGAGAAAGTTTTCTTTATCTGTTCTTCCCCTTTTCTTGCCAGTTTTACTGATAAATAGGAGTCCTAAAAGATGTTTACCTCAGCTTTACAAGCCTCCTCAGAGACTGTAAATATTGTCATTTAATCTGTATTTAAGACATAGCCCTGGGAAACAACAGAATAGGAAAAAAAAAATAAAAAAGAAGGAGCTGTTAATAACATTTTCCTAGAAGAACCTGGCCAAAAATAGAAATAAACAACAGAACCACCGAGGTCGAAATAAAACTTGTGGTTCAACAAATGCAATTTTAAGGACCCAGCATGAGTGGGCTGTATTGATACATCCCAGTATCGTGCTGAAGAACACATGGATTTTTCTAGCTGGTATTGCATAGGAATTCACTGGATTATATCCCCTAAAAAAATTAAAGCTATATAAACAAAGTATGTGGAGGGGCTGCAGAGGATTCACTCCAAATATCAAATCCCCAGCATCAGTTTTAGTGACTGTAATTGGGTGCAGTTCCTCAGAAACATCCAGCACCTGGAGTTGGTATTCAGTGAAGTCCAGAAATACCCAACACGATGGGAACATCTCTAATACATTTAGGACTATGCAAGTTCATCAGCTTTAGGAGACAGTTTTTAAAATACTAGCAATATATTATTTTTCATGGGTAATACATGGAAAAACATGAAGTTCCTTCTTCAGTAACTTAATATTCTTTGGAATGCTGGTTGGGTTTTTTTTCTTTACTGTTTCCTAATTTATTTTGCTACAGGCACTGGATAGCAGTATGGCATGTATTTACTGCAAGTGTTTCAGCTAACACAATGACAAGTCAGCCCACTTTTACTTGAAGTCAACAGAAAACATGGAAATTCAATTTGCTGTTGCAGACCACAATAAACGCTCTAATTAAATTATAACATCTGTGAATGTTACAAGTAAATGTTGTCATTCATAAAGGTAGGCTTCTCTATAAACATGAATGTTCAAATCAGTTTGGTAAAACTGCATTTCTGTCAGTAATCACAGATACTACAACTCTTGAACTACGTTTGGAAACGCCCTCTTTATCATCTTTGAGCACAGAGAAAACTGCACTTGAAACCCGTGTCCATTTCCAAGTGCAAGCCAAATCCAATGTCCCAGCTGGCCAACACTACCCAACTGCCCTTAACCTCCTTGGAGTCACTTTGGATTGGCCAATTTCATTTTTCATATCTGAACTGGCCTTTTCTTGTTTGGCTGTTGTTGCTGAATCTATGAAATGCGAGTGTCAGACACTCTCCTGTCCACGTTGTTTCCCTGAGATTTTATTCCCAACACGTGGGGTGTTGCTTGCCCCTCTGTTCAAGCTCCTTCAGTGTTCAACCCATGCACATCAAGTGACAGATGAAGTGATCTATCCCATAAACTCTGCTTCCCTTGAATTCACTGAGGAAAGTCCTCATGGATTTCAGCAGCCCTGGTGTTTCACCTTCCAACACGCCGACGTCCTCAGAACCACGATGGCTGTGCTTATGTGCTCGTGCCCAGCGCTGGTTTTGTGAGCTCAGCAGGGTAAAAAGCAAACAAACACACTGATGCAGAGATTTAGCATCACCTCGAGTTCTCAGCAATCCTTCCCTCTCACCAAAAGCTCCTGCCAGCATTTCCCTGCTGTGCAGCAGGCAGCCCTGGGAGCTCAGGCTCTCCTGGACACCACACCTCTGTCACCAGGGCTCAGACACTCCCCAGGTGACAGTGACACCCACAGCACATGTCCTGCTAAATGCAGTCAATACCCCTATGAATGGCATCAATCAGAGACTGAGAAAAAGAACAGAACCAAAAGATGACACCAAAAGCTTATTACAACAGAGAGTGAAGCAGCTAAAGAGGCACAGAACAGGATATGACACAGACCTGGCTTTAAGATTCCTCTCATTCGTATCCTTTGATGTTTAAATGCAGACGAGACAGAATCTGAATAACATTCTTACTTAATCTACTAGAAAACTGTTTTCATCAAAAATTGCTAGTCAACCATAACAGGATTTGGAAACAGAATTAGAATCTTAAGAAATGAGAGCCCAAAAGAGATAAAAAGCCCACGTGTCCAGATTAATATGATTAGAAAAAATAAAAATAAGAGAAGTGTTAGTACAGTAGAACAAAACCCTATTATGCCCATAATTAGATGTCAGCACACATTCTGTCAGCTTACATGCTAATTTTAATTTCTAGGGCAAACTGTTTTATATGTTTGGACATTTAAATTTACAGTCTAGTCATGAGCATCAGATCTGAAAATTAACCTCTTCTGACAAGCTGTTATTTAGGAGTTTATTCTGCAACCACAAGTGAAGCCTGTTTGGATCCAGCTGCAGTTTGGTGGGAGACAGCATTTTTCAGCCTGTCTGCTTTGAACAGAGGCAGGTACAGCTTAGGACAGCAACAGGCATTTAGAGTTTCACTCACTCCAGGGAGGACCTTCATTTTCTCCATGGACTTCAAATCAGTGGAGCACAGCAGAGTCAAACAAACAATTGTTTCTGTTTGTGGGATCACACTCCAACAAGTGCTACACTCATACCAGCCTGGGGCTGCTGGTCACATTCTGCTACTGAAGGGAGAACTGTTCATTCAGACATCCCCAAACACATTCAAATATCCCTATTAAATAAAGTAAGCATATCAACTAACAAAATACTACAGACATCCATCTATGATGCAAAAGATCAAGTCCCACTAGACCAATAGTTTTTCTCTTGAGTCCAAGAGAATTAATTCTGATTTGTACAGAACATGAGATCTCTGTCTTCAATTACTCCTTCTAAGTTCCATTTAGAGAAGAAAAAAATTTACATCCCTCCCTCCCTGTTAATGTTACTCTGCTTTCATCTGAGTATTTCAATCCAATGTCTATGCATTACATATAAATTAACTCTCTACATATCAGTGTGGTTCAGTTTTCTTGCTTTTATAAAACATTGATGATGTTGATTTATATGAAAAGGCACTCTGAGATGATGGCTGAGTGGCACTTTAATTCCATACAATAAAGTAAATTCTAGGGTGCCACTGGAGCAAATTTAGAAAAATAGAAATATTTTATTTATTTATCTTATTTACAAATAGAAAGAAATTGTTCCCAAGCACAGATAAACAGTACAGTGCCATATTCCTTCACCCAACACAGGTATGAGCTTATAAGAAACTTGGGTTTAGCTTTATGCAGGAATTAAAACTGATTTTAAAACAGTTTTGTATTTATGAATAATCATAAAAGATAAAATTATGGGCATTTTAGAAAGCAAAAACCAAAGGGCTGTTTAATGCTGAGGAGTCTACACAGTGTTCATTTGAGAATTTTGCAAAGGCACTAGAATGAGAAACTAGCTTATTCTGGCTAATGAAAAATATATCTGCTAAGTTATGGATAAAATGCTTTCATAAAACCATTAATTTTGTTAGATTTGTTATTTTAATAAAATCAGTGTTTTTATTTCACAAAATTAGTCTCTTATTAAAGCCCCCATTATTGTGTGGTTTCACTTGTGTGCATGTTTGCTGTTTGTGATCTTGAAAACACTGACTTGAGACAGTCAGCCCAAGAGTCCTCCCAAAGTCCTCAAAAGAGAACAAACAGAAAAAAGTGTCTTTACTGTGTACTGCAACAGCTCTGAATAACCTGGACTGTTGTGGAAATGTGACTTGGATTCCATCTCCAAACAGCCAGGCTATACCAGCTCAGTTTCACTTCCCAAACCAATTTATTGGCAGTGGAGCATGAACCAGGATGAACACAGCTGGATTTGCATCTCAAGCTGAGCTCACAGCGCTGACAAAACAGTAGCAAGAAATCCTGAGGTGCTTTACTTGGAAATTAAACAAGTGTATCCCAGAACACTGCAATACACATCAAATGCTGCACACTCAGTTTCAGGTTATTTTATCTTTCATCCTAAAAAATATTATGCATTTCCCTTATGGAAAAAGGAGAACTCAAAAGCAGACGACCAGTCTACAGTGGTAGCTTTGTATTCTATTTCTGTCCACGTAAGTAAGCAGCTCCAGTCAAGAGTTAATTATCCTTTCACACATAAAAAGAATCTTCATTATCTGACACCATATTAAATCTCAGAGAGAGGTAATTTATAGTAGATGGTAAAAATTGATGATGGCACATGCCCACAAGCATGTTGTTTTGCTTCTGAACCTAACTGGAAGCCAGAGCAGTGGAAAAAGAAATTCAAAAAAGTAAGAATTTAGGAAAGAGAGCAGATGAAAATAAAGCAAATTACGTGAATTGAGAAGTTAAAAATCTAGATATATTCTGGCTTTACTCTGGAACCTAAAGTTGTTCAAGTTTGGATTTTAATGAACTGGTACATGTACAGATATAATTTATATTGTTCCAAGTGTCCTTTTTTAGGTCATCATCACAGAAGTATATTTGAGCATAGTCTCTGACATACAGCTATTCTTAAATAAAAAAAAAAACAAACAAGCAAGCAAACCCAAAAAACCACAACCTCCCTCCCCAACAAACAAACAAAAAACACCCCTCAAAACAAAACAAGCAAAAAAACCCAACCCAACAAAACAAAACAAACAAAAAATTCCAAACACTGGTCTGTACAGGAGTCTAAGACTGCCCAAACAAACTTATTTGAATTATTCCATTAATTCAGTTGTGGAGGCAATAACCTAGCTCCAAAGAACAATGGACATCATTTCAACAGCAATAATAATTTTACACCAATTATGTGTGTAAATAAAAGGAAATTCTATTCCATCCAAATGCTGCAATGCTCAGGGGGTTTGATCTAAGAGGAGTGAGACACTTTTCTTCTCTCACTCCTGAGCCCTCAGGGTGGGGAGTGTTCCATCTATCCTACAGAGAAAGGCAGAATTTCTGGTATTTCTCTGTTTCCCAGGGCACAGCTGTGCTGCAGCCTCAGCTGCTCAGGAGGGCTGAGAAGATTTTCTCATCTTTTCCACCTTGTGGCTCAAGTTTTCACCTAATGCTGTGTCTGCTCTTCTGAAATTAACTCTGATTCTGCAGCACAGGTAGCAAGAACGTGTTTTTCAAAAGCTGTAACACAAATTGTCTCTGCACATAACAACACTAAGGGAAAAGTGCTTTAATCACTTCAGGGCACTTTCTTTTGGATCATTATGAGAATTATCTTACTATGTTAATGTTTTCTACTGAAGTTCTAATCCATTGAGGATCTCTGGAGTGATACTGAAAGGAACAATTAACTACCAGCTAGAAATGTTTAGGTATGAGGCAGAAATGAGAAGTTCTGGGAGAACAGACTCAAAAAAATTAACAAATCCATTTATGCTGATTGAAGCAGCAGAAACGAGAGGTTTTTCTCTGTTCTCCCATAAAATACAACTTTACCCATTGAGAAATATATCACTGGAAGTAGAGGGAAAAAACACCTTTGAGGATTAAATATTTGAGATTTTGCACTGCATTTTATAAAATATCTCATTAGTTCAGCACTGGTTACCATGGAAGTAATAAAGCTCTGAATGAAACAGTGGCATGGTTAGTAATTAAGGATTTTGGGGATTATGAGATTTTTTTTTTTCCTCCATCAAGCTCCTCAACGAAAACAGACACAAAAACACATTCAGGGAGAAAAACAATTCATTTCCTAGCAGCCTAATCTAGGACTGGTAGCAAGTTTGACAAAACATAGAAACATTCATGTTTTAAAGTTTTTTACCACAGCATTTCAAACACCTACATAGGAGAAAAACTCTGCAGAGCCCCCAGCAGTTTGTTTAGCTTAAAACAAAGCACCAGAACCCTTGCCATGAATAGGGTAACTAGAGCTCAAAGTCCTGTATACAATATATAAGGAAACCACTTAATTTTGACACCAGCAGTTTTGAACTCCACTGGAATAGCAGGTACATGATTAGGAGTTGTTTAATTGAATAAAGACTGGTTTGTAGTAGAAAAAGAAATGGCAAATGATGGTGTTCATTTAATTCACTTGGGATTCAGCTTGTTTTCTGCTTCCTTGGTATTAATGAAAAGAAATCTAATTTGTTCTACATGGCAAGAGCTGTAATTTAGATACTTATTAATGCACAGTTCTGATCGCAGCTCTCTGACAAATGTAGTTTTTTAAATGTTTGTTTTGTAACTCCAGGAAGCTGTAAATGTAACAAAACAACATGTTTTGCATCCAAGTATAATAAAATAGGAAAAAAACCCATTTCTTACTGCAAGCAGGAAGCCTTGAAGACTTTACCAGAATCTGGAAAGAGAGCTTTTGTAACACCATGACTTAAAATATACATGTCAATACGTTATTTTTTGAACTTTACTGTAAATCATGCTTAACATTAAGAAAAATGACAAAACAGTTCTCCTACAGTCTCTAACATTTCATAACACTACACACACTGGAGGCAATCTCAAACTCCTTGGAAAAATATTACTCATTGGCTTTGTCCTAATTATTTAAAAGCTACCACATCTGTTCTAGCCAGGAGAATCCTTCCTGACACTGTCTGCATTCATTCTTGCCTCCCAAGGAATGCTCCTGTTACTTCTTTCTGCTGCATGAGTAGAGGAGTGTCACAGGCTTTGCAAATCTCAGCTGCACCACAGGTTTAAATACCTAAACATATAATAAAAAAGACTTCAGACTAGATGCATAGAGCACTCTCATCACGCTGGCAATTAAGCTGGTGTATTTCTAGAAACTGAAACTTGTTTTCAATGAGTTGTACAAACTTTTAAATTTTGTTTCTCAAACTCCATTCCATTCCAGCTAATTGTCTAGTTTGCTAGCTGCTAATTAGCTGCAAGTCAATAACTGAAGTTTCTGTCAACAGGATTTGAATTTCAGCTATAAAGCAATGGAAATTCATTTCCACTAGCACACCTTAGAAATTCTTCCAATTAGCTGCCTTTTGTCTTGATTTATTCCCTTGGGATGAATACTTACAGTCCTGAACTTTATTTGTTGCTGCACATATATAACCGGGATTATTTTCCAAAAGCCTATTAATGTTTTCTTTTTATAAATCACACCTTATCTATTTCCACTAGGATGGTGCCCTTATAACATAAAGCAATTAGTATCTTGAACACCATTTTGTAATAAAACCTAATTAGCAATAATTAGAATGGAACAAAAAATAGTTACCATTAGATACCTACAGGCTTTTTGCTTGGATGGTAAAATAATGAGGCCATCTAAAAATGTTTTCCTCTTCAAAGTAAAGATCCAACATACAGACCCTTCAAAATAATATATTAAGACAATATATTTTAAAATTGAAATACGATTAAACTTTAAGACACAAAGCTGCAAGCAGAAAAAACCCAGTTTCTCTTTTCCTTAATACAAACATTCAGAAGTCTGAAGGCAAAACTTAATAAGCTGGTAACAAAAAAAAAAGTCACTTTTTGGTTTTAGATTTCCCAGATTTTTTTCACTCATGTTAGATCTTGCTGTGGCACAAGAGATACAAAACAATTTTTCCTTTAAATATGAACACATTGGACCCATCTCCTTCTTTATTTGCTGGCTTTACTTATGGGTTCTTCTGAGAAGAGATCTTTTTGTGGAACGGTATGAAAGAAGACAGGATTCACTGAAGGGAGAGCAAGGCTATCAAAAGCATTGTCTTCCAGCAGAAAGAAAGTATAAAAGACTGGAGAAGCATTTTCATCTGCTTTACTGGACATTAGTTTTGCTCTGGTTCCATTGCATTAGATGGCATGTAAGTATTGTGATGACATGTTAAATACTGCCTTGTACAAGCACATCTGAACCTGACTCCAAGAGATTGATTTACCTGGGCATTGTATTTGTATAGACAGGGAATTGTACTAATGCCCATATTTGATCAAGAAAGAGATGAACTTCCAGGTGCAAAATCATACAGGAGATTTTGCTGTTCTGTTTGTACACTGAGCTCAGATGGGACAACAGAAGCACTGACAAACTTGAAGGGAAAATAAGTGTTAGAATGAACTTAGGTTTCCCTCTGATAAATTACATGAGATGCTTCAAAGTAAGTGGAAGAACTGAAAAGAAAACAAGCAGGACACGAGACTACTCTCTTCAGAGGAAAATAAGGAAGTTCACTATATCAGCATCTCAGTCTGGGCAAAACTTTACCATTTTCAGTTGTGAGCCCTTTAAGTCAGGTCTCCAACACTGAGCAGCCTGCATCCAGTGCCTCATTAAGTCCTGAAGAATTCTTAAAAGAGCTTCTGGGTACTTCTAGATACTGCTCTGAATATTCCCCAACAACAACTGTCATCTGTTATTGCACTGATTCAGTGCCATTAGAATTGTGCTAAATAGAAGAAGGGGAGAATATTAATTTGAAAATTACTGATGGACACATGTGGGCAGATCAGAGCTGGGCAATCAGCAACTGTATTAAATTTAACAAGAGGAAGTGCAGAACTCTCTAACTGGGATGGGATTATTCCAATTATAGGTAGGAATTGGGGGACACTGCTGGAGAGCAGTGCCATGTGAAAAAGCTGATGAATACAAGTAGCCAGTGGGCCCTGACACAAAAGGGCCAAGCTGTCACTGCCAGCTGGTCACAGGACACGACTGCCACACCTCAAGGGCTGTGAGCAGTTTTGGGAGCCAAAAAGACAAAAAACCATAAGAGTGTCCAGAGGAGTGCCTGACTGGAAACTAAAACTGTGTGTAACAGATTCTCTTAGCAAAGGATTGTTTCTCTCACTCATAAGGATTAACATAACACAAAAAGGACTTTGCCACTTTTATCAGAGAATAAAGATCCACTGCATCTGTTTGTGTTACAGAATACAATGGCCCTCTGCTAGAGAGAGAACTATCAATAAAGAATTGGAAACAAAAACTGATTGGAAAGCAACCCTAGAAAAATATTACCTAAACAGCAAGCCTGTGATGGCAAGTCAACATTTCGAGAACACAGAAGAATCCTTTGAGTCTGAAATACTACAGATGTAAGCACAAGGTCTCCTGAATTCTGCTCTGGGTGTTTGGAGTGAGAAATGAAGAAAACATCTGGATGGCTAATCCAGGAAAAGATGATTTACACATTTTGCTATGTCTGTTGTGCACTCCTAAAACACAAAGTACAAAAATACCAACCACCATTCTTCAGCACATGTCACCCTAAGATCTCAACAAGCTTTGCTCATACAAAACATTTATACTGCACATGTCCATGTGTCTTAGGAAATAAAAGTTTATTCTCCCAGAGCTGGTGCAGTCAGCTCTGGACTAAGAACTGGTAGGGAGCCAGGCAGCTACTCTGGTCAAAATGAAGCCCAGACTGAAGGAGCAGACCAGGATAATACACTCTAGCAACCAAAAAAGCTTAGAATTTGTTATTCAGTATATATCTGTCTTCAGCATAGTTCCTAATACCAGTGTGGATCAGCACTGGACTGCTGGATCAGAATCATCTGACTTTCAGGGACAACTCATCTTCCCTTATACATTGTCCACACACAAGAAGTAAAACTGCATTTTGGGGAAAGTGGTGGTCAAAAAATTAAAATGAGCAACAACCTTTCGATGTGCCATGTTTCTCATGTCCTGGATTTCAGCTAAAGCCCACGAAGCTGTGGGTAGGACTGAACTGTGCAGGAATTCAGGCTGGGGGAAAAGCAGGCAGTGCACACAAGTTGTGTTGTAGGGAGTTTTATCTATGCCTGATAATGCACTAAAGCTCCAAAATGTCAACACACAGGACGAAAATCACTTTTCCCCCCACTGCTGTTAACACTTGGAAATTCCTCATTTTCATTAATTACATCATCAATTTGTTCCTATTGGTATCTTAATCTTCCTGAAAGCCATTTCACCCCTTTTGAGAGCAGCAGCAGAGCATTACACATCCCAGTGTTGTCACAGAGCCTCAGAAGATGGCCCTGCCCATTCTGAGCTGAAGTCAGCTCGGGCTAAGGACTGCAGATGCACCTTTCCACAAGATTAGCCACCAACACAGGTTTAATTTCCTATGTTTTCCAAGCTACAGAGAAGTGAAGAGTGTGGAAGATAGGCAGAGAAAAAAATTGGTTTAGGCTAACCTGAAACCTTACATTTGTCTTCATGTCCTGTCCCCCTGTGTCTTTGAGGAAATCAACAATAACTTCAGTATTTTTACACTCCTTCTACCACTGAGCCACAAGTTATTACAGCAACCCAATTTCCAGCTAGAGCCACAAAATGTGATGGACTGTGCTTCTAAGGTGAAAAATGTGTGAACTGGCTGAGGTCAAAGACACAAAGGAATTTTTATTTTAACTGGTTTCTTCCCTTTAAAGGCCTGTTTTCAGATTCCATCCAATTTCAAATATATGACACAGTACAGAAATGCAACTGGGAATGTCCCTAAACAAATCTTCAGCACTTGGCCATCTACATCTTTGATAATGCCTTTAAAATATAAATCATGCTACAACAAATATTCCTCTAGGGTTCTCTTCAAGACATTATCTCACACAGCTCAGCAGGGTTTTATTTATCTCAGTCATCTTTTTAAGTTAAATCACAGGTTTGTCAAATGTGCCTCTGATCAGGGCCTTAGATTACTCATGTGATTAGCGTTAGAGCCGGAAACAAGGTTCTTGGCATTCCACTGATGATTTGTTTAGGAAATTGATATTGGCATTTTCTGCATCATTTGCTCTTTCACCAGTGAATTACATTCCTGTCTTCAATTCTCCTAAAGAAATTTCAACCTTCTGGGAGAATAAAACTAATTAAAAAAACCTGGAAAATTTAACTTCAGGCAGAGTCTGAGCTTCCTGTTAGAATTAATGTACCTATTGATCTATTAAAATAATAAACTAAAAATCACAGTCTATTGCAGAAAAGAGTAAGGTGTTTGAGGTCAAACACTGATTTATCCTTTAAAGGATGGTATAGGGTTTCTTAAACAGTCTATAGGTTAACCTGGCAGCTTTCCAAGATAGGATGAGAAGAAAGAATGGGAAAAAGGCCCTACAGAAGACACAGGGAAACAATTGGTCATATTAAAACATGTTTTTTTCTTTACACAGACAGAACTGCCTGTAAAAATAAAGAGATGATGCAAAGCATTCATTCTTCTCAGGGACATATGTTAAACTGCCTAGAGACAAATGTTTTTGTTGTTTTCTTTGGTTTTTTTTTAGACCATGTTAGTTAACAGAGTTTATTGTAAGGTAGTCTTAATTCTGCAATGTACCTTCTGTGAACTTTTGTCCTCTTCCCCAGTCTTTCCTCAATACAGCTGCTGCTATTACACAAGTTAGAAAGAAAAGGTCTGCTTTAGGTTTTTAATATCAAAGACAAAATAAATCAATTCTAATTTTTCAGGAGATGAAACCACTGATGCAGAAGGTCATTAAATACTGTCTGCATTTCTGTGGCACTGGAGCCCAGAATAAAGGATCTTACAAAATTCCAATCACTGAGATTGAGAAGATGAAGAGAAAGGAAAAGTTTCTGCTCAGGAGAGGGTGTTGAATATATTTACAGAAGAGACATCCTCCTTATTAATCCCATATTACTGATGATATCCACTGAGTACTTAGGTGCTATCCCTGTGATGAAAATCCTTACACAATATAGGAATTTATGACCCAAAATTCCAAAGCAAAATTAACCTTTGCTGCCAGCTGTCTTCCACTAGCATCACTATGTACCTGTAGCTTAACTTCAAATTTAAAAAAAGCTTTAACAAACAAACTGATGTTTTCATTTCAACCAATGCAGTCATGTTTCTTTCTGGTATCTTATGCAATGGAATCTTTTTCACAATTACCACAAAAACATATTCAAAATTAACAAAAATCACTATGTCAAATTGAAGCAACAAGAGTACTGCATAGATGAACCCCAAAAGCAATGTCAAACAAAAGAGCAGGAGATCTGAAATTGGCATCTATGATTTAGGCCCGACACTGGACCACAATCTGCAAAATGGCACATAACAATTTACACATTAATTCTTTCTGCATCACCTGAACAGCCTTATCAGCATAGTTTCCAGTCCTTTAGTCTTGCTGGGTTCTTCGTAACACCCCTGAATTTTTATTTCCCTGATCAAAACCACTTCTGTGAATATATTAGATATTCATCACAATTTTAAGTCAGACTTAAAAGTATTGGTTTGGTTAACCTTCCCTTTTTTGCTTGTTTTCTTTCTCTACCTATTCTCTTTCCTTTAATCCTTCAGTTGCCTTTTGCTTAGCAAGTATTGGGTTTATCCAGACAAGACCATTTTTCACTGAGCCTGTGACCAATGAGGCAGTCAGAAGCATTGACCTAAACAGTTCAACATTCATTCAGTTTTGTCAGGTGACAAAATTCCTGGTAAGACTTTGAGCTGAGCCCTCTGTTTCTGCAGAGGCAGTACAACAGCAAAAGGCTGAATGAAAAACAAACAAACAGAAAGGTTTTGGGTTTTTTTTCACTTTTAGTATTGGTTTCCTCTCCTCTTTCTTTGCATTTGTCTTCTTTTCACATGAAAGAAGTAGGCTTGACTTCAGTAGTAGCTCTGGCCCTTCTCAAGTAACTGTCTCTATTAACTCTCCCTTGGCTAACCATCCCTACAAGGAACATTTTTTATTATCTCAAAATAGATTGTGTCAGTTGTTGTTAGAAACGGCAATTCCTTTTTTCTCCTGTATCTTTGGAATTAATTTCAAAGACCTGCAAAATGTGATAGTAAAAGGTTCTAAAATCTTAGAAAATTTGGAGACTTAGAAAGAAAGTTAGGTTTGGAAAGCCCTGGGAAAAGTAGGCCCTAAGAAATGTTAGGCCTTGTGCTTGCTAAAGATGGTGTCAAACTGCACCTGTGTAGTCAGTATATGATAAATGATACAACTGTTAGATGTGATTAAATATAATTATTGTTTAAAGAACATGAGAATGTTAGGGGGCTGAGGGGGATCACGACAAATCCATGCTTGGGTAAAAACAATGCTTACAACAGAACAATGTAAGTTTAATAATTAACATGTAAGTTGTATAACGATAGAGTATAAAACATGTTCAACTCAAAACCAAGTCGGGTCAGATTTGGGTATGTGTACCCCTGACACCCAGAGCTCTTCAATAAAGCACCTTCATATAATCCTTCTGTGATTATGTGTGTTCCTGAATGCTAATAAATGCACTGCCCTTGGGTTTGAACTGGCCACTGTAAACTGCAAACTACAAGCCCTGCTTCTCTAGCCAGTGGCATAGGCTACCTGCAACTCTCTTGCTCTTTATTTGTACTCAGTGTTTTTCCCTCCAAAACAATGCTGATTCTCTAATGCAACGCTGTGTAAATTACTTTTCAATATCTACACATTTAAATCAGGTAATCTAGTTTATTTTCCTGTAGTCACCATATTCCACAGACTGAAAACAGAAAGGGATAGTTCAATATCAAGTTATCCTACGTAAATGCTTCAGCAGGCCTTCCCAAAGTTCACACACATTCTCTCCCAAAGTTCATGGAAATTAATGTGAACAAACTGATTCTCTGATTCTCAGATGTGGAACTAATAATAAAAAGTATTACCCAAACTACAGTTGTTAACAGAACTGTAATTAGGATTTTAAAAATCAGAGTTACTATTAACTTTCAACAGTCAGCTTTTTATGGTCACATTAATTAGGAAAACATTGTAAGGTAAACAGTACCATATGCTTTCAGTGAAAAATTATTTTGTGAAGTTATCTTGCCTTCAGTGTATCACCTCTTCTCTTTCTAGTACCCAGAAATGCTGCTCTGGGAAAGTCTGCTCTGTGATTTGACCTAGGACAGCAGACCCTGCAGTGAGTTACCTTCTCTTACCTTGGGAAAACGGCACTAGGGCCACACTTTACCTAGGAGATAATCTAATAATATACATACATACATATACATACATATATATATATATGAAATAGCTGAACATGGCCTGTCCAGTTCTGAAATCAGATTCAAAACTCACAAAGGCTGAAGTTCATTTTTGGATCAAGTGAGCACTCAAGCCATTTGTGAACTACTAAAAGCTGCTACTGCATTAAGTGACAGGACAATCTCTATTACCTGCTACAGCTATATTAAATATTTTTACTAGCTAAATGACAAAATTTTGATTCTTGTAACTATATTACAATCAGTGTGACAAGTATGTAAAATTTAAATTGACTGCATTATGATAAGGTCCACTGGTATGGCTAAAAGCAAAATGCAAATCTGTCATCTAAAACATTTAGGAAACATTTCTCTTATTCTAACTACCTATGTGTATTTTACATAAAAGTCACATGAAGATCACTTGTCATTCTACAATACCAACATCCATCAAATGACAACATATTCCATCATCAGCTATTTGCTGTAATGGAAACAGAGTCCCTGAAATACAATGCTCTAGAAGGATAAATGACTCTCACTTTGAAAATGAATGTCCCTGCTTCACCTCAGTGTTTATTTCCTATGAGTGCCAAGGGATGCTGAGACATTCATCCTGCAGTGGGAGGACATTATCCCATTCCAATGTTCTGTTCTGATATTCTCTCTTCAATAATCCAAGGTCTATTATCAACATACCTGATCTATAAAGCTTCATCTTCCAGTATGTGTACTGTGTACACTGGGATCAATCCTGGAAGATACCCACATGATGGAGCCTTTCAGAGAACCTTGAAAAAGGCTTCACTATTTTGTGGCCTTCTGTCCTTAGCTGTGAGAGATTGAGACACAGACTCAGCCCAGCAGGGAATCTGAATAGTTTATTCAAAGAAACAAGCTGGCTTTCTGCACTTTCCAAGGCACAGTATTTCCTGCCATGGTAATTCTTACTACATGGCCAATCCTATGCTGCCACATCAGCAACACACGTTCAAAATGTCCAGTGTCCTTTTCTGGGGTGATCATGTTCAGGGCTCTGCCAGCTTCCAGCAGGCTCCTCTCTGCAGGACTCTGCCACATGGTCCTGAAGAGACAAGGCACTGTGTGCCTCCTCTGCGCCACCCTGAGCCCCTCTGTGCCTCCTCTGAGTCCTTCTGTGCCACCCTAATCCCCTCTGTGCCACCTCTGAGCCCCTCTGTGCCACCCTAATCCCCTCTGTGCCACCTCTGAGCCCCTCTGTGCCACCTCTGAGCCCCTCTGTGCCACCTCTGAGCCCCTCTGTGCCTCCTCCGAGCCCCTCTGTGCCTCCTCCGAGCCCCTCTGTGCCTCCTCCTGCTTTCTGCAGGCGTGTCCCACAGCTCAACTCCATCCCATCTCTTTTCACACTTAGCCAATATCAAATGTGCAAAAAAATAAAAATACAAATTTAAAAAAAAAAACAAACATACTTATGTTTTCAATGTTTGATTCAAATAAGGGCCAACAGCAGAATTTTAGTCGGTTTGGTAAAGTTGATTTTTGAAGGCTTATGATTGTGCTCACTTTAAGGTCCTGAATATATATAAAAAATATTAATTTTAGTGATTTTAGTTGTTTCAATTCAGAAAACCATTCTGTGAACTTATAATTGCACTCACACCTGTAGAGATATGAGCAAAACCACCAGCCTTTTGTAGAATGAAGCTGAATGCTTTACTCTAATACAGAATAGAACTAAGCCCCAAGTACTGAAAGTCTGCTCAGAGTGTACAATAACATTAGCATTTCAGCTTCAAAAAAAACCTCTGACCTTCCCTTTCATGCCTGACACTTTCAAATCCTGAAAAATTGGCCACAACGTTCTTCTAACTCCACCTGGCTGCAGGATCAGGGTCACACAGACACAATTGACATAAAGCCTATGCACCAGGTACTGCAAGAAAAATACACTACATCTCCTTGAAGAAAGTTTGTGGATTCTGTTATAGGGCTTATTATCAAATAGCATCAGGAATAAAAGTGGATGGTTTTTGTCACACAAAGGACATGGCAGCATTTTCCTCGGTGTGCACTGCTTTTCCATGCTTTTCTCATCACAGCAGCCATGCAGATTTATTTGTTCATAAGAACTTGAAAACAGTAAACACAAATTAGGGTCCCAGCTAAGTCACTAGTAAAATGAAGACATGGGAGTCTACATCTGTTTAGAAACATACAAATCAAATACTAACAGAGAACACTAAGAATAATATCTTCATCTCCCAGTGTATTAAACCTTAGAGAACTTTCCCAATTCTTTTCTGCATTATAAATTCTACTCTTCAATGTCCAGTATCATGGAAGTGTAGAATAGGTGTCCTCTCTAGGTTTAGTTGAAAACAACCTCTCAAACTCACTTTGAGCCTTTTTCATCTGATTGGTCCTACTTTGGGTTTGAAGCTTCCTTAGTTGAAAAATTTGGTTGTTAGAGCATTCCACAATACACCTACACCACAGTGAAGATTTTATTTTATTTTTAAGGTTTAACTAACATTCACCAGCAGTTCCATCAGTGCAGTTTCAGTCTCCAGATGCTTCCAATCACTTGGTTTCATGCATTTTGAATACAGTCAACCTGGACATAATTTCCAGCTAAAAA
This sequence comes from Pseudopodoces humilis, assembly GCF_049639895.1. NCBI lineage: Eukaryota > Metazoa > Chordata > Aves > Passeriformes > Paridae > Pseudopodoces > Pseudopodoces humilis. The sequence goes on along the minus strand of NC_142210.1, from coordinate 3,657,009 downwards.
TAAAATAATAATGCGAATTTCATATTCACATAAGACCAGTGAGAAAAAAAGAGAAACAAACAGGAAAACCAGAATAAAACCAGAAAAGATACTGCCAGCAAAAGCAGTATCAAGGTTTTTTGCTTGACCTAGAAGTATTTTAAACATGCACATTTCATTTGATGTGTGCATGGAATTATTTTCAGTTCCGCAGAATCTCTTTAAAGTCAATATAAAACTTGGAACCATTTCTAGGTTTCTGCACACACAGGAAAATGTTTATACTCCTCAGTCAGCATTTGGCAGGGGAAGTCCTCAACTTCCCCTATAGTTTGGCAAAAATTCAAGCCTTATAGTATAAGTTTGGTAAAACTATAGTCTGGCAAAAATAAGAAAACTTCACCCAAAGTATTGATGTTGTCAAAAGAAAAAGGCCTAAACAAAAAGAAATGGGCTGATGGCTAAAACACCAACATCAAATTGATTTTCCAAGTGCTACATGGCAAGGCAGCTGGAGAGAAGAGGCATGCCTTGTGCTCCATGGACTGAAATATGCAGCATCCATGTGACTAGAAAATCACTGGAGACTCTGACATTTTAAAAACTGCTCTTCTGCATGAACATCCTTTATAAGATTTCCAAAACAGTTACAAACTACTCCTTTTATCCTTAGGATTTCTGTTGCGTTTCTAAACTCACAGCACTTACTATCATTTCAACTTTGTTTACCAATGCTTGCCCAACAATTAAGTCTATGCCTGAAGAGATCTACAGGAAAGAATTTTAACAACCTCACCACCGATACATGATGTTTGCCAAATGGACAGAATTCAGGTACTTTTTATTTCAGAAGTCAGATATGTCCATAACACTTGCTTATTTTCCCTGATATTAACAGTATATATTTAATTTCCTAGCAATTTTGACAATGTACAGCCACAACTCCTGTAAAGTCACAACATCAAATGCATGCAATAAAGCATCTTTGAAGAAATCAGCAAGGCATTTTTAAAAGGAATGCAAAAATCCAAGCTTACATACTTGGGATTTTTTGGTTGGTTTTTTTTTAAGCAACTAAGCTTTAGAATTTAAAACAGTAACTCTAAGATGCAGAAGAAGGACACAGTAAGTAAATACAAGTTAGGACAACAGGATACTTTAACCTGAGGCACCTTTCCCTCTGCTACACACTGGGAAACCACCAGCACCCAACTCCTGGCATACCACCACGCTAAATATTTATGTAAAACTTCATTAGCAATTCAACAAATGCAAATTTTAAGATAATTTGTAAATATTCCTCCCTAATTTAAAAGCATCATGCCAGCAGCACTATGAATTATATGGGTAAATCTCTGCTATAGCTCAGGGAGAATAGACAATATGTTTACATAATTCTGTTCAGATCAATAAGGCCTGAATAATAACTAAACCTATAAAGACATAAAGAGACTTCAGGGAACCTACTTTTACTATTAAGGAACTGCCTTTGCACCTAATTTAAAAATACAATAGACACACTATTTCATTTGTGGGATCCTTGTTAATTGTTTTATTATATATTTAACATTTGTAATGGCTCTCACAAGTCCAAAATTAATAACTGACGATCCATTATTTGGAAAATAACCTAAAGTGTCTAAGATATGTTTAATTTGCCTATACAGAAGTATTTTTTTAATGAAGTATTTTCTGAACTTCCATAGGAGCATCTTAATTTTCATGTCCAACATTTATTCTCTGAGATTAACAGTAAAGCATTAAAACAAATAGGATTAAAAATTTATAGATAAATAATACACTGCTTCCTGATATTAGCAGTGTACTTTCAGCAGAAAAGAGGTAAGTTACAAACAAAATAATAACAATTAATCATCTTAATTGTTCAGTTACACATTCCCTTAGGACTCCATAAAGCACACTTACGTATAGCTGCACTAAACCTAAAACTCCATTCTGTGTTAACCTTCCTATTTTTTGAGGTGAGTTTTTTGTTAAATTAGTGCCAAGGTTAATTTACCTAACAGGACTCAGAGGACAATACCCTGGAAAATCCCCAAACATTTGCTGCCACACCTATTGTGTTCAAATTCTCCACAAGTCCTGCAACCACAATCACTACTACCATTTTTGCACATTATAATAGTAAAAAAATTGCCATTAAGTATTATCTGGAAACTCAGCAGCCTCATATATTTTATTGTACTGCTTCTTCTTGTCCTAAAGATTCCAACTTTTATTCTTCCCCAGCTCAAATGATATTTGCTTATAGAAATCTGAGTATGTTTTCCTCTCTGTGCCTTTTATTGAGCTGTACCTCCCGCTCCAGGCAGTCAATTCCTCAGTACAGGACATTTGCTGTGTTTGTGGCTGCAGAGCTCCTGCCACTCCTGTCTCACTGGGATGTTCCATCTACCCAACACCCAGCCCATGGAAGGGAAGCAAACATGGAAGGGAAGCCCACAGCCAGCACCTTGAGGGGTTTTTTGGCCATCAGTCACTTGTTGAGCCACATGCTGAGCTGTTTGTACTCAGGTTTCTTAGAGGGAACTCTGGCCTTCGTCTTGGAGATCATCCCTGGAAGTTCTGCTGATGTAAATCTCCCTAATACAAACTGACAACAGGCAAATATTTTCTTCCTGTTTTCTTTCAGCACCCTTCTTGCTGCTGTGACAGGGGGAGAGGGAAGCCTCCTCTCTTCCAAGTCCTCCTCCAGCTTGTCTCACAAATGCCCACACAGACAGGACCGTGCCAGGGAACAGCAGCGTCAGCCCAAGGTGATCTCTGCCAGGTTTACAGAAGTTTCTGAGGCACACACTTTGGATTTTAACCACAGAAAACTCATGGCACAGGCAAAGCAAAGCACTGCTGAGCAGAGCTTGCTCAGCCCATGCCGGAGTTCCCAGATGCCAGGCTCCCAGCAGGAAGAGGAGACTGCACAGGGAGATGGGAAGAGTTTGGGATCCAGCACCTCGGACACAGACTACGCTGTCCTGGGTAGGGGCACAACACCAGGCCAAATTCCTGTGCTCCTTCTGTTTTCTAGAATAAGGAATCTCCTCAGAAAGGCTGCAAAATTCAGTTTTGTGACATTTTTGAAGGATCCTGGGATGGCTCTAACTTCAGCCATGCCACATCTTGAAAAAAAACAATGAACATCTGTGGTACTGTTTGACTGCAGATTCCAAAGGGAAACACTGCACTGGACACACTTCATTTGAATTAACATGTACATTTTTCTGTTCAACACCATGAGCTGCAAAATTCCTAATGTTCAAAAAAACCTAGAAGTTGTCAGATTATTCAGAGGATGTAGTGGAGCAAGTATTTTATATTTATTCTGCATAAACCTCCACACACTTAGCAGGCCATCACATTCCAGCAAAAATATCTCAGTATAAACAATATTGAAACAAATAGTCAAAAGGTACATGAAAGAGCAAAGCAGCAAGAGTTTGCTCCTCTAAAGTTATCAGTTTTCATCACTGAAGTGGAGAGATGAGAGACAGAAGAGGAAATGCTGGATGCAGTCATGTAAACAAAGCTATGGATCTGGGAATGTGAGATGGCCAACAAACACTGCAGTTAGCCGAGAAGCAAAGACTGCTGACTGAAATATTAAATCTCTGTCTATTTTTATATTAAATATTGATATTTACTCATCCTTACCACTGCAGGTGGTTACAGGTTTATTCTAAAAAAACCCAAAACCCACCACCCCCAGCACATGTTTAAGTGTTCAGACTGTAAAATGTATTTACCTGAACTTCAGTTAAGTGTTGATCTAAGAATGCTTTACACAAATAGTGTTCATACATGAACTTCTTCCCAGCTTTGAATTTCATCAGTGAAGAAAATCACCAAGGTCCAAAGCAGTCAATCCAATCAATTCTTCACAAACAGTTACAGCATCCCATGAAGCCAACACATCCATTCACTATATACACAACAATTATCACAGAGCACTCCAGGGTACCTTGCTGTCTAGTGCAATATAATTATTTCAACACTAATTTTGTTACACATTATTAGTATTACAAGAGCACCAAAATTAGGGCCCTATGAAATCCCAGACAGAATTTCTCATGGTAGGATGTAAAAGCCAAATTTTCCAGCATGCACATGGCCTCTAGCTCAACATGCTGCTGTGGAAACTCCAGTCTCTTAGCACCCCTGTGTAGCTGAATCTCTGCTTCTGTTGTTGCCTAAATCAACATACCAAATCGTCTGCAAATTGCATTCAAAATTTTATGATCATTTTAAACTGTTCTCCCTCCTCCTTTCATTAAAGATGGAAGTATTTAAAATCTACCACACAGCTCTTCTCTTTAAACTATGTTCATCTATAACCTAGGGCTAGGTTAACCTAGGTAAGATGAAGGAAAGCCTGCAGAAAGTGCAAAGTTATGACGCATTTCCCCGTGAAGCCATTTAAAGGTTCAAATATAGCACTTCATCCATTTTAATAACAGCTTTAGGAAATTGAAGTAAAAAAAAAACTGTGCAACTTTTAAAATTGAACTGTCTCATAACCTACAGAACATTACTAAGAAACAGCTGTGCTACTTTTTCTAAGAGCCATTTCCTTTCCTCCTTTTCAATGACCTAAGTAAAACAAAAAATTAGGATGAAAAAGAAAATACAAAACTGACACACATTAAATTTCCCTCACTTTTACCCTTTGACTCCCTTTGTACATAAGACATTATTACTGACTACTTTCTCATCTAAGAACATTTTTCTGTCCTTAAAATGACTGTGCAATAATTGTGTTAAATTTAAAGCTCCCCAAAACACAATGATAGCTTTTCTTTCACATTCATAGTACAGCTAAAAGAATAAAGCAGGTCTGATTTTCCCCCATGTTTTAATGTGGAAGCGATCTACTAAAAGAGCAGATTAAAAGAAATATTCAGGGGGAATGCTGAGGACAAACACTTCTGGGAAAGGCTGTGGCATCCCAGGTCAGATCAACAGACCTGGACTGGCTACCATACCTGGGCACTGTGGTGTGGCCAACTCTCTCTGCCCCATGCCCCATCTTGAGGCTGCTGCTCCCTAAAGGAAGAGTCTAGAAAATAAATGTGAAAATAAACTCCCATACACCCAAGATGCTGCAGAAAAGTCCAGGTTCACGAGGTTCCCCATAAATTGTGTGACAAGGAAACTCTGCCCCACTCAAGGCCAGTAGCCCCAGCTGTGGGTAATTGGGTAACTGGATAATGGCCACCAGCAGGCACTACCCAGTCACATCTGCACCACTGCCTGAAAAACCTCCAGACTCAACAGTGTGTAGCACAATTATTTGCACTACAAACACCTATCACTTAATAACAGTCCATCCCAGAAAACAGGTGAGAAGAAATACTAAGAAAGCAAGTCAATTCAATTAGCATAAAAATTCTGTTTGCTTCATCTGCTACACTGGTGCTTTACAGCAAAGCTAAAGATGGTTCTTCAGGTAACAGAGGTGAACCTGGTTGTCATTTCCAAGTGGGAAGGGGTTGAAAATCTCTTTTTTTCCAAATGAATGTGAACTAAGAATTCAGTATGTACATTTTGCAATATCCATCATTTATGCAGCATGATTTGATGGCATGAAATGGAAGGCCAGGAGTGCCTTATGTCACTGCTGTGCATGATGGAAGCCATGCAGGACAGGCCCAATACCTGCTGTGGGCACTTGCCATGCAGCAGCTTCTGAAAAAATGCTGAAAGGTGCTGTCATGGAAATATAATACAAAGATTCCTTAACTCATTTATATTTCTGCTAGGATGAACCAAGAGAGTGCTCCCATTTGCTTCAGAAATAAACCAGAACTGAAGACACAGCTTGAGCCCTCTGAAACGAAGTGATTTTGCAATAGGGAGGTCAACATAACTTGCAAATGTTGAGGTTCTCCAATTCTTAAGTCACAATGATTTTATATATTGCTACAAATACTTAACAGCTCCTTGGAAGATTAAATTAATTTCTTACTCCTCAAATATCCACGTGTCACATACCTTTGGTCTACTCTGAAAAGAGCCGAGTATACTTTACAGCTTCCAGACAGGACATACACTGGGATATTTAGTTTTAGAGCTCCGGTGAGACAACATAAATTAAAAAGAAGCATGAATATTCTAAATACTCTTGATGGGTTTAGTATTTTTATATTTTTACACGTCAGTGAAATTTGTTGCGTGAGAGAAAACCTCACAAGGTGCTCACAGCTGGAATCATTTCACATCATCACAGCAACACTTCCTTAAATGCCACTGAATCAGGTCAGCAGTGGGGCATTATTAAGAGGGCTCAGATGGCTGGCTAAGGCAGTGCTGTTGCTGTATAAATGATCCTAAAGGTGTAAATGCTGTTTCCTTTTTCTCATTTAGTCTTCCTGCATGCTTGCCCTTTAGCACACAGACCAAGTGCAGCTCTGTTGCTGTGTCTGGGCACAGGACAGGTCTTGCAGTGCTTCCCCAATGAATTCCTCACAGCTCACTCCAGCTTCTGTGCAGTTATAATCACCTCTGTGAGCAGGCTGGGGAGGATCTCCAATATGCACACAGGGCTATCTGTAGGCAACAAGGGGGCATTTGTAGGAAAGGCTCTTTGGTGGTTTGAGCAATACCTACAGAATTGTTCATGCTTGCACAGCCCTTCCTCATTGTGTCAGTCTGAATGCAGCCAAGGGAAAAGCAGGAAAGACAGTTCTCTTGGTACCACAGCCCTAAAAAATACTCTTGCTTTACAAATCTGTGCTTCTATACTGAGAGCAATTTTGCACAGATACAATGTGTACCTCTCACTGCAGCTCTACCTTTAATGATGGTTTAAAGGAAGATGGGTAAATGCCTGTCTTTGCATTCATTGTGTACAGTGGCTAAATGAATTTAGCTTGAATGCTAAGTTCAAAAAAATTGCCTCTAAAATATACATGGTGTCCTTCTAATGACAAATAAACCAGTATAGAAAGGCAGCAATTTCCAATAAATTGCCTCAAAAGCAGACAGCTCTGGCACATGTGAAGGAACAGACCTCAGTCTCTGATGGAGCTTAATTTGCTTTTGCTTACTGCTAACTCAGTTTCATAGGAATGATTTATTCCATGCTCAGAAATGTTCTGTTGAGGAAAAAAACCCATGCCTTTTTATGGATGCTAAATATGAGCAAAAGCAGGGGCACAGTGCCTGTGGAAAAGCAGGCTGCATAATTTTCTCAGTCTCACCTGAGAAAGTGGCCTGGGAAATCATAAGGAGGAATCAAGACAATCCTCAGAGACAGAAGACAGCCTTGCAGGTGTTGTCACTTTCTTGTTTTCTTGCAATAGAAGGTGGAGGGGTGGTGTACCCCACTGACCAATGATGGTGATGTGTAAGTTCACTGACCAATACAAATTTTACCTTTCTGTACTTTCATGTATCAGTCTATAAAAGAAGATCTGAGGTAATAAACTTCTCTCTCCTGTTCAATGCACAAGAGAGTCTGTGTCATGCTTCTCGCTGTTCCCAGTAGTGGGGCACCTTTTGGCATCTGAAAACACCAGAATGCCTCATCTATACAGACAGTCCTTCCTCACAATTCCTTATGCAAAGACTAGGTAGCTGTTTTCTATGTAGCATAAAAAGGGCAGGTGCCTTTCCACAAGATGAAAAAAGTTCTCACTTTTGCACCTACCTCAATTCAGACATGAAATCACAGAATGGCTGACAAGACTGTTAACAGCCTCTTTAAAATATTACTTGCTACATCAGTGATCTCATCAGTGACTGTCAGGTGTTGAGGGCAAGATGAAGAGCTTTCCTCCCACACCAGTAACTCCTTGGCACATAGGAGAGAGTGCTCAAGCAGAATATGAGTGCTGGAGTGTAACCTGGCCATCTAACATTAAAAGTTAAGTATTTCTTTGTTGACAGTCATTATTTCCATATGTTGTAGAAGATAGAGGCGGCTCCAATTCCTAGCTGGAATAAATAATTGTTTGTACTCCTTCTGCATTTCTCTGGCCTTGTGGCAGCATTGCAGGAGTTTTGTATCACAGGACACCGTGCTCTCCTCCACACAAGGCCCTGAGCTTTGCCTCCCTGAGGCACATTTGCATTTGGAAGATCACCAGAGCGTGGCTGTGGCTGTGGCAGGGTGCTAATAGGACTTCTGGAGAGGAAATCACCAAAATGTTCCAACAGCAATTCATCGACTCTGAGCTGTTAACACAGTGCTTTTGTGACTGCATCACCCAGTCCAGCTCTGAATCAGGGCTGTATCCCTATCTCAGTCTAATAAAACACACACACACTCCCAATTCAAGCGGAAAAGCTGATAGGGGAAAATATTTTTTTATTTTATTTTAACCCTGGCTCCAATTCATTTAGTGAGAAATAATGCTGTGCTGAACACATGCCCCAGACTTTGCCTTTCTAGGTTCTACCTGTCTAAATTAATGTCCTGGGCACTCCACAGCTTAGATCAGGCCATGTCAATACACTTCACTCATTTAGGATTTTCCACAGTCCTTTGCTAAAGGGCTTTCTCCCTTCGGCTATGTTTTGTAGAGCAAAGAAAACACAGGTATCATGGGGCACTATGTGAGGTTCTTCTGTACCTAAAGACTCTTGCCTTTTCATGCCCTTACAACTTAAAATAAACATTCTCATTATTTTAATTTGGTTGAAGCAATCAAACTAATACCTTTAAACAAAAAAGGGATGTGGGATAAAAAACCCCATTCTTCAAATCTGTTTCCAAAAGATATGGTAGAGATGCTACAAAGTCACTTGAAAAGATCCAGCCCATCTTTTGTAGCACTTGTTAAACTTGGATTCATTCCTGTGACCAGTTAGAGGAACTTTTCAGTTTGATGCCTGTCAAGCATGGTTTTCATAGAAACATCACTGTAAACACAAAGGCTGAAATTTCCAAAGCCACACACACACACCTGGACTGAATATTTTAAAGCCACTTATTGTCCCTCAGGGCAAAATTCTTTCAGGAAGACAAGAGTTTTAACTTAACTTAACTTAACAGTGCACTTAACTGCCTCAGGCTAAGTCACTACTCCTTCAAGTTAAAATGGCAAAATTTCATTTAAACCCATGAGATTTTGTGATTTCTGGCCTAAGATGGTCATGCTAACAATGATTTGAATTTTCTGTGGTCCCTTTACAAATCATGACAAGAAACATAACCTAAGATGGCACAAACACTAAAAAACTTTAGTAGTCCTGTTTATATTGAGTTAATTATATTTTTATCATGCATTAAATGTAATACATATTTCACATTATTTCTAGTAAAAAGTTTCAAGAAATGAAAGCAGATATCTCCATTTTTAATGACACTAATGTGCATTTCAATTCTGCCTGTCAGTACACAATTAATCCAAAAGGGTCTTCTAAAAGATACAAATAATAATTAAAAAACCAACAAAGTGGTACCCTAAGTAAGGGTAGATAACCATAATTTGGTTAATTGGACAGCCTATTTAGGCTTAAAACTGGACTCTTCCCAGGGCTGTACCTTTATAAGAGCAAATATAAATCTGATAGAGATCCCTCTGCAGAGTAAGCACAGAATCAGGGGGTAAAGATGCTTGGAAATTAATCTCTTCAGAAGCTCCAAGAAATTGTTACAGGAAGCACTAGATGTCTGAGAGGCCTGGATATGGGGATATCTGTTTGTTTGATCATCCACTGATTCTGCTTGATTTGTGCCTGTGCATCAGTTATGGTCTATTTTGAAAAAGATGGTGTTTAAGGTGGTTTGTCTGTTTGTCACAGGCTCCAGGGAAGGCTCAGTCACTGATGTTGCGATCTCCCGTGTTGTTCCCTGGGAAACACTGATGCAGCCTAAAAATGATGACGATTCTGTGCTTTGTCTTAGAAGAGAAGCAGCATAGCCAAAATTTGAGAAAATATACCTAATCCACTGTTCTTAAAATACAGTGTCATTTGTCAGTGAGGGGTGCAGGGCCATGGGGATGGTGTTCTGTAATCCAAGGATCCTCATGATATTATGTTAGAAGGCTTTTTACATGTGAGAAAGGGGAGAGGTAACAGTTGGTCTCATCAGATTTTTGAAACCTTTTCTCATTCCATCTCCTTGTTATTCTACTAGAGGAATTTATTATTATTATTGCTATTGTTATTATTTGGGGCAGGGTGGTACCTTCAGTGAGTTTCCTATGGTGTATTTCAAACATCTCCACTGGGATGTGGGACATTTTAGAAAATGCTGAATGGCTTATCCTAAAAATCTGGTCCCTGTGAAAGATTAAGCAAGTACTACTGTCAGTTAAAAGCTGCTTCACAAAAACTCCAGCTCCTCCACAAGGACACAAACATTCCACAGCATAAAAACAAAAGGGAATTTAGATTCAGGTCCTAATTCATGGTCTACCTGAAGGCCTTCTAGCAGCCTGAAAACTTGTCAGGGTATTAATACCTCTTAAATGGCCTCACTGCTGAATTGCCTACATTTTCTGTTATTCTTTACTTCACTTTCAACAAATGTCCTCTTGTAAATGTCAGCCTGAACAAGAGAACAGTCGTGTAATAATGAGATCTATATCAATAGAAATAAAAGGAAAGATCATTTATTTCATATCAATAGGAAAAAAAAGGTGGTTTCCACAATTCTAATTAGAATGGCATCAAAGTTTTATCTCTTCCCTCTGTAATTTTCACTTCACCATTTTATTGCATCTTTCTACTTTCTGCTTGATTTTTTCTCCTAATTAAAGTTATTTTCTGTTTTATCTTTCAGCTACATCTATAATTTACAATCTTTCATTTCAGAAGCACAATTTCTTTGTCTTTCTCTGTTCTCTTCTGGCAGGTTTAGTATTGGAAATCATAAGAAAAGGGGAAGGAGCATAATGACAATATCAGGCAGATGATTTATCATGAAGATTACAGGCTAATAGGCCATGTCAAAGCCTGTAAGAAAATGTATGAAACACTGTCTGTGTTTAGTGAGCTCCAAATGTTACATTAGAAAAATTATGACAGGTGGTAATTGACAATAGCATGGTGATAAAACTAACTGGAAATAGGACAGTGTCCTTAAAGGTTACACACTAAAAACCAGAATTCAGACAGAAAATAACCTGAGCTACTTGAGACTCGCAGTCAACATGTCAAGTTTTCTTCATTGTTACAGGGTTTTTTTTTACTCTATCCTCTGTATTCAATGCAAAATAGGACAGGAAGAGCATACAAGTTAGACTTAAGAGTGAAGTCTCTTAGTCTCTCAAATGATACAGGGCACTGCCAGCAGAAGCCTTTCTGAAAGATGTTCCTGGGAGGAAAACTCCTGTAATACTTCAAACAGAGCTGAACCAGCCAATAGTTCCGAGTCCTTGGACTTTAGGTGGAATAGAGAAAATTTTCATCCCTGAAAATCATCTTGCATGTGTTTGGCCTTCATCTCTTGGTTTTTCTGGTAGTTCCTAATAAAGGATTATCCATTCACTAACCAGCTAAAGGAACATTGAATGTGTGAGCAGCTGGAGAGTTTTCAGTGCCTTTATTTAAAGATAATTTTGTGTCTACAAAAAGCAGAGGAATAGGACATCCAGGCAGAGTCACTGCCATCTGCATGAAGATGCTGTGTTCTGGTTCTTCATTTCTCTGAAGCACAAACGAATAGCTCTGCCCAAGATTGACTGTGTACAGGAACATCTGACAGGCTGGAAAGCACCAGGTTAATAACTGCAGCTCACCTTTCCAGCACCAGAGCACAACAGATTCAGAGCTGTACCCATAATGTACCAAAGCCCTGGGAAAAGAACACAGAAGTGTTTCTCTTCCTCCTCCTGCAGCACAAGACAATATTTTGCTGAGGTCACACAGAAATCTCTCATCTAAACAACAAGATGCCAGTGCAGGAGCCCCAAAAGATGTGAGCACTCCAGTGACGCAACTTATTTTTGGGACTCTAAAATGTCTCCACTAAGTAAAGAAAGGCTGATAAGCCTAATTTTTTCTAAAGCAGAGTAGTTCATCCTTTTTCCTGCTTTAACTTCAAAGATTGTTATTCTATCATTCAGTGTCCACTGCCCAGCCTAATGTAAAGTCATGAAGTCTAAAAATATGGCAGAACCCATCAATCTTCTCACTTGTATTTTTATCAGTTTTTGAATTTAAAATTAATTAAATACTCATATTAATTTAATAATCTTATAAAAAGGAATTTAATACATTTCCCAAATTAATTAAACCCCACTGAACTCATCTGCTGCCATATTAGCACGGCTTCAAAAGTTCATAAAAGCAGCTGACAGTCCTTGTAAACAACAGCTATTCCTCATAAGACCACATTAAGTTCTCTATTCCAGCCAATTAAGAAGCATGAAATAATTTTAATGAAAAAAGTTAATATTTAAACAGAATTATCATACCAACATTTTTTCTACCAGTGGACTCTCTCATTTAGCTTGTTTCTGTTCTTAAAGAGTGTCTAGCAAACTAAGGAAGATCCTGACATTCAAGAGATGTGATATTAAAATATTTGGCTTAGGAGATAGGAAGAATGCAGTAAAAAATTCAGTAGCAAACCTCAAAAATAGATTACAAAGAATTTGGTCTCAATAACTATTACAGTATAGCATTCTAATGATAAAATAAATTGTAGATAAACAGAATATATAACAATCACAATCTCTGCCACTTATTCTTTAAAAAGGTATTTTAAAACTGGCTATTCACTGAATAAACAGCTTTGGTGAAGAAGGAACAGCTAAACCAAGCACTAGGGCTGGTGGCACAGTATCAAATATTTAATTTTGGTAACACGGTGTGGTAGTTTGACCTTGATTGATTGGTATTTAAGGAAGTAAGTGGGAAACACCCACGGAAGTGATTTCTTTGAGAGAAGTTGCTGTGAGCTTCCTCCATGCCTGAGACAGGCCAATAGCTGGCTAGTTCTGAGAACTGACAACATTTTCCACCATTTAGAAATTAGGTCCACCTCTGTGAATACCACCTTTTAAAAACAAGAAGCACGGGAACTTTCTCTTTGTTTCTGGCCTTGAAAGGTGGCGGAGCTTTGATGAGGCTGGCCCTGCTCCCCTGCGGCCTGTGCGGCCTGGGCCGGGCCGGGCTGGGCTAGGCCGGACCCAGTGGCTCCCGGGTGGGGGATGGAGGTCGAGGGGTGGTCCAGCCCCAGGCTGGGCCGGGCCACGGCTGCTGACACTCGCCAGCACCAAACCCCCTCCTCGACCAGCACCGACAGCTCCAGACCGAGGACTGTCCAGCCCTCCCAGCGGCTGCTGGGCAAAGGGGGGCACCAATGCGGCCTGAAATCCAACACCGTGACTGCCTGAAATCTGACACTGTGACTGCCTGAAATCCAACACCGTGACTGCCTGAAATCTGACACTGTGACTGCCTGAAATCCAACACCCTGACTGCCTGAAATCTGACACTGTGACTGCCTGAAATCCAACACCCTGACTGCCTGAAATCTGACACTGTGACTGCCTGAAATCTGACACTGTGACTGCCTGAAATCTGACACTGTGACTGCCTGAAATCCGACACCCTGACTGCCTGAAATCCGACACCCTGACTGCCTGAAATCCGACACCCTGACTGCCTGAAATCCAACACCCTGACTGCCTGAAATCCAACACCCTGACTGCCTGAAATCCAACACCTTGAGTGCCTGAAATCCAACACCCTGACTGCCTGAAATCCAACACCTTGAGTGCCTGAAATCCGACACTCTGACTGCCTGAAATCCGACACCCTGACTGCCTGAAATCCAACACCCTGACTGCCTGAAATCCAACACCTTGAGTGCCTGAAATCCAACACCCTGACTGCCCGAAATCCAACACTGACTGCTGTGGCCTGGGCAAGATTTAACCCTTTCACTACACAGATGAGACCTGCAGACCTAGATCTTCTCTCTAGGGAGAGAAAAAGAGTGATCGACACATAGAAAGACAACATGAAAATATCAAGGTCAGTAAAAGGAGCCAAGCCTCAGATGGAAGAGGGATGAGGAGATGCCGAATGGGGCTGAAATATTCTTTTGGTAGGACCATGGAGATGGGCAACGATATACTGAAAATATCTCCTTTAATTCACAAAAGAGTATTGGGGGGATGAAGTATTCAAGCTGTAGATGTGAGCAGACGCATCCATTGATGAAGCCAAGCAGATGCTGGAGTAGCTGTGATCCCATGAGAAGCTCGAACAGAGAGAGATGAGAGTTGATGAAGACCCTTTGACCCCATGGAGAGAAGAAAACCTCTGTTCACAGAGATGATCACAGAGACAGATGGAGAGAATCTTTGCCTTTGAACAAACTCATCCTTAAAATAATACCCCATGAGTTTATGGCCATGGACACATCCTTAGGAGGGCTATGAAAATTGGAGGAATTTCACAATGCAGAATTTTTGCCTGGGCAGCTGCTATTCGCGGTAATGAAAAGCCACAAGAGAACTGTTTCTTGTGGACAAGTCTCCATGCCACGGCAAGAGAAAACTCCTCTCCTTACAAGGACTGATAGAAGAGTATTGTATAGTTCGTACTGCTTTAATATCCCAGGTTTTGTCTCTACATTGCCAGTTGGGAAAGGAAAATGTTGGGCAGGGGGAAGAAAGATGTTTTGGATGTTTTATTCTGGTTTCTTTTTCTTGTAGTCCTGTTAATAAAGTTTCTTTATTCCTTTTAAGTTTTGAGCCTGTTTTGCCCTTCTCCTAATCCACATCTCACAGCAAGAAATGAGTAAATGCCCTGGTGATTTTAGCTAGAGCTAAACCCCACCACATTATTTGGTGCCTTGTCCAAGAAACTCAAATTGGCAAATCTAGACCACTACACATAGTAAAGTAAGTCTATATGGAAATGTTTACATGAATGTACCCTCTCTCTTCAGAAAGGTCACTAGGAGAAACAAAAATCTGAGGGAATGTGTGGCACTGGTGGTGCTGTGATGTGTGGGCTGCCTGTGGATCTATTGCAGGGCTGGCCGAGGCCAAACACCATTGCCATGATCCCTGCATCCATACAGAAACCCTATGGCTTATGTCTTTACCAATGATTAGAAGAACACAAAAAGGCAATCCTTAAACTCATTTAAAACCTGCAGAACTACAGACAAAGCAAATAAGCTTTATTTATTGGAATAAAAAAAAAAATCTATGAAAAACAATTACTACAATTTTTAAATACTAAGGGCTCAGTACACTATTTCCATGTTATGAATCTTACAGCACTTAATGGTTCTGAAGCACTTCTCATCAGGGAGCTGGTATTCATCAGAATCTCATTAGTCAAGCAGGCAGCATCCTGATTGCTATCATCCACCAATTTACTAAATCAGATATGAACATTCAGCCAACCACTGTCATGTAAGTGGAAACCCTCAGGGGAAAGTAGCCTTGCTATTTACTACATGCAGAAGAAATGCTGCTCTTTTCCCCCTCCTTGTATAAGATATGTAAAGGTTTCTGAGATGGGGATTTCTAATGAATTATCATTTACAAGAAACTGGGTTGGCTAGCAGTTGTCAGAAAGATTAGACACTTGCATAATCATAATGAAAATCTAATCAACTCCCCAGCTAGAATCAATTAATTTCAGGAAGAGTTAAGGAAAACTGTAATGGTTAGCCAAAAATATATATCTAAAGTACAAGACAACATGAAAAATAGGAAACAGAACATCATGAAAGGTATTTTTAAGTCTATTAATAGGAAATCACTTTAGCTCCAGTTAAGAGGTAATCACATGTCTGAATAAAGCACACCTATTAAAGTCACACTAACAAAGCCTGAGATTGTGATACTTAGCTACAGCTTAGTGAAAAAGTGAGGAAATATCCTGAATGGGTTCTGAACCTGGACCTGAAATTTTGTGCCCCAGAGAGTGGTTTACAGGGCTTCTCATGGCATCAGGAATTCACTGCTGTGCTCCATCTGCATGCCTTACACTGAGCTCTGTTTTTAAAACTACTCCATTTCTTACCACACTGCATTAGATCTTTAATTGCTCAGTGTTGGCCTTCCAACAGCAGCTCAGTGTAACATCCAGCCAGCCCTTCTTCATCACTATCTGTGCATTTATCCTCTTCTGTCAGCCACCACCACTTACATGTGATCTGGCTCTTAGGGAAACAGGCCTAAAGTAAACACCGTATAACTCAGAAACTTCTAATCAAATGCAGTAATGCAAATCTCATTTCAGAAGGAATCATCCTCCTCTCTGCAGTGCAGAGATTTACAACAACGCACAGGAAATTGGTTTGTGTCTTGAAAAAAAAAACCACTCAGCCGTCAACAACTACCAGTTTTCAAAAGAGCTGACTGAAATGAAAACTGATACTGTAGAGAGAGATCAAAATTTCCACGTACATGTGGCTGGACATTTCTTGCATCTCCCTGCCCACTGGCTCATTTCCTGAAAAATTCTGCTTCTCACAGCAGGAGTTGCAAATGCAATCCATTTTGTCATCAAATCATGGACACTTTGGTCACTAGGGCAAGAGATACCCATCCTGTAATCCCTGCTCAAATTAAGAGAGGAAGAAAATGTAAGAGTAAATCAGAATTTGGGCAGACATATAGATGCCTTGATATCAGGCTGAGCTCTCTGCTATTGGCAGAAACTTTTGCCTTTACATGAAGCATCATTCTTTACTGCACAGAAAGGAAAGGAAAGCTTTGCAGAATAATTGCCAATCATGAATTGACTTGTCAAGCTGAAGTGCTCACATCCAGTGCTATAACCCAGTGCCTCCTTTGGCAGAGAGCCATCAGAAAAAGCTCATCCTAAACAACATGTGGAGACCCAGTGGACCAGCAGCAAATACTTCTTTCAAATAGGATACCAAGCTGTTCTCACTCTGGAAGGCTGAAAAATAAAGATATTCAAAGATTCTGACACTTGAAAAATAACCCCAGTGAAGTTGATGTGCTCAGTTACACAGGGCACTAAGAGTACACCATGCCAAAGACTTCTACTGCCAGAAGCCTCTCTCTGAACACTGATAAATTCTAAATTTTTCTCATCTTAAAAGATCTCAAACAGATTTGGCTATACCTGAGAACAACCCAAAGCTACCAGAGAAAACTGTATCTATCAGAGTCAAGAATCTGGGGGCATACCTGGGCTTTCCCTTGCATACAGAGCACAGAGCAATCACCAGCCATAATTTTAGTATCAAGGAATTAACAGTAAAATACCTCTAAGCACAGTATTTACTTTTGGAAAACCTAGGCAAAACTTAATGTTGAAGGTATGTACTGTGTTACTGAATATGCTTATGCAGGTTAAGAGATTTTTACTTTTAAGTTGCAAAGAAAAGACTGATGTGGCTTTTCTTTCCTATTTACATTTCTATTTGGTTGAAGTATTCTGGGCAGTTTGTCTTCAAAACATGGGCTATTCAAAAAGACAGATTAACAGCTCCTCTTACAGGAGGAACAACAAAAAAGCCAAAATGGGACCAAGACAACAAACAAAACAGAAGACACTTGTATTAAAATTAGATCACCCACCAGAGAAAAACGGTCTAGATGGAGACATGCATGACACTTTATAAACTTCTAAAACAGAAGAATAGTAACCATCTTAAGGACAATCAATTGGATGTTAAAATATCCAAACACTCTTTCTTAATGCTTTAAATTTTTGGCTGTGTGTCATCTGGGAAACTGGAAACAAAATTGACAGAAGGATGCAGTATTTCTATTCTTTTTCCCATTTCTTGTGATGTACTGACAACATTTTCCATGGGAAAAAAAATAACTTGTTAAAACAGTGAGACTTCAAACTGCTATTCCTAGTCTTGTCATGGAAACTGCATTGCTTGACACCACACTGGGACTCCCTGCCACATGCTTTTAAACCCTTTAATAGGGTGAATTTCAAATCCTTCATAAAATAACCAGAAGCTGGCTGAAAGGGGTAGTAAAGAACTATTTATTCCAACTGTATCTCTAAGCAGATATATTTCTAACCCAAACCTTTTTCAACATCTATTTAAAAGTTTCTAATGACAGAAATGCCAAAAGTTCCTTAACCTGCTAGTCTAGTAGTTAATGATAGTAAGCACATCACAGGTTCTCATAAAACAAAAATAAATAGCAATAGATCAGAAGCTCTCTTACTGCAATTTCAAAATACTACTCTGCTCTAGCCCTGGCAAGCAGAGAAGCTATTTTCTCTAGATTCCCACCTTCCTCTTATCAGCCCTTTCATGTACCTGAAAACTCCTTTGTTCCAGCAGCCCTCTCTTCAAGAGATCAAATAACCCAAATTCCTTCCATGGTCCCTTCCTGGGATCACTGCCCAGGATTCCTACAGTGCAGCATGACTCTGTGTGTGTGTGTGTGCACAGAAATGAGCTGCTAATGAATAAAGGGCATAGCATCCCCATGCTTACACACACAAGGAAAGGTGTAATAGCTGTAAAATCCACTTATTAAAGGCAGACTTTACATGTTTCATCTTCTTTGTGAAAATTACTTGAAGTTAGTCAAAAGTGAGAAGACTTGATCCTATGAGCCAAGCCACATTTAATTCATGTAAATACCCTTTCAACAGCAGCCAAGGGACCTTTTCTTGGTCTAAGATCACCTAATAACAGGCAAGATTGGGACCAAGGAAGGTGCAGCCAGTGGAACCAATGGCTGACATGAGGAGCAGCACTGGCATTTGATAATTTATGATCTTGAAATCAGAGTCAATTTTCAGGTGCATGAAAGTTAGACAAGAGTTGTATGGCAAGAAGGAGCAAAGTTATCCCTGAGATGCAAGTCCAATGGGAATTTTAACAGGATGCTTGCACCTCCAGGTTGTGTTCTGTACACCCCTCTCAGTTAAATTCCTGGTAATTAAATGAGATTGATGGAATGAGGAATGCTTGATTGGTTGATTTGCTTGTCTTTAGAAGCAAAGAAGATTTCCCTGATTCTAAATATGAGCATGCTGGAATCTGTTTTCTTTGGATACATTGGTATTTCAGCCAAGTGCCACCAGAGAGATGCACAACAGAGGAGAACCTCTGCCACTTCTGGCCAGCATGTTATCCTGTGAACAATTCATTGCATTCCCAGATGTTTGTGGGAAGATCATCAATAAAACCTTGTGATATCAATAACATAACAACCCTGGTAACAATCCTCTCACCTGCTTTTGACTTCATCACTTTTCTACTACAACAAATTCATTTCAGAGACAAGTTTAAAGGAGGATTGTTATGCACTGTAAGTTAAGAAGCTGAGCAATTCCTAATTTATGTAGCTGTTGGAAAAACATGAACTCTGAAATGCTTTTATAAAATTTGGAATTGGATTTTATTTTCCAGTAAAAACAAATTACAGATTACTGTTACTGATTATTTTATAACCCGCTCATTTGTGGCCAACTACGAAATCCTTTGCAGCTAGCATATTTTTGATTTAACTTCAACACTAAACATTTTAATTCAATGTTTTAGACCTTTAAACAACGAAACAGGTACAAAAGGAAACCTTTGTTTAATACAAAAGGGAAAAATTGTTTTTGTATAACTATAAAGGAGTTGATTAATTTAAAGTATTTTCATTAGTATTTTCATTATTTCATGATATAAATTCACCAACAGTAGGTCAAAACCTGCAGGTTTCTAACTAAACTCAATAACCAAAAAATTATTTCTGCATTACTAAAACATGTCTAGAGTGTATTAATATTACAGCTATCAGTTCTTAAACAGATGCACAGTTATATAGCTTTATTTTGTATTGAGGCACCTAAAGTCTGAGAAGTGACAAAATGGATTTATAATCCCTATTACTTTTTGACATCTCTCATCCATATGGTTTATGTACAAATACTCAATGCCATTGATTACTTAATGAACACATTTATGTGAATGTCCAGAAATATCCTAGAGTTAAGGACCTCAGCTATGCATTTCATGAACATGAATGTGTTTCCCTGCACTGCTTTACACATTCCATATATAAAGCTAGAATTATGAACCAATAAATCAATAAAGCAAAAATTATGAACCAATACAGTCAATAAAATTTGCTCTGTCAAATTTATAGCAAGAATGCACACACACATTCAAACTCTAATCATTCCTGGAAGCATTTTAAGCAAATAGGTATATCAAGAGCTAATGCTGAGAGTACCTAGAGAACCAAGTTCAGGTAAGTGAAATTCATTTGATTCTCTGCATGCCTGAGAAGGTCAAGATTATATAAGATTATATGAAGGTACAAGGTTTATTGGCTGTGTGCAAATGTCACTTTAAAACAAAAGAGAAAGAAAAGCAGTATGTTTAAAGAAGTATGTTCTCTTCAGCAGCTTTCAACAGCCTTCAAGAAGAAGGAACTTCACCTTGAAAACCCCTGAAAGGTCTCCAACTAAAGAACTACAAAGATCTAAGTATAAAAGCAAAGAAATCAGTATCTTAAGCTTTGGTACTTTTTAATTCCAGCAAAGTGATTCCAGTGTATTCTGAAGATTCATTTATATATCTACATGAATATTAAAAAAATATATAAAATATCTGTAATTTCAACTCAGATACTAAAAGATTAAAAAATGGTAGAGCAAAACTCTGGGTGTTTTAAGCTTCTACTCTGTCTTAAGGCTTTTATTATTATCCATTATTCACTTACTTCCTGCAGCATTGGGTATCTTCAGGATCCTACTCCTTATTCAAATTAAGAATACTAATCATACTGAATTTTGATTAATGATTTTCAGGGTTTATTCTGCTGATGGTTATTTTCCTATGTTGGCAGCTTGATAGATATTGCCATGCACATTTAAGTAAAATAATTAACTGACCTGATTTTCCTCCCCTCTGGAAGTAATTTTGTTTATATGCTTGCTCTCCCCCCAGTTGTAGCCATAAATGGAACCATTTCATTTATCAAAAAGATTGGTTACTATGAATTGTAAAATTAAGTATTTAGACAGCTTTGTAGAATGGATTAAATGTCAACTGTGTCATCTAATACCAGATGACAGATCAAATGTAAAAATACATTTGATAGTAGATATTTTCTCATAACACTAAAAAGCTGGGAAACAAAAAATTCTTAGGGTATTGCCAAATTGAAAACCATGCATAATTCAGCACTCCAACTGAATTTTAATCTTTTCATAATGCTTGGGGAAATATTTCATACTTATGAAAATTAAGGGAGATAAAGAACATTACAAACCAAGTAAATGGTTTTATGTTTGGGCAGAAATGATACAATAGCTAATAGAAATAGGTTACTTGAAGCAGTGAGAGGAATAGGAAGCACCCTGGACATTACAGATTCACACCCAAGTTCACAGGACTGTTGAAGGAAATTGAAAAATAGGGTATGAGGAACTGAGGGAACTTTGCATCCTAAAAAGGAACAGTGAAGGCCTTTAAGAGTTTAAACAGAGGAGAAGCTGAAAGCAGCATCTGCCCATCAGCAGAGGCTGCTGCACTTTGCTCTGATGATGCTTAAAGTCCTCCCTGAATTGAGTTATTGCTGCTCCTCAAGTGCCCATGGGCACAACCCTCTGCTCTGCAGTCAAATCCTGCTTGACCAAGGAGGTTCTCAGCCTGAGAGCTGCAATGGACAGCACTTCCAAAATCACTGCCTTTTGGACTGGCAGAAGGATCACCAGCACCAAAACAAACATCATTACAGTTACATACATACATCACAGGTGGTGTCAGCACCAAGGAGAATCCAGCAGAAAGAACCAGCACTGGCATGGCATTCACACTGTGAAAACACAGAGTTTCCTTAGGGATGTAATAGGAATGCTCTTCTTAAATTTACTGCTACTGATTCTCTACCATGAGTCAAACTCCCACAGCACTATCCCAGGAAACATGCAAAGGACTATTTGACTCTTGAGTAATCCCTCACAGCTGGCTCAATAGGTCTACAAGAAGGTATTTGTAAAAGGAAAAGAATACCCAGCAGTTTCACTACCCTATCCCCTTCCAAACAGTAGGAAAACACCTGCTCTACAGGACCTTCTTCTCCTGTTCCTGCTCAACTTTCCTAACTTGGAATATGTATCTGTTCTCATTTCCTTAGGTACTTTGGTACTGTAGTCTCGAGCTCATATCCAAAGCAATTCTTAAACATGTGAAGTAAATCTTTAGCAGCAGGGAGGAGCATCCACTCTACTGCAAATTTCAGGTCCAGGTGTCTTTGAGGACTTTGATGTGCAAATGAACTTTTTGTATGAGTTAAGTCTTTGGGAAGAGCTGGGAACTGTCTCCTTGTGTGCCCCAGAGGGCTGAGCTGAACACTTAAATACTGGTTTGTAGTGAACAATGAACTTCCAAACCAGGAGAACTATTTCATTTACAGTGCCCAAGATTTCCATGCTACTCATCCTGATGCAAATCCCAGCTCAGATTTTCTTGGCTATTACTGCTGGCTGCAGCAGATGGTTGCACACTTAGAATTAGTAATTAGTCATGAGAAGAAAACACAGAGTGGGGGGGAAAAAAAAAAAAAAAGAAAAAGATTGTTCCTCTTTTACTGTTATTTTTGCTCATTTTCAGCCACACTGAAGATCCTGCTCTCCTGGCAGTGATAAAGATTGGCTGTTTTTCTGCAGCAGTTGATTCATTTTGCTTTATAGGTAACTGGATTTTGTTTGATAGTCAATTTTGCAATTCTTCAAGGGGTAGAAATTAGGAAGATAAGGTTCATCAGGAAGGTCAGTCCCTATTTGCTGAGCACAGGAAGAAGGTAATGCATTAGAAATACAGCATTTTTACAGGGGAGACTGGGAAAAAAGCCAAGGAACTGCTGTCAGCATTTCACTGAAAGAAATGAAAAGTAGATTCAGGACTTGAGTCACCATTAACAGAGCAGTGGGTTCAAACAGCTGTTTAATATTTAATTCTGGATGTATAATTTTAAATCCATTACACTTTTGATATTTGCAGATCTAACAGACATTTATTTGCTGCAATAACATGGCCATAATAATGAAATAAAAGATGCAATGTTATTCCAAGAAAACCAGAGGGAGGCAAGGTGGTTGGGAATTTTGGCTCAGACGGAATTCTTGGCTGTTTCTGTTTCTCTGTAGCAGGTGGAGGCTGGTTTCCCCCAAACAGAACTATTTTGTGTCACACACTTCACACAGACCAGAAATGAACACTGACACATTTCATCATTATCGGACTTTTCTCATTAGTGTCTAAAACATGGAAACTGTTTTATTTATCAAGGAAGCAATTGCTTCCCCTTGGAAACCAAGAGACATGTTATTTAAATCAGCCTCAGAACTGAGCTATTGCAGCTGTCCACTCTCAAGCAAACAGATCTATTAACAAGAATAAATTTTAAAATACACATTTCCTACCCTTGTCTCTGAAAAAAAAAGATTCTCTGATGTCACAGAATGTAGCTTATTAAACTTGTCATTCATATAGTAAATACGAAGCCATTAAATAATTTTCTGACTATCAGAAATACTTTCAAAAGGGCTTTTTAAAACAAAGCTACTTTCCTGATTAGAAGGGAGAGTAAATGAGAAAAAATTGTTGGGCCAGACCCATGTGTGTCTTGTTGGGCCAGACTCATATTACCTTCAGTCTTTAAGCAGGGCAGCGATAACTCATTGCAGATGAAAATCTGACTTATTATCATTTCAAATGGATCATCTCCATTTTCTTAATAAACCACAGCTAATCTATTTAGTGAACAAATGGCCTCTGGACTATTCCAATGCCAAGAATAAACAGAATGTCTTCATGAAAAGATTTTTATTTTTCCTTTCTGAAAAACACTCAGAAGAAGGAAGCAGCAGAAAGCAGAAATTGCCAATAGGTGCAGCCCTGACATGAGTAATCCTCTTCAGATGTGCGTCAGTGCAAGTCAAAGGTTCTAATGTCGGTGATGAGATCATTATTAGATCAGAAATCCTGTGACAATTGCAGTACTGTGTGGCAAGAGAAATAAAAGAGACAGGAGCCAAATCCTAAATACACACATTTATTTGTGGCATAGCAGAAAAGGCAACCTCCATTTAACTTTAAAAGCTTACAAATTAAATTAAAACTATATTTCCATTGCCTATGATTAAGACCACTTAGAAACAGACAAACAAGAAAGGCTTTGTGTATAACCTGTTGGATATGTCTGTTGAAGTGCACAAATAATGAACAGCTGAGAATTCTCTGTTCCCTGCAGGATGGGCTCACGCCCAGCACATGGAGCACTGCAGTTTGCATTTTCCTCACCTAGTGCACTGATTATCTGGAATAATTTGAGAGACAACAGCACATGAGAATTGTGTGTTTAGGTTCTATTTCAAGTACAGACTGTGATTAACAAAACAGCAAGAAATCTAAAATTAAATGCTTATCAAGTGAGACAATTTACAAAAGAATCTGCAGTAAGCCATGAGAGGCTAACAGCTCCCTCTCAGGACTAACCTAAGTCTTTTGGATGTCCACAGTAAATAAAATGAAACACTCTGAGGGTTTTTAAGTTGCTAAGAATTTTTCCTTCAAGGAGAGGAATATCCACAGACATACATCCTGTATTTTGACCAGTTTGGACAGAGCCCTGAAACAGAAGCAAGCATGCTTTTAGGAACAGGAGAAGCCACCTTTCCAGACCAAGAGGAAATGCAAGGCAGAAAAAGCTCAGACAAATGTGAAAGAAGAAGGACTGCACACATTACAGGCAACAGGGAACATGAACAGCAGCAATTGGTAACAGCCAATTATTTCAATAAATTCCTCTGGTGATATTTGCTGATGTTGATGGACACCAAATGATGAATGGTAATCAACCTGGACACTTCTTAAGTGACTGCCCAAAATCTGTGTCAGATGAAAGCATTAAATTTTCATTTCTGAAGTTCTCTGGGCTCTAATTACTTCTAAGTACAATTACAGATACACACCCTTGCTCAAAAAAGAAATTAAATTAAATGAATTTATAATCCTTAAATAAGAACAAAATAAACTGAGTGTATGGAAAAACTGGCTGTCAGGTGAGATGGAAACACCAGCTCCCAGATCACAGCCTGTCCTAGCCAATTCAAGTACTTGCTGACAATTAATGGAAGAAAGGGAACTCCTCTCTTTCCCTCCTTTTCTCAGCTGTTTCCATTGTCATCAGCAAAAGAGCATGTAGTGGCTTAAGTGCAGAACACTGAAATATTAATTCCTATGCCCTAGTTTTGTGCTCTGTGCACCCTCCTGAAGTGTGGTAAGTTACTTGGTTGCCTGATAAAAAATTGATTGATTCTGACCGGTGCAAACCTCCTAAAAAACCTGATTTTACTCAAGTGGCAGCTGGAGAGCCAGCATAGTGGTAGCAGCTTTGGTGCACTCAGAAAGCAGAAGACCACAGTGCAACATCACAAACCCAGCAGAGTTTTCAATAAATCACAGTGAAAGAAACCAGTTCCTTCTTCCTATGCAAAATACTATTGAGTCTGAACATTTCTTGAGATGAAGACAAACTCAGAATAAATATTATGACTGTAGCAATCACAGAACTACCTGAAATGCTCAGCATGTCTCTCCTACTGTGTATTCAGGCTTCTGTTTCCTAGAGTTTATCTACTGACTTATCAATCTCAAAAGTTAATTATAAGCCAACATCAGTACAGTTTATTTGAGCACCTTAAATTACTTCCCATTAGTTTTAGGAAACAATGACTCAGCTTTCTCTTTTTTCATTCAGAGCTAAAATTTAATTTTTTAAATCTACATTCACTTCTGATGCTTGGATTTTTACATCTTTATCACAGGAACAGAGATCAAAATCTCCCATTTTCATAATAAAAATATCCCAGAATGAAATTTTAAAAACAAATATTTGATGTTATTTATGTATGATTTAAACTTGCAATATGAACGTAAGTCAGTATCTTCTACAATTAAGAGTCGGTTTTAAGGGTGAGTGTAGGAAGTCACTTCAGTACAGCAATTTCAAAAACTCCTAGGAATTTGCATGTTATTTTAAACAATGTATTATTATTTCAGCAAACTGTACTTCAGTCCCTTATTCTGGGTCTCAGACCAATTCATACAAAAATTGCTCTGTGGGAAAAATGTTACTGAAAATTCAGACTAAGTTTAATGACAGAGCAAATTTAAGCACTACCTTAGCTACATCATGGCAGTGTTGTCCTTCCAGAAGGTGCATGCTGAAAACCCCAAAATGCAGCCAGCCTGTGGCTCCAGATGCCCCACCTGTTTATCTAATGCCCCTCCACCAGTTATTTCATATATATATATATAATATAATATTATTATTTCAAACCTCAGCAAACTTCACAGCTGAGGCAGCTTAAGACATGGCAAAGGATTTAACATATTTTAAGATGGTCTATAGCTTTCTGACCTAAGGGTTTATTTAATACATTTAAATACACTTAATACATTTTCAGAATTATTTATCTTGGAGTTTTTTTACTCCAAAAACTCTATTCCAAGAAACTGTCCTTTTGTTTTGTTTTTCTCCTCTCAGAAGTCATGCCACCACCTCTACACCTGCAGTCACAGCATCAGGACAGACACACGTGGAAGTGTTTGTCCCTGAGTGTTCATTCCCTCTGATCTATGAAGATAACGTGATATTGAAATAAAAAACTTTAAAATAAATCAGTACAAGGGGAGTTATTTCTATATATATAATTCTGCTCAACAAAGCCACAGTCATTGGCAAGAAAAGTTCTAACCAAATTAACTTTTCCCCGTACATAAAACCGCACCAAGCAAACAAATTACATGGGGACTCCGGAGAAAGCTGTGATTGTTCTGCTGTGCTTTCACATGCAGCATAGAAAAGCACTTTGCAGTAAACAGCAGGCAGGGCCTGCTACTTCAATCTTGCAGATTAAAGCAAAGGACTGTTTTGTTTTCAGTGCAGCAGCTCAGCCCCACAGCCACAGCCCTTGGCTCCTGCAGTGCCACTGATAATCTGCCATATGTGGCACATCCTATAGCAGCACCCCCAGAGAGATGGACCCAAATCAACACTCTTGTGTTTTGTAAAGGGCACTGAAGAACTGACAGATGCGACAGCTGGGGCAAATTCCATTCAAGGAAGCACTTTTTAATCAAAAATTTTATACAAAGCATATGGGGCTTTTCATTGCACATGATTTCTCTTTCATTGCACATGATTTCTCTTTCATTGCACA
Source organism: Pseudopodoces humilis (assembly GCF_049639895.1). NCBI lineage: Eukaryota > Metazoa > Chordata > Aves > Passeriformes > Paridae > Pseudopodoces > Pseudopodoces humilis. The sequence continues at coordinate 3,629,907 of NC_142210.1, read as the reverse complement.
TGATTCTCACTGCCTTTCATGCTGCTGTTCCAGCATGCAGCTCCCACACAGCAGCCAGTTCCCACACACAAGGACAGCACTGAGGCAGAAATGGGCAAGCATCCATTGGAGGTGACAGAGCTGCAGAATTCTGTGCTTTGCTCTACCCAGTTTTAGTGAAGCTGCAGAGGTGCAGCCCAAGGAGAAGAGGCTGTGCAGAAACAGCTCCCAGCTCCAGGGAAGCTGCCAGAAGCTTTGCTGTCCTAAATAATGTATTCTAGTCCAAAAGCATCTAAAGCTGATGTTAAATTGCTGTCATCTTTTCAATTCTAGCAAGCCTGTTAATTACAGGGTTGTACTGAATTTAATTTCTGTACTCTGGATTCCACACCAAATACATGGCTCACCGTTCCTGCCTTCATTCATGACTTTTTTCATTAGCACACCTGGAAGCTCTCCAAGGCAGGCAGCAGTAAGGAGTAGAAGTCTTGTCAGAAATATCCCTTAAATCTGTCACAGGTACTAACAAATCAATTGAGTGCCAATGAGCCTTTCAGAAATTTTTTGAGCAGCTGGTTAAAAAGGGACTCACCTGACTGAAAACTTTTCAGCGACCACAAAACACACTAGGCCTGCAGAACTGCTGCAGAATCACAGTTACTTAAATTTCTTTGTCATGTGACAGAAATAAGTTAATTTTAAATGCCTGAACTAAATTAAAATTGAATTAATTAAATAATTTTAAAGAAAAACAGTTAAATTTAAATACAGTTTTTTTATGGAGATGAATCCCTACAACAGGTTGGAAATTGCTCTCACTTGTTAATCCAAATTATTTTTCTGTTCTTTTAAACTTTATACAGAGGGCAAGTAAGTTAGACTACATCACGATTTTTACAAAACAAGAAGAAATCAGAAATTTAAAAATTACATCTTTTAAGGTAATGTAGGTTTGTTTTGCAGTCCATGTCACCATGGTAATTGCACACCAACAGGAGTCAGTCTGTAAAGTAAAAACCAATCACTTCAAAGAAATAGTTCTTTTTCTCTCAATCTTTGTCTAATTTTCAAAACTTCACATAAGAGACAGTGCCATAAATGAGGAAAGCTGACCTAGGTGTGAAATACTTTATTACAGAAATGGTGTAAGGCAAGTGTTTGTGTGGATACAAAGCACATCTGCTGGTTGTGTCCAACAGCTACTATTACACCAGAGAAGTTTTACAGTAACCTCCACCATGAATGCCTAAAACACATCTCTATACTTCATACCTACCAATATTTTGTGTATTCACACCCTCCTGGGTTCTCAGTAAGCACAGAATGTCTTGGGCTCAGGGTGGTGGAAGGGGGTGACAAACAAATCAATTAAATCCTTCAGACTAACACAAGATATTGAGGGGGAGGCAGAGAGCAAGAACCTGAGTGTGGGACCACACAACTCTCCAAGGAAGGGACCACAGCACCCAGGAGATGACTGGAGCTCTGGGGATAGGATTGGGTGCCCATTTTCCATCACTTGACCAGCCCAGCATGTCCACCTTAATTAAACTGCCCTGAGCCAATTTAATGGCTACCCAACCAGGCAGCTCCAGTACCTGCCAGCAGGGCAGGGCAGGAGGTCTCTGTCAAGCCTGGGAGTGGCAGAGCGTGCAAAAACTAACACAAATTATATATTGTACTCTCAAAACATTCTAAACTATACTATGCTTATGTCCACCCCCCCCAAGATGGAGACAAAAAAACAAAACAAAAAAAATAAAATCTAATATTGCCTCCATTGTCCTTTCTACACTGCCTTTCAGTCTGAGAAACAAGAGTCAGCCTGACATCAGACAACATTTAAAATATTATAAAGACTTGTGCCAGTCTGGTGTCACTGTCACACTCCCTACAAACACACCACAAATGGTTGTGGAACAGCAAATCCTCCTGGTGCTGGGACTGCTCCCAGAGATGCTCAGTGCTCCACAGACACTGAGATAAAAGCACTTGTGAGAACTAAACACAAGGAAAAAAGGACAGTGGAGGAAACCAAAGGCCAGGAGAACAAATTTGTTTGATCCATTTCACACAGCCAGAATCAGGAGAATTGAGCAGAAAATCAATGACCTAAACCTCCTGTCCAGAGTTTGAATTCTTTATATTCTCCTTCCCCTTCTTGCTTCATAAAAGAAGCATCACATGCATTTTTTAGGTGGCTCTAGCAAGCAAAGGGATCAACAACACTTTCAGGCTATCGGGAGTGTTTGTTCTTGTCCAGAAAAATAAATTTTTTTCAGCTGATTGGAAAGAAACAGGTTTAAAGAAAAGTGGTTTCTTTAAAGCTGCTTTAAAAAGCAGGTTTAAAAAAAAAAATAATCTTTCCACAAGAGAATCATTGACCAATAAGCACAAGGAGCTCTAAAGAATAAATAATTACCTATTCAGGCTGTTGTTTTAAAATGCTTTTTAATATTTAGAAACCATTACAAGCAAGTGACATGTCCCTGATGCTTTACACTAACTCAAGTTACACTAACTCAACTCCATTCTGAGGAACACATTTTAAAGCCTTTTGATTTTATTTTTAAAGCAAGCTAGAATCCTGCAGTGCCAATTTTGTTGCAGTAAACTTTTAAGTGGTGAATATTCCAATTCCACTTGTTGCATTACTAACACTTCCTGGTATTATAAATTATTTTTCTAAGTATGTATAAAGGAAAATAAAATGAAATATTAATATTTATGTAAAGGAGACAGGTGTAATTGAATTAATGGGTAGAACACAGATGGAATGAAAGTGTGAAGAGAGATATTAGAGTAGAACTTGCATTATTTGACTCAGTTTATTCCTTCAGGTCTTCCCACTGCTCTTACAGCGTTCCTTCTGAGGGTCCCTCATGTTGTTGCAGCACTGGAAGTAAAGGTGGGTTCAGATTTTGGATTCTCAGGTTCACACACACTGGAGAGCAGAAGTGAGCAGCTCAAGTTTACTGCTCCCTGAACACCAAATAATGAAGGGAATCAAACTACACGAGAAGAGAAAATGTCCTGGGGTATCATTCTTGTTTGCTTCAACTGGCTCACTGAAAATCTTCCTGGCTAGGAGTTATGCTTGCTAGCAGAGTTTTTAAATAATTTCATTTATATCAATACACGTTAGAAAACCTTAATGTCTACCTGAAATTGTAAAAAGCTAAGCAGCTACGATTTCCACTCCAATCTTAATGACGAGGAGTAACTGGAGCAGTTTCTCATTTTTCAGCTGCTCACACTTATTTTAATATATGAGCCTGTTCAGACCTCAGGTAACCCTCCATGTATCACTCAAACCGTAAGGAGAGACCTGTTCCACATCCTTTTTACCCCCAAACAGATGAGTTTCCTATGCTGTCCTTCCTGTGACTTTCAGAATTTGAAATCCTTGAGGAACTATCTCTGATTTCAGAGAATGTCTAAAAATTGTAGAAACCATGCTTACCTACACAGCAAAAATCACACCTCAAAAGCAAATTACATTCAAAGTCCACACTAAAATGTTTCACTGCAGAAGAAAAATGTGTTAAAATAGTACCTCAACAAAATAAATACTTTCTGCAGCTTTTAAAATATTTTTTTGAAAATAAAAAGGTAATGGCTATAGTTCATTGAAATAAATGACTTCATATTTCAGCTGCAGATTCAGACACATTGTTCACAGTATAATTTTTAACTACAAGCAATGGCTCTCATACAGCAAGGCTTCATTTGTTTCAAAGGAGTGTGACACAAAATCTACATCCACCCTCAGAGCGTAACAGCAGCAACAAATTTTTTGGACCAATAGTTTCAGCAGTTCCAGTAGTCCCCACTCAGGTTTCTGTTTTGTGTTCTGAATAGCCCAAAAGTTCAACAACTCTCACTATTTTCCTGGCACCTTCAGTGACAGCCTGTTTTAACTTAACAATTTTTTACTTAAATGGTTATTTAGTATACATCAGGATTATAAAATGACAAATTCTGCCCCTATCCTGTTGTGTAGGGTTGCAATCCACTGTAATATCCTGTCCTATTTTTCTAAAGATCAAGTCTTACACATAAAAAGAAAACTACTCAGAAACAGTTCAAATGTATCTCAAATCACTATTTTGCTTAAGTAATTTTAGAAGTCCAAGTGGATATCATCATTCTGGAATTAGTTGGTTATTTTCCTTGCTTCTTTCTAGCTTTAAGTAATTTAGCATATTTTGGTGTAATGAAGTATCTCAGTGTTCCCATTCATTATTGGTTTTACCTGTCAGGAGGAGCTGGCATTCACTCCCATGCATAGAATTCTCATTTTCTCCCTAGCCCCTTCCTCCTGCAGTGAAGACCTCGCAGCAGCCACTGCAAGCTCCATCAGAACAGCCCGAACCTTTGATCCTTTAGTCTCCTTTGGACACACTGATGTCACCTACTGTTATTTCACAGCCGTAAAAATGACTAAGAAAGGCAATCACAGAAAATAACCAAACCCCAAAGCCCTCAAACCCCTCATCTCTGAGCTTCAGGGACTAACAGAGGTCACTGTGAGAGTGACTGATTTTTTGGAGCATTCTCAATCTGAAACCTGAGCATTTTTTATCACTCTTTTACTGGATGATGAGCAGCATCCCTTAAGTCAAAAACAGATTCTCCATAATTAATTGTGCTATTACCAATGTTTTATTGTACCTTAGATTAGGATCATTGTGAAGAGATTTTTTTTTTTTGGCTTTGAAGGCTAAAGTCTTAACTAATTAAGCTACAGTAATAAAGGTAAGTTTCAAAGGTAGAAATAAAGAATCATTTAAAAAGTGTTATAAACAACTGCAACACTCCATGGCTTTGCCTGCACTTCCTATTTTTTGATCATGTCTCATTTTCACAGAGAAATATTTAACACCAATGAATTCTGGGCAACCTAAACTGACTCATGTTCTAAGTCTGACTGACAGTGAATAGAAAGGATAATATTCAGAATGACAACTTAAAAATAATTTCTGTACTTTTAATGTTGTACCAAAAGGACAGCTGCTGTTATTAATGCCACTGCTTATCAATACAAACAGACAAACAAGGAGGCTGGGCAGCTTCACAGTCTGAAGCAGAGCAATGGGAATTTGTGTTCAGCTCCTAGGTGTAAGAGGGCTGACAAGCAGTGGATTTGCTGTGGTGCAGCTGACAATACACACTACTCTGAACTCCTAAAAATAAAAAAGAAGATTTGGAGAGTTTGTGGTTGCAGCTTGTAGTTTAGTGATATTGAATATGAATATTCAGGCATCCTTCCTGGTTGGTTTTATTGTCTCCTTTTTCTTTACAGTGCTTTTAGCACAGCCAAAGCACTGTCAGAGACTGGGACTCCATCTGCCCAGGAGGTGTGAACTGGAACTGCTTCTGAGACAAAGATTATGTGTCTGGGGGGAGCCAGACCTCTGACCTTGCTAAGAAGGTTCTCTATAAATTTATCAAGAGCATAAAAGTAGCTGAAGACGTAATGTGCCCAGCTCACCCCAGTACAATTACCCAGCTCAGCCTTGCTGGGACACCAGGCACTCAAATGTGACTTTATCAGCCCAGAAATGGGGGCACAGTGACAAGTTTGGCTCTTCCAGGGTGAGAAGGGACATCCATCCCCTCACTGCCCTGAGTATTACCTCCTGTTTTTCTGCTTCAGAAAACACCAACAGCAGAAGCCCCCTCCACACCAGGCTGTTTAAGATGCTCACAGTGCTTTTAGGGAGGAACATAAAAGGCTTCTGCACAAAAAGAGTGGGAAAAAATCTGCTCTGCCTTGTGGATAGGACTAAAACTAATGGACTAAAAGCACTGTACAGAAACTTCAGACCAAGCTTCGTGAAAAACCAGAAGTATGGTGAAGTGTACAACAGATTGCCCAGGGAAGCTGTTGCATCTCTGCCACTACAGATCTGTAAGATTAGGAGAGAAAACTGTTTTTTCAGGAATGACAAGGGAGGAGGATGGACTGAGGACATCCTGAAGTTCCCTTCAGATCTATTTTTGCACAGCACTGCTGATGAAACGTAGTTGCTGCTATTGGAATGCAGCTAGATGTTTCTTCCAAAAGCCTTCCATAATCTCACAGCATTTTGTGAGAGACAGAATCCTGGAAAATTGATTCAGTAGATCCCACCTTGTTTCTAGCCAAACTACCCCTAAGCCTGAAAGTCAAATCCTGGAAGTGGCTACCAGCCTCCCCACCAGAAAGGGTGTTGACTGTTGCATGGCTGCCTGTGCCAGGTGGTGTAAATTGAACTAAAGTTACATCCTTCTTTTGGGGATATTTGATCAGATTTTTTAAAACAGAGATCATTCCCATGGATGTCCCTAAATGAGCTAAGTCCACTTTGCACCTATACAATGCTTACAGTTTCTCTGTAGGTTTTGTAGGGGTTTATTTTTTAGGGGGTATTTTTTGGCCAAGGGGAGGGGAGGAGGGCCAGGGAATGTCTCTGATACCCTACAAAAGGCTCCAAGGTGCACGGTGAGTTTAGTTATTTTAAAGGTCAGTTGTATTTCAACACTAGTCTGTAAAAATCCTTTTTGGGCCAGGACTTGAAAAACTGAAATACTGAAAACTGCTGATCCTGAAACTTCTCACAATCTTATACTGTTATTTTCAAGCTTTCTTCAAAACTAGGAGACAAAAAATACAATTGCATAGAAAAGAGAAAGTGAGGTATGCTTATACCATGATAATGTTAAGAACCAGGACTTTACATATACTTCAGTTATTCACAATAAATTCATTAGATGAAGAGACACCAAAAGCCATTCATTGAAGTCTTGTGAAAGTCTTCATGCTCCAGTTATGAAAAATGCTGATCACATTTGACAGCCAGCACTTTCACAGGCACATTTAGTCCTGTTAGTCTCTCCATAGTCCTTCCTGGAACACAGAGCTGTTGGGAAGGAAAATGCACAGAAGACTCCTTTTTCTCCTGTCATCACCCCTGATGTTAAACATTAGATAGAGGTGGGAAAAAAGTGCAGATTACAGTAATTTTCTCCTGTGACCACTCAGGTTTGATGTGCACCATAATGTGTGCACTCCTAGAAGGGGTTGACAGACTTACCTTAGTAGCCATGGTGATGAAAAAAGGCAGAGGTATTAGAAAAAACATTAAAGTTTCCATAAGTGAAAACCAAAACACCGTTTGCAGCTTGGAGTAGGCCTGTGCCACAAGTAACATTTAAACTAAAAAAATGAGATCATGGGGATAGATACAGAAAACACATCAAAGCACTGAGGGCAGACAAGAATCACTGAAATTACCAAATTAATTGGTAAGAGGCAAATGCCTCTTAACAGCTTAGTTCTGTTTAGTCACAAAGCAGTTACCTGGTGAACAATTATTTGCCCAGGTGAAAAATACAAATGCATGAACTACCTGTGCACCAGGGGAAGCAGAAAGGTACAAACACAAGGACTAAGTTAAGCACATGTCCAAAAGGACTACATCCTCACAAGCAACATATAAATATGGAATAAGTAAGTATTAAGCTAGTAGATAAATTTATTAAATAAAGAGGTATTTCCCCTACCATGACCTGTCACAGTGGTAGATAAATTCCCCTAAACTTGTCTCTGATGGAAGACAATGAAAGGAAGTGTGTTTTTAAAGTCAAATGTACACTAGTACTATTGAAAAACAAAGTTTACTTCTATAAGGTAACTCTAATCCTGATGGAAGAGCCAACAATCTGCCTGTTAACTATTGCAGGGGTTTTTGCAGAGGAGAAATCACAGAAATTTAGTCTTACTACAGTTTGCTCAAGGAGATCTCAGCACAGATCAGAAACTGCCCTGATACATTCTTGAATTTGGGCCTGTTAAAAAAACAACCAACCAAGCAAACATGGAGAACTTTCCAAGTACTAGAATGTTTTTCTTCTCCAGTATTTGCACAAAATACTGAAAATATTAACAGGCTGATGATAAAAGAACAGTTGGAGCTCTGATTCTCTGTTACAATTAAAGACTGATATATTACACAACTGAAATGTCCACATTTAAACAAAATATGGCCATAAAAGATATTCCACATTACCACACAATTAAATGAACAGCTACTGAATATTGTTAATTTTGTACTTGTATCTGTTTCAGTTTTCTCCTACTAAATACATGATGCAAATTGAATTTTCCACAAAAACCTTTATTGAATTAATGATATTATGAAACCAAATAAAAGTACATGACATTAAAGCAAAAATTACAACAGAAATAGGAAGTTCCTCCAACATTTAAAAAGAAAGGGATTTTTTTAAAAAGTGCATAGAGGTTTTTCCAAAAACAGGGAATGCAGGCCCTTCAAGGGGATGAAGGGTTCAATCAATACTATATTATTATGCCTGGACTGCAGATCATGAAGCCAAATAATATCAGGAAATGAACTATTAGTATCAGGGAATACAGAAAGTACTTACCCTTGCAAGAAGTAAATACTTCTCACAATAGAAATACTTCAAATCAATAAATGGAGAAGCTAAATTAAAACTACTGTCCAACAGAACCTGTATCACAAAAGCCAAAGTTCAGTATTTGAAAGGATAATTTTCTACATGAAAAGTAAATCACTATTTAATGAAAAATGTGTTGATTCTCCCAATGTAAAAGCTAAGAAAATAATTAGGCTAACGAATTCCCAGTTGGAAGAGCTTGCAGTGGCATGACAACAGCACGTGATTAACACTCCTGGATGGATCCTAAGGGAATGCAAGCTAAAGAATTCAATCTAAGATGGAACACCCTCAGTGACAGAAAACTTTAAAGAAAGGAAAAAATCAAAAGGGCCTCTTTTCACTAGGAATTGATCTTCATGCAGCCAAGCATCACTGGGCACTATGAGTGACAAACAAATCTTGATATTAAAATGGGGGTCAATGTATAAAATCCATTTGAGACCCCCGGTTTGACAGGGTAGGAGCTGATGCCAGCATAAGCTTTTGGGAAAAGTGACTGAGAGCAATTCCTTCAAGATGCTGTAAAATGCTGTTTGGGACAAGCACTTGGACTTCTGGGACAACTCCCCAAGAACAAGGATACTCACCTTTACCAGTTCCTTTCCTTAGAAAAGGTGAAGATTCTTAAGCAATATTATCTTTTTAACAACTGCACCATCTTAGGATCCTCAGAGCAGCTATCAAACTTTACTGTTCTCCCTTTTCTTCAAAAAGTATTTTTAATGAAAGAGAGAATTTAAGAGAAAACTTGCTCAACATGCAGAAGTCCCATATTCTGCTTAAGATACTCAGGACAGAAAAATGCCAGGTAAAATAGACTTAATACAAATGCAAACTTGTATATAACATACATCTATCATACAGAAATCTGAGCAAAAATGTTCAAAACCTCCATTAAATTTTCTTAATTCAATCAACTCTTGACAGTTACAAAGTACTTACACAGTAAGATATGATTTGAGCAACTTTAAATATTTGTCACACATTTTATCCATAGCCAGGGAACAGAACAGGAACAGAGAAAGCAGGGGCTGTTACTGCTGAACAAAATTAATTATACATTATTACTTTAGGAAAATGCTACAATTCATTTCCATAAAAGCAAATTCAAGTGTAATTGCGTAATTATTGTGTTTTCATTAAAAATATATTGATAGCGGGTGACTGCTGTATTATTCTGTTTATTCTGTTCTGCTTCACAACAAATTCAGTGCAGGAGACATTGAAACATCAACAGTCAGGTCCTGAGTACTCAGAACTTTACATGAAACCTTGACATGTGTCAAACTGCACTGGAAATTCCTTCTTTACAAATGCCCATAAATTCCCAATGCATTCCCCAGGCTCAAATGCTGCTGCCCATGTTCATTCCTACCTGCAAAGGGAACAGGAGCATCTTTATCCAAAGCAACCAGGGGAGGGTCCAAGATCACAGTGTCGTTGTTTTCAGTTATGACTCCATGGTAGGATGTCTCAATCCAGGGTTTGTGTTTGTTCACTAGAAGAGAAAAAAACATGCCTAATTAATTTGGTTTGCGTTTCATATCCATTCAGCTCATTTTATCTGTAAAGAGAAATTATTTAACGTACTTCCAGTGTTAATGGTATTACTCAAAAGCCACTAACAAAATCCCTACAAGAAATATTCAGATACAAAAGAAAAATGGCATGCACATTGTACTGCACTGATGAGAAAACCAACACTTGCAGACATCCCTCCAATTAAAATACCAACATAAAAAGGCGATTTGGAAAACGATTTTAATGTGTTCCCAACTGTCAGCCTAATTAGGTTAAGACATTTTTAAAGGAATTGCTTTCAGGTGCAAAAGAAAGGGCATGCAGAGAAACCCAACTTGACATGACACAAAGCAGAATGGTGAGACACCAGCAGAGTGGGTGAGAACACTCAACTCTTGGTCACACTCTCACTTTGTGTTTTTGGAAAAATACCTACAATTACTTCTGTGTTCTGTACATTGCCAAGAAAACAAACTTCTACATTTTAATCACTGATAAAAGTCTGCACTTCTTTACAATTTAACCAGAGGATCTGAAGTTTTTCTGGAAAAACCTATCCTTCAAATCCAGCTGTTGAACATTTGGATATCTGGTCTTGAAGCACATAGGAAGATCACACAAAAAGATGTTTAAGGAGAGGCTACACCACATCACCAGATTGTCTTATTGCTGAACCCTCTCACCATCCATCTCCTGCTGACTGGAAAAGATGAAGACACAAAATAAGAGAAGGGGGAAATGTAAAAGGCTTAGCTTTGCTCTGCTTATAAATTGAGCTTTCTTCCCTCAGGCACAATCTGAATATTATGTCACTGGAACTCCTACATAAGGAATACAACAGTGACAGCTAAAGGAACTTCAATTTGAGGAATGTACTCCCCCAGGCAAGAGGGAGCACTGCACCAAGGAATATCTACCCCATTTGCAGTAAACTCAGATGCAAGGTAATATCTATACCTTTTATTTAGCTCTGTGTACCAGATGCTGAGGAAAATACCTGGTAAGTTAACAGAAATCACCTCAAAGGTGGAGAATTTACACTTAAAGTGATACCAAATTTTAAAAAAAAATAAAATTACAAAACCAAACAAAATCCTTAGATACAACCACAAACTCTTCCCTGCCTTGTCTTCTGTGACAGCCCAAGACATCAGTGAGATTCAAGTTTCTCCCTTTGTGAAGAAAGCAGTAAACCCACCAAGACAATGGAGAGGGCTCTGGCCACCGGTAAATGTGGGCAATTAACAAATTATTTTTTCTCTCTGGCTATTTGCGAAAAGCATACAAATATATTTATGGCAAATTGAAATTCATTTTTTTCCTTTCTTGTTTCTTTGTTTAACCATTAGGAAACTGGACTTGGGAAGACTGATCCTTCTAAAGCTGAATTAGTTTATATTCTAGCATTAATCTGGGTGCTTTGAGTTCATTTCTGTGTTGCAACAGACCTTTCAGAAGAAAGCATACTTATCTTCACAGCAGTTGGTTTTGTCCATTTTTGCAATAACTAAGCAACAGGAAGATTAAACTGGGGATGTGTCAGGGAAAGGTGAAATGGAAAACAGGGATCTCAAATCTCTTTATCTTGTAATGACTGTGCAGCCAGAGGAGAAATTGGTGAGTTTATGTAATAGATGAGGGCCAAAAGTCTTGTCAGTGTTGAAAAATGAGAAGTGATGGATGCAATTTCAGAGCTTTTTATGGCATTTGGGATTCTGGTTTGCAGGGCAGCTGAAGTATTCTGTATTTGTTATTGGAATGGGTAAATTGCCTGAAGACACAGTCCCACAGAAGTGCTCCAGTGGCACTCAGGTGTGCCTCGGGCTCGGAGGGACACAGGCTGCACTGAGCCAAAAGGCATCCCCTGATTGTGGGCAGATGCAATTGAACTGCAATGAAATACAAAACAGGAGCTCACATGAAAAAGGAACTCCTTATGAAACTCATATTTGAAGTAGCAAATGCTTTTTATTCCTCCTGCTTCTGTGAAGGGTCTGAGCTCTTAAAAAACCAATCAATCAAACAAAAAAAACTCAAAAAGAAACAAACAGAAAAAGCACCAAAACTTTCCTTTTACTGATTCCTAAAGAATACTTTTGATGGCATTTTTACTTAAGGAACCCTCAGGATACACTGAGTACAATTCTACCAGCCTCAGCTTTCTCCAGTTGGTGTCCAATGAGCAATAACAGCAGTCAAATGAGTGACAGCAAGAACATTCCTTAAATTATATTGGGGGAAGAAAATAAAAGTACATTACGAACAAATGCTAAGGTCTATCAGAAGTTTAGACCTTAGAGACTGGTATTGGGAAGAGGAAAAGAACAATAAAGCAAAAGCAAAATAAAATAAAATAAAATATCAAATTATTTGCAAACTCTTATCTTGGAGATTAATCTTGGAGATTCATACCCAAATGTAAAAACTATGGCTGTATAAACTTCATGTGTCCCATGTTGTGGAGATTTTACAAATAATGGAAAACATCCATGCTCTTTAGGAGTGCAAAGCAATTCTTTTGCATCAGATGATCCCTCTTCAAATATTTTCACATCATGAAATTTATTGATCATTTTACACTGTTCCAGATTCTGGCTTAAAAATAAGAAATCTCTAATCCTGAGATGAGCAGCTGCTGTTCTGGCTGGAGGGGTTGTTTATATTCTCCCTGCTTAAGTCTGGTAAAATATTGCTATAGAACTAACTGTAGAAACCACTCCACAGGCTTTCATAAAATAATAGATTCCAAGGGAAAAAGCTTCATATATAACGCAATCAATGAATACTTGAAGTTTTTTACTCTGAGACAAAAGGACAACTACAAAATATTAGACTGGTTCAAGTCAGTGTTTATCCACAGGTTAACACAGCTCTCAAACCTCTGATATTTTCCCATCTCTATGCAGTGTCTTCAAAAGAACAGAATTTTCAAAATTCCAAAGTGTTTTGTCTTGTCTTATTTGAGCTACTGACTTTACTTCAGGATATGTGAGTCAGATTTCAGGTTTCCAAAAACATAGTAATGCCACACTGCATTTATTTAAGCACCACAACAAAAACATTTTACCACGCTGTCTATTTCAGGCTATAAGAAACTGTATGCTTAATTAGAAAAGAAAATATGAAAATCCCATTATTGAAATCAAGTTCCATAATTTTGATTATATACAGTGCTTATTAGAATATTTTAAAGATTATCAGGTATTTTTGAATTCTTTAAAGCTTTAAATAAGATGGGACTTTTTATCTTTTAAAATGGAAAAGGCAGGAATGGCTTAAAAATATTTCAATGCTTCTCAACAATGCTTACAAATTCACAGCATTCTATAAAATAAAATGATAGGCAGAGTCCTTTTCTTTGGTTTGCATTTGCTAAAGATGATGGAAGAGATCTATACACAGATTTGTATGTGAAGTTTCTGGAACTAAAAAGGCAGAGCACTACACAGCCAGTTAAGCTCAAATGAGCAAATAAGCTGGATAATCAGCAGGTAAGAGTTATAAAAAAAAATATATTTTCCCTATTAAGGCATATTAAGTTGTAGCACACTGATGTTAACTCTAAAACTATGAAAAAAAAAAAAAAAGAAGTTTTGTCTTTCTCAGAAAAGATCTCCTCTGGAAGCATTTATTGTCCCTCCTTTCCTTGCATTTGTCTAGCTGGGTGGAATTACAAGGCTTGCATGAATTCAAACATATTTAGTTAAGACACAAAGATACCCATGCTGCGGGTTATTTGCCCTTTTTTTAACTTGCCTCCCTTCCTAAAATTTACTATTCATTCATATAAATCCATACTATAAATAATATATAGCATCTAGGATAAGGCAATTAATCTTCCTTTATTACAGCTCGAGGTCAATCCATTGAAATTTGTCTGCACCATTCCCAGGGCATTTTCCCAGTCTGTCCCACCAGAGGCTGTGATCACAAGCCTTGGGATGCAGTGAGACCAGGAAAGTGCCCTCTGTGCCCTCTGCCAATGTTCTGGGTGTGGAAGCAGCTGAGTGGAGGCCAGGAAAAGCAGCCCTGGCTGAGGTGGCTGCAGGGAGCCCTGTGCCCCAGCACTGCTGTCCTGGAAGTCACAGCCCCAAATGGAACCAGTGCACAGAAAGGTCCAGGTCACCTTCAGAGCCCCACAAGCCACACTGAGCTCAGACAGGAGTGCAGGACATGCATGGCACTTCCCAAAGGCAATCACAGCCTGGGCTTTAATTCTTCCAAGTCTCAAAGCCTGTGAGCAACGGAGCTGTGATTTGTCAGTGCAGGAACACGATAATAACGGGAGTACAATAAGGACAAAATGTATGAGGACATCATCTTATGAGCAAAGCCATCTTGTCTCTCAGCTGAGACATGCACTTGTTTGGGCCAGGGGAGAGGGGGACTGGGTGGAAAGCAGCACGTGCACAAGGGACACACGACAAGGGTATTTGCAAAATTCAGATGGTTTCTGACTCAAGACAGAAAATTTCACTGATTCAAAAATAACACATTATAAAAGAATTATAAAAGAAAAAAGTGACTATTAGAAGGTTTAACTCCTGACACCAGGGCAAGATTCAATAGTATCAGTTGATTCAACTGACAATTTCTAAAGTTCAGGCAGCTAAAACCTGAGGTAGCAAATTATAATGGTTATGAATTGCTTTATGAATGCAAATGTTTTCTTTCTTTGTCTCCTCTAAATAGCACAATGGATTTATTTTCCATTTAATTGTGTTGATAATATGTTCTCTCATCTCTAGCTTAAAGAGGTTGTCAATTCCAGAAAAACTGGCAGAAAATTTAGTTTTTCTTACCACCTCTTTCAGTTCTAAGTCTTTTGATCTGCTAACTTCAATGATCTTCAGCTCAGCCTGCTGGAATGCTGTGTAGGAGTCAAAGGCCTTCCCCTCAGAACCAACCAAACTGAAGATGCCCAGCAAGTCTTTGAGACGCGCAGGAAATCCCATTAAATGCCATTAACTCCTGCAGAATGCCAGAGACTGAACTTCCTGCCCCCTGCCCTGCTGGGGGATGCTGCACAGCCAATTCCTGAGGGATGCAGCTGCCACAGGCACCATCCCTGCAGCTGGAAAAGCCCCCAGTCCTGGACATGCTGACCTGGCTGTCACCCCTCCCTGGGGACTGTTCTCTCATGGGGACTGTTCTGTCATGGGGACTGTGCTCTCCTGGGGACTGTGCTTCCCTGGGGACTGTGCTCTCCTGGGGACTGTGCTCTCCTGGGGACTGTGCTTTCATGGGGACTGTGCTTCCCTGGGGACTGTGCTCTCCTGGGGACTGTTCTCTCATGGGGACTGTGCTCTCCTGGGGACTGTGCTCTCCTGGGGACTGTGCTCTCCTGGGGACTGTGCTCTCCTGGGGACTGTGCTTTCATGGGGACTGTTCTCTCCTGGGGACTGTGCTCTCCTGGGGACTGTGCTTTCATGGGGACTGTGCTCTCCTGGGGACTGTGCTTTCATGGGGACTGTTCTCTCCTGGGGACTGTGCTCTCCTGGGGACTGTGCTTTCATGGGGACTGTGCTTCCCTGGGGACTGTGCTCTCCTGGGGACTGTGCTTTCATGGGGACTGTGCTCTCCTGGGGACTGTGCTCTCCTGGGGACTGTGCTTTCATGGGGACTGTGCTCTCCAGGGCAAACACCACATTTCTCAGGTGTTTCAAAGGAAATGGCAACTAAAACCACAATCTGTCCACTACTGAGTTTCTATGAGCTGTTCCCTGGAGTTTTTACAGCCCTGGGCTCTGGACAAAAAAGAAACTTGAAAGAGAGTGAGGTCAGAAGATGATTTTGACTCACAAGTGTGGCATGTGCCATAGTCATTCTTTGATGAAAAACCGAGACATTTTGAAAACACATAACCTTGCACAGAAATTCACTGGAGTCCCCAGTAACTCCACTTTCTGGTAACTGAAGTATTTCAGAGATTGTGTTTTTTTACTAAGATTCCTCCAAGGTATGTCTTGAGATAGAAACCTGGATTTCCAGAATGAGTCGGGAATAGAAACCAAAGGCAGCAGCAAAATCACAGATCTTATAAAGTAGCAGCTAAGAACAAAAATGTTCAGAAGACAGGCAGATTTGGGGGCTTAGATCACTAAAGAAATGAGGATTGGAGCTTGAGAAAGAATTTAAGACTTTCTCTGGAAGGCAGAGAAAACAAGGACATGGATAAAGGTATTTTCAAGGAAAAAGAAACCAAGGAAAAAGAGGAAGTTGAAAATGTCTGTGAAGCAGGAGAAGTAAATAAACATTTGCATTTTACAGGATTAAATCCTTCTCATCATTAGGAAAAAAAACCAAAAAAACATTGAGTATCCTCTATCAGGAGGAACTGTGTTTCCTTACCTACAAAAACCCTGAAAACTTTCCAGAAACATTCAGATATAAAACACATTTATATACTTTGCCAAAGACAAATTGTAGAGAAGAAATTTATTCTGTCCCACACCCTTCATTCTCCCTGTGATGCCAATGCCTGAATTACTGGAATTCCAGTAGTTATGTTCTGGCTTTATTTTTTTGATAGACAACTTTAAACCATAATGGTTTATGTGCTTTCACATAAAATGATATGAAACTCCTGCCCCAATTAAGGCAATGGGAGTTTTGATACTAAGATCAGTTAAAGCAGAATTTACAGGATTTATGATGTGTGGTGATGTGAACTCTTTGGAGAGCATTTTAACTGAGCAATACATTATGGGTAGTGCATCTCAGCAACATCAAATTACTCAGTGGAGCTCCTGTGGATGACTTGGCTCTGCTTTGATTGTGCAAAACCTATCCTGCACCAAACCCACTGCACTACGTTTTCTGCCATAAAAAAAGCCCAGAAAAGGCCTTTCAATAATGACAGTTCCTAGCAACAAATTTTTTCTTATATTAATAAAGGAACATTTGAAAAGGAAGACAAGACTCTTTTGGTAGTAGTTAATTCTTATTACAAACTAATTTGACCAAAAGCACTGAGTACCTTGCCTAACAGACTCGACAATATCAGTAATTACTCTGCTGTTGGCTATTTCTAAAGTAAAATAACATACTCTGTACTTATTCTGACATGTTGAGATGTTTCTGCAGCTATAAATATGCTTAATTCTCTTGTAAATCTGTTTATTTGTATGGGGCTTTCTGTGAGTGGGGGAGAGAAACTTCTTAACATTGACCAAATAAAAATGAAACATTTAACAGAAACTTTGTGAATACTTTGCTCAACCCAAACCTGTGCTGTTCAGGAAAAAAACAATCTAGCTGCAAATTTTGTAGAACTCCAATTACAATACTGAGATGCAGAACTTTCAGCAGCATTTTTTACATCTGACCCTAATTTCTGAAGAGCACATTTTGAATTTACATATGCATACAGGAATTAGCCTGTACATCCTGTCTCATTGCCCTGTTTTAGGGAATGGACCAAGCAGTTGTGATCTCTGGGCCTTGAATTGCCTTTAAACTTAAAATTTATTTTAATTAACACAAAAGACATTTCAACTCCTTCATCAACATGTCCTTATAAATGTATCTCTTGATAGCTGTCATAACAAACAGACTTTAGAGAATGCAAACCTGAATTCTGAGCTCCCACAGTTTCCATGCCTCAGCATTAAGAACAGGAAGCTGCACGGGTCCCATATCTAAGGTACAAAGCTGGAATAATGGGATGTGTTCCCAGCAACCCCTGGTAACTTTAACAGGACTTACTGATTGCATCCTCAGACATGAAAATTACACTCTTAAAAAATGTTTTCATTGATATCTCAAGGGCACAAAAAACTCACAAGCAAGGTGTTTTCCTATTTATTTGTACTGAAAAAGCATTTCACTTATATTGCTTATCAATGCTGATCTTCAATTCAACATGAATTCCTCATGAACAGCTTCATTCTCATTTAAAAAGACATAAAGCTTGAGATTCCCAATATTTAACCCTTCTATCATTTCATTTATCCTCTTCAATATTTAATAACTCCACACTCACTGTATGAAGCTGTCCCTGTCTTACATACTTTATCTCTTTGTTTGGGCTGAAAGTTGTTCAGAACATGGATTTTTTTTTTCCCATTGGGAGCATTAACAGCAGGAATTTTAAATGAACCTGACTCTCATTCCTTAAATAGCCAAGAATGGAGTGAGCTCTGAAGGGTTCTGTCAGAGCTGACCAGGGCTCCCAGCACTGTTTCACTGATAGAGCACAATGCCTTGCAAATACTGCAGACATTTCACGTAATGCTGAGGAGCACACAGATCTCCAGTGAACATTTTAGTCATGACAATGTGTTTTCATAGGAAGAAAAACAAATACAAATCAGTGGTTCTGCAGAAAAGCAAGAGCAATCCCGTAACAGCACCAAAGACAGACCTCACTGAGGAGCTGCAGGATGCCCTGTTTAACTGAAGAACTAATTTTCATCTGTAAAACCTCTCTTACTGCCTGAAATAGCAAAACCCAGGGATTCCAACTGCTGCTATTTCTTCCTTTGAATGTCTCAATTATGGCATTCTCTAAAGCGAACATTGCAGCTACTACAGAACTTGAGACATTTTAACACTGCCTGAGCAGATTTTCAAAGGTTTTTCAGCACCTTATCATTCAGATTAGCATGTTTTCCTCCGTAAATAGTACTTTGAGTTGAAGTTTTTAAAGAGAATATTAAGGTACCTTGGGTTTTATGCAATTATGTCTCAAGAGTTTCAGCAATACTATGTAGCTGAACAGTATTTTGAAAAATTCCAAGTTAAAACCACTGTTACATTATGAGGCTAAAATAAATGAAAAGAAAAACCTTAAAGAATGGTAGCCTTTATAAAATTTCATGCCACACTATGTATAGCATAGAATTGAGTGCTATCACAAATTTAATCTCACTGAAATCCTAGGCTCCTACATGTAAGCCTACACATTTGGAAATCTTGGGAAATTAGATAAATCCTAATGCCATGGATTTCAAAGGAGTAAGTAGTTTCTTCTTTAAAAAAACCAGAAGTATTAATGTTCATCGTTTTATTATTTGTTTAAAATGACAGATTTCCATCCCGCAGAAGCTGAAGGATACTGCAGTATAGGACATATAGGATATATAGGACATATAGGACAGGTATTGCTGTAAATTACCTGTCCTGAACTTCATTCAGCAGATCCTGGAAGAAGCTACTCATATTTTTCTTTTATATGGCAACCACTCCTTCCAAATCAACCATGTTTGTTTTGAAATTGTGACTGCACTATAGAAGACATGGTTTATTCCCTGATGAAAACCAAGAAACTCCAATTCTTTAAGAGGGAATTACAGGAAGAGTGCAAGAAACTGGGAGAGTGATAAATTCTAGGCATGTTTGTGTGGGCAAAGGCTCATGAAGCCGAAAGGTCAAGAAAGAGATGTGAAAATGCACAGAAATCCAGAGTGGGAGCATGAGAACCCTTTAGAGTACATCTCTTCTGACTGTCTTGCACCATTTGTGCATTATGGGCAGAGCACAGGGGGACTGGATGTGTCACATCCACAGTTCCACTGCAAGCTTTTCCCAGGACTGGGACAGCTCACAGCTCACAGGGTGGCACAGCTCTGTTCCATGCCAGTCAGGGTCATCATAACCTGTCCAACAGCCATGACCAAACCCACATATAAACCATGAAGTGTAAAAATAACTACCAGCAATGCAGACAGAAGGGCACCACAGAGAAACACAACAGGAAGTCAATTTGCAAGTCTTTATTTTGTGTTCAGATGTCTCTTAAGTCAAAATGTACCTCAAAATAAATCTATTAACTGAATTTCCATCCTCACTGCAAACCCCTCAGAATATGCCTTTAAATGGCATTTGTCACATGGTCCCAGGCATACATTAAACAAGGATTATGTAAGTTTTACTACCATCAGTGCACAGGGCAGGTGTCAGGTGATGGTGTTGCCCTTCTCAGTCCCAGCAGAAAGCAGGAAGGCAGTAAATGACACACAGGCAGCACAAAGGAAACACTGGAGCATCTCCTGCTTTAGTGCTGTCTAGTGCAGTTCTACCCACACTGGGCATTCCTGACAGACTCTCTGCTGTCTCCTGAAGAACAGCAGCTTTTAGGGACAGAGCCCCACTTCTTTGCACTTTCATACAATAGCTCTTATTACTCTTATTACTTTGTGGTTCTGATGGAAGCTTCTATACACTCCAAAACAAATAATGATCTGTCTACCCCCCAAAACTCAATGGGAATGTGGGTGTTCTAGACATTGTAGGAGTCAAGACCTCTGTGTTTCAGCTCTCCAAGGCAGAGAATGCCTTAATTCCATGGGCTATGTAATCCATATGGTGAACACACCGACACGCTGCTTTTCATAACTATTCTGCATTCTTCAGGCATATTCTAGCTACACTTGAACTTTTTCTACTTTTTTTTTTCTTCTGACAGTTGTGTCTAGACCTAAGAACTGCCTGAAATAAATATGGTTTTAGGCTTAGATGATGTTTCTGATTATAAACAGCTCTGACTTTATAACACAATGCTTAATTTAATTGACTTTTATGCACCTCCTCATTATCAATGCAGTCTTTATTTTTTCCAAGGCAATCTTTTCTCTCAATATATTTTCTACAGATTTAAACCTAAAATTATCACTGATCCTATTTGAATGGTTTATTCTTCCCCCCAAACTCCCTCACCTCTTTTTTTTTGCATTTCAACCTGGAAACAGGCTCTTATTTTTCTTTCTTCCCTCAACATTCTCGAGTATCTTCTAATTGCTGAGTGTTTTGAAACATATCAGACTATTTACATAGAAATTATACTGCCAAGAGCCAAGTTTTAAAATGCAATTTAAAATGCAAGTACTCCTTCCTCATATCCACATTTATGTACTTAAATAACAAATGCTGAGTACAGGTGGAGCTTGGGGTGAAATTGTGGCACAATTTTCCTGCATTTCCAGTCAGGAGTTGCCAGAGTTTCAGTCAGAGCTGGACCATGACCTTGCACCAAATGACGAATTCCTGTCCCCACATGGCTCCAAAAACAGCATCAAGATGCTTTTTGTATTTCAGCCTCTTTAGGAATGAGAACACACTATCAAATTCCACAATGTAATTTCCAGCTCTCCTAAATCTTGACTCTGAATCTGAATCTTGACCCCAAAGAACCTCCCTGCACAAGTGTCCCTCTCATGTTAGTCTGATCATATAAACAAGTGAGGAAGGAGATATCCAAGTAGAGGAAGGTAAACCTAGAGATCACCTGAATGTGCAGCTTACCTTTTCCCCTCCCTCTGGTGTTAAACATAACTGAAACCAGCATTCTGGGGTCTGCACAGCTTTTCATCAGATGCCAAGATAAATATTATTCCAAGGTTTCTTTTAGGGTTTCTACTTCTTCAATAAAATTGCAGTTCCTGCCCACTTTTCTGCCTTCTTCGGACAATACCAAAATTTAGACTTTTAGACTTGGGGCACAGGGTACAGGGGACCCCACAGGAAACAAAGAACTGGGGAAAGGCTGATTGATCTTTCTGACCATACAAAACCACACGGTAACACCAACTCCTGTTTCTCATGAAAAACCTCATCAAGCCAACAGCTGGGTTACCCGTGGGAGGTGACGAGGCAGCAGGTTCTGTGGGATGGGACATTCACCAGCTCCTGTGGAAACCAAGGGACATCTGCACAGTGATTCCTGCTTGGCAGCTGTCCCCAACAGCAAGCACGGATATCCACCAGCTCCTCCCTTCCAGCACAGCCCTGCTGCCTTGTTCAGTGACACTGCCAGCCGTGCTGCCCATCCAGTGACATTCCCAGCCCTGCTGCCCATCCAGTGACATTCCCAGCCCTGCTGCCCATCCAGTGACATCCCCAGCCCTGCTGCCCATCCAGTGACACTGCCAGCCGTGCTGCCCATCCAGTGACATTCCCAGCCCTGCTGCCCATCCAGTGACATCCCCAGCCCTGCCGTGTCCCAGGTGACATCCCTAGCCTGGGAATGGGGCCCTGAGCCCAGCAAGGCTCATATGAGGAATGGGCAGCACCAAGGGAAATGAAGGACAATCAGATGATGCTGGAGAGCTGCTGGTCTGCCTTGTGGTGTAGAACATTCTGTGGTGCTCCAGGCCAGCATTCCCACAGGAGTGAAAGAACCACTGGGCAGCCAGACAGGAGCTCCTGCCCTCAGACAGCACAATCCCAAGGAACGCTCACTGCCTAGGAGGTGACAACTTAGCCACATTTCTTCTCCAAAAATGACAATACTCATTTGGAGAAAACATCTGATTTTAAGAAATATGGGAACACTATATGCAATCAATACTTTTTCCTCCAAAACAGGTACTGTATAATACTGGAATAATTAATTGCTCACAAGAGCTTGATATGAGTACTTGCATAAGATACATTCTTTGTCTATAAATTAATTAATTTTTGTCTAATCTCAAAACCAGCTTAACTTCCATTCATTCCTTATTAGTATTCCCTGATAATTAAACAGATCATTTCCTAATTACTGCTGTCTGCTGTAAAAAGTTTCCAGAGTTCTGGTCAGTGCAGAAAAACTTGTTTGTCAAACAAAAGACAGACTAATGGAAGAAAACTGAAGTTGCATCTTCTACCCATTTGGGATTTTTTTTGATTAATTGGTTAAGTCTCATGACTAAATATGAAACACTATTGCCCCTCATCAGTTGGTCCCTAATTACAAACCACCTCTATGAATTGCTAATATGAATGATTTTGACCCATGACATCTCAGCTTTTGTCCTACAGTACTGCAGATGGGACACACTTTATTGCAAATTTCATTTTACCCTTTTTATTGTGAAAGGTATGGAACACTGAACAGTAATTATATATTTTACAGTTCATTCATTTCAAACTGATCATTTCATATTCATTATTCCAGTGACAGACATGTCATCTCAGTTTTGCCCCTCATCATGCACATATTGTCTGCATTTTAGCAAGCAACAGAATTTTGAAAGGAGATTGCAACCAAGTTTCCATTTTAAAAAACTCCACCAAAATTCAAAAATGTTCTGCTAGCTCATTACATTAACTTTAGGGGCTGCTGTCAAAGAAACAGCTGACAAAAGTCATGCTTCTGATATTTTTTACAACTTGGTTTAAAAAACTAGGTTTGGGCATAAAAATATACAACTATATAAATAATTCCTATGAAATATGAAGAAAAGGTTAAAGCTCCTGGACATATTTTCAATAAATTAACTTTGTATTTCCTAGTACTTCAGATTTCAGAAAAAAATCATTAATTTTTTGTATTGCAAAAAGTCACCCTGGTGATAGCCAGGGATTACTTGAAAATGTAACATAAGGATCTTTTTTTCTGTGCTTCCTAAAGCAACTACTCCACCGATTTCTATGTTCCAATCTATGTAAGAGCTCTCTGGATACTCTGTTTTTGCAGCTCCTTCCATCAGAAATAATTGCTGATAATCAGAATCTCTTCATCCATTGATTGCAATGGATACATTCAATGGTATATTCAAAGGACGCCTGGCCCTCACAAAACTCGGGTTGCTAATAGAAAATTGTTCTGCTCTTCTTTTTAATGTCCCCAAGAAGAGGTTCTGCCTCCAAAACAAGAGGTTATGCTGTAAGAAATATGGCATGTTAAATAGAAAATACATGGAAGGAATGAGTACAGGTGGAGAGCAAGCACACATAAAACACCAAACCAGATACACCTCAATGCAAGCCAAGAGAGGATAAAATGAAGCTTTGTGATAACCTCAGCTGAACCACATCAATGACTAAGCACTTCCTTTGGGTGACACCAAAAGGGACCAAAACAAGACAATCTGTTCAGTCCCCAGCCTGGTGAGAACCTTCTGTATCAGTCTGTACAGCCCAGGCAGGGTGTGGCAGATCCCAAACAGGGGGGGCACACCATATCTCTCAGGGTGTCCTGACAGGAGCCAAGATCTCCACAAAAGAAGTCAGCCAGGATGCAGAAGAAATTGCCTGGAGCTATTTAAATAAGCAGAAATGACACCATATCATAAGTGGTGAGGCAAAAAATAATTATTATTTAAACACTGACAGTTGTTTATTGCCTGATTTGGAGAGACCAGTGCTTCAAAGGATGATAGAATGAATTAAATCACAGCTACAGGCTTTATTAATTAATTTGCATTTTTCAAATCAATAAAAGTTCTAAAGACTTCACCCTGAATGTATGACCCCCTGTTCAGTAGCAGAAAGGTCTGGACTTGTCATGTCCTCAGCTGAACTATACACAAGACTTACCTGATCTAAAAGCACACTTGTAACTGCCCAGAGCCTGTCCTGGATAAAACCCAAAATAATCCCACACAACTCCAGTATTTTGTGACTTTGAAACTTCATTCATTCAAGATCCAC
This sequence comes from Pseudopodoces humilis, assembly GCF_049639895.1. NCBI lineage: Eukaryota > Metazoa > Chordata > Aves > Passeriformes > Paridae > Pseudopodoces > Pseudopodoces humilis. The sequence goes on along the minus strand of NC_142210.1, from coordinate 3,605,583 downwards.
AAACAGCAACTTGACAATCACACTTAAAAACACCAAAGTTGTAATATATTAAAATGCAACAAGAAACAGCAAAGTTCCTTCAATGTTTGAATCACGCTTGGGAGCCTAGGAAAGTGACTGCAGCTACATAAATGCTGAAATGACAGCCCATAATCACATAAACATGAATTTTACAAGGCTGGCACAGGGATTTGGCAATTGGCTGCGTTTATATCAGCACATCTTCAACACTGCTCATCAACCTTTACTGCTATGGCAGAGATTAAAGAGGTAGGGGAGCAAAAAAAAAAACCAAAAACCCAGACAAACTTGCCTTTGGAGACAGACAAAGTATTTTATGTTATTTGTGTCAGTAATGGAATCTACAAGCCCAATTAACTAAAGTCACCTGCCTGGCAAGGGTGAGAGGCCTGCAGTGGTTCAGCAAGAACAGGCAAAATGGGCCTCTTGTGTTTGCTCTCACATCTGGGCAGTCCCACACACAGAGGAGGCAGAAGGGACACGGAATCGAGCAGGGTTTGGCAACCCTTCAAAAGCCTCTTCCCTTTCAAAGCAGCACTTTGAGTGCCTCCTTATCAAGGATGCCCCTGAATCTCCCCAGCAGCAGCAGCTCCACATCTCCCAACCCTTGCAGGCCTCATCTGAGCATGGAGGGGGAACAGCTGGACCTGCACATGTGGGACCTGAAAAGTTCTGCAGAACATGGCCTGGGAGCCACTTCCAGACACTGCACACACACAGAGCTGTGCAGAGATGGCCCTGAGCCACAACCAGACACTGCACACACACAGAGCTGTGCAGAGATGGCCTGGGAGCCACTGCCAGACACTGCACACACACAGAGCTGTGCAGAGATGGCCCTGAGCCACAACCAGACACTGCACACACACAGAGCTGTGCAGAGATGGCCTGGGAGCCACAACCAGACACTGCACACACACAGAGCTGTGCAGAGATGGCCCTGAGCCACAACCAGACACTGCACACACACAGAGCTGTGCAGAGATGGCCTGGGAGCCACTGCCAGACACTGCACACACACAGAGCTGTGCAGAGATGGCCCTGAGCCACAACCAGACACTGCACACACACAGAGCTGTGCAGAGATGGCCCTGAGCCACTTCCAGACACTGCACACACACAGAGCTGTGCAGAGATGGCCCTGAGCCACAACCAGACACTGATCACACACAGAGCTGTGCAGAGATGGCCCCTGAGCCACAACCAGACACTGCACACACACAGAGCTGTGCAGAGATGGCCTGGGAGCCACAACCAGACACTGCACACACACAGAGCTGTGCAGAGATGGCCCCTGAGCCACAACCAGACACTGCACACACACAGAGCTGTGCAGAGATGGCCTGGGAGCCACTGCCAGACACTGCACACACACAGAGCTGTGCAGAGATGGCCCCTGAGCCACAACCAGACACTGCACACACACAGAGCTGTGCAGAGATGGCCTGGGAGCCACAACCAGACACTGCACACACACAGAGCTGTGCAGAGATGGCCCTGAGCCAGTGCCCCTCCCAGACACATCACACACCATTATCCCAATGTGTTTAATGTGTTCATACATTTTCACGAGATGCAGATGACAAACGATGACAAGCAAGCTGCCCTAACAAATGCTGCACATATTTTCATCAGTCTTACCAGTGATACTACACTGCATATTTGCATAACAATGTGTAAAAACATGCAGGCCACATGCTTGTATCACTGGGAGGGGCAACATGGAAAAAAGTCACTGAATTTGCTTGGTATGGCCCTTGTTAATTAAACAATATCATAAATAAGAGCCATGCTAACCAAATAATTTATCTGCTCCCTCCTACCTAATACCAGCAACAAGTCTTCCTTTCACTGTTCCTTAATTAAAACTTAATAAAAAAGAAAATGTTAAGATTATCATGCAGATCACATTCACACTGGTGCAACAAGTCAAATCAGAATTTAAGCAGCTGATTTAAAGTTAACAAGTATATACTTGTTATATATATGAGTATATATTCATCACTATGAGCTCCAAGGTTTGCCATACTTCAGGGCTGGAGTAGAATTGCATGGATGAAAATCCTCTGTGCTGCCTTTCACCCCATGTTTTTGACAAATAACTCTGCACTTCCCTGAGGCTGGGCCTTGGTATCCCACTGGGAATGAGCTCCTGAACTACTCCAGACTTTCAGGTCAGTGCATCAGCTTTGACAAGATCTCCCCACAAAGCTGCAGCTCAGCTGCTTTGCTCATTGCCTGTCCTGGACCACAACCCATCACTACAATCCACCAATATTCTGCACTCCACCACAGCCTGGAGGAGGAAGGAGCTGGTTGAGACTTTTTCTTCTCTTTCTCCATGGATCAAAGCTGTTGGTTTTGTTAAGCACAGCTTTTAGGACAGAGCCTGTTCAGAGAGCTTAGCAGAGCAGAAGCACTTTGAGCAGTCTCCAGGCTTTGCAGGGAAAGCACTGCCAGAGGAAAGTTTTCTGCTTTTGTAACAGCATGATACAATGCCAGCATCTCTATGGTGCAGGCAGCATGGGGCAGAGGTTCTGCCTTTCTGGGGAGACAGATCTGCCTGCTACCTGCAAAATCTGAGAACAAAGGGCTGAGGGAAAAGTCAGCTCATCTCTGCAGGTAGCTTCTAGTCTTAGCCACTGAATATGGGACAGCATCAAAAAATTTAGTTTAAAGAAAGAAAACAAATATCACATCAAATAAATTATATATATATATATATTATAACCATTGAATTTTAGGGAGGGGAAGAAATATTTGTTTATAAAAATACTCCTGGCAGTTGTTTCATTTCTTTAGTTTTTGTTTTTTGGTTTTTTTTTTCATTCAGTCATATTCTATAGAGAAATGCTGTGGCCAGGTTCATTACCAAACCTTTTTTATCAGAAGCAGGACAACAACCCACACAAGTCTTAATTTGATGGACACTGAAATAAACATAAGTCAGCTCTACTCCAGCAGTTTCAGTGTATCCTGGGCTTCTGTAGCCACTGTCTCCTACCAGCATCACCCCCAGACAAAGATACTCAAGACAATGTGCAGCAGTGAAATATTCCCACACCCCACACCTTCCCCTTGCAAAGGCATCTGTTAGGAAGTCAATTTCTTTTGGAGGATGTAACAAATACCTGCTGAAAGCTTCTGTGCAATAAACAGCGTCACAAAATTCCACATCACAAGTATAGCAGAGCAATCTGAAACAGCATCACACACATCAATGAGATTATTGCAGTTTTAGCCCAATAACCTGCCCTGGTCATGTTTGCACACAGCTAGGAGACAGGATTGAAGAATCTTTGGTGAATGAATCCAAATAAGACCCCAAGCCTATAAATAAATTAACTTTTCGATGTGTACTTTTCCAGGTTCTGATCCTACTTCTGGGTTTATTCTATGGTCATCTTGTGCTGTTTGCAATAGAAAGATCATTAGGAAAAATACAGGTTCTAATCATCAGTTTCAAATGCAGTGGTTTAAACTCCCCCCGTGCAAGCCTCAGCATTAACATCAACAAAATGTGCAACTGGGTTTCTTTCTGAACCAAACAAGGTTAAAATGAAAGTTCCTTTCAGACAAGAGATTATGTGTGATGGCACATGGCCAAGACAGGGCTCAGCTCCAAGGAACATCACAAGTGTTCACAGTGTCACAGCAAAACGCTGAGAGCAGAGAGACCGGGACAAGGAGAATATCCCCAGCACAGTGAGCCCCGCAGGACTGTGAGCAGTGCACGGCCACAAGCTCCTTTGCTGCTCCCAGGTGTGCACACAAAACAATTCCACAACAAGTTAAAAGGAAGGGTCACAGGTTGGGGCTTTTTCTGCTTGGTTTCTTCCTTTTTTTTTTTTTTTCTGTTGCCTTAAACTTTTAATTGTTATAGACAGTGAACTTTATTCCTGTACATTTGTCAGTCAGTGTTTGGATTCACTTATCCTTGTCTGTTTCTGGTACTGATCACAGTGTATTTACTTTTTTTCTTTCTTACTTTTTACAGCAATATTTTCAGGTTTTTGGGGTTTGGTTTTGTTTTGTTTTGCTCTTTTTTTGGTTGCTGTTTTTTGTTTGTTTTTAGTTTTTCGGGTTTTTTTTTCGTTTTAGCGATCTTCTATAAAATGGCCAAAATACAGCAATACAAATTTCTTCTTCCCAAGGGAATGGTGCACATTCAGAGGCTAAAGCATATTCAGGGCTCCACAGAAAAAGGACAGGCAATAGTTATGAGTACACTTTTAAGCTTTTAAAATAACTTTTTATGAATCTTCATCTGAGCCAGCAGTTATCATAAGGGGCCACATGCAGACAGACCAGACCTTTTCCCAGCTCCTTCTCTCATCATTTCCTTCAGGGCATTTCTCAGAGGGCAGGATTATAACCCTAACTCTATTACACCAAACCTGCACCCCAGATCTAACATGCCAAGCAGTCTCATGGCAATGCTGAAGTGAACAAAGCATTTATGAAAAGTTTCTAAATTATGAAAGTTAGGAGTATATTGCAATCTTCAGACTACAATACACAATTCTCAAGGTTTTGAAGAAATCCCTTGAGCTGTGATTTGAGTGTGAATCTATGAATGCTCCAAGCCATTCCAGTGCAGAGCCAAAGCTTTACAAAATCACGAGTGCTCACAGGTCCAGCAGGGACACAAGTGGAAGGCACAAGTGTCTGAGCCACATCCCAGCTTTCAGAGAGCCAGTTCTAGCAGGTGACAGAGCCAGCACAGCCTCAAACCCGGCAGAACAAGGCAGTATCTCTGAACTCAGCAGCCAGCAGCGTGAAGCGACCACACCAAATAACTCTGCCTGACATGGGGATCTGGTCACAGAACACAATTTGGCAGCCCAACCCCAGCCCTGAAACATGAGCGTAATTCTTAATATGGCCTCATTTCAGATTTCACCTAGTTCTGTTATCAAATGGGTAAAATCTGGACAAAAAATCTGCAAGAAAAGCAAAGCAGAGGTGGCTCAGCTGAAGGCAGCCAGAGGTGGCCATCACAATCCACACAGGTGCCCAACTGCCTGCCTTTGTTTTGGTCTTGTTTTTAAAACTACTTAATCACTCACAGATGTTCTCAAAACCCAAGACCACACCTCTCCAAATTCCAATTGTTTTTCAGTGGCATAATACAAATATTTGGGCTGAACAGTAACTGGAGATTAAACTTTGGAATTTCCACTTACAAAACAAGCATCAAGAACCAACCCATTCCTCACAACCTCTTCATGTGCCCCACATGCTCTACTTTCAAGTCTCAGCTGATGTTTAACCCCTAAAGAAATACCTTCCACAGCAGCATTTTAATGTATAAGAAGAAAAAGATGAAACTTAAATTCATCCATTGCAATTCATTATTACATTGTTTCATTCATAAAGTGAACTTCTCCTCCTTCCCCAGATGATAGGCTTTTCCTCCTCTTCTCTCTCCCACTTTAGACTCCTGTTTTTCCAAACATGACTTGCAGGTACATCCACTGTAATCCCTGAGGAAGCTGAATGTTCCTTTTCTATTAACAATAAATTATAAAAAAACAGGTACTAGTAGGCTTTGGGAGTGTTTGGCTATGGGGCTACCCTGGTCTGGACATAGTAACAGTTCTATTTTGTGTTTTTAAAACAGTTTAAAGTAAGCAAATTGAGACTATAATTCCATTTTTTATTATTCTCTCTCTGTACAGCCACCCTATTTCAGTACAAACACACTGTCCTTATTCTTTTGTTTGAAGAAAGCACAAACAGCTTTGCAGTTGTTTGCAGTTCTTGCCATTCTCCTCAGAAATCTGCACATCTCCTCACCCCCCTGTAATTTAACTATCACATTCTTTACACCTCTTACAACAATGAAAACAGAATTCTGAGCAACATAGTAAAGTGTGCACTCAATAGCCCTCAAATGTCCTTTTAAAATTTTATTCAGACAGCATATATTTTACAGCTTTTATTTGTAGCCATAATTCTTTTCCTTTAAGTAGTATCATCTCCTTGATTTGTCTGCAGGTGTTAACAAATAATGTTTATAAAAATTAGGAGTACAATGTCAGTCAGCTTCCTAAGACTTGTAAGTTGTAATTCTATGGAAATAGATGATGTTTATCAATTATTCTTTTAACTGACTGCTTTGTTACATGAAGCAGTAGGAAAAACTAATTTTATTACTATTTGTTATAACAGTGGCACGGATTTGCTTTTTCTGAGACATGAAAGATTACAAGTACAGAGACCTGTCCATTCATATAGTTTTTTACCAACATGAAAGAGTGGAGTTGTGTCACTATGAGGAAAATATCTATTAACTTGTCAGTTATGATATAATTTGCCTTAATAATGTGTAACAACTGCAAGGTCAAAAAGTGATAAGGCACAGACATGTCACAGGAGTGAAATACAGAATAGCAATTAGCATGGAATGAAAAAACACGGAGATGCAAATGAGCAGAGGGATAAAATCTCATCTGCAGACAGAAACTATACCTGTGTGACAGACAGAACCCAGAGAGGATCAGGGACTGTTCTGTGACCACTGCTTTGACAGCAGATAAAGAATCTGCATGCTTGTATTCTGCTATGGACAAAGACCTGCCTTTGGGTTTCCCAGGCCATTTACTACTAAACATGGGGTTGTTTTCATTCCCTCTGTGGCAGGGGAGCACAGATGAGCCAGACAGACACCAGACATTTGCTCCTAGAGCACTGCAGACGCATTCCCCCTGAAGAAGAAACTGTTTGCAGGCAGCACCACACACTGAGGACTCAGGTGTAATCATTTCTGGCTGACAGCCCAAGTCCTTTCTTTTCCACCTGTTTTTCAGGTGGTGGAATTAAACTTTCTCATATGCAAAATGACAGTCACATGAAAGTACTGGCAGTAAGAGTCTGCTTTCAAAACTAACAGGATTATGCAACCCACAAGTGTACAAATACTATTATCTCTTTCAGTCTCGTTATGTTAACATTTTTGAAGTGGGTGAATGATAAATACAAGCAGTAACTTGCACTTGCAGGAACTTTTTAATTGACATAAAGAGGCAAGGATAGCAGTCTGTCAGTGTTAGGTCTGATCAGCCCCGAAGCTACTTATCTTTTTTAGGAAACAGAACTGAAGTAGAATGAAATGTTGAGCTGACAAAAAGATCTGACATCCCTTTTATAACAGAGGAAACAAATCAGCCAAGAAGAAAAGATGACCACAGGATCTACTATATACTGAAACTAATGTAACAAATGCAACTGTCCCAATCATTGCAAATTATTAAAAGCAATGACATTTTAATTTAGTTTACATTTAATTTAATTTACATTTAATGACATTTAATATTTTTTTTAGGGGTGTTTTTTAGCTTAAAACTAATACTTTGGAAATTAGATCCATGTCACATGAAGCAGTAGTAAGACAATAGGACAGGTTCCATCTCTGGAACACATTCCCTACTGAACCGACAAAATAGCAATAGTTAGAGGTAAAATAAAGGGAATATCAGATCTTACCTAGATGTCATCCAATATGGATTAGACACAGTTAATAAAAGGGATGCATGTGTAAATAGTGCTGGCCTAAGAGGGCAGAACACAGTAGTGAAAGTTCCAGTGTGAAGTCTTTAAGATGAGTTAATTGACTTAGGGGTATACACTTGTATATTTTCAGCATGTTGAGACAAAGGAATCTGCTGGATCAGTGTCTGCATAGATTATCTGCCATGTCAAGTGCCAAAGCGCCAAGTGCAGAACAGAAGCCTGTCAGAAGCACTTCTTCTTGCATCAAGAGTAGATACAGAGGTAACATTTGTAATGAGTCCTTCAGACCGGCTGCCCTTTGTGCTGGCTTGTGTCATGCCTTGTTTCTATCTAAATCTCTGCACAGAGCACACTGGGATAACCTCGCCCATGGAGGAGAGAGGTGCACACCAATCCAGAGGCACTGAGCTGGGATTTAAGCTGCAAGCAGGACGCTGTACAAATCAAAGTAATTCAGTAATTCTTCTTTAGCTGCTAAGTAATGGAGAGTCACACCACACACCTGCAGCTAGCCAAGTAGTATAAAAAAACAAACAAAAAAAACCATCCAAAAATGAATACTCACAATATAAACTATGCACTGGTTACTTCAGTCCTCTCCAGCTGTTTAGCATTAGAGTAACTGCTCTGATCTCAACACACTAGACATGATTTTAATGATGTACCAATACAAAAAATAAACACAGCCACATTAAAATCCATTTCCATGCACTATTATCTATATACTCACTATTATGAGTAGGTTTACAGAAAAGACTTAATTTTAAGAAGGAAGTTGTTTTCTCTTCACTAACAAGCAGTCAGCAGACTCACAGCAGTCACCTTTAGAAATGAATTAAATTAAATTATCCATTCAATTATTCAGTTAGTCACAGTCACACTTTGCTATTTTTCCTCAAGCAGAGGGGTGTTAACTTTGACTAAATCTACCCCACATTCTCACATATTTTCCACAGGGACTGAACTGGGTACATATGGTATTCACTGCCTGCTTACCCCTGCAGGGAACCATCACTGCATCATGCTGTGAGGTCACACTGTAATGGGACCATTTAAATTTCTTCAGGACCAAAATAATGCTTCATTTAAAAAAAACCAAATAAACAAACAAAAAAACCAAACCAAACCAAAACAAAATATAGAAGACAGAGAGAAAAAGTGTTATTTTTTACCCACAGGACTTTGGAATCACACAGCACAATTTTATGTGTGGAATTTGTGAAACACAGACTAGACAGTTCAAGAAAAAATGAATACTAAACAAAGTTGGGCAGAAAAAAGTTCAAAACCAGTCCAGCATTGCTACACAAAAGCAAAACAAGGACAGTACAGGAACAAAATGCAGAGGCAGGAAACACTTATTCACAATAAAAACTTTCTTAAGCTTTCCTACTGATAAAAACATACTAGAGAATTATTTCCTGAGTGTGTCTGTTGTGGCCTTTCCCCCCACCCTGAGGCCTCATTTATTATTCAGTCTGACAAGAGCAGATTGCTACAGCCTGAGGCTGTTTAACCTCACCCTGACTGTAGACTCTGCCACAGGGACCCCAGTCCCCCTCTCACACCCCAGCCTGGGCCACAGCCACAAGCACAGAAATCTTCATCTTCTTGCAGTCTTACTTCAGTACCCTGCTGAAGACTTCTACCATGACTCCCTTCTTCCTTCAAAAAGAAAGAATGAAAAAATAGATCTACCTTAGAGTTACAAGTAAACTCCAGAACAGAGAACCAAAAGAGATTATAGCAATTCCTAATTTCAGCATGAACCCCATGCATCAGTTTAAGGCAATAATAAACATGATCAGCTACAATTTCATAACTAACATCATGCCAGAGATTTTTTTTACTCAAAGGAGCCAGAGATCCAAGTCTGTAGTTGGAGACTCCCACACCACATAAATATCTTGTACATGCACCTACCTATAGGAGCTGCCTTTAATGGTTTGGTTGATCACTCAGAGGGGAAACACCAACCTCTCCAACCCCCACTCCTTTATTGTAAGTGAATAATTTTCTATAAAACATCAACGATTATGCTTTCTATTGCTCAGCCTGGCTGAGATGTAATTTGCCATCCCAGAAATCTCTATAGCCCATAAAACTCTGTGCCTGTGTTCATACTGCTAAGACTTAATGCCTACATGCCAAAGCCACAAACATCCAGTGCTGTGGGATTACCTGTATCTAAGAACAGTCCTTCAAAATAATGGATGCTGTACATCATCCCAATGAAAAATCCATAAAGGACTGTCATTCAGAGAAGCACTTCATCTGAGGGGAGAGAGATTTACTCTCCTTGTGTTTGAGGCACTGCTTCCCATGCTTGCCTTGTTTACCATGAAGACTCATTTTGATTGTTTCCCAGGTGGACATGGGAGTGTTAGACAAACCCCTTCCCCAGCAGGGGGTCAATCCAGGCAGCAGATGATAAAATGATACAAGAGCCACATAAAGATGACAAAGAAACAGTTAACAGATTAAGGAAAATATTTTAAAATATCTTCTATTTATATCATGAGAAAACCAAGGCATTTCAAGATTTGTTAAAAACACACACACAAAAAAAAAAACCAAACCCAAACCCAAACAAAACCAGAAAACAAGAAAGCAGCGCAGATGACACCAGGCAGACAGCTTTAGCATGAAGGCAGCTCCAAAATAATCAGCTAGGATAGGAAGAAGTCACATGAGATGCCAGATCCCACATATGAGGCTAATATATTAATCTCTACTCTATGGGTTTCCCTTGGGGTTTTCTCTTTAAAGATATCACTTTCAACAGAGACCTGAGGAAATAATCCACAAAAGGCTCATCAAAGCTGGCACATTTCCCTGTAAAATTTCACAGTCAATAAATCAGTGTTTCTGATAAAGCACCCTGTGCTGAAAAAATTACCACCTTCTCTTATATCCTTCTAAAGGATAATTTGTTTCTACAAAAATGGGCTTGCTCTAAAAGGGTAGGCAGTTTCATTAAAACTTTGTTTTCATCAGTGCTAAAAGGTGCTATAAAGCTGTAAGGTATAGTGCCTACCACTGGCATGACACAAAAGCAGCTTAAGGATCATGAGCTGAGAAATAATGTATTCAAAATTCTGAATATTCAAACCCAAAATACATATGAAATTATTTAAGCAGAGGACATTATTCAAGATAGAGACAATATGGTTTTCCAGGACCAAATCAACGTATCAATCAACCTGCTAGCTGCCCCAGTGTCACCACTACACTCCTGCAGATGTACCCTACAGTGACTCAGCTCTGGTTTGATATCAACACTTTTTCTTGAGCCCACAATCCACCACAATGGACTGAGAGCTGCTGAATGGGTTCCTGGGTAGCAGGAAATGTGTCTGGAGTAGAGGGTGATGTGCCAAATTTGGAATGACGATCAGTGAACATTTAAAGTCAATTTTGTTTATCCCAAGTCCTGCTAGATAAGGGTTTCTGTTTCCTCTAGCCAAGGAGACAAGATGTAGGTGACCTGACCTTGGCTCGGTGTGGTACCTTACACCTGCCCACTGACCCTGGTAGTAGCCCAGACTTTTCAGCTCTTTGATTCCTCTTTTCCTGCTGGGCTCTTGGGAGGTCCTCTGGGTGTGAGTGTGTGCTGCCAAAAGTGATGGTGAATTCATTTGTGTGATTATTGTAACATTCCCATATGAGCTTTTTTTCCCCAGACTCAGTTGACTGCCTAAAGAGCTTGAAAATAGCCATTATGTGAATAAATACTATAGCATTTCTAACAAAAAATTATGCCAAAATTCCCTGTCCTTTGAAAAATGACTAATACAGTAGTTAGTGAATAGTATGCAGAGCAGTGGTCTCTAAACAGTTAAGAGATTTTCATTATGAATATCACTACTACTGTTCATTTCTAAATTCAGCACTACTGAGGGAACAAGCAATTACCCACCAGTCAAGGAATTCCCTCCTGAGTTTCCATAAGAACATTTTGTAAAGTGATTCAAACACCTCAGAATTGTGAATCTCCTGTCTTTGTCACAGCAGTCTATGCAATACATGTGTATGTAGAGAGACATTATACAGAGTTACATTTTTAATCAATTACTGTAAATATTTTGTGTGAGAGGAATTTACTATTCATAAACTAAGATCTTGCTGACTGGGATTAGGCCTACTGCAGGCAAATGCTTTGCAAGCTCTTTGTGTAGTTCCAACAGTTCTTGATGATTTTACCTGCATGATTTCTTGTTCTCCCTATTTTTCATCTTGTTTCTCTCATATTTATAGCAGTGATTTTCAGTCTGCATCACAAGATGCTTTGTGATGATCATGTGGCTCAGTGATAAAATGTTGGGGTAAAGCACAGCCACGGAGTTCTGACAGTTCTTGGGAGTTAACAGAATGACTACCCAAGCTATTGGGTTCCTGTGACTGATCTTGTCACATTAAAGTGTTACTGGCATTGGCTTGATTATAGTCTAATATCTGTCTGCAAAAAATGTTCTACATATAGAATAGCTTTAAAACGCCTGCAGAAATGTCATTATTGGTAGTAATTCTCTGCATTGATGCAGAGCATTTGGAATTGCTTTTTGTGAGGGTATTGTTCCACTGAGAATTCTTACATACTTTCCACTGTGTTTTCTTCAGGATCCAACTTTCTTATGGCCTTGGAGCTTCAGCATGGTACAAATGCTGAATTTATATTTGCACCATCCCTCTGATAAGAAGAAATATGCATTTTCTGATGTGTAGATTCAGATTTGAGGGGGTGATTAGGGTGCCAGTCTAGGGGGTCAAGAGAAAAGATTGTCAGAGACTGGTGTCAAAATGTAGTTTGAATCTGAGTATGGTTCTTTTCTGAGAAAAAAAAAGGTGCTTTGGCATAACTTGAGAGACGTGGATGCTGTCAGGAATTTGCTGACCTGTGCAAGGCAGGGTAAACTGCAGTGTGCTGTGTGCCAGCAGTCTCTGGTCAGGAGGAGAAGGCTCCCTGCTGTGGTTAGCACCCAACAGTGCAGGTTCCTTGCATCATTATTCAGCTGGGGATGGGAGCAGGGCTCCTTTAGAACCAGCTGAGTGTCTGGAGCTCCTACCTGTTGAAACCTTTACAAATCTTGCAGAATTGCTGTGCCATTTACCAGACACCAGTTGCTACCTTAAATTCATAATGACGTAACAGCTGGTCAGGTAACAGGTGGGGATTTGTCTGGCAACTCACAGATTTATTGTTAAATTAATTACATGTTTCTGAAAAACACTTGCTTTTTGAACAGGTTTTGGTGTTTCATGTTCTTAAGGTTTTTTTGAGAAACACAGCTCTTTGTTCTAGTCAGTTGAAACCTACTCTTTATTTCTTTACACCAACAGAATACACTGTGATCCAGAGACTATCCTGATCCAGACAACACTGCCCTATCAGAAAACTTGTTATTGTCTTTCCCTACTGCTGCATTTGATAACTGTCTCCACTGAGACACTCAGGACTCCACTAAAAACTCTCAGGAGAAAAAAGAAAAGAAAGGAAAAGGAAAAACTAGTCTATGGTAGGTGCAAGCATGTTGAATTGCCTGTGAAAGAGGACAGCTCTGTGGGAGAGATGAGCACCAAGTGCCCCTTTCTGAGAAGGTGGGGCTGTGTCCCCTGGAGCTGTGTGCACCATCTGTATGAGTCACCTTCTTTACTGGAAATGCAGTGTCTAGATCTGACTGCATGTTCTTCAAATGAGGACATTTTAACAGAACCCAGGTGCTATAAATTTCAAATGAATCTGCTGTGCTGCCAAATGTGGGGTGGATTCCGTTCTCCAGACAGGCAAATTATGGGCAGCACGAGTCTGAAAACTTCTGTCTTGCAAGACTCAGATCAGCTCTTTCTTCCTCCTCCTGCTTTATTTTATTGTTAGTCAGCAAAAGCTTTAATCATCCCTTTCTATCCCTATCTGCCCTGCAAGAGAACAGTTGTGAAGATGACTCTGTGCTTCTAAACTGGTTTCTCATTCAAAGGGGACCTAACAGTGGACAGATGGCCAAACCCTGGAAAATAGGAAATGACAGCAAGGAGAAAATTTCCTCTGCCAAATACCTCTACAGCTCATTGGGTGAAGGGAACAAGGGGGAATATTCTATTCCTGTCTCTTAATGTGAATGAATCTGGCAGAATTTCATTCTCTTTGGGTCAGAATCTCTGCTTAGTGTAAGATTTGGAGCATTATCATCTTTATCTTTTTCATCTCTTGGATTGCTTAGCAAGGCATTTTGATGAAAATGTGCCCTGGGTGTTCTTTGAGTTCAGGCTGCAGCCACAGGAATGAGAATGACAGATGGGGCCATTTGACTGAAATCAATCTGCTGTGATAAGACTCCTAAGGGCAGCCTTTGAAGGCTTGTTGGAAGCACCCAAGCAGTGCACAATTCCAGGGGGTTAATGCCTGCACCATTTTCCTGTTAATTCATTTGAGATTTAGAAAACTTCTGAAAGGAAATACTCTCTGATGAAACTCTTGCAACTCTGTGAGGGTGAGACATCCCCACTATTTTGTGACTTGAAACACCCAGCAGTATTTCTTGGGACAGACTTTTTCTCATTTTCCAGGAGAAGCATTTCAAAATGTACTGTCTTAAAACAGCCCAAAGCTTCGCACTTACAGAAATTTACAAAAATATTTGTTGAAATTTTCATTCATGAACAACTTTGATATAATGTGAGATTATTATGCACACACTTGATTTGGATGTAATTTTGAGATATGCTCATGAGATCAGCAGAGATGTTTTTTCCCCCCACTCTGTCTGTCGTGTTTTGGACCCAGGCCAGCTGGGAGTGGTGTGGCAAATAAAAAGGACAGGCACGACTGGGTGAGCCAAAAAGTGAAATGGCTTTAATGGCAAGATAAACAGCAGAAGGTGAACACACAGGGATACAGTCAGCCACAAAAGGGGCAAAAAGGCTGGATACAACAGTATATATCTACGGAAGATCTGAGGGTATGTCTGAAGGCAGGGTTCCAATTACAAACTGGGATTAAAAATTTTAAAAATAGTATGACAAAAGACAGCTAATCAGGGGAGAACTAAGAACGTTCTGGAAGCATAACCTTGTATGAACAGACTTGCTAATGTCCTGCCTACAGGCTAGATTCATTACCAGCCTCAACCAGTTCTATCCTGACATATGTCTATAATTGAAAGAGAGGGAGGGATGGGGAAAGGATTCCCATCAGGATGGGGAAACCAAACTTTCACACAGGTTAAAGGTGAAGATGCACTACTGCACTGTGTTAAGGTGTTTAATACCTCGTGCCTCTACAGTACTGCACGCCTTGGCTCAGGTGAAACATCTTCCACAGCCCTGTCCTGGGTTTGCTTGAAGTTCAAATGGGAAAAAATCTGCAGAACTTAATCATTTGAATATTGATGTGTCATTGTCTAGGTTCAAGCATTCCTGTCTTTGTTTTGATCCCAGATGATTGCTACCAAAGAGCAGAACAGCTTGTTCCTTAGTGTGATGATGAATGAAGTCTTGGAGTCAAACAAATGTTCTTGTTCTGGTTTGTCTGGTGTTTTGGTAGTTTATATGTGTGGATGCAGCTGGTGGAAAAATGGGTGACTGGGATGTGACGGTAACACCAGATCATTGTGGCAATGACTATCAGAATCTATCTGGGACTTGTGCAGATCCACAGCAGGAGTTTACCTGCACTTGCCTTGTGGAAGGAGAGCAGCACAATTCCTGCATAAGAAATTATCCTCTAAGTATTTAGCAATGAAATTAACATAAAGTGAGCTGGCTAAAGAGCTATAATTTCACTTGCAGTTACTCATTACTCTGTGGTAAATCTTAATTTGGCTTTTTAAGAAATATTTTTTTTCATTTTAGTGTATTCATTTAGGAAAATCAAGGAGTTACTTAATATGCAGTTTCCACATATTGCAGTGTTCTTTGCATTCCTCTTTGTTCCTTCAACACTTGAAGTGTGTTTCAGCATAATCACCCTCCCAATGGATTTTAACATGAAAAAAAAATCTCACTTTAATTTCACAAACTTCAGTTTACCAAGCAGTGTAAGGAAATTAAATTACCTGTTTGCAAACACAGCCTCCTTTCTTAGGAAACATTTCTACTATCACTTGCAATTTCCATGTAGCTCTTTCCATTGTCGTTTTTTAACTGTTGTGGTTGTGCCATTAATCAAGAGTACAGGCAGGGGAGCAATAACTCAGACAGGTTTTATGCTTTGGGACTAATTCCTCAGAATCAACTGCACAAGAATTTCACCATCATGTATGAAAAAACTGTAATTTTGTAATTAAAAACATCAAAATTCCCTGAAAAATGCTATTACTGGTAACCCAAAATATCATTTTAACAGACAACAGAAGCTCAGTGTCTCACACAGGTGCAATAGAGGGTTGCCCAGTAATCAGGTCACCATTGAACCAGATACAGGAAAGATGATAAAAATTGAATTTTATCTCATAATCCTGCTATTGACCACTGAAAAAGCCATTTTTGCACAGAATCACAGCAATGATAACAAGGCCAGACCTTTTAATCTTCCTATTATACAAAAAAAAAAAAAAAAGTAAACTTTAATGTGCTACTTTGGAAAAAAAAGTGACGTGTACCCATTAAAGGTCAACACTGTTAATTACAGATCCAAGAGCCATCTTAGCAAGATAAGACTTTGAGATACAGGAAATGGATAATTTTACTTATATAGTAAAAGTTATATATAATATAACTTATTAGGATTAAGTTATTTACTTATATAGTAAAAACTATACTTATATAGTTTGTTTTCCCCTTTTTTAGTTAGGACAAGGTCTAGAACAAAAGAGATTAATTAGAGTAAAATTATAGGATGCTGATTAACTTGCTGAAAAATGCTGAAAGTATTTATCTAATTTTAAAGCAGATATAATTTCAAAGATTTCTGGATACAAGTCTAAGTCCTATATCAGTTTTTCTGTGTAAATAAAAATAGTGCTGTAATTTCAACAGCCAATGCAGAATATACAGAAATAATTTTCATCAGCACAATAGTAAGCTGCTATCAATACATTTTTTCAGTAAACATCTCTTTCATGTTCAGCCTTTTCATCATGGAAGCACTGAGATAATTTTCTTCAATAAAACTATTTAATTTAAAGGATTTTATCCACATTTCACAGTCTGCTCATGACCTACTTCTTTGTATTTGAACTAAAACTATCGTATTTCCCATGCATTTTACAGAATAATATGATCATGAACTGAATATTGGAGAGAATGGAAAAATACCACAAAAGATGCTTCCACACTGCTTCAACCAACCTTGAAAGCTCCAAGTCTGAAACACTAAACTTCTGCTCTGGAGGCACTGATAGCTTGAGTTTTGAAAAAGTGCATGGGTTAATTAACACAGAACCTGGCCTGAGCAGAACCCAGAGAAAAGTCATTTACAGCCCAGGGGATTTTCCAGAACTAATTCCAGTGAGCACCTTAGTTTCAGCAGTATCAGTAGACAGCATGGAGGTACAAGTGCCACTCTGAAAACTCTCTGGTATCTCCTTGTTACCTGATAAATTAGTGGGGTTTTTCAAGCATACCTTTTTTTCTTTAAAGTGGACACAATATCAATCTTGACATTTTAGATACAGCTTCTGTCAAGCTGATGAGAGGAAATGTCCAGTTTGCTGATTAGCTCCTGGTTTTCACTGATGATCTGAAAGGCTGATAGCCTGTATGCACTGAACCCCTACTGAAAGGCTCCCCAAACTTCAGACCTCTCATTATCCTTAAAAAAAACCTTTCAGACATTTAATCCTTTCTACATTTTGCAGACCAAAACACAGGGATGCTGTGTTCTTTAAAACTTTCTGCTCCTGGCAAGTCAGCCTGTTGGCCTTTCAGTGGTGACACAAACTGCTGTGCACTACCACAGCAGGCTGAATGATTTATTCATACCTCAGGCTCTCTTCTTCTGCCCTGGATCAAGCTACAACAGGATCTATACTGGATTGCAAATCATAATGACCTATTACCAAAACCCAAGGGCAAACCTGCCACTTTTATAGATACATGAATGATTAATAACTGGGAAAGAATTGCATGTATTTTTCGCTGTATTAAATCATCTTTCTAAAGTGTGTTGTATTTCAGTTTGCAACAAGTGAAATCACAGACGCATACAAAAATCTGAGCCTGCTGTTTCTGTAAATGCCTCAGAGAATGAGAGCCCATGGACCAGCAGACTCCCCATCACCACTCATGCTCCATTTTCACTATGACAAGAGAACAACTCCTTAGCCTTCTCCAAATTAAAAAAAAATTAACAGCAGAAATAACAATTGGTTCAACAAAAAATTAAGTATTTAATGAAGTAAAGCAAAAAGGTTGTCTTAAATGGAGTAAGTCACCTTTTGGTAATGCAAAAAAAGCAATTCTCTCCATCTGAGTTAAGAAAATTAGAAAATTAAGATTTTAACTAGAATAGGAGCAGCTTATGAGAAAATTTAAAGTGAAAGGAATGAAAAAGAATTTAAGGTAGAAGCCATGTAGGAGTAAGTGTGCTTAGCTAAAGGCAAGCCTATAGTCCTCCTAATTGCAAAGGGAATACAATGTAGCCAAGAGGAAATGAATGGTCCATGAATATATGTATCATTCTGCTTGTGTCCAGTTGTGTTTATAGAAGGAGACATGAAAGATGGACTACTGTGGGAAAGAAAGGAAGCATGTCTGCACCTGCAAGCAAGGGATCTGACCCATGTCCAAGAGAACCAGGAGAACCACCAACACGACACAGTCAAGAAGTTCAAACCCAAGGAAAAAGATTTCATTAAAAAGACCCCAGACCCATTTCAAAAGAGGAACTGAGCATGCCCAGAGGGGTGTGGAGCTCATTACCATCTGAGATAAGAGCAGGCAGAGATCAGGCAATGAATATGTATAGGTGTATGGTGTAATCCTATGCATACGTAACACTTTGGGGAATAAACAGGGAATGAGGGGCAGTGGGGGGCACACATCTTTGGGAGAGGACTCTGCTGTGCCACCCAGCTGTAATTATAAAAACATACCCTCCCTAACTTGAAATAGTTGGAGAGTCCTTGGTCCGTGGTTTTACTGCTTCACATCCCTGTATCAGTTTTACCAGCATATGAGCCTGAATGCTCAGGAAAAGTAACTTGATGTGCTCTGTGTGAGGCACAAGGAGAAGCACTTGCCATTGCAGAATTGTACAGACAGGTCAGCTGGAAGAACTCACACCAAGAGCAAGTGTTCATCAGCACAGCATCTCTCAGCAGACTGTATCAATAAAAAACAGCATATTCAAATTGTCACCATGGCAGTTAGCTTACAGCTGCCAAATAAATGCGGCCATATCAGATTCCCAAACTCAACCAGCCTAGAAGTGAAACAAGTGCCTGGATGGGGCAGGGAAGCGTTGGATTCAGACCTCAGCCAGTGATGTTCAATCCAGAAAGCAGACACAGCCCTGGTCAGGGAGCTGGGCGGTGCTGAAACCTCAAACAATAAATTCTCTAGACGCAGAAGTTTTGAATGGACGATATAAGTGAGCTCTCAACAATAAACCAGGGTGATGATCAAGGGGGGACTCAAGCTGTAATTCCTGTCTCCAACCCATGATCACCACGTAACATCAAATAATTTTTAAAATTTCATCATGTTCACAATTATCTGTAAATTATTTACTCTTTGGTACAGTTAGTCCTTGCAGGAAGTTCAAAGAAAACACCACAGAGCTACATTAGCAGCTTTTTATCTTGTGATATGCTACAAGGATGCCTATAAAGCCCAACTAAAAGCTTTTAGCATAAATCTTGAGCTTTTGATCCAAACTGGCAAGTTCAAATGTTTCAAAACCACATAGTTTTCCTGAAAACACAACAGCACACAACAGGAAGAGGTTTCATTTTTAATCAGTTCTGTCTGGATGGTAACTGCCAGCACTCCACCACCACTGCAGCTAATAACATGGCACTCCTTGAGCTTCCTCACTGCAGATTTCCCCAAAGCCAGCGCAGCTTCCTCCAGCAGCAGAATGCTGGAATCACATCCCACTGCTCACAGGCAGGGGTGGGGAGTCACATGGAACACGAGATGCATGAGCTGTCCCTCCTCTGGTCAATCATATTAATCAAAATACCAGCAACAGAAGGATCCAGATGGGAACTCTAAAAATTCCAGAATGTGTTACCTGTTTACAGGGTGGTTCTGCAATCTCCTACTCAGAGAAGATGGATACATAATTCTATGCCAAAAAAAAGGTTAAAAACCCAAGTATTTAAAGGAAAAACCTTATTTTCCCTGAAAATAGAAGGATACACATACAGAATAGTGGATTTGTACTTGCCAGTCCTCCTCTTTCTTCCGCACTATTCCCAGTCGTTCTGCTTTGGGAAGAACCAATTTGATCATTCTGTGTGCCCTGCCCAATGAAGCACTAAGACATTAAGGCTGTCAAATACCTTTGTTTTCTAAAAGAGCATCATCACCTCTCCATATTAATTAACCTCATCCTCAACTGTAATCCCAAACCAGCAAATGAAGCTAAGAAATACAGAAATAATTGAGTCACACGATACAGGAAGAAACAGGTAGAATGAATGTAAATCACTGACAGCTTATTCTAGTTCTAAACCCTAGTTTCCTCCTGAGCAGCAGCTCCCCCTAAAGCTCCATCTGCTTTGATCAAGTCCTTGTTCAAAAGCCTCTTTCAATTCCTCAAGTGTTTTTTAGTTAATCCTACCTGGTGCAGAGGGACCACGCTCACCTTCTGCAGCCCTGACTTCCTGAGGTAATGATGATCCACCAAATGGAGACAGTTTGGATTTCAAAGCACTCCAGTCTCAAAGTGCTGGCCTAAATCTGCCAAATTCAGTCCCAGATGGAATAAAACCAAGCTGAACCAAACTGGAAGTTAAACTGCAAATGCAGGCCCTGCTCCCAAGGAGTTTTAGTCCCCTGCTCCAGGGAACAGCTCACAGTTAAGTCCTATTCTCTTGAAATTCCTTGGTTTTATTTCAGACACTAATATTTATAGATCTACAACATATGCTTACAGTTTACTGTTTACTTAAAATACCCAAATTTCAGTTCTTCAAAGTGTCAGTTCTTCAAGTTCCTTCTCCCATTCTTTTTTTGTGTTTCAAACTCCCAAGGAGTCCAAATACACACTTCTGAATCTCTAACCCTTTACAATTCAAACCATGCAGTGTGCCAGCCACAAAATTAGTCTGTGATTTGCAAAGGAGGCTCAGCTTAAAAATAGAAAAAAAAAAAAAAAAAAAGCCACATGTGCAATGATTACTCCATTTAAAGAGGAGGTGGGCAGAAATGAAAGTTACCTCAAGATCACAGAACCTTTTATATCGATTAGAGTTTAAAATGATAACAAGAATAAAGAAGCCTGTGAAGAGTTATTAGTACAGGGTAATCACTACTAATGAGTTATCGTTAGCAAATGCATTTTAATGTCATGAGAGATCTCAGGCATGTAACTCCAAGTACAGAAGGAAGGAGGATTTATGGAATACGGGTATTCACAGGGATGGGGAAGTTAATCCACCTCAGTACTGGATTCCTCTCTACTGAATAATCACCTCAATTCCTTTTTTTTTTTGGCTTTAATCTTACATTTCTGGAATTGTTTTGGGACAGCTATTCTCACAAAAAGCACAGTAAACAGAAGCATTTGCCTGTACAAGTTCCATCATTAATTCACTTTTACATATCATTACAATCTCAGCACACTAACCAATTGCTGCTAACTTTGTGCAAAGCAGATCAATGTTGCCTGAAGATAAAAATAACTGAATCAACTCCAAAATCTGCACTGAGTTGCAATGCAAGGCAAGCAGCTTTTATGCAGTGTCCATTAGACTGTGTCATGCCCTGGGAAGCTTGGATGTCAAAACACACTTGGTTAATTAAAACCAAGGTCAAATTAACAGCGTTGCTAGTTTATTTATAATACTTGATGTAATATTTGATGTAATACTAGGTATTACATCAAATTTCCTAATGTCAGCAAACAGGGTATATAAATTTGAGCTGCAAAATTAGTTCTAAACTTCAGCAAATTTAATAAGAAACGTGGAGAGGTTAAATTTAAAAGAAGAAGAAAATAATAGTGGCTGCTACACTCTTTCCTGAACCTTTTATACTCTGTCTGAGGTTCCTCAGCTTCCTTCGCATATTACTCTTCTTTCCTTTGAGTCAAGAATTGCAA
This sequence comes from Pseudopodoces humilis, assembly GCF_049639895.1. Classification (NCBI taxonomy): domain Eukaryota; kingdom Metazoa; phylum Chordata; class Aves; order Passeriformes; family Paridae; genus Pseudopodoces; species Pseudopodoces humilis. The sequence continues at coordinate 3,583,841 of NC_142210.1, read as the reverse complement.
ATCATTAACAGGGAAAAAACCAATTTCTAGAAAACAGTGCCATGTGCACAGACCAGAGGTAAAATATTTACTTTGCCAGTCTTCTTGCAATAATTACAAGTAGGAGGAAAGGACTGAATGCTCCAAAAAGTAAAATGCAATGTAATTACCGGCTTATTTTCCTTTCCAGGAATGCTTTGGATTCTGGTATAAACTTGGCTTTATTTCTTATTGTGACAATAAGAACCTGCAATGTTGTAGTTGACAGTTTGCAATGTATCTTTTTCCGTCTTTTAGTTGTGATTCTCCCCCCACCCCCAGCTTCTCTTTCTCCTAATTGTTTACCTGGCGTCAATTTACCATGGTTACTGAAGTTTCTCTCCTCAGCCCCACGGCGAGAGGCCGGATAGAGTAAAGAGAGGACCCCGCTGGCATTTCCAGCTGCTTGAAGTTTCTTCAGCCCAGGAAAGCACGGGGTTGATAAAAGAGAGAGACCCTTCTTTCTCACACGGAAGTTTGTAACTCTGTTTTTCCTGTCCCAGAATGCCTGTGAGCTATGGAAGCTGAGAAGGCATGCTTACCTTGCCTTCCCTTTCTTTCCCCCCTGTGCTGCCAGGAAACCAAGCCCCCCCTCTCTCCTCCTCTGCCCCTCTGTACAGAATACTCCTACACGTTTGTGGGCATTTGAAGAAGTTGGTGTCTGTTATTTCTTATCTTGGCGTGTGTAACCTTGATTTGTAGAAAGTTTGTAAGATGTACTAGCTGAGAAAAATAATTGGTTCTCTCTCTGATGTTCCCTCCCTCCCTCCCTCCGAGAAACCCTGTTAAAAGAGACCCCCCCAAACCCCAAATCCTTTGTCTCTCATCCTTTGGATTCCCCTTCACAGAAATAAACTGTGGAATGCAAACCAGAGAGAGAGTCCCCCCCTGATTTTTTTACTCACTCTATAGACTTGGATTCTTGAAGAAAATCAGTGAACCCCACAAACATATGCTGGCTCGAAACTCGAGTGAAGAGAAACCTCATCACTGAGCTAGCCGGGCCACACTCGAGAAGATCGAGTCACTGCAACACAACTGAAGCTGTGCACAGCTCCTGCATGGTCTGACTGCTGTGGGCATCCTGCCAGCTTGGTGGGAGACTGTCACACTTGAATAGAAGTGTTGAATTTACCAGAGAACCAATGGCCTTTATAATTTGGGGGAAAGATCTCTCCCTGAACAGATTCTACTTAATAAAGGGTACCTACTACATTCCACAGGTACAACAGTGTAGATCTCAGGTCTGCTCTGGGTGTGCCCCAAAGCACAACAGCTCTCACAGACTCGTAGCTGTGAAGCTTCCAGATCAGATTTGGTGCAATTTTGAAAGCTTGGTCCAAGCAGAATTTGCAGAGCACATTCAATACTTCCCTTACATTACTTACATTGGTCATCTCCAGTCAAAGTCATCTCAAAGTCAAAGGAGTGGCTGCAATTACAGAGACTTGAGTAAAACAAGCCTGAAGTTTTTTGGGACCTCTGAATATAGAAGGGACCTTCAAAACTACTGGCATTCAAATTACAGACTAAGGGAAGGAAAAGCATGATGGCCTCTGCTGCTTTTTTTTAAGTGAGGCTTGCTTCATTAGCATTAATGAGGGGAACTTGGCCCAGGTATCCAGAAAGATAAAATCAGTATATTTTGCTCAGAAAGGATGCCCTTTAGTGACCTGTGTTGGACAGATCTTCAGATCTTTAACTTAAAACCTGTAATTATAAAACTACTGGTCCGTCAAGGTCTGAAAACCTGACAATTCCTTACACTTGTCTAAAGGAAATGCTCACGATACATGAACAACTCACACTACAGAATAACCCTGCAGCTGCAGCCAGCCAAAGCATGGGAGGTCACAGGACCTGTGCTTTCAGAGGATGCTGCAGACACTCTCACTTCCTCCATCCCTTCCCCACCACCAAGAGCTGCTCTGGAAGGAGCACCCTGCTGGGGTGATGCTGCCCTGAGCTCCCACAGAGATTGGGTCACTCACCAGTCCTCCATCCTGGCATGTTTGTGAATGATGGATTTCTACCTTCACATCCATCTCAACCACCTTCCTTTCTTCCTGCTTCCAAGGGTAGGTTATACCTTGACATCTCCTTAATTTTGGTTTCAGTTTGGTTTTTTTAAAAACTCCTTCCTTCCAAATCAAAAAAAAACCAAAAAACCCCAAGGGAAAAAACCCAAAAAAACTTAACCTCCATAAACCCAACACCAAAACAAAGCCCCCAAACACATCCACCTGCCAACTCTTCTGTGTCTGTATTCTCTCTCACATCCCAAAGATCATGGCTTGGTTTTGAGCTGCTGTTCCTATTTTCATACGCTTTACAGAAGGAAGCATTTTTGTCGCCATTCAGCAGAATTTAACTTTCTTAAAGCCACAGTCCACAGCAGAAATGTCACATGAATGTTCTGCCTAATTTTTTTTTTCAATTTGAAATTCACCATTCCCAAATTCATATTGAAGCCCTCATTCAACTAAAGCCTCTTCACTGACTTCAATCAGACCAGTACTGATCCTGTTTCTTCCCACATAATTCTACCATAATCTTCTTCCTTCACACAGCAGCCATCATATTTCTCCTTTAAATCCCTAATCCCACAGAAAACTTTAAGTATTTACACCATGCAGACCAAGCAGGTATCCCAGTATTGAAAAAAGAATGGAAGAAAAGCACAATATTGCCTGTTCTTCTGTGCAGGTGTAGAAAAGCTAAGTGCCTTTCTGTCCCCTGAAGGGCTGCCTTTGGTTTGCACAGGTCCTGGACTGTCATGATAAGCACTCTGTTCTTCAAAACTCATCACCCCAGTGGCCACCCTGGTTTGCAGAGCATGGAAACAATGCCTCAGTGCCACATCCACGAGCAGCACTCGGGACAGGCTGCTCTGCTTTCAGCTAACATAAGTTTGAAATAAACACAGCGTGTTTGGGGACTCAGAGAAGGCAGTCTGGTCCCCAGTGCCCTGTGTGACATCCCACAGCACAGTGTGCAGCCACCTCTGCTGCACAAAGGTCCTTCCTTACAGCACATTCCCCAGCGTTTCAGGTGGTAACACCTCCCCTGAGAAACTCCTCAGCAGCACTAAGAGCATCTAGCTACAGCTTTTTTTTCCCCTTGGTATTTGTATTAAGGATACCCCTTTACTGCCCTCCTCACTGCTGAACATGGAACAAAAATTGAGTTCTTTATTTGTGCTTACACAGAAATGGTATGTTGGCAATTAGATTAATGTTATTATACATGTTCTGCTTTTCAGAGTTCTTTTCCCTCTAGTCCTCAAAAATTATCCCTTCCTTTATTCAGTTTTCTGTAGTGTTTCACTTATTTCTGCTGTAGATCTGGAAATGAATGTAGCATTGCCTGTGTAGAATCAGACCTGTCTATAATCTCATCTCTAAACTCACAGTCTGCTGCACTTACTGATTTCTTGCAGATTTCTTTTAGAAACCCCCAACTTTCCATTTCTTCTGTCTTACCTGATCACACATGTACCCTTCAGTCCATGTTCTTATCCAACACTCATCTTCCCCCCCAGACTTTCCACAGATCTATTTGGTACCATGTTTCTCCAAGAGGCAAGTACTTTTGATCTCTACTCCTGTAACACAGACACAGCTTCTGGTTTACAGTCACTGAAACATTTATGCCCCGAACAAACAATTCTTCTTCCATTAAAGAATAAATGTAAATAAATAATTTTAATTAAACAATTAAATAAGAAATATTAATATAATAATTATAGAATTATAAAAACATAACATGAAAATAATAATGAAACAATAAAATTAATAAAGTTCTAGAGTGAGGAATGACCTCATTCAGCAGCTCAGAAGACACCCATGAAACCCCACCAGAGTGCCTTTGTCTGTGAGCTGACCAGAACTGAAGCTGCCAAGTATTGGATGAGAGCAAGAGCACACCCACAGCCTCGAGACACTCAGAGACCAAAGGCAGCAAAAAGACTGGTTCTGAGACTAGGAGCAGAGAATCAGAGGAAAATACTGTCGGGTTCACCAAAAATGCACAGAGATTTTCCACATACTTCCAAACGTGGAAAAGAACAATGCAATAGAAAAGGGGATAGGTTTTTTCAAAGTTACTTTTACTTCTGCAGTGCAGCAGTAATTAAGTTTTCCTTAATCCTGTGAACAAAGAATTTACTTTTGCTTAAAACTGCTACTCTTTTGATGGATCTACTCTACATGTTTACAAGCTGCTGGAAAACCAGCAGAAGTAGAGAGGAACTTCTAATAAAAGCTCATTCTCAATTATTGCAGCAATTAGAGCAATTCTAACAAGCTGTCAGTCTCTAAGGATCAGAAGCTGTTGGGGTGCAGTGAGCTGCCACATTCCCCCTGACTGGGGAGGAACCGGGCTGTGACCCCCGGATGGGCAGGCTTCTCTGATGGATTATCTCTGCTGTACCTGGAAAAACTACACCATCAGGGCAGGCAGTGCTGCCTGTCTGCTCTCACACCTTCCTGGAGCCTGACAAGAGCAGTGCCAGCACCAGGTGAGAGCAGGGCTCAGGAGACACCCCCAAAATTCCCAACCTCAGTCCCGGGGCTGGAACTTGCTGCTGTGATCAGCACCATTACAGCAACACACTCCTTAGGCCAAGAAGCAGATATAAATTAAACCTAATTTATTACTAATTAATAAACATACACCACCAAGCAGCCCTCAGCAGTCCTGCAAAGGCATCTCCTTACAAATGAAGCTGACTGAAGTCACGTTGAAGTCTGAATCCTTCAGGACTCCAGGGAGCAGCCATGGGGCCGAGCCACAGGGACACAGGAGGTGGCACCTGCAGCAGGGTGCTCTGAGGGGAGCAGGGACCCCAGCCCTGCTTTCCCAGCCCTGCTCTGTGCTCCCAGCCCTGCTCTGTGCTCCCAGCCCTGCTCTGTGCTCCCAGCCCTGCTCCTGCTCTCCCAGCCCTGCTCCTGCTCTCCCAGCCCTGCTCCTGCTCTCCCAGCCCTGCTCCTGCTCTCCCAGCCCTGCTCCTGCTCTCCCAGCCCTGCTCCTGCTCTCCCAGCCCTGCTCTGTGCTCCCAGCCCTGCTCTGTGCTCCCAGCCCTGCTCCTGCTCTCCCAGCCCTGCTCCTGCTCTCCCAGCCCTGCTCCTGCTCTCCCAGCCCTGCTCCTGCTCTCCCAGCCCTGCTCTGTGCTCCCAGCCTTGCTCTCCCAGCCCTGCTCCTGCTCTCCCAGCCCTGCTCCTGCTCTCTGCTGAAGGACAAGCACCTGCAGAAGCAGTGAGGAGCAAACACTCCACTCCCAGCATTTGTGTAAATCACTTCTGCTATGTTCTGTAAAGGTTCCATGAAGGTTCTCATTTGACCCATCAGGATGTAACTCTGAAATTACAGAACACCTTAACCAAGCTGTGCTTCAGAACAACCTATCTGACCCATTTCTATTTTTAAAGCCTCCACTTCAGAGGCTGTAAAGATGTAACACCTTCTCAGTGCAAGTGAACAGTCTCACCGATTTGGTGTATAGAACTAATAAAACAGTTAATACTTTACAGATTCAGGAAAGCAATTCCAAATTTAGGATTTTAATTTAAAAAATGAAGTGCTCTGCTACACAACAGAGAAGAAGGACACATAACCAAGTTCAGCACTTAACATCAAACTAGAGATTCAAATCTTTGCTTTTCCTTTCTCTGGTGTGATCTTGTGTATCTCCAGTTATGTAACTGGATTTATTGACCTGAATTACTGGAGTGTAAAATATGAAGTTGTATGTGATTTTAAAATTCTTTTAAAAAGCGTTATCATTTAGTTGGCAATAAAATGTGTTTGTACTGTAAAAATTTTAGTAATATTCCAAAAAAATAAACATCTGCTTTCTCAGGTAAGAGTCACCCGATGACAAGGCATCATCTGGAAGATACATAGATAATGGTAGAATAGTTCTTTATGGAAAGTAAGAACACAAGCTTCAATGAAATAAAAAAAAAACAAATTGGAAGCTTTTTTATTATTATGCACTTAAATAAAACAATCATGTTTTCCCTTTATGTGCCTCCCTCAGGATAGGCAAGGAACCCTGTCCTGAACCTCCTCAAGCATTCCTTTCTCAAAATTTCAAACTGTACTTAATTAACAAGGAAAACACAGAAGATGACTTTTAATTTTCAGAGAAATGCTGCTCATTTTCAGACTCACAGCTCAGGCAGGTAGCCTTAAATAAACACTTCTATCAATTAACTGCATCCAGTCCCAAACAGGGACTCTGACAGTCCATCAGACCTGTTCATAGCTGCATAGGAGGACAACATTTATTAGCTGGAAATAACTGGATATGCACCCACTGTCTGAGCATCCCATTGCTGAACTTTCTGGAAAGGGAAGTCCCCTTGTGTAGGAAAATGAACATTCAGATTTCACCCAAAACCTGCTCTCCTTTTAAGAGACTTTCTCAGGTAACCAACTCAGGTGTCAGCAGCTGCCTCGAGCTACTTTCCTTCAGTACAAGATGGAATGAAACCTAACATGGTTCTGATGTTAAATAATATCATTTTGGAATGGGCAGACTTTGAGATTTGTGAGGCAGCCACATCCATACTGCAGCCACTTGTCTTTCGCTGCTGGTGGCAATTTGAAACACCCCAAGTGACGAAGGCAGGGAGCTGGGAAGGATCCCAGTTTCCAGTAGCATCCTGAGAAAAGCACAGAGGTGTGAGAGCTCCATTTCCTGTAAAGGGATAAGGTGTAATAACCTCCAGGATTGTTCAGATCAAAGCCACACTACTGGTTTATTGCAGCTCTCCCAGAATCGCAGGGAGATTAAGAGGTGGTCAGAAAGAGATCATGGAGTTGTTTTCTTTGATAAAGACGTCACAGTTCAGATCAGTGGAAAAATAAGTCAATTTTGCTCAATATCAATTTAGTCTCTGTTTGTCCATCTCTTTAGTCTCTTAGAACCCAGATAAGTTGCTTAGTTCATCTTTGCAAGGGGGCAATATTCTTTGATAATGTCCTAATATACTAATTATGAAGGTTCCAGCACAATAAAGAATCTGAAAGGTTATGCAGTCCCAAAAAGTAATTTTCACACAGCATGTAGATAATCATTACATTTATTCTAAGTTCAGCCAAAAAAGCCCCCCAAGAATTAGTTAGGAACTATACAAATGATTTCCATTTTCATGGAGTAATTAATGCATATGAGACTTTCCAACATTTATCATCACTTCAATGAACAGATAACAAATGCACTGTCTGAAAGGAGGAAAGTTCTTATAAATCATCTGTGAAGTCAGAGCTGGGCTGAGATGTTGGTGCAGTAGATTTATTTAAGAATAAAGTGTGATGTCTTCAACTTTTGTCCTATTAAAAACATGTACAATATCAATTTGGGTAAAAATAATTACTTGCTTTCAGTAATCCTGTCTTTCCAATAATTGGAGAGGGTTTTCTCTTGCTCATTGGGTTTTGTTCATTTTTTTAGTGACCCATTATAACAACAATTCTCAGGAACAGAAAAGGAACAGAGAAACTGGAAGGATGTAACAGAGGAAGTGAAAGGTGTAGAATCATGTTTTTTAACTTAATTTTTTTCCCAAAGCACACCCCACCTGGCCAGCCCTTTGGGGTGACCCTGTAAAGTCTCATTCCAGAACAGAGCAAGAATTTTCCCCAAGGCAGGAGAGGAAGCTGTGGGAAGCTCTGGCTGTCGTGCTTCACACACACCCTAAGCTCCAGGCCTGGAGTGCGAGCAGACCAAGGGAGAGAAAAGAAAAACCATTCAGCCTAAAGCTCAGGGGGGAACTTCAGCTCCAACAAAGGCTCAGGAGGATCTTCTCTTCCCAGGATTAACTGTGTGAGAAATCAACTGTGGATGGAAAAGGAACCTTTATAGGCAAAGTCACCCCACCTGATATAAAACATCACAAAGCAAATGGGGGCCCTTGTCAAAGGCACACACTCTATCAGCTATTTTTAACTCCTAGGATTTTACATGCAAATTACTACCAAGAACCTGCATCAGTTCATTCAATGAAGCTCCAGTTATTCCCTTCAGTTAAGAATACATGTTAGACATAAAACAGCAGCCAAATTAATCAGTTATAAGACTCTTCCTGCTGCTAATCCATACAACATCAATTATCAAGAATAAAATTTGGCCCTGTATTTCTGTGGCAAAGTGAGGACTGCTGAAGCCAGGAAACTTGTTTGGTTATATGAATTTTGACTGCCCAGGTCATGCAAATGGCCCCTAAAATACTGTCTACAACCAGCTCCATGCAGAACAAAACCAAGACACAAACTAATTATTATTTCAGCAAAGTAGAAATAGTATTTTACTCATTTAATTCTTCTGGATTTTTTTTTTTAATAACAAATTTAGTTTTAATTCCATATTAGGAATTGTTCCTTCTTGTCTCAGTACCCACTGCTGAAAAGGGCAGATACTCAAGGTAACTGAGCCCTGAGTGACAGATGAATATTTGGGCAGTGTTCCACCCAGGAGGATGTCCCAGCACTGCACTCCTGCTTGTCCTACCCATCCCCTCTGCCATGGCCCCAGCAGAGAAAACTCCCCCATGACCAACCAAGGCAGCCCCTGCTCAGCAGGGCCATGTGAACTGAGAGAGGACAAGGGGGCATCCAGAACACAATGGCCAAAGTCTCTCACCCTGCATTGTCCCCTCCTCCATTGGCCCTGTCAGGCCAAGATCACTTTTTAATTCCTTATTTTATGGCTTTGATATCATCTGAACAATGTTGTCAAGTGATGTATGATTCCTGATCTTCTACTGATTCTTAAAACAAGTACTAGGAAAATAACAGGGGTCCTTTTGGGCACACATTTTACTTGCTAAATGTAGTTTCAGGTAGGAAATACAGTAACCTATTCAACAGCTTTCATTTTCTATGGAACAAGGTGTCAATGAGAAGCAGTTTAGCAGCTTTGATAGCAGAGAACACGAGAAGTTACTCACTGTGACTCATGTTATGTAAATGACAACAGGAGATGGGCAGATCTTCCAGCCTGGGAGCTGGGACACAAAGATTCTACTTGGGAAATCCTTATCAGGTTTGCAAGTCCAGAAAACCAGAAATGAGACATTAACAGTATAAACTGTTTGGGATACCGCTGGGATTTTTTTAGGTTTTTTTTTTTTGCTGCTGCTGTTAAAACAGAAGAGGATGATTAAAGGGGAGAAATGCAATGTTTTGTAACACTGAAGATGATTTATAGGATGGTTAATCATAAAATACACGTTTTGCTTTCAAATCCCACAGACTGGCTGCCTGTGCTAAACTATGCCCTGCATTAACTACAAACCAGCATTACCAATTTGAAAGCTTCCCGTTTAGACTAGTGGCATCTTCCACAGATTTACATGACTAAGGAAAGAGCATTAATGTCTCACAAGGCAGGCAGGTTTGAAAATATTGGGTTTAGAAGCAGATTTAAATCTAAGCATACTAAATGCTTCAATTCATGAAGCCTTTATTTTCAAACATGATTTATGAAAATCCTCGTGTCCAACATAACATAGCCCAGCTGTTTGTTAGTCAACAGCAAAATGTACTTGCAAACACAGTCCCTCTTAGTATTTACCATTGGTAACTTGAAGCTCAAATCCAGCTGCTCATTAGAAACTGATCCACCAGGCAGTGGGAAGGTGTTTTCTGAGGGAATTCTTCAACCTTTTGCAAGAAATGAGTATTTAACTCCATGACCTTTTGCAATATTTTCTTAGCCAACTGCCAGAATTACTCTTTTCTTTTGTCTTTTTCTAATATACCCTTTTATCTTACAATTTCTGATCTATTGAAATGATAAACTGTGTAAGAAGAAAAAGAGAATTAACTATTTCCTCTAAATTTCATTGTGCTTTTTTTCACATTTTTTTTCACCATTTTCACAATTACCATCCTGGAACAATCACAGATACAACTGAAATATCCTTTTTTAGAAGAGCACCAAAAGTTCTGAATTCCAATAAAATAAAAGTTCAGCTTGAACTGTTCAATATTCAAATTTGAAATCTGCACTTGTTTTAAGTATTTCAGTTTCAGAGTTTCAAACTGAAAGGAGAAAGGAACCTAAAATCCTTGACTGCCCAGCTCTGTCAGCCAGGGAGGAAATCCATTTTTGTATGAATAAACCCTGACAGGATGCTGGCTTGGCATGTCCACTGAAAAGCATTACAGTAGAAAGAGTCTACTTAATTCTATTAACTGCTTCTAATATCCCCTCATTTCAATTTCTAATTCAACTTCAAATTGTCGTAATTGGATCCCATTACTGCTTCTGGGGTTTTTGGTAGATTAGAGGGCTGTTATCATGAATGTCTCTCTCCCTCCTACAATGGCAATTACATAATCAAGTGACCCCTTATTTTTCCAGGCCATAGAATGCAAGAACAGATTGAGGTGAGTCTCACAAAGAACTTTTCCTACCTGTCCCTGCTGACTGAAAGGATTGATATCCCATGAAACTGTTCATTTGGACAGCTCAGCTGAGCCACCTCTTCACTCAGGTACCTGGGATGCACCACTGCTCCTCGGCCTTGCCTTACCTCCACTCAGATAAACTGGTAAGAAAGGGCAGAACCAAGTGATTTTCTATCCCAAAAATGTCCTTTTTGCCAGAGGATGCAGCTGCCAGCCCAGTATGAGGCAGGAGATGCTGCAGAGCAGCCCTGGAGCACTCCCTGTCCCTGGGTGTCACCTCCAGAGCACAAAGCCTCAGCAGAAACCTGTCCCAAAGCAACATCTGCACAGAGCACACCTCTGGAAAGCTGTCTGTAACCCAGCAGAACAGCAGCTGCAACATCTGCAGCAGCCCTTGCCCTGCTAAGTGAGCTGCTCTTCACCTCCCAGGAATAATCCCGGTGGATCCTCCTACCCTCAGTCACCGCACACTGCGCTGCCAAAGGCTGGATCAGTGACCTGAGCGATGCTTTTCCTTCCAAGTGCCTCCAGGGAAAGACACTCCATGCACCAAGAACACATCTGCTTACCACAGGTGCCCGGGACAGAGGCACTTGAGGCTGCAGCTCACACACATCAATTTCTCAGAGGTTCCTGCAGCTCTGCACCTTTCCCATGCTCAGTTCCACAATCCCCCAGCTGCCCCTCACCGTGTGCATTTCAAACAGCACAGCCAAGCAGGAGACACCTCAGGAATATCATGTATTACTTTCTTCTTGGGTCATATCAAGACTCAGTCTTTCTGTCTTTCTTTCTTCCTCCCTTCCTCCCTTGAATTCATGACTTCTGTAGCCCACAGAGTGCACTAGGACAGGTGTAGATGTGCTAGGCCACATCCAAATCAACTTTAAGTTGACGTAATAAACTAATTTATTATATATTAGACAAGAAACTGAAAGTACATGGAATCAGATGAACCTTTTGGTATGTATCTTGAAAAAAAAACAAACCAACAATTAGTTACCCTCATGGAGCAGTTGCTGGCAAAACCAAGCTCTTGGTAAGGAACTGATTCCTCTCTTGTATAGATCAACAAGCATTATTGACAAAAATATTTAAATATGACTTTTTTTTTAATTGGCAGTTATTTTCTGTAGAGCAATTAACACAGAGCTTGATTGCAAGGAAAGCTTAATTTGCAGAGAGAAATACATATTTCATGAAAGCTGATAAGGTGTTTCTAATTGTGGAAATTGCCTTACCTCCAAAAAATGCTGCAATCTCTTCTTTTGGGGAGGCGAGAGGTTTTTCTATACCCTAAATATCCACTCCTCCTGAACTAATCAGTTGGTGATGCATGAAATTAGACTTCACCTGTCAGGGTGACCTTGTAAAGGTCTTTTGGAACCTATTATTTAACAAACACTCCAGGATAATTCATCAGGGAGGTCACAGAACTGGACACAGAGCTAACTCACACCTAAGGAACAAACACATCTGCCCTTTTTGTAGCTCCATATTATTGTAGGAGCAAATCACATTTTGAGGAACCTTTCACTGAACCTTTACTTTCATATGGCTTTAAAGAGACAGAAAGCTAATTAAATATAAAAGCTCTTCAAAAAGTTCTTTTTTATTCAAATTTGCTATGTCTTTATTACCAAGCAATATTTGATACCTACATTGATCAGGTGAGCAGCTACTACAATGAAATCCACGTGGGCAGAAACAAGTGACATTACAGCATCTTGTACTGCTGAGCTTCCACATGGCTCCTGCTTCTGGAACAGGAGAAAAAGTTGGGGAACAGCCCCAGTGATCACAGCTACAGAACCCAGGGAGGAAAGGAACTGAGCTCACATCGTGCCAGATTCAGGCCTGCACCTGGGGGTCAGAAAATCCTACACTGGATAACCTGAGACAGAAAAACAACTCCTACAGTACTTCCCATGGAAATGAGAAGTCCCCAGGCACTCAGCAGGAAAGATGGCTGTGCTTTTATTTCTAGGAAATAAAAAGAAAGTGGCTGCCAAAAATTTAATTGCAAACAACAAACCAGAATAGCTCAAACATCTGATGAGACAGATAAATGATTAGCTATTGAACAGGTGTTTTTAATCTGGATCATAGCAGTTTCTTGCTGGTAGACACAGGACACATGATTCTGACAAAACATACACATCATTACTTTTTCAGTGGGTTTTCTCCCTTCTCCATGCTCCTCTATAATCTGACACTGTATAATGGATTCTATCTACTTTAAAGGGTTGTGTGTCTCCTCTGACTGCAGAGGACATTTAAATGCCAAGGGAACAATCCAGCACAGAAAAAATGCATGTGTGTGTGTGTATGATCTCCACATGTCCTTAATAAAAAATTAAGAATGCTACAAAAGAAACACAACCATCTCAGATCACCCACTTTCCTCACAGAGCTTCTTACTTATTGAGTAAAATGCACAGTAAATTGATTTATAAGCTAATCAAAGGGTAGCAGAGGAAGAGAACAGAAAAATAAGCCCTGACCATTTTTACCCAGGTAATCCCCATTTCTCTGCCATGACCCATCCATCCCAGGCACGTGCTGCAGACTGCCTGAGCAGGAGGATGAATTCCGTGTCCGTGGCTGAACACACTGCTCCATCACCCAAGAGAACTCGTTATCATCCTGTGTGCAAGCTGATCCTGATCAGATGGGGCACATCACCAGCAGCTGATCCTCCCATTCCTGCCGTAGGCTTTGTGATCCCCGCTGAGCACTGGCACCTGTGAACTGGTACCACACTCTGTGCTGCAGTTCCAGCAGGCTCTGAAGGGAACCACTGCCAGGGAGACTGGTGGGACAGCCCAGTGCCTGGCCAGGTGAGGAGCAGGGGCAGGAGTAACTCAGCTTTGTGTGTTATCCCAGCTCCTGGGGACTGTCAGGATCAGAGCTGAGCTGCAGATCCTCCAAGTTGCTGTGCAGGCGCCTCTGTTCCCCAGGAGCGTGGCTCAGAGGGAAGATTGCAGCTGAGCCCGGCGGTGCCAGCAGGGCTCTCGTGATGAAAGGATGAAAATTACAGCTGAGTGCCCATGGCTATTCCCAGAGGCCAGAGCACACTGCACTAACTCACTCTCCTCATGCAATGACCTGCTTTAACTTCCAGCAAAGCTCCATTTATAGAAAATGAACACTGAAGAAACTGGAGCAAGTTTTGTGCTGGCTGGGTTCACTTCAGCACAGACACAATTCTGACAGAAATTACAGGATCCCTTTGTGACAGAAGAGATTTGAAAACACTGATAGACATTTTCATCAACAGAACTTACTGCTTTTACCCAGCTCCAGATGTGCTAAAACATCCAGACAGCTGAAATGTAGACTTGAGGAAAACACAATTCCAAAATGAAAAATACTTAGATCAATTTTTGTAATCTTTAAAAAAAAAAAAAAAAAATCCTATGTTGAGGAAAGTTAAATGCCTTTATTTCACTCCAGGCTAATAATACACAGTCTGTCAATGATCAAAGAAAAAAAATCCTGAAGAAATTTCAGAAGCTAGAGGTAACAGAAGCTCTATAGCTGCTACAAATCCTCATTTTTATTGACTCTTGCAGCAATATCTTTGAAGTACAGGCCCAGAAAGGTGCACAGAAAGCTGAGTTTCCTTATACTGTGCAGCTTGAATTGGGAATTTTCTAAACTTACTGTGTGTACCCACAGGGGCTACGAAAACCCACGCCAATCCTCTGTTACCAGATGTCCTGCATGCAAACACCAATGGTGGCTGAACCAAAGGCAGAGCAGAGCCAACTTGAAATTATAACAGCAGAAAAGTTTTCATTTCAGTGTTTCCTTTACAAACTAATCATGTAGCAGACTTTTCATTTCTGGGAAAAGGAATGATGCTACATCATCTCCACCTTAAAAGGCATTCCTGTGCAACTTATTCTCCAAGGTTAAAAAAAACCCAAAGTAAACCCCAAAACCAATCCAAAACAAAAACAAACAAAAAACTCAAAAAACCCAAACAAACAAACAAACAAAAAAGCACCGCAAAAACAAATAAAACAAATGAAAAAAAAACCCCAAACAAAACAAATCAACAGCAACAAAAAGCCAGCACGAGAAAAAGAAAAAAGCTCCTAGGAAAAAGTAATCAACCATATAGTGCCCCCTCACAAAGAATAATTCATTACATTTCAATAAATTATGGCCTTGAGACCACTGGAGTAGTCATGAAATGACCAGGCTGTATTTATTCTCTCCTTTTACGAAATGAAGGAAATGCTGCAGCACAGAAAGGCTTTTCTTTTCAAAGCTTTTTTTACATTAATAACAAATAAATGCTGGGTTTGTATTTGGAATTTGATGAAGATTATCAGTGTAATTTCACAGGTTCTCAGTGCCATGTCCAAGGGAAGCGTTTAACAGGGAGCTGAGCTGACATTTGGCATGCAAAGCCCTCGAACTAGTGAGTGCATTAATTCCACTGCAAACATCCTAAGCCCACAAAGGCTTATGCTATTGTTCCTGAATTATCCACAAGCTCTGAATTAGCACATGGGAAGCCTCCCAGAGGGTCACCCATCATTGATTCTGCCTAGACAAGTTTCCAGCATGCTGATCAATAAGAGACATAATTGGAAGGTCTTGAATAATTGGAAATTTCAAAGGACTGCTGCAATCTCTACAACACACAACTGATACAGAAGAATATGAAAATATCAGAGTCTGAAGGGACTTTAAAACAATGCCCCAGCTTCAGTTTATAGAGACTTTGTCCTTTCAGAAACATCCTTTTTCATCATTAGTAGCTGGAAATTCTACCCATCATTTTCTGGACAAAATTAGTTCAGGTTATGTATATTTGAGATTTGAAAACTCTCTTCTAACTTATACTGGAATAGCACTGTCAGACTTCTGGGGGAGAAAACAGAAATAGCAAATATGCTTCAAGGATTTTTTTTTGTTCTTTTTTACAGAGCTGGCAAACTTCCAAGTAAAATCAAATCCATATAAATGAGATTACACATTTCATACAAGATTTGCAGTACATTCTGGTCATACTGAAGTATCAGAGTTCTAACAGTAATCATTTTCCCTGTCCCTGCTCTGCCAACAGAAGTTTATCTGAGCTTAGAGACTGGATGACATCTGGGATATGCTGGTGGTGCCAGAGAAAGCACAGCAGCTGAATTCCCCCACCGTCATATGCCATTACAGAAGTGTGAGAACACCAACACCACAGTGGGTTTGGTGGGAAAAAAAAATGAGCTGCTAATGAGGTTACCTAACTCCACAACAAACTTCAAAGGTTCCACCAGCAGTGTGGAATGACTGACAATTCAGTTTTGTTACATCCCTACACTATTGCCACAGAAAGAAGAAAAAAAGCAAAGGTCCTGACTGTTCCATTTCTGGACTTTTTACTGCTGATAATCTCGTATCTTCTGTCAGACCCACCTCTAAAATGCTGCTCTTCAGCACGTTTTTGGTTTTGTTTTTAAAGCCTCAACTCTTCCTCAAGAAGATCAGACAACAGCTCATCACCTGCTTGAATGCAAATCTTCATGTGATGCAGGGATTAATTGCCAAGGATAAGACTGCACTTTCAGATGTTGAAGCAGTCTGACAAGAGCAAGAAAAAGTTTCTAGCAGAGAGCTACACAGAGGTCAGATCAGCCACAGAATAACCAGCCTCCAGTGCAGGTCTTATGATTTGTCGTGCCTCCAATGAATATTTCATTCTGCCTGCGGGTGCCACCAGGAGCCAGAGTGCTCAGACAACACAAAAATGCTTCTGTCCTAAAAACCTTCCTGTCCACAGACTTGCAGCTGGAAACGCAGGCCGGCAGAAGAGGCACCTGAGGCAGCCTCGCCAGGCAGGGCCAGCCCGACCTCTGTGTGGCTTTGAGTATGGGAAGGAAAAGCACTTTTCTCCCTGCACTGGGAGCAGAGACACAGGAGGGACCTGGATCTGTTTATTTCTCCGATTTATACCTGAACAGGCCGTGGGAAGGTGTCACAGTCCGCAACCGCAGGATTGTGTCCAGGGAAGCCACAGGTTCCACAGCATGGAGCACCAACGAGACAGGCCTCTGTTCATGAAACCATTTATTCAGCACGGGAACAACTCAGATCCAGAACAGAGAGCCCCAAACAGAGGCTGAGCAGGGGTTTTTGAGGGACAGAACTCTTGAGGGTCTCCACCCTTGAGGGTGGAGTTCAGGGTCAGGGACCACTGGAAACACAGCAAGGGAGAAACCCCCAGGGACTCAAACCCAATCAGAACTCCTGGGGCGCCCTTCACAAGGGGTTTGGGGTGAGGTAACTTCATCCAGGGCTCACACTGCCCATCCCCAAACACAGGGGGTCAAAATTCACACACATGGCTTACAGCCATTCCTCTCCTTTCACAATGCTTACCTGAAACTAACTCTGCCTCCCTGAGGCACCTCACAACAGGAAGGCTCTGCCCCAGCTGGTGAAGAACGTGGAGCTGGACACTGTCCGAAGGCTCCGGCTCCTCTGCAAGCCCCTGAAGGCTCGGATCCCTTCTTTGGAACAATAACACTTCTACACAGCAATGCCAGAAAGGAGATTCAGCTCCCCACACGAATGGGAGCACAGGGGGGAAATGCTGTGCACCACAGGCCAGGGGCTCAGGGCCCTCCATAAATAAATGGAACTGCTCCTGCAGCAGCCAAGGAGGGCAGAGCCCTACGACACAAACTGTGTCCTCACCACACATCCATGGCTGGGGACCTTCTTCCCTTGCTCACATCGGAGAACAAACTGCACCCACAATATCATACACAGCATCTGTTATATTAGAGACTGTTAGTCTGCTGTGCAGCAGATACATGGCTGTTCTTGGTAAAACACACCAAGAGATTCCAGTTAAACATTACATTCCACCCCATTCTAGCAATAGCACTCCGAGAGAAAAACTGACAAGCACTGCCAACCCCCTCAGAAAGAAGAAAAATAATTAATCACCTAGAAAGTTCCTAAATACCATGCTCAACTGAATTTTTTGCTGAACTAACCTCTCTGGAAATTGCATTTGAAAGAACTGAGAGGATACCTAAAATGAAGAGTGTAAAGAACATATTTTGAAACTCAGCATTACTCCATGTTTAACCATCATAAATTCATCCTAAAATATGAATCAGTCAATAACGCAAAGCAAGTCAGTTGAGTAACAGGAATGAAAAGAGAACTGGAAACAAGGCCCAGAAAAATAAAATAAATATATTTTTAATACGACTTTGAGGCATTTTAAAATATTGAAAGATAGGTTAAAAAAAAATCCCAGCTGTAATTAACTGTCTTTGAAATTATAAACATGTAATTTTTACACATTTCCTGACAAACCTTTTATTTAGCCATTGACATCATTTTGCAGCTTCTCTCTGTGATAACGTTTAATGCCCAGCATATTTTACTTTGACAGCTGGCAAGAAATCTGCTGTGAGTTTTCTCATTAAAAATAAAGCTGTGTTAATAGCCAAATACTCAAAAATGCGAAAGGTTAAAATTTAACGATGGGGAAAAGACTTGTTTCAACTTAACAAAAATCTCAGAACTTGAACTTTGTCAGAAACAGCAGCTTCTATTATTTGAACAGAAAAAGTTGTAGGGGTTGAAAGGTTTATCAGGAGTTTAAAAAATTGCCAAGAAGTTAAGGGTGGAAGGTCAAAAAGAACAAAAAAACAATTATACAACACATGTCATAAGACCCAGACTAGAGTCTGTATGGTATAATACAAGTGACCCTCAAGGATTTGCTCTGTAAAAAGCTTGTGAGAGGAAGTGCTCCTGGGACTATCTATTAGCAGAAGATATCCCATTCTAATGGGCATTCACTAAATCCTCCACTCTTAATGGAAAACATTGCCTCTGGGGAACACGCTTTTATGACAATACTATTTCTTCAGAAGTAAAACTCACCTCATTCTTACTTTAACAAAGCAATTCTATTTGTGCCTGGTTTTCCTTGGGTGGAAAAGAATGAAAGGCTACCAAAATATTCCAATCATCAGAACAGCATGGTGCAGTAAGTGCTAATGAGGCAAAACCCCAAGCCATGCAATATTCCATTCCCAACACAAATGCAATGGCCCTGTATTAACCACCACAATGAAGTATTCACACTGGATATATATTTGGGCAAGTTTTATACAGCCCCAACTGATGTTTTAGAACAATAATTGTAATTTCACATTGCTTCTGCCTCTTGCATCTGAAACTAAGAAAGCAAGCATTAAGGGGAAGCAGGATCCAGTTCAGAGACATTAATTCAGGTGACAGAATCAATAGACAATATTTACTGGTCAGCAGAGTATCAGCCTAAGCTTTACGACTAAAATCCAAATTATTGACAACAGCAATTCAAGTGACTTCACCCCTCCCAAGCATTACTGGAATTTGCTCTCCTTTAGCATTAATTTCTTTAATGGGAGCTTTGGGAGTTCTCAAATGCAGATGGCTTATTTAGGTGTTTAATTTTAGCCACCTGCACTTGCTGTGATCCAGGCTTTGACAAAGATTTGTGCGGGTTTGCCCCAGTTCACTGAGTAGGGAGCAAGATCCCTTGCAGCAAGTATTTACAGGAACAAGCTCCAATACTTACATTCTTATTTTAATGATGATGTCTAGCTCAACAGCCTCTGCCCACACAGATTTTATGTACCTCTTGGTCTAAGAACACGAGTCCCAGAGTGGATTTAACACGAAGGATTTAACCAATCCACCAAGTGGATTGAAGCCTTCGGACTGCGCTCACACATCACAGCCACACGGAGTTCCTGAGGCACAGGATTACAGCAAATTTATCTCCAATGCAAAAGTCACTTTTGATTTTCCAGGGTCCATAAGTGGATCTCCTTCTTCACATATATCCCTGAAATAAGATGGATACTGCTCCTACCTTTCTTCCTCTCTTTCTCAGTTGGCTCGGTATTGACCTGGCCACATCCCCTCCTGCTCAGGAAGGGTATCCCTGGCTGAATTCCAGGTATCATCACTCCCTCAGAAGCATTCCACATTCACATGCAGACACAGTGGCACAAACTGCAAAGTTAAGACTCCACAGTATTGCCTGAAAGGGACAAGGTTTATTCCACACTTGTGCTTCTCAACAGAAGCTTTATTACACTGCTCTGTGTCGTGCCGCTCCACAGAAAAACAGAGCCCGGAATTGTAATCCCAAACTGTAAGCATGAAACAAACAGTTATTCCTCGGGACCCAGCACCACACAGTTACTGCTACTTCCACTCATGATTTGCAAGCGTTTCCTTGTTGTTAAATTACACTCTTAGCAGTGTGCCAAGTGTGCACACGTGGCCCTGCACAACCTCCAGCAGCTCTGAACACTCTGCACAATTACCATACCAAGGACTGGTTATATTTCACTGCAACTGCTCTTTCTAGAAAATGCCTCAGCAAACTGCAGTGCTGCAATTACAATACGCTGATGATGGAGTCTTTCACACCACCCCAACATTTTAGGGAGCTTCACCCATTTCTATTTATTCTGTTAGGCAATACGTGAACAATGTAATTATTTAGCCTCCTTTTGTCACTTCAGTATCAAATTAACTGTTCACCCGAAAGAGAATACTAGCCTGTACATCTCTGTTTTCCCACTCTTAATCAGCCCAAACCAAATACAGTGATGGCAGCTCCCAAAAGCATTTTCTCTTTCAAAACCATCAAGCCAGCTCAGCCAATAAAGCTGTCCCTGTGGTTTCACTAACTACTGTTACAAATTTGATCTTGTCAGTTTTCAGTGTAAATGGCAAGGTACAATTAATGCAACGTTCTGTATCCAAGTCAGCTTTGAAAACAAAATACACTTGCTACTGGTAGTATTTTTATACACTGGAAGATGGAGTCATAGAATAAATTAAGTCAAAGAACCCTTCAAGGCCATCTGCTGCAGCCACCTCCTCAAACCAGGGCCAAATCTGAAGCTAAATGCACTTGTTCAGGGCCTTACACACCCTGTTTTCACTATCTGCAAGGGTGGACATCCCACAGCCTCTCTTTCCCTCATCTCTCCTGTAGGGAGAGAGGGAATCTCAAGGGATCTCCACGTGCATCCCCCTTTTGGCTTCCCTTTCCAATTTTATTTTTTATTTAGACCCAATGAATACATTTTTGGGTATTTCATTTGGGTATTTAGCCTAGAGCCACATGGCAGAAACTCATGAGAGGTATGGTGAAACTGCTTCCAGAAGACACTTTCTTTTCAGCAGCCTCATTCCCTGAGGCAAGGGGCTGGGATGGGTGGAAAGCAGGTACAGGTACCATTCCATCCACACCTTTCGTATGCCTGATCATCCTCCAACAAGGAAAACACCTCGTTGTGCCTGTGGAAGGACAAGACTGAGGTTCTCTCTAGGAGGATCTGGCACCTTCTCATCTCTCAGTGCTATCAGGTGGAACATTTCCAGGAATGGAAGGAGGATGTATGGAGGAAAGTTGCCCACAGGGTTCAAGTCTGCAGTCAATATCTGGGATTTTAAACCCTAGAACAGATTTTAAAGCCCCACTAAATCCAGACACAGTCTTTTATTTTGATGTTATTGATTCCAGAAGTTTGAGAACAGAATCTTAAAAATTAAAAAAGCACCCACTGTGATTAAGATAAGCCTGTATCAGGTAGCAATCCTACCTTATTCTTGCCACATCCCAGAACTTAATTTTATGGCACCTGCTAGTTCAATTCCATTAAAATTTACTTCAAAGAAAAATCTAAAAAGTAGTTATTTATAGATGATATAACAGTTTGATAACTGAAAGTGCAGAAATGGCACCTTTTTCTGAAGGATACCAAAGGAAAAAAAATTCCAAGCAAATAAGAAGAGAACTGCACTTGTTTTCATTTCCTTCTTTTTCAAAGGTTTTCCAAGCAGGCATCCCCCTTCCTCCCATCCAGACCTCATGGGCAGTTCTTCTCAGATCTGTGAGGAAATGTGGATGTTCCCTCTGCTCCAACAAACCCCTTCTGTCCTTGAGGATGATGGAGAAGACACATCCCCCATGGGAAAGCTGCAGAACCCCCTGAGCCCACCCCAGCTCTCCACAGCACCTCATTGCCAGGGCTTGATGTCCTGCCTCTCCCAGCACCGAGTGAGCTCACAGAACCTGAGCCACGGGCATGAGGTCAGCTCAAGCTGCTCATCCTGAATTCAGTTTCACTTCAACCTTTTGCTGAGGATGGGATAACTGGGTCAGGAGTGGTTGGAGTGAGGAAGGTCACGATCAAGGTCTAATTTCATTTTATGTCTGTTAATGTGTCAGCACACATGAAAACTAGAAGCCAATTCAAATGCTCATTTTTAAAGAACAGATGGCAAACCAATCATTATCCTTATCCTTAGTTCTGAGATGAATATTGCCCCTTTTTACTTTTCAAAACAATCTAGCTCAGCCTAAACAAAACTAAAAATGTATATATACATTATAACCAAATTACAGATAGACTGATCACAGCTGAAGTTTTATATTCAACCACAAACCATTTTTAACCTCTCCTCCATACATAAAATTCCAGGATCTGCATCACAATTCCACCACAATGAAACTTTTAGTAATTATAAATAAAGTCAGCAGCTTCCTTCATTACTCTTCAGTTTGCAATAAATCCAAAACTAAATTGCAAATATAAATTGTGAGTATTTCTCAGTAAAACAGCAACAGCAAATAGCACCTAAAACTCATCTGTAAAGCCATCATTCCATTCAAACATTTGAAATAAAATCACTTGAATTCTTCACGTGAATAATTTTAGATTTAAAAGGGCAATAATCCATTTCATTCTGTCTTGTCATCACCAGAACCAGATGAATGTTTTCAGACAGATGTTAATAGAAGGCTACATTAGAAATGTTTTCTTTTTTCCACAAAGAATTATTTTGAAAATTCTAAGTAATAAAGGAAAAAAACCAAACCCAAACTATAAAAATACTTAAATCCTCCTTTAGCTACTGTTTAGGTGTAGACTGGTATGATAACAAATCAATAAAATCTCACCTGATGTAATTTCTAGTTGGAAAAAACCTTGGAACATAAGTGAATCACCTTCATTATGCAGCTGTACCAGGATTTCATACATTTGGAGCTCATTTATTGCAAAGAATGAGGTTCCTCAAAGTCAGTCTTCCACAAGTTATCATTTCTATATATTATATACTCCCTCCTGACAGGAACAACCATCCATGACATATTTATCTGAATTATTTGCAGCCATTATGAGAAGAATTCCTGTTACACCTGCTTAGAAATACTTTTCCAGGCCATATGCTCTCCAAATTGCAGCAGAATGATTCAGGGAAAAGGTGAAACAAAGTCTGATTGGAATTTGTTCTGCAAATGTCGTCAGACCATCAGAATCTCATTATGTTAGGATATGTTAATTTATGTAAGTTTTGTATTAGAGCAACAGTGGCCAGAAGAGTCTCTTTTGACCCAAGTGGTTTGAAATTTAGAAAATTTAGTATTTAAGAGAAATTTCAGAAAATTTATATTGTTTTCCTTCATGTTATTTCATACAGAAAGTCTACATCACTCCTGGTCACACATCCACAAGAAACATCAGGAAGTCAAAATAATCATTCATGACTCCTAAATCCCAAAGACTCTGCTTGGTTTGGCTATGAAAATACCACATAGAACATTGTCTTCAAACATTTCATTTGAGCAGAACATGGAGATGCAGACCAAAAAGAATCCAAAAAATAACCCAAAAGCAAACACACACCCCATCAACAAAAGGCTTTATGAAGTGCTGACGATCAAGATTTGTCATAATATCATTTCTCCAGCCTTTAAAAATGAGGAAAATGTCCAATTACACAATACTTTCAGTGCAAAGGGCGATGTCTAACATAGATAATTTTTCTTTTTTCTTAAATTGGTCCTGGAATCACTCAGAGCTGGAAACAGGCAGGTAACATCTGCAGTACTGATTCAAACTTCCCAAAAATTCAAATATCAGGCACTCATTGGACTGTTTGTAAGTGCTCTTTTTCACCATTACTGCATTGATGTTTACTTGGCAAAAGCCAAGATTTAAAAGAGCAACTCATATTTGCTTGTTAACTCTGTCAAGTGCTCCCACAACAAGAAATGTTGGATTAAAACTCACAGGGTCAGTTTATCCACCCCTAAACTTTCATTTTAGAAGAAAAACCAGATGTCCACTTATTAAAATTCATTTCAGCTATGTAATAAATGCAGTTTGTTTGCCCTTACAGACTAAAAATTATCTGAGGGGATTTTGCAGTCAAGATGATAAATACACACCCAGCAGGTGACAATACTTGCAGCTTTATCTTTGGGGCTGCTGAGCATGAGGCAGATGTTGGGGAGCAGAAGTTTGAGGCAGCACAGACTCTTCAGCCAATGTAAAATCAGAGAGGATTCCTGATATCCAGGGAGAAGAGGAGCATTTCCATGGCTATCTCCACCTCGATCCCCAACACAAGAGATCCCACCCTGGGTTTGGGCCACACTGACCTGCCACAGAAGAGAAATCATCGAGTTTTTCCCCACTCCTGGGTGTGAGAAATTACATGATTATCATTTTGAGCACTCTCATAACTTTAGGTTACCACTTTATATTGTTTATCTAGTACTCCTCTATAGGAAATCTCATTGGAAACACTACCAGTGAGAAGGGAGGGAGAGAGAGGTCTGCCACCTCACCCATTTTTAGCTTCCTTAGGCCAAGAATTATTTTGGCACTATAAAGAGGAAGATGAGGTCAAGGGTGAAAGAAGCAGAGCTTGGTTTTAAAACACTCTGGTGTTTTTCAGAACATTGAAAGATGTGAGGTCTAAAAGACTTCCATAAGAAAACAAGAAATTTAACTTACTAGAAGTACTGGATTCTAGATGAAAAAGTGTAAAGTGGTTTAAAATGATGGCATTTTGTTGTTCAAAAATACAAACTGCTGGATCATGCATAAGCTGAACACTTACATGCCCAGCAGTTAAGTCCTGCATTATATCCCCTTCATGCTTTTATTTACGGTATCTAACCATCACCTACATTTTTACTGTTCCAGAAGACAAACTCAGTTCTGAAGAGCTTTGGGACACCCTGGAATAACAGATGTGTAATTTTCAGACTTGATGGCACAATTACCATCCAAGACAGGTATCTCAGCTAATTATCCCCCTAAGTCTGGTAGGGGTGGAATTAACTGTGCTCCTTGCTGGTGAGCTGGTGCTGTTTGTGACTAAAGCAGCAAGAAAATGCAGCAGAGTTTTGGCTGTTGCTGAGCAGTCCATGCACATCCTCAAGGCTTTTCTCCCTTTTTCCCCACTCTGCCTCCTGAGCCAGCAGGGGTGGGCAGGAAGAGCACACAGCCTGGACAGGGACCTGGCCATGCTGAATATAAAATTCAAATTACCTTTTTCAACTCCAGCTGTTGCACCTGTGCCAAGCACAAACACAGCCATGCAGAAGAGTCCAGTCCAAACCAGGGCTTCACACCTGTCACACCTTCAGGCCTGGGTGGCCAGACTGAGTGACCCATCCCACCCATGCACTGCCCATGGAAAAGGCAGAATTTCCCCAGGGAGCAGTTCCTGGGGGACTGCCTGCTGGAGAATGGTGACGCAGTTTCCACAGCAGTGACAAAAGGCACAAAAAGAAAGAGCAGCTCCAAGTCTTTCAGGGCAGCTCTCAACACTGGTGCAGTCTCACTTTACAAAAAGGTTTAAAAGAAAAAAGGGGGATGAAAAAGTCTCAGAAGACAGCCTGTTCTTCTGCAACCCTGCACTTTCTTCTCAAAGATGGGGAAGGAAGGAAGGAAGATTTTCTCCTCCGGTAGTCCACAAATACAGGACCATTATCACTTATTTTTTCCTTCCCTTTCTCTGTAGCACAAGTGAAGTCCTTGCTCCCAGTAGTCTTGGGAGCAGAAGAAAATGGGAACTAGTGACTGCACTGAACTGTCTCCCTCTTGCCCTCCACCAAGCAGGAACTCACCCCAAACAGATGGTGTTCTCTCTCTCAGTGAAGCCAAGAGCCAAACCCTCTTCTCAGTTCAAAGACCCAAAATGGTTTTGACTCAACACCAGAAGGGATTTTCAGGTTCATAGTGTCTTTAACACAGAGTTGTATCTTGGTATTACATTTACTTCCATAAATACTTGGTAGATTATACTACAGGAGGGTGACTTTTCTGACCACTAACTTCCCCACTGGAATAAAACCTTTAATTTGAATTTGCAGCAAATTGTGTTATAGATGCATATTATATTGTTGGCTTTTCGCAAATATTAAAATGAATGTTATATGTATAAGGTTAGAAAACTTTGTTATATTAATATAGTTCCTTCTATTTCTGTTATTGATGAAACTTAGAAATAGTAGTATAATATACATATACGTTGAGCTATGGCATAGTATTAAAACAAAAACTACTTTTGTTTGTATAAACCAAAGACTGAAAGAGATAATTAGAAACCCCCTCCATTCTTAGATTATCTTGTCCAGGTGAGGACAGCAGTGACCAGAGCTCTGGGGGAGGAATTTATTGCATTTCTGTTCACAGGGAATGTGAAACTCGGTGGAGACAAGAAGATTGATCAACTGGGAAGGGGGCGAGTCAAAAACTAAACAAAGAAACATCCAAAACTGAAGAAGAATGTTTGAATATGTATGAGAATTTATGGATATGTAGCAGGGTTCTGTTTTTAAGGGACAATCCTTTGTTAGTGAGGTGTGCTCTCTTGGCTGAATGCAGAAACACCCAGCCATATCTGTATACTTTACTTTATTTCTATCTCCTAATTGTCTTTCTATTAAACTTTTAAATTCTATAAAAAATATGTGAACCTTGTTTTTCACAATTGGCTTTTATAGCTGAAAAATCCCCCTTCATCTTGATGTAGAACTTCTTTCTTAGAAAAACTAATCTACAAATATGCATTGTTAAAAGGATTGCTATTTACAGATTTCAAAAGATAGAGCACAGATTACAATAACTTGGATGTTTTTTGTAATGACTTAGCACATTCTTAGACTCTTAGAACTTAAACTCAGATTGAGCAGAGCTATAATCTCCAAGGGAAAAACATCATTGTAATTTACAGAAAGAACTAAAAAAACTAACCCCATAGATACTAAGCATGTAATTCTGGATCTGCTAAGTACTTCAAACACATTTTCTACCACTAGGGCTTTCATGGTACATTTTCATAATTCTCCATTTTAAAGAAATAATGAAATATTTGTTTTAGGAAGTGCAGTGCATCAAAGTTTATTTCCAACTCCCTAATTTTGCCCCTGGGTCTGTTTGCCAAGGCCTGTCCCTGTTCAGGCTCCCAGTTCCCCTTCCCGTGGGGAGCTGCTGCTGGACAAAGTTCTCACAACCAGGAGCAAACTCCTCTTTCTCTGAACAATCAGCCTGGGCAGAACACAGTAAAGCTACAACTTCCAAAATTCCCTGAATTCCCTGAAGCCAAGTCAGCTCCTCTGAGCCTTCAGAGGCTCTGACACCACTGAAGCCTAAGCCCAAGTCACTAAAAGAGATTCTCTGTTTAAATGGTGCATCTATAACCTGCCAAGGTCATTACACCAGGAGGGGTTTTTAAATCGTTTTGCATCGGCTCAGAAAAAAATTTATTTCTGAACCCCAAAATTTATTTATTTTTAATTAAAAAAAGAATAAGACTAACCAAAAGTTACTACCAATATATCAAGGTTCTATGAATATAAACTTCCTCCCTGTCATCCTGGATTTGGAGCTGAGCCATTGGTATCCACCCACCCCCGACTCATTTCAAAGAGAATTTAGGAAGCCGTGATTTATTCCCAGACCTCCCGAAGTGGAGGAGAAAGTGGCTGACCTGAGATGGTCAGAATGTGATCAGGCATGTTTGCTTTTCCCTTTCCACAGATGAACTGCTTAAAGGAGACAAGGAGCAGAGGAGAGGAATGTTGTCTTCAGTATGGAAGAGACACCTCTGAGCTGCCCAAAGAAAATGGCAAGGCAAGGACAGACTCCAGATGTGGTAATGAGGGGGGATGAATGGAACATTAATACACTGCAAAATAAGTTTTAAGTACCTGCAAGAATCTGGAGCCTATTATTCTGTCTGGTAGTTGTATTAGTCCCTGATCTGGACCATCACTGCAGCAGAAATTACTACTACAACCAGTAAATAACCAGATACATAAAGACCTTGGCTGAAAAATATCACGGCACTTGGAAAAAGAATGAAAAGCCAGGGAAAGGGGAAAACCAAGACAAAATCAATAGGAAAATCAAGCTAAGTTTCATGCCCATATTTTCAATTCTAAGATAAACCAGTACATCTCACCCAACCACCACTCATCTAACAGAAGTCAAAACACAGAACTGTTACTACCTATCCACTTTTTTTTACTGGATCCTAAAAAAACATTTCACTGTGTCTTTTTGTTTCTTTCAGTGTTTTCCTGCAGGAAAATCTTCAGGAGTATGTTTGTACAAACTCAGGGTAACACTGATTTCTAGGTCAGAATAACACTCACACAGTATCTAAAATAAAAAAAACAAAAAGACTCCCAGTGCACAGTAAAGCCAAAAGAACAATAAAAGGGGAATCCATTGTCTCCTATAGCATCGAGACAGGTTAATTTTAGAAGGCATTCCAGTTAAACAGGATAAGTGATTTGAAAATCTGGTTTGATCCCAGTAATTATATGGGAGGTGTATTTTGCATTGGAGAATTAGTTTGTAACTACAGTGATAATTAGACCCTTTCATTATCCTTGTACAGATGATTTTTAAGCAGGCAAGGTGCTTTAAAGACTTTGTGACCAAGACTGTGCTCTTCAATAAGTTGCTGAAGATGGAAACTGTAACGTAGGAGAACTACCAAATAAATTTTCCTCCAAATGTCCAATTAAGAAAGAAATGTAAATATGAGTAATGTGGTCATTAAAGCCCCAATATGAAAATACAGTGCAGTTATCCCTGCGATGTGCAGCTGGAAGCCAGGGATCTCTCACCTGCGAGCTTGGGCTGACAGCAAACA
Organism: Pseudopodoces humilis; assembly: GCF_049639895.1. Classification (NCBI taxonomy): domain Eukaryota; kingdom Metazoa; phylum Chordata; class Aves; order Passeriformes; family Paridae; genus Pseudopodoces; species Pseudopodoces humilis. The sequence goes on along the minus strand of NC_142210.1, from coordinate 3,555,398 downwards.
TCATTTCCTGACCTCTGCAGCCTGAGCAGAAGACTTGTGGCCCCTTTAGTAGGTGAAAGCATCTCATTCTCATTGCTCTTTTCTCAAATGATCTGTCACCTCATAACAAACTTCTGTATTTTCCAGAGCAGCTGACAGATACGCTGAGAGCTCACAGATAGAACTTCGCAAAGGTATGAAAATCCCAAGGGCATTTTAGTCTGTTCTGAGAAATGAACACCCGTTTTTCAGTCCTTACTGAGGGTGTAAAGAACAGTCCACAAATGTCAGAAATAAGATGAGTCTCTTGGATTAATATCAAAGTTCTTTTTTTTAATTACTAAATTTTGAAATGTGTGTGGGGATAAAAGATATTCTTAATTCACATGTCTGTATTTGTCCTGGCAGCTGTTCATGCACAAGAATACTGCTACCTTCTAGAGGGAACACCAGTCTTGTTTTCACATTCACATGAAATTTGTTACAAATACTGGAGTTCTTTAAACAAGATAGTTTTGGTTAAATTTCTCCAGAGACCATAACAGGATTATAAACCACTTCACAATTCATTTATCTATTATTTAAACAGATCTACACTGAAATAGGTTTTGACACAATACAAACAGACCAAAAAAAAAACCAAAAACACATAATTTGAGCAGTATTTCTGGCAGAACATTTGTTTAGTATTTTCCCTGTTCCTTCAGATGTTTGTATTGATTAGATGAACTATTTTAACTGGTGTGGCTGAAGCAGCTGGATGAAGATGTGAAATATGAATAAAGTTCTGGGTCAGATGTGCACCCCACCTTGTCCCAAAACCAGCTGTGAGAAGAAAGGTGCTCAACATTGCTGCTTTGAAACTATGGAATGATGGAAATGATGTGACACATAATCCAGAGACATGGGAAAAGAAGTAGGAGAGGTGATCCTGCAAAGCATTTTCATCTTATAATACAACTAGGGAATTAACAATGCTTCTCTTTGAAAATACGTTTATATACAATGCAGAAAGTAATTCTGAGTAGTTTCCTGCCTTTCAGCAGATCTGTCATACTTTCAAGCACAAGGACCCTTTGGTGGTAAAAGGCATGCAAAGACAGAATGTAAAAAAAAGCAGACAAGTACATGTGCCCTTGTGTGGTGGAGGAGGCTGCAGATTGCACACCACCACAGAAAGCTTGAGTTTCAAAGCAGAAGGTGACTTCTTGGCAATTATTCAAAAGAATTATATCCTATCGAGGGATTTAATCACTTCTCTAAATATTACTGGAACCTCCTTCACCTTACACATTAGTCACAAGTGCAGAAATTCATTTGATATCTTGACAGAGTGAAAGGCTGGAGGAGCAGGCAGCTGGAGGCAGACAGGTTGAGAGTCAGCCCTGAGAAAGTTCCAAGTGTGTGCAGATCCTCCAGAGAAACAGGGAGCAATCAGGGTGAACCACCCACTGCAGGCTGTTATTAATACTGGGTAAGCAGTCTGAACACAAAGGTGACAAACCCTCCATCTCCTTTATGCCTGTGAGGCCACACACAGCATTCCCAAGAAGGGAGTGAAGGAGCTGTTGCCAAATGAGAGCAGCCCCAAGATGCCAGCTCCAAGCCCCCCCTGGGCTGCCAGCCCTGGCTCTGCCTCTCAGCACCACCACGGGCTGGTTGCCAGCCCCTCTCACACTCAGAGAGAAAATTTCCTGGGAAAACATCACATGGCATCTTCCTAAAGTAAGATCCTACAGAACGAGTCCTTATTGCAGCTTGAGCAAAGCAGTCAAACTCTGTACAAAACCATCATTCCACACATCCTTTAGCAGCCTGCACCTTGTTTCAATACCTGCTCACCTTGCTGAGCTGTCACTGAGGATTCTGACATGCAAGAGCTGCCAAGTGAGGAAAATACCCATCAAAGGAAGCTGAAATTTTATACATAAAGTGCTAAGCAGATTGGACTTGGCTGTTGACTTTGGAGGAATGTGTCCCCAGTAGATCTGGTCAGCTAGCCTTCAAAGCAAGCTGTTTTGTCAAAATATTGCAACACATTCTTAGGCACTTTTGATTGGGCAGGATGGGGATAATTGTGGTGAACAGATAGAAATGATGCACTAAAGCAATCAGATTTCAGCTGACTTCGGATGGCAGAAAGCCTCATCCTAACCAGAGTTCTCAACAGGCCCCTATAGAACTGTCTAGGGACCAAGGCATTGGGAATCTTAAGAAGTCTTACTTATTCTGAGATTCTAGTCAAAGCAAATGATGAAAAATCACAGAAACTTAAAAACAAAACAAAAACAAACAAAAGAGAACCCCCAAACCCCCACCACCCAAAGCTAAGAACTGAAATCTGTTCCTCTCCATGCCCTCCTGTTCTGTCTGCTGCAGAACTGCCTGTCCCACCTGGCTGCAGAAGCTCCTGCAGAGTCCCCACGTTTCTCCTGGCAGAAATGTACAGAGTACATTGTACAGAGAAGCTTTTCAGATGCTCACCATGTACTGGCAGGGACCACCTGACCACACACACATCAAACCGTCACTTTTATCAGCTCATATTCTTCAGCAAAATCTAATTTTCTTGAGAATTAGCTAATCTCAGTTAAATGAGCTGTTGATGGTTAGTCAAAGACAACAATAATTTTAAAAGCTGTGAGAGAAGAAAAACCAGAAATAAGTCTTGATAATGAAACACAGTTATAGGCAGTTTGATGTAGCATTTTTGTTCCTTTTACAAAGAGAGACTACAGGTAATAAAACCAAGCAGATGTTTTCATTAGTGGATATTCTATTTTGCCTGGAATTATATATATATATATATATCTACATATATATTATTTTTGTTAAATTCATCAAGCATTTAAGATGTTTTAGCAGGAACTGTTTGCTGTCACATCTGGCAGAATTGCTGTGATGTGTCTGTACCACAGCAGAGGTGAAAGCAGTGCCTGGGATGTGTCCCAGGATCTGTCTGAGGAGGAGGTAGGCAATGGAAGTACCAGACCAATGAAGGCAGTACCCAAACTAGCAATAAATCTTCTCTGCATGCAGCTGTGTGCACTGTGGAAAGACCCCTGTGGGATTAACGGAGGTGTAGATTTAGGGAAGGTCTCAAGGCTAGTTAGAGATGTCAAACCTTTCAGGGTGCACAGAGACATAAGACATTTTCTCTTCCCCGTAAAAACAAAGATGCAGATACACCACCACTAGAAGACTCTGATCATCACCAACCTTTCTTTAAGTCATAGAAAGGAAACAGATTTCTGCAACATCTTTCCAATGTCTTTGGCGTGGTTTAAAACCAGAGTGACAAAACACACAGACAATCAGATGCCCCTGTCTCCTTGTTAGCTAAAGCACTGGGACACACTTGTCCCACTGTGAGGCTACAGAACCCAAAGCACTTTCTGCCAAGGGAATGAACTTGCACCAGAGCAGAACCACCATGGCCACACTGCCATGGCTTGTCTTCAATGGAGTAAGTCTTGGCATAATCTTACCAAAACCAAGCTGTGCAAAAAGCTCAAATAACAACGGCAGCAGGGAGTTATAAAAAGCTGGTACTGAATTTTTCATGAGCAGAAAAAGAGGAAAAAGAAGTATCTTTAAGTCAGAGCTGGATCAAGATTGTTTTGTCTGTGGGGGAAAAGCAAAAGTGACAAGGCAGAGAAAGAGGTCTATGAAAATGACAGCAACCAATCTATAAAAACAAGATGGTACGTAAGAAAAAAACTCTGGAAAGAGTATTTTAGGTACAATAGTCTGAAGCAGGTTTTATTCATAAGTAAACATTTCATTCATGATACACTTGGCTGAATTGGCAGCAGATTAATTTTGCATTGCAGCAAAGATTGAAGATAGCCAAGGAAGACATTACTCATCACATGTTCCAGAGAATGACCAAGCAGCAGGTGAGAGGCTTTTCTGTAAAAACAGATGGCATGATAGATAAATGTGGGGAAGTAGCAGATGAAGTACTGGAGGTTCCTTCCTGAGCAAGAGCACAAGACTTTTACTTCCGGATGGTCTGGCACAAAAATCAGATCTGTTCAGTACTGCCCTTCCATGAAACATTTTCAATGATAAGGAACAAAAAGTGCAAGTTGTAATCACCTGAAAACATAGCAATTCATCACTTTCTCACAAATTGCTAAGACTGTGCTCTTGGGTTTTCAGACTAATGCTCTTTCTTCTTTCTCAGCTGATTCCACTGATATTAAATGATATCAGCACCCTATACTGAGGATAAGGAAAAGGAGTTAATTCTTGATTAGGAGTTTAATTACTTTAAAATCCCATAACCAGGTATCACTTCTTTAAATAGTTTCATTATCAGCAATTAGTTTCTTCAGGCAACTTCTAAAATTGATTTAGCTCTTCATACTTTTCAACATTTTTAATGCCCACCTGTGACAACACCAGGGATCCTACTTTACACCACAGCATCTTTAATTTCCCTTTCCTAGGTTATCCCAAGATAAAAAGAGAATGTCCCTTTAAGGTCATTTCAGACCTCCTTAGCTCTCACAGATGAAACAGCTGGAAACAGTCTGTTCTACAGGACAACTCAGCCTGGCTGTGTCACAGATGTGAAATACTTTGTCAGCTTTACCTATCACAGGCTCAACAGCAAGACTGGCAGCTGTGGGAACTGAACCAGGGAACCATCCAGAGAAAAGAACAAATTAGCATCAGCTGGATTAATTGTGAGAAGGTACAGACAAGACAAAAATCAAGTCGTCTGACATTTCCTGGGGGAATAATCAGTGTAAAAGGCTGAAAAGTTACTTTGGAAGAAGCTGGGAAAACAGAAAATGTAATTTGCAATCAAGAGCCAAAAAAACCCAGATCTAGGTCTGTCTTGAAGTGCATCTCAAATTGTTTAAGACATGTTTTAACGAAATAAAAACTACGCAAGAAAGAGACAGACAAGGACCTACAATGTGGTCACATCTCTCAGATCTTTAGTGTTGTACAGATCCAAATTACCACTGAAAAGGTGTTCTGATTCCATTTTCCACTCACACAAAGTCCCATCAGGGTAAAGAAGAGGTGATTGTCCACAGCTCCCATGGAACACCTGCAAAGCTCTGCTCTCCTCTGCAGCTGAACTGTCGCACGAGCCACAGGGAGGCTTTTGATCTTTGGTGGTATTTCAGCAATAGCATTTCTGTTTAGATGTGACAGAAGTCATTGACAAGAAAAACAAATACAACTGAGGTCGGCCAGACACTACAGGCAAGTTCTCCCCTGCTTCCAGGACAGTCTGGTACCAGAGATTCTCATGTCTTCCCCCACAGCAATATCAACATGTGCTTCTAAGCATTATCATCAGCAAGGCAAGGTAACTAAAACATAAAATACATCAACTTTCTAAATTTCTGATTTCTACCTGAGCCACTGTGGCTCAGGTTGGGCAAAAACATTTCTCAAAAGCAATGAATTCACTCGGGAAAAAAAAAGAAATAAAGATCTTTCAAGCACTTGGTGCTTCTCTAGATGTTGCAAAATAAATTCTCTTTGTAGCTAGACAATAAGTGGGATAGCAGATTATCAGAAAAGACAAAATACAGCGGTTTGACCTTTCCTGAGATATACTGAAGGAGCTTACAATGAAGTAAAATAAAGTAACAAATTACTAGATTCACAGAACTGGAAGTTCATTTCACTCAGCCTGCATTTAGGACCATAAAGATGCAAGGCACACTTGGCTTTCCTTCACAGGTCCCACATCTGCTCTAAAAATGTAAATCTACACCAAGACCACTGTGCAGGAAAAGTATCCTGGGATATTCTGTTCTCTTTCCCTCCACAGAATCTGTGCACATCTGCAGCAGTCCTTAAATGCTCAGTGAGACAGTGAGAAATATTTTAATGCTGTCAAAAATTACATGACACTACTACAGTTTGCATTGAAATGAGTTTAAAGTGAATGGGACCCTCTAAAAGTCACAGAGTTTAAATACTTTCCTGCTCCCCTTCTAATACCACAGAAATAAATACTAAAAGAAAGCTCTAAATGAAGCTTCATAAAAATCACATCATCTGAGATGTTGAATAATGACAAACCCCCCCAAAAAATTGTAAAGCAACCTCTGAAATCTGGATTTCAAGGCTAAGCACAACATTAAAAACATCAGTATTTTTTTCCTTAACTTAGAATATTCAAACCTGAAAACGTAAGTTGAAACTGTTCTTTTACCATGTTTTTGGAATGTATGAGAAGAAAACAGCTGCTGGAATAAAAATCACCCAACACTGCTGCCAGAGCAGTGTTACATCACATTCCCAACATTTCCCCTAATGAGCACTTCCAGGTCAGCCCCATCACAGGTTACCAAGGCCAATTCCAGCTGAACTAGCTGAATGAAGGCACATGTGAAAGAATAACAGGAATAAGAGGTTTTATGCAGCCTGAGCAGGGTCTCTGGAGCTCTGCAGTCCCAGTCCTGGACAAGCCCCAGGTGCAGTTAACAATTCCAGTGGTGCCTGCACAGCAATGCTCCAGAGCATGGTGGGGAATCAGCATCACGAGCCAAACCGTGCTTTTTTAAATCTCCATGTTTTACCACAGGGTGCTTCTGTTAAGGGAAGGTTTGCTTGTTCCTATATGGATAAATAATTTATCAGTGTAACCTCTGAGCAGAGTCCTGTATCAGCTCACACACCACATACCATAAACAGTTTTATTCTCACTGCTGTGACTGCAAAGCATTGTTTTCTGTTAGTACATTCCAGTGTTTTAAACTGATTTTTAAGGCTCATTTATTTAAATGCACTCATGATACTATGTAAATACTCATGGTCCATGACTCCTAGGATTTTGCTCTTGGATTTTTTTTTTTTTCTAAGATTAATCATGACAGCTTTGGTGCTCCTCCCAGCACCAGAAAATACACTAGAGAAATTAGCAGTGTGCCCTCCATTTATGTCAAAGAAATATGGTGTGTGGTTACTGAGAGCTCCTGAGAAATGGAAATTACTGAGACCCCATGGAAATGCTGCACAAAGAGCTGTCCCTCAGCTCTGCAGGACAAACACACCCAGGCAAACAGAAGCTACACAAGGCTTCACACACCTCCTGCCACAGCTATCCCCTGGGGTCGGTGATCCAGGGATTGTGAGGGACAAAGCCATCTTTTCATCACCTTCTTTGGAACAAAGACAGGCTTAAGTTATTATTTCTATCTTATTCTGATCTGACAAACCCTAAGCCAAGGTTTGTCTGCCTACAAAGTCCTCAAAGACCACTAAGCACCAATTTATGCAGCTCCATTGCTGAATTTAAGCCTTCCACCTTATCCCTAGCAATGTATTTCAGACTTTCAAAACTCACTTCATGATTTTTGTGTACCTTCTTTTAGTCTTGATAATCATTGCTGTTAATTCTTCCCAACAGCATTTCTCACCACTGCCTGTCACAGCTCTCAGAGGCCACTCCACGCCCTGAATATTTGAATTACACACTGGCTGCACAGTCCTGTTTCAACACACTGGGTGGACAGCCATTGGAGGTCTTGCTCTCCAGCTACATAAATCAGTTGAGCATTTCAAAAAGGTAACATGGAAGATTTATTACCCCATTTTCAGGGTTCACATGTATTGCTTCCTAACAATAGTTTAATAGTGATATATACAATTCAGGTTTTGAAAACAATTCATCATCATCTGAAAGGACTTTGGTTTGCATTCCAGGCTACCTAAAACTTCAAGCTCCACCTCATACTGAAGCCTGAACACACCTCTCCTGTTCTGAAGTCTGGTGTTTCCCATTTCCAGGCCTTTCCTTGCACACCAGCTCCCGTTAGTTCACGGCACTCACAGCAAGCAGCTCACAGAAAATGTCACCAGTGACGTGGGTGACAAACCACTGGGACCAGCAGCATCCCCAGCCAGCTGACAGCTAAAATCCCACCTGTGCTAATAGCTGCTGCTGTCTCTCCACAAAGCTTCTCACAGCCAGTGCTATTTCCTTCTGCTGAGGCAGGTTCTCCATCCAAATCAGCAGCTCCTTGTGATCTTCTGCATTGCAAGGGCAGCAAGCTTTTATTTTCCTGTAGCTGCCTGAATTGAAAGCAACACAACATGGGAGCACAGGACTGGTGACAACAGGACTGGTGACAACCATCCCACACACAGCTCCTCAGCTCTCTAACGACTTGTCCATCATTCAAAAATCAATTCCCAAGATATGGCTTTAAAATCAGGTACAAAAGCCACACATATGAAAGTTTTAAGTAAACAGATAAAAAGCACTGGGTTCTACAAAAAACACCCTTTTCTTTTCTTAATCTCCATACTTTTTAAAAAAAAAAAAGATTAACTTCAGACAATTACAAACACTTCACCTTTAATAATCACAACTCTTTTTGACAAACTTTAGTTTAAAACTCAAGCAAAAAACACTGTCTCTTCACAGTCTCCAAGACTCCCTGACCTTCTCACCTGCTGTGCTGAGCACAATAGGCATTGTTCCCTTTCCATACCAGGAGAGACAGAACTGACACAGCAACAATGTGCACAAGCCAAAGGGCCACAGTACAATAAAATAAAGAAATTCACAGATCTATATTCTCAAGAAGTATTTGGGGATGGTGAACACACACAGAATGAAATTAAGTCTGAATCACTGTAAAAGCCAAGTGCTGTCTCCTTTCAAGTGAATTTAAGGAACTACAGCCTAAACAGCAAAGAACTAAAGTTAACACTGGAAACCAGACTTCAAATATATCTCTACACTTCCAAAATATACTGGCATTTCATATCTCTGCTGAGGCTATATTGTTATTATCATTATAAATAGATGCAGCAGTAAAGGTCAGTTTATCTCACTATTCTTCAGGCATACAAAGCTCAATGCGTTGGCCAGTAATACATAAATGGCCTAAAAAATGTATTATCATGCTTTTCTGTAGGCTTCTACTCTTTTGGCAGCAATGTGTAATTTCTGTCTGGAAAAGATCTTCCTTGCAGTGTGTTCAGCACAACAAAACCCTTCCCTGCACATCTGTGTTCCAGGACATGGCTGGTGGAAACAGCCCATTGCAATACTTCACCCAGCCAGTGTTTCATGGCAAAATAGCCTCATGTCAAAAACAGGGAAGATGTGCAACTTGAGCTCAATACAGCACCAAGGCTAGAAATCTAATTTATCTTCTACATCTACTGAACAGAGACAGAAAAGCATTCAGCTGGGTGAAGAAGCCATTTATTTTGCTGTCCATAAGAAAACAGAGTAACACTTCCCTGTTATCAAAAATTACATGTTCAGTTGCTTCAACACTGGATGAACTTTTCATCTACTGAAGATCCACACTTGTTCTGCTTCCTCTGTGAGTCTATGAAAGCATTGCCATCAGAACCAAGCTACAAGATGCACAGGCTGGGTGATAAAATATGTTCCACATTCTCATGTGCAGTGCTAGATTAACAGCTGGACTTGATGATCTTAAAGGTCTTTTCCAACCCAAGTGGTTCTGTGATCCACAGATCTTCATCTAATGAGAACCATCACTGTTTTCAGGAAAATAGTGCAGAGCAGCTTCATGCATTATGAGAACAGGCTCCTGTAACTTGGAGTACAACTGAATTTCTGTCACCAGTGCAGGCTGCTGCTAACTGGAAGTGCTGGGGACAAAACCCCAGACAATATGGGCCACAGCCATAGCAGGCAAAGACTGTAGAAACAGCAATAAAGCCATCTGCTGCTTTTAGGAAAGCCTATTCCAGGGAATGCCCCACCTGGGAAACAGCAGAGTACTCACTCACCTGAGACAGTCTCTCTACTTAAGTAAACACAGCTGAGCATTCATCAGGCTCTCCTCAGCTGGCAATTTCGGCAGCTAGAAAAATGTTCTTGTATTTCTACTTTATCTTGTTAAGTGGGCCCTTAAAACACAGAGAACCATAGGATTAATTTTGCTTATCTACCTGAGGGCAATCTGCACAATAGAAATGTTCTCAATAAGAGGAGAAAGCTCAGCAGCATATTTCAAGGTGGCCTGGCTTTGAGGCAGAGTGCTGAGATGACTAGATTTACATCTCAACCATGATGCAAATAAATGCCAACAATTTAATCTCCAGTGGTTGTTTCGAATAAATCAGCTCCATGCAGCAGGTATGTTTTCATTATACCAAGAAACCCCCATAGTTTATACTAACCCCTAAATGAACACTCTGCCACAATGGATTTTCCCTGTATCTCAACTTCATGCTTTTTCAGAAAAGTTTTTATACAAATTAAAAATTCAGACTTCCTATCACAGACTCAGGAATAAAGCTTTCTTCAGGGAAGAGTGTTTTGCATCACATATCAGACGTGTGTCATCTTTTCCCTGTAATCCTGCACTTTCTCTGAACCCAGATCATTTAGGAAATTACCTCAAGTTGTCTTTCTTTTTCAACTGCACAATGTATAAGCCAATTTTAGAGTTTTAATTATCGTTAGGGGCTGATCTTGCATAGCTTTGTACTCAATAACCTTTGAAGGCAACTCTCAAGCAAGACTACAGCTGCTGGAACAAATTTCCCCAGAGCCCAAGCGCAATCTTTTGGGAGCACCAAAACCAAAGGAGAAGTTGAAATGGCAAAGGGAACACTGATCTGAGCTAGAAGGCAGATCCCTGTGTGTGGGAATATTAAGCAAGCCCCTGAGGCAAGAGGCACTCACTGGAGTAGTTCAGAAAGGCATCATGTGTTGGAGAGGATAAACAGTTACATCATTTGCTGCCTGAAATTCCAAGGTTTTCCTCCCATCATGTAAGTATTCTTTCATCAGCTAACAAACACCTAATTCTCATGAAACCTATCATTCATGACAGGATTTTCTTTATCCCTCACTGAGAGCCCTGAAAGTTGCAGGATTTATCTTGCTGGCTCAGTAAAACAAGGGCAGTTAACACACTGTGCTCTCCACTTTTTCACCTTCTCCAGACTAGTGCTTTCCTTCAAAGACTCTTTTTATGCTGCTGTAGGTAATGAAATTTCATCACTGGATAGATAAACCAGGCACAACTTCCATGGCAGCTACAACTTTTATTACAAATAGACTAACTGTCCACATGGATTCTTACAGTATTTTGAGCAGATTAGCAATAAAATTAACTCTTCATTAGCAACGTGACAAATAATCCCCTGGATTTCACCAAGGCTACTGCACCTGTGCACAACAACTTCGATTCCTTCAGGGTCCGTAAAATTTAGGGAAAAAGCATTTCTTTTTCTAAGTGTTTTTTAGTAGACAAATAACGTTCCCAAATATTAATCCATTCCACTTGAAACTTTTTATTTAGACTTTAACTCCTCAATCTTCTTTGAACCACACTTTTCTAAATTTATAGGCCTCACCAGTGAGCTGGAAATCAGTAATAGACTAAAGTTTCCTTTGCCTTCCTCTGAAATTTACTGCTCTATCCCCAGAAATCTCCAAATGTTGCACGACAGACAAGCCATGACTTACTGGCATTCTCACATACCTCAAGGGCTGAGCATGAAAGCTTTAAGCATTGCTGAGTCAGCCATTAATGCATTAAGGTTTAGCAATTCAGAGCTGTAAGCTACAGTTTTATTCATTTCCAAGTCATAAGTTAATACCAATGCCTCAGCTCTGGAGTCAAACACCAATACTAGTAATTTTCACATTATAGTCTGAGTTGGTTATCTGTTGCTTACTTGTAAAATTGCCATCAAATCCATTTCAGAAAGGTCAAAGAAATGGAATAGGATAGACATGAGCAATCTGTATTTTAAGATGAGTTTGAAAAAATCAGTGTATTTTCTGATGAAGCTGAAATAATTTCAACCTCTCAAAAGAAGTGCATATTTTGCTTTGCTTCAAGACCAATCATTCATCCCCCATTTGAGCAAACCTCAAAACACAGCAAGATTTAGTTAGAATGAGCATTTGTGACACCATGATCCTGCTAGCTAACTACAAATGACCCCGTAGAAACAGAACTGCTTTGGGGGCTGCACACACATTTTGCTATTTGCTTATTGCATGTGGTTAAAACAACCAGCACTCTGCAGAGCCACCTCCTGTCCGCTTGGCTGGCTTTTAGAGACACCAACACAGACACCAGTCCTGAATTTGGGATAAGAAATAGCTACAAACCTGCATGGGTAGCACAGAAATGTGGGAAATGTTTCCCACTCGTGCTCAGTGACAGCAGTGCCGTGCACAGGTCAGACTGGAGCTCCCAGATAACCAAGCAAAGGAAGGATGGAGCACAGTTACAGCATGAGAAAGGAATAATTCACTTGGCTTTTCAGTATGAGTTGTCCAGAAAACTCATTTAGTACCTTGGTATTTCAGAGCCCTCATGTCTCACAGTCCACTCATGTACTGGGTGCCTGCTGAGAGGACTCATAAAACAGCACTCACAAAAATTAGTTTCTAGCACTGCTACAGATGCAATACATGAATATGTACTACTGCTAACACTCAGGTTTGGGAAAGAAATTACAGACATACAGGAATGTCCTATCCTGTACTGTCCTCTGATTAGGAGCTGACAGATGTTACAGAGAAACAAAGGTTGGTGCATCACTGATGCATTATTTTGCTTTATATCTACCTTTGCAATATGCTATGATTTACAAGGCTGAGAAGAGTCAGTTGTTTTTCCAGCAGGATGTGAAAAAAGTAGGAATTAGTGCAACTGCTTTACACAAACAATAATGCTATGATGCACCAAGATGCTAGGAGACCAACTGAAACATGCACACCTATTAAAAAGACAAAACCCGGAACCTGCCTGCAGCAATGGCAACATGAATTCCCTCACAATGATGCTACTAAAGCAAACAAGCAAATTCTCCCTAAATCCCTAACTCTTACCACAAAACACACAACATGACAGCCATGGATGTGTTTATTTATGTCACAGTGTGCTTTGTTTCAATATGTGAGCAGGTTCATAAAGAGGCTTCCACCAAGTCCATGGTGCATGAAATAGAAGCACACAGCAGTTCAGTAAAGCTGGCCAAGTCATCATTAAATACGGGCTCTTATCACAAAAGATTAGGTGCCTTTTGGATGTGCAATAAACATTCCAAATTTAATTACTGATAGTCAGCTGTGACACCATTTTGGACTATCATTATTATTAGAAAGGTGAAATAGAGCAGAAAAAAATATGCTTCAAATTTTTAAAAGAAATCCCTTGGACACTACTTGTTAAATCAACAAGTGAGAAAAAAAAAATCATACATCTGAACCACCTGCTTACTTTCTTAAAAACAGAAACATAAAATTACATGAAACTAAGTATTACACTTAAAATCCCAGAAAAAAACCTAGTTCTGTCCATTTCCATGGTAAGCAGCTGGAGGAATGAAAAATGAAATAGTTATTTCAAATATTTCAGGGAGTTCGAACTTCACGTGTATCAGTTCAGCAGCAAGGCGTAAAATGTGCAGTATGGAAACATTACTGCACATCCAGGGGAAGGACACAGGGCAAATCAGGGATGTACAAGTGAATAATTTGCTATAGTGAGAATGGCTGAGGCTCCACTTCACCAGGGAGCCACAGGCAGCTGTGGGGCACAGACTCCCAACACTGTAATGCTGAGAGAATTCTGCAGTGAAGGAATCAGTCTGGGATCAGAGGGTAAAAAGGCAGCTATAAATTTAGTTCTGCCTGAAAACAAGAAACATAGGACAGATGCAAGAGAGGAAAACAGGACTGAATACTAATGGAACGGTGGTAATGGAGTAAGACCAGACAGGAAGGTTACTAAAAATAGTTCTCAGTGTTACCTTCTGATGATAGTTTCAGATTAAATCATGCAAATCCTTGAACAAAAATTCAAATGCTTTTCTGACTGGAAAACAGAGACAACAAAACAGCAACACTGAAGGACAACAACATTCGTGTTAACTCAGGAATAATTGTCTAATAATCACAAATCTGAGGATCATCCCACACCTTTGCAAAATTTGAACCACCAATGATCTCTAACTTGTTCACTTACAGCAGCTGCTGCAAAAAGAAGGAAATATAATAAAGCATTATAAAATTCTAGGAACTCTTAGCAGCAGCTCATTTTGTATTATCTGGATCATAACGTGCTGGGAAAGCAGACCATTAATACTCTGCAAATAGGACTGGGTGCTGTTTTATTGCATGCTGCTGTTCTAATTGTCCTTGCTGCCAGAGCAATCATTCACAAAGGAAAGCACTTAGCCCAAGACTAAATAAGAGACAGTTGCTCTACTAAAAGCTGCAAAAGGTTTCTTTAATACCTTTATTTTAAAAGAAGTACCTGGAGGAGCTAATGTGAAGCAGATGTTTTTGAATCACCCCAGAGAATACAAAAATACCTATTTCATCGCTATATGAAATAAGATATTACCCAAGGCAAATGCTGGTAATAAAATTTTCCCACAGGATTCCTGTTGATATTATCTTACCCTAAATATTACAAGAACTTAATTTTCATAAATGAAGCAAGTACACAAATTTGCTGGAAGGCAATAACGAGACGCTAAAGCACCTTTGAAAAACTAAAAGGTTTCCTACACAGTTTGCAAGTTGCAATGGTTTCCATAACTTCTTTGAAGAGCTTCCAAAACTCTAAAGATACTTATTTTATATAGCCTAAGGAACGGGGACTGATGGGATGCTATTCACTCCAAACAAAGTCCCACAAGTGCTGCATCCTATCCCAGGCCTTCCTCAAGCCTCCCAACTTTGCTGTGGTTAAACATAATCAGATAGTGAGCTACAAAAAAAACCTAAAGCTACCTTTAAGGCTGGACTCTATGGGCAATCTAATAACAAAGCATGGCCTGGAGAAGTTGATGTAAAAGCAATAAATCAGCAGTGGTTTGAGGAAGCTCCACACAAGCACTTGTAGGCAATGCTGATTTTTTGTAAAAACACAGTGGTTTCAGGTGAGGGAGCTGCCAAGCCAGGCAGTTTCTCCATAAGGGCACCAAGAAATTTGGAAATAGTGTGTGGAAGAAACAGATGCTCCCTTGCAGCCTGGACAAGCACAGGAGCCGGGCAGGGAGCCACAACAAGGGACACAAGGACCTTGCCCTCTTTTCTGATCATGCTGAGCACCTCCAAGGCAGCATTCAACCAAACCCAGGAATTCTCCTTATAGAAGGGACTAGAACAACAGTGAATGACTACACACCACCCTTTTAATCAGCTTGAACAGCTTTTGTTTCATACTCAGGAGTTTGTAGAGTGACAGTATCGTACTGTGGCGATGGGCAATGCTGCTCACCCAGCTGGGGTGCTGCTCTTCTTTAGTAGGGCTCTCATCAGGAAGGAGATTTGCACCAGATCTGAACTTGAATTTTTTTTTAGAAAAAACAGAGAGTAAGCAATTTGGAAGCCCAGCACTGAAGCACAGAGCATAGCACCCACACTGTACACAGTGTGTAAAGGACACAGAGCCAATTCCTCCAGGGCTGCTTTCACACCTCACTCATCAGCTCACTTCTCCAGCTACTGCAAATGGGACTTCATCATAGAAACCCCTGCTTCTTGATTTTCCTTAGAAACCACTGGAGCCAGTGGAAGCCTTTTGAGCAAAAAAAAACTTCCTGAGAGCTTTAAAACATCTGAAACCTCTACAGAAGCACTAGAAAAGAAAAGCCTTTCCCTGCATTTCCAACAAGCAGAGAAACAGCTATTGTTAAAATGGCTTAAACACTTAAATGTTCTGTGCCTGGGAGAATTGAAAGGCATCAGCCGGGATATGGTAATGAGAAATACACAATTGCCAGGTAATTATTTATGATGCAGTGTTTTATTATACAATTTGAGGGGTATTAGTGCAACCCAGAAGAGTGATTGCTGCTATACTGCTGCAGAGAAGTTCATATGACAATCACAGCTTTGTTTTTATTGTTTTCTGCTTATTAGGGGAAAAAAAAAACTCCTCTTTTAGACATGTTTTTCAGCTGAAAATATGAAAACCAAAATGACACTTCCATTCTGAGATTAATGGCTGTGTATTTTTGAACAAAAAATTCTGAATTTTAATCTGAATATCCCAATGCATTATTTATATTTACACAGTCATTTGAAAAATACTCCCTTGCTCCTATCCTAGAACTTTCTGAAAGCCAAGGAAAGTAGTATTTCAAAAAATTACTCTGTACTTCTAATAAAGAGATATTTCCATATTAAAAACGCATGTGACAACTACAATCACAACAGAACAGATTGTTTTAAGGAAGTATTTGTTAGGTTATAGGAAAAAATAAAGAAAAGTTTGCCTTAGTTCTAAATAAGCAAGAAGTTTTCTTTTAAGGATGACAGTGCTGTTTATTAGAGCAGCCTGCAGTCATTTCTCTTGCAGAGGTGCTGCCAACAGTGAGAGGCACTGGGCATTTATTTACATCTGTAAACATCAGCTACCTATTGCCATTTATAAAATACCTGCTTTTTTACTTCCCTAATAGATCTATTTCTCTGAAATACTGTAATCCTTTGAATTATTATTTCCACCACAAATGAAGACTTTAAGATTAGAATGAGACAAATATCAACATTCCTTTTGCCCTGCCTTTGGAGCTCTAAGCAAAACCCATCCTCCCATGGAATCAAGGATACCTGGGTACACCAAGCCAGTCACAGGATGATTTTAGCAATGGTCATTAGGAGATACAAATAGAGGCATTTAAGTCTTTACTTCCCCTGACTAAAGATAAACATGAAGCTTCCACAGTCTGGAAAAGTAGAAAAATTCGTAGATACAGTCAAACAGAATTTTGATTTTTAGAACTTAATTCTTCAAAATACTCCAAAAGAGCATATGCATTGTGATTACCTTGGGACCCGCTGTGCTACCTCAAAAACAGATGCTAAATTGAGAGCACTAATTACAGAGTAAGTGCCCACTAAATCAGACCTGATGCTACAGCACAGTACTTACTGACATTCCTGCTAGTTTAAAAGAGAAAAGCACGAAAAATCATATTTTGTGCATCACTTTCTGCCTCTGCATGGTTGAACTTAACACCACTCACTAGCAATAAAATCGAGGAGTGCCATCCCCCTTCCACCTTGGCTGCTTTCAGTCAGGGTCACAGGGTGCCCCTTGTACAGTGCATTAGGAAAGGCTGCTCTCAAACCAGGATATAATTGAGTACCAGCTCTCTGTCAGGTGCTGACAGCTCCCTCAAGTCTCACTTGAAGAGGAAAACATCATCTCAAATGTCAATGAGAATGAGGAAACAACAATACAGAAAGGAAATTACTTGAAATTGTTTTGAAGAAAAAAAAACAAGACACTCATAAAGACAGAGATTCATAGAATTTTGGGAAAGAAAACCTTTTCCTGTGGTCCACATACATGCTCATAGTTTTTCCAATTTTTCTGGTCTAAACAATGATGGCATTTTCAGAACCACTAGTCCCACCAACACTACAGAATGGTTTCTTCCTTTATAAATTGAGCCTAAGGATTTTGCACAACCACATGTCAGACAGTAGCTGACATCACTTAATTAAGCAATATGTACTGCAAATGGAAAACACAGATTTAGAGGAGAAAAATAAATCAGCTACTAAGTATTAGATGAGAAGTCACTCATTCCAGCAGCAGCCAAACCCGTTTTTCTGTCTTTCCACTAAACTGTCTTCTGAAAAGCAAACTCTTGAAACTACAGTTACACTGCAAAAATGCGACACAGACAGGAAAAGTAATGATTAAGACAGGTCCCACCTTTCCATCCCACAGATTCCCAAGCTGCTTTATAAAACCAGTCCTACCACTTGAATGAAATGCATTTTCCTATCTAGAAACTGCACAGTGCAGAACAACAAAGGAGTAAAGGGAAGTTCTGGCAGAGGACATACAGGCCCTGTGGTTACCCACAGCAGGACTGACTGGACTAAGAACCTTGTAGCAAAAAATATCAAATAAAGGCCCTTTCTCCCTTAATTTCTCTATCCAGCCTTCCTTCATCACTGATAAATTACTTTTTCTTGTGTAAACTTGCCACTACACAAGGACTTCCAATACTATTTTGAAACAGCCATCTTGCCAGGCCACCTTTGTGTGATGTCCTTGGCTACACCTGATCTCTCCCCATCTTTCTGCCAGGATGCAGATGGCCAGAGGGAGCATTTGCTGGGATTCATTCCCAGCAGGCACAGCCCCCTGCAATCAGTCTCTGAGAAATGCTCCTCACAGCAGTTCTCTTCTTGGGCTGAACCTGCCAGTGCTGACACCAGGGGTCTTAGCAGACATCTGTTTAAATTAAGAGACCCAAATTCCTGCTGATTAATGACCTTTTTCTGTGAATAAACACAGAGTATCATGTGTTAATTAAAGCACACGTTCAATTAATCTCACAGGTGTCAGGTTCACTGCCCCACATGGGATGCAAGCAAAGAAATCCTCTGGCACTGAGGACACAGCACACATATCCCAACAGCCCCAGGCTCCTCTGGGCAGCAGCTCTGCACACACCTCTGCCAACCCCACAATTAACCAGTGCACAAACTAAATCTATCCTATCACACATCCAGAAACTTCTCTTCAAATGGACTCTGCTCAGTCCTAAAGCTTTGGGACTTCACTGTGTTAGCACTGAGAATTAATGCAGGAGAGACAATTAAAAAAAAAAAAGCTGTTTCCTTCTCTGAATACTCATGATCTGAACTATTAAGGAAGGTTATTTTCAGTCTATTCTAGGTGTTCAGCTGCCAGCATCCAGTGGTGCAGCTGATGGGGAGGCATCCAGGCAAGCACATCTCTTGTGCTCTCAGGGCTGAGTGAGGTATGCAGAGACAGCTTGGGGCACTCCTGCAGCTCCTGGGCACCACCCATTGCTGCTCAGGCTTCCTTCCACAGCAGCTTCATTGTACCATTGCTCAAGAAATGGCAAAAATTCCACTCCTGACTAGACTTTTTCTATGCTCTTCTGTACTGAAGAACATCATACACCTGGTCAAGAACATCCACTCTATAAAACAAGACTCTCTATTAATGGTATTAAGTCTACAAAGTCCCTCCAGGAAGATAATAATTTGAAAATCTTTTTAGAGATTGTCATGAGACATATAAGAAAATACCAGAAATACATGAACTGAGTGTCCAGGGCCCCATGTCACTCACATGTAAGCCAAATAATATCAATTTTTAATTTTAATTTAATTGGCCTACTTATTTTGTACAAGCCTTAACTCAGGGATGGAAGTTGTTTACAGCTAGCAGAGCCAAGACGTCCATCTGCCAAAAAAAAGCTGAATTTTAAATGCTAGAGTGAACAGGAGACTTTAAAACGTTTATAAGCAAGTTTCAGAGGAGCACATTGCTCAGGGCCCCAGGGTCATTAGGCCACATTACAGGAGTGCAGCTCACTATTTCTACAAAGCTGATGCTGTAAAACAAAAGGTATCACTGCCATGATTAGTGTCAAAAAGACCACCAGAAACAATAACTCAATATTAACAGACAGAAAATGTCCTAAACCAAGAAAAGGAACAAACCAGAATGTTCACCCTGGAATGCCATGAATTTCACATCCCCAGAGTCACAAAGGCTTTCAGAGAAGAGCTCAGCAGGGTTTTTATACAGCCCTGCAGCCTCTTTAATACAGAGGTTGTTATTGCAGTGCTTTGCATGGTGGTTCTCAGCCACTTTTGTCTCACCCTTCTGATCAATAAATAATGGCCTAAAGAAGCCACATCTCCAGGAAGTTCACTTGTACTTCTCTCAACATATTTCACAAGTCCGAGTAGCCTGTGAAAAAAACTGACTATGTAATTTTCTGTCTACTAAATAGAAAACTGAAGCCTCTTCCAGCATTATTGTCTATTCCACTCCTCATAGCAGGTTTTGAACCATCCTTCTGGAAATGAAATAGTATCAACAAAAGGATGCTTAAAAGCATTAATGTAATTGTGTTTCTCTAATTAATTGGCAGCAGCAGAAAAAATTGTACTTTTAATTATACACAGTCTGCTTTTAATGCCAATACTAGATACAAAACCTTGCAAAACAGCTGCTGGAATTAAAGCCAGTTCAAGTCAGTCTGTTGCTGTCACTGATCTTGGCATCTTCCAAATGACCAGCTAAATGTCTACCTTTCCAACACACCTGTACAGCAAGTAAATCTCCCTTCTGTCCAGTTTTAATGGTGGCCTCATGTCATATGCCTGAAAAACTCCAAGGACATTTAATGCCTCCTTGAATCATGTCCTTCATTCTTTAGTCTTCCCACTCTGTAAGGCAGAGATCCATCTCTTCCACTAGGATTTTTTCTTTACACATTTCTCCAGCTACAAAGAGCTCTTCTTCTGCCTCCCTCTGCTGCCTCACCTCCAGTCCTTCCAATTACACATCTATCAGTCTCCTCTCTCTGAGGAACACAGAAAATTTCCTCCTGACACAGCCTGAATCTCTCTTTATTTCCAATCACCCTAAATCCTCCTCCTCAACAAAAATTGGTATCCTCAAATGAGGTCCTGCCCTTATCTTCTACAGGTATTTGTGCTTGATTTTAGCAAACTGAAGGACCTGGCAGTCACTTGAGCAAGAAATACAGGGATACAAGAGCATACCTGCTTCAAGGTGCCTTCCTATCAGCTCTGTCATCACCTTACCTTTTACAGAACCTGGCAGTGGACAAGTCTCAGCACAATTTCCAAGGGTTTTGGAAGACCAAAGATCCATCAGTGATCAGTGATCCATAACATCCATAAATGATCTGTGCTCAGTGTGCCTGCAGTGCAGAGGGGCAAAGCACGGCACTGCACTCCAAGGGGATGGACAAAGAACTGCAGGAATCATCATGGTGGCACACAAAGGTTCAGCTCCAATCAGGAAATGAACACAGTAAGAAACAAAAGTGCAGGTTACATTCCCAGTTTGAAGAGAAAAACACTTCCCCACCTACCGCACCCCAGGCAGCTCCCAGTTTTCCTCGTACAGCCACATTGTCCAGCTTGCTCCCATCTTTAACTCCTTTCTTTGGATCAAATCACAGACCCAGCTTCACACCCAAGCACCCCAAAGATATTCTCATTTCCTAGCAAACCAACTGAATGGTGTATTTGACAATTGCCACTGTTCTGGATGCACGTGGAAACGAGTTCTCTCCATCACAGCCCTCTGGGCTCCCACTGCAAGCCCCAGGTACCACGGCAAAATGAGGCATTCACTGAGTTCTGTTCATATTCACCAGATGAACATTTCATGAACAAACTCAAATGAACCAAACTCAGGGAACAACTATTTGTATAAACAGGAAATTATCATAATCCTCAGTTACAAAATCAGGATTACTCTCAATTAATTTATATTTTGTGCTAAGCACACAATGCTTTTACATGTCAAATGCCTTTTCAGCAGTAATGAGAATGAAGTCCCTGATTGGATGAAGGCAGAATTATAAAGAAAAAAAAAATCCCAAACCTTAATCTTTAAAGAGCATTACTGCTTCCTAAATCCTAGTGTGGGCTAATAAATCCTTTTATAATTTCAAATATAATTTCTGTAAATACCTTATGAAAAGGTATTTGAAAATATAAGAGTAGGCTTTTTATAGTTATGCAAAACAATTCAACGCATTTGCTTACTCACTTAATCTTGTTAACTTCTAGCAAAAGAGAAGGAAAATTTGTCCATCTGTAAAGAAAATACTTCATGTAAGGCCTTTTGATTTTTTTCATATCCCAAATTACCCAAGTGTTTGAAAGAACTGCACCTACTTACTCCTAAGAAGGAACATATACAAAACCAGGCAATTCAGCCAAAGTTCTTTTGCTAGAAATCAACAGAAATCAGTGGCTATCAGCCATAATGTACAAATTCCTTACACAGCAACACTGGGAAAACAGCTACAGTTTCAAAAATGACTTAATATCACATCATTTTATCCAACAATATCCTTCACAGCTTTCTCCTTTCGATGATAAAATGGTTTGTTTGTATTTTTTCAGATCCTCTTGATCAAGAATCAATTTAATTTGAGAGGAAGAAAAAATATGGTTTTTTCTGCCCCAGGTACCATCATAATACACATTAATCATGTTCCTATCGTACAAGTAAATTAAATTTTTGTTTACTCTGTTGCATTTTCACAAATGCAATTTAAGGCAAGATTTTTGAGCACAAAAAGTTATGATGGCTTTCATAATGACATCTTAAGGAAAAATATGTATTTATGCCTTTTTATTTCCACTTGAAGAAAACTTTATTTTGGAATCCATGCAGGCTCAAGAAACCAATTTTAAAACAGGTCTCCAAAGAGGCACCATTCTTCAACCCTCAATGATTTTATACAAATGGTGGTTTGTGAAAGCCATTTATTCTGACTGGAGAAGATGCTCTCAAATTCCATTTCCTCTCCCACTCTCTGAGAGGGGAAGAGAGAAAGACACGAGTTTTTCTAATGAAGGGACATTCAGATGCTTTCTTTAACTGTGAAAATATGACATTTTCCTCAGGCAGTTAGGCCAGATAGACCCAATATCCCTGTGTAAAGGCAAAATAAGTATTTTGGGGTACATCTGTTAGATAGAGTGGGGCAGCTGGGAACTGAAACTGAATTTAAGGACAGAGGAATTTATGCTGAATCCTCATAACCATGGAGAGCTCCTTTAACTTTCTGGACAAGTTTAATGCCTGAGAGGAAGGCTGCAAAATCCACCACTTATGGTAACAAACGTCCTCCATGGAACTGGAATCATTTGGGCAGATTCTAAGGCTCTTCAGAGAAAATTCACGTCAACTCCCTTCAAGTGAGCAGCAAGGCATTTAAACACCTGAAGAACAAATTATATCCTTTCTTTCTCCAAAATTAATGTGAAAAATTTCAAAAGGCTTCCAAAATGGGTATCTGCTCCAAGCCTCAGAGTACAATAATGGGATAGAGCTGGAAAGAGGAAAGAGCAGGCACAGAAGAAAACCAAAGAGAAGAAAAATGCAAATGAGTGCTCAACTTTTTATCCTAAGTGTGCAGGTATGACTCAAATGTCTAAAACAAAAGCAAGATATAAATTCTACAGCCCATGGCACAGGGAAATAGGAATAGAGATAACATAAGGAAGCCCCTAAGAACTTAATACAGAACCATCAGACTGTTAAATAAAAATGGAAATATTAAAAAATAAGTGCCAAGTGCAGCAGATGAAGCAACAGGAATCTTAGCATAATTTAAGAAAGACTGAAGTTGCCTACAGAGCACAGCAATCTCAGTCTAGCTGACAAAGTTCATCTATTAATTAGCCTTTAGCAGGCTTGTGCAGGATGTTTCTCTCACTCTTTAAGGGCACCCACAATGGCTGGGAGCAGATGAGCTCAGGGAGTATTTAGGACAAGGTAACTGATAACAGAAAAGCTGGCTTGGAAGTCACTACACCCATTGTTTTAATCTGTTCTTTTAAAGATAAATAATGATTGAAGGTAAGTCTGGAAATTCAGTAACACACCAAAAGGTCAGGAGGCCACAGAGGCAAACATGGATACAAAAGACTAATTATGTCATAGAAGAAACAGTGCTTTATGTTCAGAACTATCACTGAAAGTAAAAACAGGTTCTTAACACAGAGGAAATGCTCCTCACACAACAACTACAGAGCTAATGAAGACTTAATAAAATTTTAAATAAAATACAAGGATAACATGCATACCAAAGGAGATCATGCATTTGCAGTCAAGTGATAAAAATGTAAATACAAGGCTTCAATGCAATTAGTAACATAGCATTCTATTATTCTTTGCAAAAAGCATTGAAGTATGTGGGTTAGGGCTTGTTTCTAGCATTCTTTTTTTCTTCAGGTATAAAAAAAAAATCTGTATTGGATACTTGCTCCCCCTCCATCCCCTCCACACAAAACTTCAAATTGATAGAGGCACTTCTTTGTTTTACAATGAAAACACAGTAAAGGAAAATGTCTCTTGCACATTCTCACAAGCAAAACAGATTAAGTTATTTAAAAGCCTCTTCTAGATCAGATAAATGAGTGAGAATGTAAATGTGGAGTGAAAGCTTTGCAGATTTGACAGAAACACCACTCAGTATGAATGTATCCTGCAATATAAATCTTCCATAGGCTCTATCTCAGTTATTCAGTCAGACCTTACGGAAATACGGCATGAAAACACTTCCTTGAATAATAACTCCAATTAGTGTGCAAAGCACCCAGCCAAGGGTGAGCTCAGTGTTTGTCTGCAGCTGCTGCCACTGCAAGAATTGCAGCTCAGGGGGAAATTCAGAGCAGGCAGCTGCAGCTTGGTGGAAGAGCTGCACAGCAGGCACCCAGTGCTGCCTGAACTGCCCTGCAGCATCCCAGCATCCAGGGAATGGATCCAGGGATAACGGCAGCAGCAAGGGAGAGACTCTCAGCATGTGCCAGTCCTGGCCCTGGGAACACCCAAAGCAGCTTCTGAATACAGCTCAAGCACTGAGATGCCCACCTCAGCTACCAAGATGGATTTGAGGGTCAGGTCCTTGTATGGGCAGTTTTCCTATAGGGTTTGGAACTGTCTTAGAGCCACAGACACTGCCCACTGCTGCACAAGCTGTAGTGGGACAACAACAGGGACAGCACAGCACAGAGCCCCTGGGGCAGCACAGGGCAGGGGCACTGAACCAGAGGTGCCACAGGAAACAGCATCTCCCCATCCCACAGCTTCTGCTGCAGGAAACAGCATCTCCCCATCCCACAGCAGCTCTTTCTCACCTCTCACCAGCCTGGGAAGGGAGCTGACTTATCCAGCTCATGTTCTGCTCGCAAGAAATGTCAAAGAGTCAAGAGAAAAACAAGATGAACCAACCTGAAGTCATTTTCCCCCACCACCTGTTCATCTCCCTTTCCCTAGAAACAGATCTAGCTTTAGATGTTTATTTCTCAGCTGGTTTACAACTTTAGTAACTTTTTTCTTAAGCCTTACTAAGACTGAGATAAATACAGGACTTCAGGTCCCTTGCTTTGCATTGACAGAACATGATAATGTACATTTTCTCTGCATCCCTAGATAAGTATTAAAGTTAAGATCCCTGAATTAAGGGAACACCAGCTTGTAGTCTTTAATATTAATAAAGCTAATTAGGCAGAAAAAAGACTAACTTAGAGCACATTAAGAGGGAAAAAAAGGCTTTGCTGGCATATTTTCTCTGAAAATCCAAGCTAACATTTCTCATCCTGTGTGAAAAGCTTCTTTTCATGTGTATGTTCAGGGACTTTAGCAGTGGAATATTGCAAATGAGGTAAAGACAGTGATAAATTTGCAAAGACAAGCCAAGAGCAATCTAATTGTGTTGTTTCAACCAAAGCCAGCTCAATGACTAAGCTGTCTAAGGACATGGAATATAAAGCCTTTTTTTATTTAATGACTGCAATTCAATTTCTGCCACTGTTGGTCACCCGAGGAAATCCCAAACTATGCAAGATTTCCCCTTCTGGAGACAACAAATAACGGGATATGAGTCTTAGCTCCTTCACACAGAAACTGCAGCAATACTGAAAGAAGTTCCTTCCAAATGTGGCTAAGGAAACAGAAGGGTTTGTTATTTCTGGTTGGTCAGGATCAGATTCCTGGGGTCCAGGTGCAGTCAGTGCCCTGCCCCCAAGCACAGCAGGTGAAAAGGTCCTGGACCAGAGCAGCACCTGAGATGTTCTGCTCCAGCTCCTCAGGAACCACCTTGGCTTGCACACAGATTCATGCTCTAAGAGGGCTAAAAGAGCCTATTGCATAAAACCTTTATTACTTGATACATTTCCACAGTAAGAAGTTGCTTCATGATGGGATGACTTAATCTCAAATGTTAATTAACCATTCATTAGAACCACTATGCAAATCCATTCATACATTGCACAGGGTTGAGATTTTTCCAAACCTATTCACGTTCATAGATCAAGATACCATTAACTAGCAAGTACCTCCCTTTATTTAAATAGGGTTAGGGAATGTGCAAAGTAATTTTTCCTTAATACATTCTCCCAGCTTTTTTGCCTCAAGAAATCTATCAAGTGTTAATTGCTGTGTTTTGCGTATACAAGACTGCTCAGGAACAATGAACATGCTCGGAGAATTTCATCAACCCTTGCACCCCTCTTTAGTTCTTTTACAACTCTGCAAACATATTTTATAATTTTTCCAAAATATCTTTTTCTTATGAATTCCACAATGCAGTGAAATGTGACATTACAGAAAACACACAAATTACTGCTCTCTTACCACAAGTTTACAGAACTGCACATTTACATTTCTGTCCTCATAAACTGGAGTTCTTCATTTTTTGTGTCTCCTGTCCACATCATTCATGTTTTGGCCCTGCTTTAAAAGTGATTCCTCCATGAAAGGACCCGTTTCCAACTTCAATGATATTCAAGGGGGAAAAAAAAAAAAGGCAGTTAAGTACCAAATTTTTTTTTAGTGTAGAAGATCTTTCATCTACTACTAAAATTCTGTCCCACCTCAGATATATTACAAAACACCCTCTTTTCCAGGAGAACAAAAAGCTTTTCAGAACCACTTATGGAATAAGCCAGAAAGGGTATTTCCCAAAACTGAAGGAATTCAACAATCTGACCTGAATTTGCACTTGACAAATTTGCAGCTGTGAAAATGGACTGCAAGTCTCATAGTTAACCTAATTTATCCAAACTCTAGTTTCAGGTTCCACCTAAAACACTTTTCAGAATTATACACACACACAAAGCTCACACAATGAGCTCCTGTTGTTTGTTCCTGCATCTCCTGCTCCAGCCCTCCATCCAAACCCTGGCAGTCAGATACTACTCATTTTCCATGCCTATTCCACAGTAGCATTGATTCTGAAATAATGCACTTAATTGATGTTTACTCCTAATTCTACAACAGAGCAAACAAAGAGAAGCAAAGCCCATATCTAACAAAGCTCTGTTCACCACTGCTTACTGATGTTTGAAAAGATTATAAAACATTGATGATCCCTTGTGCTAGCATTAACTCAACGCTGTTAAATGATTTTATTTGAAGGTAAACAGCCTCCAGGAAAAAACTGCTCCTGATTCTTCTGTGACAGTCCAGCAGGGCTCATAATGCTGCTGCCACCAGAAACACTGGTAGGTGGCAGAACAGTGCAGCAGCATGTAGTGACACATTTATTGTCCCGTGAGTTCACTGGTGCTGTGCAGTTACCTCTGGCCTGTGCAGATCACAGATGGCCCCAGCACAGCTCAGGGATCTCCAAATTGACTGATGTCAATTCCAGCTCTTGAAAAACTGAATTTGAGGAGTTTCTTTAGAGTACAAATTATCATATGAAAATAGGAAGTACATAGGGTTTAGGGTTTTTTACAACTGAAGGAATAGTATTTCATATTTCACATCAACATTCAGAAATGAATAATCACAAAAGATATCAAACTATTGTGTAATAGTTTGTAACCTGAAACTGTAACCATTTCTACAGCAAGCTGCTACATTTCAAATGCTCAGTCTCTGAAAAGAGATAAAATGGGGAGAAAAAAAAATCTACATAACTACATGAAAGAGTATACACAATATATATACATAAACAATATGAAAGTGTAGAAAAAGAAAAATTGGAAAGCCATCAAACAGCATCACTACAGTGATCTTCCCTATGAGAAGGAACTCACAACTCTGGTGCTGGGATTTCATCACCAATCAAAAAGCAAGAACCCTGGGGGTGGGAAAAAAACCCCAACCAACCAGTAATAAAAAAGGTAGAGTCTGTACTCTTGGTATCTATTTCAAGAGGTGCTCCAGGAGGGTATTTCTCTGCAGATCCATCAGGATCACAGTGCACTGCACTGTGCACAGGTGTTCTGAAGGAACCTGTCCCGTGCTCACTTCTGCAGCAACCAAATGAAGGAGGGGCTTCCTCTGCATCTGTGGGTGTTGAGAAACTAGAACAAGTCTGATTGCTGCAGCATAATTGGATTGCAGTGGTTGGCAGAGTAATAAAAACCCACTAATTACATGATCAGACTGTACCACAGGCAGAGAAATGCCTGTCCACTGCAGCCTTGTCAACCTCTGTCAGTCATTTGGTGTGTCCCACTCACCTTTTCCATTCTGCTGACTGCTAAAACAAATGCTCGTTTTGGTTACAAATCTCTCCATCAGTTATCTGAGGGTACTCTACTTGATTACAGTCTCAAGGGTATTAAAAAATATCCATATTACACGAGGCAGCACCAGAAAAAACTTCTTTATCGGGTCACCTAATGAACTTGAGGGATGTTGTTCTTGAAGAAAGTGTAACTGGACTGAACAGAACCAAAATAAAATCCAGCCAGACTGAGTCTCCAATTGCTCTGAAAAAGACTCAAAGCTGCACTTCAGAAAAAGCTATTGTTATGAAGGTAATTAAAATTAATTTGGCAAATGCCGAAACACCATTTGAAAGTGTGAACTGTGTTCCCTTTATTAGCCTCTCTAACCTCACTAAGAATTTAGGTCTCTTTCCATATCTAAATTAGAATTCAAGTGCAAGACGTTCACTTTTCATTAATGTCTCGTGCTCCCCTACCAGAAAAAGAAATCTAAAGTAACAGAATGTTAAGACTGTACCATTCTAGAATAGAAAAAAATAGCTATTAATAAAAACTTTAGCAGACAGTTCCAAATATGATAAATATATGACTAACAACATGTTCTACCAATTACTGGATTCACTTTACTCAAGGATTTAATTTCACAACTTTACCTCTATTTTATTTTTTTTTTTTTTATTCTCATGGTAGAGTCCTCACAGTCATTGTCATTTCAGAAAGGAAAGTAGCCTGGAAGACACCAACTCACAATGTCAGCTGCTTGTATCAGCCCAAATGTTATGATAATCAAAACAAATTCCAGAATTCCCCTATTTGTTTGCAGGAAACATCCAAACCCAACTCAACAATTCAAATGTGATGCCCTGCACTGGGGACAATTGAAGTACCTAATTAAATAAAGCTGGTTAAAACTTTGCAAACTAGGAAAAAACGTGGGACTTGTCCCTTCCAAAGCAGATTTTGGGACATGCTGTCACACTGCATTTGTGTTTCAGACTCTGTTATTGTGCCTGTAAGTTACATCTGGATGCAATTTTTCTCTAAGGTAACTCTCACTAAACTCAAATTTAGTGTTTTAGCCTCTTTTTGATCACATTTTCTTAGGAAGGTTTAAAGCTCAAAACCCAGTCCTCATTCAGTGGTCTGAGTTCCTTTTCTGTTTGTCTCTGAACTGCTGCTGGGGGAGGCATTATCCCTTAACTGCTCACCAACATCCAACCCACCCACTGCTGGAATTGCCCCTTATATATTTATTCTTCTCACTCTTGGCAGCTGCTGGTGGGCACAGCTGGACCTGTCTGTGCTACAGCTGGGCAGCCAAAAGTTCCTAAAATTACTGATCCTCTCCTAGCCATGGCTGTAAGGCTGGGTACAGCTCTGTGTGACAGCAAGGCTCCTGCTTTGTTTATCATTTCCTCTTATTTCTGGGCTTTTATACACTGCATTTCCCCCCAGCTTGTCAATAATATTCCCAAAGACAAGGAGACACCTTAGGTATTAAAATAATGATGAAAGTCAGAAATTTCCACCAGCAAAATGACCTTTAACAAAGAGCTCAGGGAGCCACTTGTGAACGGGAGTTTCAGTGTCTAGCAACTAGCACATAGGTAAAGGTGAATTATAATAAATCCTTTATGCTTTTCCACAGCACCCTGGCAGGAATAGCAAATAAGCATAGTTAATATGCAGTTTTATGATACATTTCAAAAGAATTCCTAATGAGCCCACACTCAACATTAGCTAAACTCCTTAGGCAGAGCTTATGAAAAGATTTTTTTTTTGCCATCATATAATAAATAAGTTCTAGTGAACATTTATTTTTCTCCTCTGTTAAATCCTTCATCATGCTAAAGGCATTAACACCTAGAAGTTCAGGTCATGTACTGAAGCAAAACACAAAGAACACTTACAAACACTTTCAGAAAGAGAGTTTAGACTGATTTGTTTCAAAATCCATCAAATTAGAAACAAATATTAAAAATTTAGAAAACTTTTCATTTGGGGGATAAATGAGGGTCTTATGTGAACACTGGTGGATTATTTTAAATAAAGCATTTTTGCCCTCAGAAATGCAGCTCTTGCATTCAGAATTAATAAACAGACAGGCTACTTGTTTTCTTAGGAACCAAAAAATGAGAAAGGATTTGTCACAGTTTCAGGGGCTGGACATTCCCAGCGTATTCAGTGCAAGGTTTGTATACACAAGATTTATTTTCACCCTTCTTTGTCCTCCTCTTCCATCAATCCCTGCCACTGTAAGATATGACACCATTTCTTTCTGAAACACAAACTGCCTTTGGCTCTGAGCAGAGGGAAGGGCTCGTTCATGCTTTAAGGAAGGGAAACAGAAGGTCCCCAAATTTTCCAACACTGCTTGTACAGGGGGAACAAAATCAAATTCAACTTAACTTCAATTTTTGACCCCACCTCCCACTCATGCCTAACTTAAGCTGACAAAACTGAACTAGAGCTGTGAACCTCTCTAGATCAGTAAAATAAATCAGGGCAGGGTCACCCAGCAGTCTCTTCCTCATCCAGGTAAGCTCTCCCTGCAGTCCAGGGTCTACCCCAACAGACCTGGCTCCCTGAAGATCCAATATTCCACAACTGCCATCACATTTTCAGCTGACCCTTGCCTGTTCTAGGTTTTAGAAGAATCAGTTTTAGCACAGAGTGCCCAGGACTTACAGAAGACTATTACAACCCTGCTCCCTCATAAGGTCAATCGTACCAGGTGTCAACTAACACTGAAATCAAACACTTTAGAAAGGAAAGAAAGGTTCTTCAGATCACTTCAGATTCAAGTGATTTCAATTACCTGTAATTGAAATCCGAACACTATCTAAGCATATTTCAAAGTGAAACACCTTGAGCAAATGCAAAAGAACAGTCACTGGTACCAGCGATGCTTCACACTGTTCAGTTCTTTGGAATCTCTTCCTCTTCAGGCCACTTTTCATAACAAATGTGTCATGTTCCTCCACCAGCATTTTTCAAACAAAAGTATTAAATTTTTATTTCTAATAAAAGTCCTTGGCAATAAAACTCTTTAATTGAAGTTCAACTCCAACAACTTAGTGAAAGTAATGTTCTCCTAAAAAAATACTCAGTACCAAGATTATAGGGACGGGCTCCCCAGCTTGGCTAGGGAACCATTCAGGACACTGACGGGTGCCCAGGGCGTGACTGAACAGGATAAATCCTGACCTTGCAGCCAAGGAGCTGAGGAGTCACTTCTGGGAGGATCCCTCCCATCTTAATGATCATAAAACCCATTCTAAATTATAGACCAAATTCAATTTTATACAATTCATCCTGGTAACATTAAGACATTTAATAGTTGAGTTTTTTTCACTTGAGTTGAGAAAGCTGTTTTGAGTTTTTCCGACTGTATCGCCCAGTAAAAACAACAGAAGATACTGGACAAGAGTTGTGGTGTAACTATCAGTGATCCTGTACAAGTATCAGAACTAAAAGTTTTGTCCTAGCATGGGAGTTTCATGGGGACAGTGGCTGCAAAGACTAATCCAGCAATCTTCCAAAAAGCACGTTTTCCCTCCTGCAACTTACACAACAATATTTATAATTCTTCCCTAAAGAACCTCAAAACCAGAAAAGAAATCTACAGGACACCTTGGCCATCTTGGACATCTACAAAAATTAACTCCATCTCCTCTGAAATCAAAGTCTGCAGAGTAATACTCATCATTAGTTTGCCATCACCAAATATATATATTATTTATATACATATATATATATATATATATATAATAGTTATAGCCCCTTCACAACTTGCAGTGCTGTGACTGGAAATAATAGGTCAGATACACCCAAACAAGCAGCACTGTGTTCAGCCCCTTAAAGAAAATGTAACCAGATTCTTAAGAATATTCTTAAATTAACAGAATGAATTTAGATGATTTTAAGTTTTAAAATTTTAATCAACATTATAGAAGTGATTTCCATTGGTATCTTTCCAACAAAAGACCATGAGAGACTGCCTCAATGACTGAATTCTGTCATAAAAGCCACAAGTACTCTGAATGCTTATTTCAGTCTTCTTTCTGCTGAGTAATTATAACAGCCAAGACTTGTAAATTATACTCTTAACAGTTCAAACTGTTGATGGAATACAGAAAATGAAACAGCAAAAAATGATATGGGCTGCTTGTAAATAGACTGGGAGGTGAGATTAGTGGCCCACAGGCTCCTCTGCTGGAGAGATCTCCAGCACTTGTGCAGTCTTTGAACAGGCTCCTTCTGCCCTTTCCTCAAAGGGAACGCTTCAGGCTCTCCTGAAGTCCTAAATCTCAAGTTATTTATTCAGCTCAGCTGTCAAAGCTGCACTCACAAGTGACTTCATGTGGCGCTAAAGGTCAGAACCATGGCTCTCCAGCTCAGGCCACTCTTGCTGCTCTTAAATTGCAAATCAAGGTCAAAAAAGTGAGTTTCCTCTCATGAAAGAATGAGAAGCAGTTCATTTCACTATGGATGGCAGTACCAGATGTAGGGCAAACAGCAAACAGTAGCACTTTACAAAATGTGACATTCACCTCACTTCCCAAAAATCGCTTCTGGTGCCAAAGAATATTCTGTAGCAAGTTATCTTCTTATGCCACATAAACAAAGCTGAAATAAACTGAATTTTTTCTCATTTAGAGAAAATATTTATCAACATTATATGAACATATTTCCACATTCTAATTCATGGGGTCTTTCATGCAATCTTTTACCTAGAGCACTTCAATCTGTTTACTTTTGATTATAAATTATAAACAAGCAATGCATGTGAACTAAGTCCTCCTTCCTTCTCAGAGAAAATCAACTCGAATAATGAATTACCAAAAACCTACCCAGTTGTTTCTGCAGCAGAAACATACTGGCCAAATGAAAAAATTTTCAAACTCACTATTTCATAATCTAGACTTAAGCCAGAACGCAACTCCACTTACTTTAGCTGTCAAAAAGAATGATTTGTTCCATCTTCTCCAGATGAGCCTCCCTCTCTTTATAAATATTGATTAGAGAAATAGCTTAGAGACAATTTCTAGCCAGCTCAAGTTCATAAAATGGGTTCCTGCTGCAGTGTGCTGCCTAAGACTCTGCGGGCAAGGCAGTAATTCCAGGATCTGCAAGAAAAGCCGCTGGAAAGGCAGGATAGCAACACTGACTACAACACATCAGTTCTCAGCTGGACAGACCTCCTCACTCCAGAAATGATGGATTCCACAGGAAAATCCAATCAGCCCAGCAGGCAGTGGCTGTCCCAGCCCGAAGGACCAGAGCAGTCAAACTCTGGTGTATCAGCACATTCACCAGGCTTAAACACAGAGTTAAACCTTCCCAATTAGATCAGCACACACTCAACAACTCCATCCTCAGAAAAAACAAATTCAAATAATCATTCACCTCTTACCAGGACACTGTTTTGCCATGGAGAAAGTGAACTGCTGAGAAATCCTGTAGTATTATACACAGAGGAATATGCTACACTGAACATTGTAAAGTAAGAGATTTCACACAGAAATTGGGAGTTACAGTTACACTTTTCCTCTATTACAACCCTGAGCTTATTTCTACATATAGTTACTTCCACTGACCAAGTGGTTAAAAAGCTTCCTAACCTATTTAAACTTATTTACTTATGATACACTAGAGCAATAAAGAAAATCCTTTAGCATGGAAAACATTCACCCTGTACAAACCTCTATGCCACACCTGTCCCATGCACAGCTGTGCATGACCACATATATATAAAGGGTGGTATTAAGAGAGCTGGACCTTCTAGGAAAGCCACATCTGTACACTGCAGCTGAATCCCCTGGACAGCACGTGCACTTTGGTGGGGCAGAGATTAAGGCTTGAGGTTCTGCACCCCTCCATTTCCAGAGGGGATTACCCACCCCAATGCTCCTCTGTGGTGCCTGGCTCTGACACCCAAGAGAGCACTGAGTTTAGCCTAAAACCATGGAGACAGCTTTTAAAGTTAAGTAAAGAAACTAATAGTGTGTAAGTTAGCTGGAGTTCTCTTAAATCACTGGGTGAAAAAGAGTTTGGAGTTTTAGTTATATTAATAAGTGAATTCAAGATGGAGATTTTGGGGCGTTGTCCCTTTCTCCTTCCTGTCCTTCTTTATCTTCTTCTTCCAAGGGTTTTTGAGTAATAATGAGTGATTGGATGAAAGAATCTGCAGTACAGCACACTGGTGTGGCGTCACTGGGTCACTAAAAGAAGTAACTTGGCATTTCATTATTGGACAAATAGACATATAAAAGATCTTGGAGGGATTCTTCTTTCTCCATTTTGCACTTTCCAATCTTAGTGTATGTAGCTCCTTGTGTTCTGTGTATACGTAACATAGATAAGGAAAGAATAAACAACTGAGCCTGAACACAAGAAATCAGCCTCTCTCTCTCTCTCTGGTCAGTCTCAGTCCTGAGGAAAGGAACCCAGCCACCACTGTCACCACCACACTCCTCAGTCTGTTCAGAAGGTGACACTCGTTTGGGCTGTTGGGCTCCACCAGCCGTTCACACGCCAGCACCTCCAGCTGGGATGGCAGCAGATCCACAGGGCTCCAGATGCAGGACAGAAATTACCTGTCCCCTTATCCATACCACAGAAATCACAGAAGGCACCCAACTTCCTCCTTTAATAAGGGAAAGCGTTTAGTGGGAGCTGGATTGGAGATTCCAGGTATATCCTGAGATCCCACATCCTCTCCCCTGGCCACAGCAATGTTTCCTGCCATGGATCACATCCCCAAACAAGCACCTGTGGTATATCAGCCATGGGAACGGGGAAACAAGGCACCACAGCCCCTGCACAGCAGGGGAAACTTAAAAAGGGATTTAAATTAACTTTCACACACAGCACATCAGAACTAACACATCTGCACTTTGGTTTGTGCACTGATGGACTTGAACACCACAGTTTTACTTGATTTTCCAACCATTTTCCTGGATGTGAACCAGAAAGACAAAGCCTAAATGTCGTAAGGCCTTCTCGTGAAAGTCAGCAGAATTTATCCTGAGTCTATGATACCAATCCCCAGACATAACATGGGACTGGACAGAACACCTCTCTACTTTTCCAGCATTTCAGTTTCAGGGATGTTACAAGGAGCTGCAAGAACATGATGGAAGCTAAGTGCCAGCCACACAACTGAGAAAGCTGGTCCACACACGAGGTGTGAGCCACCCCTGGCAGCTGCAGCAGCATCTGCATCGACTCAGTTCAAAGTCAAAGTACTGGTGGTGTGCACACAGGTACATAAATATACTGTAAATGTATAAATATCACACAGGTGCATATACTGCAAATGCAGACTGTGGGATCCCATCTGCAAGAGGACACAGGAATGTATGCAGTGGAACTATTTCCATTCCCTCTCCACTACAGCATTCCCTCTGCTATAAAATTAAAGTAGCCCTATTGGAAAAAATCTTCCAAAACCTTAGACTGACCTGAAGAGACAAGACAGTCACTCTTCACTGGAGTAAAACCTTACCTTGATGTTTTCAGATGTAAGGTTTTGCTCCGTTCATGTTACAGTAGCTTTGCAGAGTTTCTGTTAACTTCAGTTCTTATGTTCTTCTATTCCTTTTGATCACATCATGGCAAAGTCATTTCAGATCAATACGCTGCCCACGTGGTCAAAAGAACTCCAATCAATGGGTTACTTGCACCTACCATGTACTATTATTAATTAATCCTCAGAAAGAAATACTGTCCTACTCACAAAGCAGAGATAAAAACGGAAGAGCTGGATGAAAACTCAAAAAATCACTTCGTCCTTAAAGTTAACTAATTGCTTCTCAATACTTCCTGGGGGCTTTTCCTATTACAGCTGACCACAGCTGGCCTCCATTATTTCACATTATTAGAAACAGTATTTAATTTCACAAACATTTTATTTGGCCGTGATTAAATTTTAAGTCTTTTGTGGTTATCCTTTTCCTCTGTTTTATCAAGGTTTAAAGAACAATGTTTGCCCTTTCCAACACCTATCTGACCCAGGGAGGAAAAGAGGATCTCACGCCAGTTCATGAATGAGAAAAGGAGAACCATGATACAGAAGGAGAAACCCTGAAATAACCAAATTAGTTTAAGTCTGTATGAACTTCTTTATGGCTCCAAAAAACATCACTTACAGTTGTAGCTGCTACCTAAGTTTACGTAATACTGAATAAATAATACTAAATAAAGTACAGCATTGTGAAAAACTGTAAGTCTGCAAAGCAATGTCCTCAGTATTTCTGTAGAAATCTATTAATGTTATGACTTACAAGATGATGTGCATATACAGGTTTTCAGAAGCAAATTGGAAGTCTGCAGACTCTGCTTCAATACCAAAATTAAATTTTGATTCCTCAACTCCTCCTGAAACATGCTGAAATTACTTTTACAATAAAAAGAAATAAATTATTTGGTACCAAAGAAACGTGGTTAGTTTGGATTAGTAAACCAGGTCTAACAAAAATCTCAGACAGCAACAGTTTTACTCTGAGTTTTACAGGTGTTCAAAGGATAGACATGTGGCTGTGTATCCATGTACAACAACACCACCCCTGTTCCTGCTTTTAGAATCCACACCAAAATCTAAAAGCTGTAATTATTCATATCCACTTGATAGGAATTTTTAACTCACTGGAAAACTTACTGTTTTAGTCACTGATTGTTACAGTTCCCACGATTTTCACTTTCTCCCAGTGAACATCCTGATTTCACAGAAGAGCTGTGTCTGATGTCACAGAACATTCTGAGCTGGAAGGGAACCCGCAGGACCACAGAGCCCAACTCTCACATGAGGGATTGCACCCACACTGTCATTAGCACTGAGCTCATTTCATTGCTCATCTCATGGACTTGGGACTCCTTAATTCTGCCTTCACAGACAGCAACAGCAAGAGCACAGCTACATCAACATCCTGCATCAGCTGCTCCTGCAATGCTGCTTCACAGCTGCCGAGAATGAGGAGCAGCAGTAATTGTTTCTTTAATGCCACTGCCAGAAAAATGTATTTTTGGAAGAATGAAGACCCAGCTGTGTTCAGTGCTGCACAAGGACCAGCCAAAAGCAGAAATAACCCCATGAAAAACGAGACAATTTACAGTTTCTTGAACTAAGGCTGCAATATCCAGAAGGCCCAAGAAATGAGCATAAAAACACAGAAAGCACAGACATGCAACAGGCCTCTGCTCAGACACTGCCTGTTCTACTTAAACCCTTTAAATTCAAGTGCAAGTCATCTGGGCTAACTACAGAGTGGATATACATACAGTGGAGAGAGCAAATTCTTTTCTTCCTTCCTATTATGAAGCCACACTCCCACAAATTTAATTTATCTTTTCCACTATCTTCAGTATCTTTGCACCCCTGTATGCTTTGTATTTACACCTTAGCTCATCTCCACAGGGAGGACAATGATATTATGTTGCTATTTTACAGCAGGGCTTGAACTACTGGCATGAAATTGAGAAGCGTTTCTGATACAGAACTTTCTGTTCTGATTCATGACAAACATCCTTCCTGAAATTAAATTCTCCCCTCAGAAACTGCAGATTTTGCTTGAATGACGACTACAAGTAATCCTGTGCTCTATCAGATTATGTAATATAGGGCACACAGTACCTCTAGATAATTGCAGGGCACAACACAAATGAAGACTAATCTTTTTCACCCTGACAAGTAACAAACAACAGCTGCAGATTTAAATTATAACCATCAAATTCCACAAGACTGTAAAAGTTTAACAGTATCAACACCAATTTTCAATCTAAACAAAATAGTATATATTCACTAAGGCACCGAGAGATTTCCACAATTTAGGAGAGAAGCACCTGGTATCTTGTGCTTTGCTCTTACTCCTAAAGCTTCCATTTGTCAAAACCCAGTTGCCTCTGCTCCCACCCCTCCTCAAAAACCTTATACTACAAGAAACGCCTCACTGACTGCAGCTTGTTAAGCAAAAGAGCACCTAAAGTACACAGATTCATACTGGGAAAGCAGATAAACAATTACATGGGGATATTGATTACCAAAAGCATTTACTTTTATTAAAAACATTATTCAGATTTGAATGTGGTCTGAACATTCTATGCTGCATTCAGCCAACAGCCAACGCTTCCCCTCCCACTGGGCTGCAAGCTAAGATGCAGCTCCATGGCACAGCTTGTGGCAGAAGCATCTAACCATGGAATTATCCCATTTATCATCCTGATTATGCCTTGGAAGCTGCTGCATTAACATCAATATCTGCATCAAAGTCCAGGTGTCACCGCAAATTCTCAGGCGATGAGCAATGTCAGCATGTGAAAGACAGAGCTGCCCCACCAGAAATCAACGGGATATTACTTCCATCCTCCCTTCAGGATCCTGGAATAGATGGAATCATTCTTCCAGTTGAAGAAATGGGTTTGATCCTTGTACTTACAGAGGGCCCCAGCTGACAGGATGGCCAATTCCACAGATCTGCCTGGAGAACCCTGATAGCATGCAGACCAACAGCTCACACTCACATCAAGTGCAGAAAGAGCTTTGTATTTTTACCAAACATGTGAAAGGAGGAAAGGGAGATCCCTTGCATAGTGAGTACATTTAGACTGCTGAAAGAATAAAGAGCAAAGCTATTCTGTGAAATGTGCCATGGGAACACACGGGTGCTGTTGATCACCGAGATACGGCCAGTTGTGACCAAAGGGAGCTCTCATCTCAGGGTAACAGCACTCACAGACTGACCCCACAACACTGAAAGCACCCATGGCATGCTGAAAAAAGGACAATGCAAGAGGAGATTCACAGGAAAGACATTTCACAAAACTCATCTGAAAGCAGCCCCAAAAGCAGTGCCAGTATATGGCTTTGTGTTAGCAGTACTGCAGTGTGGACACAGCAGAGCAAAACCATCACCAAAAATAAACCTGTGCAGCACCTCTGCAAGAACAGCTACAGGGCCTGCCAGGAGAACAAATACTGACCTGTGTTCCTCTCTGACACACTAATTGTTTTTTACATCCAGCACAAACAATACCACTGTGAACCCCCAGCCTCCTGCTCCACAGCTACAAACATGGGAAGCAGCAGAAACAGGGAATTCATATAAGTCGTTTTTTCACAGAGGAAAAAATATCTTTCCCACAGATTAAATACAATCTTTGATTCAGATCTTTACATTCAAGAGCAACAGACTTCTCACTGCATTTATATTAATGCTCAGACGGGAAGCTTTGTTGATTAAACATTCATTTGCTGCTGAGTATCATCACAGCCTTATTACCTCGTGGTGGGGCTTGGAGTGAATCCAATTCTAGACCAGCACTAGCTCCTGTGCCTTTTTTCTTGACTGAATTTGCTTTTTCATACTTGTGCAAATGACTAATTTACTCACCAGTAAAACTTCCTTGATGACTGCAATAAAAAAAACCAAAAAACCACACCACAGCCCATTTTTAATCAAAACTAGCCCATTTTGCAGAGCCCAAAACAAAGGGGGAGCTACGGGCAAACAGCTGGAAAGAGGAACAGCAGCTTTCACTTTTTATTTAAATACTGCACTCAAGTTGGCTTTGTTTTTCTTGTTACAATTTAGGCCTCTTAACTAGTTATTTGAACTGTGATAGCATTTATTTGATAGAAAACTGTCAAATACAGGAAGAAATACAAATATTTCTATTCTACAAACAGAAATACAGGAAGCTCTTCACAGAATCCATCAAACCCTTTTAAAAGTCATCCAAAAGAAGGCCCATGTAAACATGATACTGGTTAAACCACTGTCAGTCTGGATTGTATTTATAGTATCAGATATTCTTCAACATTACCTTGGCTTTTTGTTTAGTACTAGCTATTCCTAGTTAATGAAAGTTAAACTCAACAGCAGCATTCTGACTGCAGAACAATTTTCTAAATTGAATAAAGAAATACGATTCTGCTGATATTAATGTAGGATAGAAGAGATCCCCTGAATCAGTCTGAAAAGAACCACAGCCTCCTCCATCGTGTCCCCTAACTGGTGCTCTATGAAACCCTGCTCACTAATGGCACAGAAGAACCTACAAAGAAAACAATCAGGGATATTGAGCTGTAATTTAAGGTAAAAATGGTCTGTTCACAGACAAAAAGAAAACCACAGAAGAATGTGCTGCAGGGAGATGCTTCCTCCTGCAAGGTAAAGCTGCATCACATTTAAAGAGATTTATTTTCAGATGAAGCTTATAGTACATTTTGACAAGAATAAACATCCAAGATGGGGAATTACTTCTAAATTATTGAAAATATGAGTTGACTTAATTTTATTCTTATGTAGACTAAAATAAAGCTTTGTCCTGATTTTGTTCTGAGACCTCTTCTCAAATAAGGAGTTGACCCTGCTGTTACACTCATGGCTTTATTATTCCTCCTTGAATTTTAAGAAGTAAAAAATGAATATAAGAAATTACTGCTTAAATAGCTCACACATCATCTTAGGACCCCTTTTTCAGCTTATGAAATTTTCCCACTAATCTTGATTTTACAAAAGGACAAAGGGAGGTAAAAACATTGGAGACATTATTCTGATTCCTTTTTTGTACACGAGTGCAAACAATTAGATTATAATTAATGTTTTACCTGTCAGCTACTCCTAATATAACAACATGGCACTTCCATCTGAGCAGTAGTTTCTGTCACTTACTGCTTTTTCTATATTAATACTCCATGATCTTTTAAAAAACCCACAAAAACCACAAGAACAAAGTCAGCAGTAAAACAAAATACAAGAGAGACCAAAGAGTCACTTCAGAGCTCATTTGCTATTCATGGTGTATAGCTTAACAAATAATGTGTCTGTACTGGATTTTATTATGTTACTGGGTGACCTACAGAATCTCAGGAGACCAGCTAAGAAGAGAGATGACCATTATTCCATCAGTAAGAAAAATCAATAAGAGTAGTTACACACTTTATGCAGTCTAAAACCTAAGTCATATAGAATTTTTAAGGAGAAGAATAAAAAACCCAAACAAACAATTCTTAATTTTCCCTAGCCAATAAAGTAAAAGAAAACTATGTTCCATTCAGAATCGAGGCCAGGAGTCTGGCTGTTATGCTTAAATACACCAAATGCAAATATAAATAGCATTTGTATCACAATATAGGCTTGCTTTGGGGCTTTGGTGGGAGGTTTTTCCCCACTTTCAAACCATTCTTTCAAACCATTCTTATCTGCAATTTCACACCTAT
Source organism: Pseudopodoces humilis (assembly GCF_049639895.1). NCBI lineage: Eukaryota > Metazoa > Chordata > Aves > Passeriformes > Paridae > Pseudopodoces > Pseudopodoces humilis. The sequence continues at coordinate 3,514,221 of NC_142210.1, read as the reverse complement.
TAAAAATAAAATCCTTATTTAACAGTAGCTAGAAATGCTAAACTAAAAACCTACATAAATGGAAAGCAGAGATAAGAGCCAAAGTGTTCTGCCCAGAAAAAAAAGTAAAAAAAAAACCCCTAGCCTGCAATCTTTTCTCCCATCTCTGTTTTCTGAGGCTCCTTCAGTGCTTTTGCTAGAGGAGAAACTTAAACATAAACTGGGGGGATAGGAAAACTAGCAACATCCTAAGAAGAGTATTGCCCTGAAGAGCATTTCCAGCCAGGGCATAATCACTGCATGGCATATTCCTGCATCCCTGTCACCAAGTAGGACCCTGCTGTGCCACAAGTGACACAGTAAGGGGACAGTGGGCACACAGGAACAAATGCCAGCCTGATGTACACTGCAGGAGCACATCACACATCAATAATTACCAGCAGCACTCACCACACCTTCCAGTTCTCCTTGGAACGCACCGTCACACTGTGGTTTAGCTGAAGGAACAAAATGCAACTATTGCTATCAGAGCCTAACCAAAACAAAACCCCTATTTCTCAGATGGTATGGGGATGCTCAGAATAATGAATAATCTTCTTAAAAAAACCCTGCAACACAGAAAGATGTGTAAGCCTGGAGTAACCACCCCAGTGCTGGCTGCACCGCTGTCAGGGGCTGGGCAGTCACTCACCCATGGGGCTGCCCTGCTGACTGCCCTCCCCAGCAGCTGCATCCCAGCCCTGCTCACACCTGCCTGCATCCCAGGCCTGCATCCCAGCCAGGACACACACCTGGCTCTATCCCAGCCCTGCATCCCAGCCAGGACACACACCTGGCTCTATCCCAGCCCTGCATCCCAGCCAGGACACACACCTGGCTCTATCCCAGCCCTGCATCCCAGCCAGGACACACACCTGGCTCTATCCCAGCCCTGCATCCCAGCCCTGCTCACACCTGGCTGCATCCCAGCCCTGCACCCCAGCCAGGACACACACCTGGCTGCATCCCAGCCCTGCACCCCAGACAGGACACACACCTGGCTGCATCCCAGCCCTGCACCCCAGACAGGACACACACCTGGCTGCATCCCAGCCCTGCACCCCAGACAGGACACACACCTGGCTGCATCCCAGCCCTGCACCCCAGACAGGACACACACCTGGCTGCAGCAGCAGCGCCTCTGGGTCACTGGAGTGACCAGGGTGCTGGAGTCAGAGGCACAGAGTGTGTGCCCTTATCTCTGAGACCTGGCTCTGACATCCAAGAAAGCACTGAATTTCATATAACACCATAGAAACAACTGTTAAACAGAAAAACAAGTTAGTGTGTAAGTTAGTTTTCTTAAGCTACTAGGTAAAAAAGTTAAAGTTTAAGGTTCAAGCTAGTTAGAAAACAAAAGACAAGCTGGAGGATTTAGGGTGTTGTCTCTTCTTCCTTCTTCATCTGGAGGTTTTTTGGTAGTAGTAAGTGACTGGATAGAGAATGCTGCAGTGCAGCACACAGGTGTTGGGTCATTGGGTCACTAAGGAAAATAACTTACTTAGCATTTGTTAATTCGATAAATAGACATATAAAAGACCTTGAAGAAGTTCTTTGTTAGCCATTTTGCACCTTTCTATCTTAGTGCATGTAGCTCCTTGTACCCTGTATACATGTAATATAGATAAGAATAAACAATCAAGTCTGAACAAGAGAAAACTGCCTCTCTCTCATCAATCTCGGTCCGAGGGAGATAAAGAACCCAACCACCAGTGTCCCATCAGGACACTGTCCCATCTTTCTTTGCAGACACAGACCGTGAGCATCGTCAGCCCTGCGACACAACTGCACCAGTGCTCCAGGAGAAACTCCATCCCTTGGAGCAGGAGGTGAACAACAGCCCAGGGTGCTGCTCAAACCCCTAAGCAGGCAGCAAACACAACTCCCAGCACAGCTCTGCCCCAGCTGGGGACAGCCACTGGCTCTGAGAGCACTGCAGGATGGCTGCAACAGGTACCAGTAAGCCCTGGGTGCTGGTGGGCAGAGCAGCCAGCTCTGGACAGGACAGGATCCAAGCTGCACACTATCTTCTTGAGGAGATCAAATAAATAAATCAGCTTTATGAAATCTAATGGTCTCAATAAAACATAGTGCAAGGGGAAGGTAATTCTTTAAGAGCTACCAGAGTCAGCAAAGGAAAAACCAGATAAAACCCCAAACATACAAAACTAAACAACCTTCCCAAAAAAAAAAAACAAAACAAAACCCACAAAAAAACCCACCACAAGCCAAACAACCAAAACATTGAAAAAATAAAAAAATGAACAAATTGCAAACTGTTTTTCAGGAATAGTACAAAACCCCAATGGAAAGGAAGGGGAGAACTGTAGTCTGGGACTTAGAAGCCCAGAGTGACAGTATTGCCTCTCAGTCTCTACATCCTGGGTAAAAATGCAGTTGAGTTACTGCACTTCAAAGGGATTAAATTAAAGCGTGTGCCATTAAAGATGGCTACAAGCTGTAAGGCAGCAAGAGGAAAGAAAACTGAAATCAGGAAAACAACCAGCTAGTCTGAGCTCCTCCAAGCTAACTGAACCTTTTGGGATAGGGCATTTGGGCTGTGGAAGACGTTTTCTTCTGAAGTTTTAGAGAGAAACATTTTCAGCACACTTCACAAAACCAAGGCACTTGTTCTACTTTAACAGCAGAGCTGAGAGTGAATGACAGTGGTGGTTCTAGCACCATCACCCAGCTGGCTCGTGAGAGAATTCAGAGATGATTTTGCCCATTCCCAGGAACAAAAGCAGCCAGAAAAAGCTGTGTTCTGGCTCCACTCACACAGCACACACTGCTTGCTCTCATTGCACTTCACCTTGTTCCTCACTCAGCTACACAGAGCAGAGATATCTGGCCTGGGAGCACAGAACAGGTGACAAGGAGATTGTCACAGCACATGGACCATCTCTCAACAAAGAGCACCATTTAAAACAGAACAGGTGTCACACCTCTGTCACAAAGAATAAGCAGCAAAGGAAAATAAACTTCAAGCCAAGTCCTGTCCATGGAATCTCAGTGAGCCAAGAAGGAAGCACGAGGCGCAAATCTGTGGTGTCTCACGAACCATGTCTTAGCCCAGAGCCTGCCTTCCAACACTGCACTCAGAGGCAAATCCTAATACAAAGCCATCTCATTGTGAAATATGGGTTTATCAGCTCCTTGAAAAAGAGCACAGTTTTGTACTGCCTTGGACACTAATCCTGATCTGCAGAATATACAGAGTTATGATTTCCCAACTGAAAGCTCAGTTTTGATTTCTTTACGTTCAACTTTACTCACAAGCCACCCTCCTGACTTCAATGAAGGAAAAAAAATAGGAAAAGACACAGCTTAGCATATTTAAAGGGATTAGAATCTGATGCATATCAATCCCAAAAAGCCATCTAATTACAGAACAAACCACAAATAATGCATAACAAAAAGACACATAAAACTTAAGTCAAAAAGCATCTTGTCATCAAGTCATTAAGAAAAGCATAAACATTTGTATTTTCTGCACTTCAACTGTTTACAGATCTTGCCTGCAAAAATTACAAATTAATATTTAAGAAGTTAACAAATGCACCATTCCCATTCACAGAAACAGTGGCCTAAAGCTAATCATTCAATTGCTGTACAAAATGGAAATGGAACAGCTGAATTCCACATATAATCATTTATTCAGAAAACACAGGGTATGCACATATAAATAATACAAGACATGCAGCAAGGATGCACAATATTTTTAAAGCAGTTTTTATGATTTCCTCAAGTCTCCACATCCTATTACAGTTCTCTTCAAGAAGTCAACTTAAAATGGTAAACGTTTTCATGAATCAGTGCTCCAAATGTATTTAAAAAGAGCCAACAGTATGAAAAATCCTTCTCTAGGGCAGTTTTTACAAATTACTTAATGTGAAAAACAAGGTTCACATATTTTTTATAGAATTTAAAAGTTTAATAGAAAGACAATTAGGAGATAGAAATAAAGTATACAGATATGGCTGGGTGTCTCTGCATTCAGCCGAGAGAGCACACCTCACTAACAAAGTATTGTCCCTTAAAAACAGAACCCTACTACATATCCATAAATTCTCATACATATTCAAACATTCTTCTTCAGTTTTGGATGTTTCTTTGTTTAGTTTTTGACTCGCCCCCTTCCCAGTTGATCAATCTTCTTGGCTTCACCGAGTTTCACATTCCCTGCGAACAGAAATGCAATAAATTCCTCCCCCAGAGCTCTGGTCACTGCTGTCCTCACCTGGACAAGATAATCTAAGAATGGAGGGGGTTTCTAATTATCTCTTTCAGTCTTTGGTTTATACAAACAAAAGTAGTTTTTGTTTTAATACTATGCCATAGCTCAACGTATATGTATATTATACTACTATTTCTAAGTTTCATCAATAACAGAAATAGAAGGAACTATATTAATATAACAAAGTTTTCTAACCTTATACATATAACATTCATTTTAATATTTGCGAAAAGCCAACAATATAATATGCATCTATAACACTTGACAAATAAATTTAAATTGTAATCAGCAATATATACACCTAAAGTAAGCCTAACCTTGGACTAACTCATTTCCCCAGCTGTTGGTGTAACATTTTGTATGAGAAGTCCAAGTACAACACAAGGAACTGCAAGAAGCACGTACAATGAACTTTATCCTGTTAGCAGCTGCATTGGGATATGTTGGTGATGAGACTTTTTAAAATTCATCTTCTCCTCAGAAACACCATTCTGAGAAACAGCCCTGTCCATCCAGCAGCATGCATCTTGGAAATCAATTATCTTCTTAGTCTTTCAATAATATTTTTTCTATCTGAACAAGCTATTTTAATACATTCCCTTAGTTTTAATATCCTTACCAATTGTGCCATGATATTCAGTATTTCTCATGGGATGCAATCAAAAATTCACTGGTGTGAGTTAGGAATGGCAACAGTGGTGTCCTGTACAAAATACTCTGCTGAGTTTCTCCAAGCTGCAGTTTCAAGAATTATGTCCCTGACTGAAAGGACTTGCAGTTAAACAGAAAACCTGCCCAGGTCAGCCCCTTGAGAAAGAGTGGAGGTCAAAAGGTCAGGGTGGGCTAAACAGCATTTTCCAGAAACAGGGAAAATTTGAGCCCACGAAGCAAGACCTCCTGGTACAGCAGCCCAGACTCACTCAATATTCACCTCAAAGACTTCAGAAACAGGGACAGTATCATGATTTCTGTCATTTTCTCCTGCACTTTACAGAACATTAGTTAAACTAAATGGTGTTTAAAACTGGTGCAATAAAGACACTTTTCAGCACATCAACAGTAACCACATCACTTGGTCAGGCAGCAATTTGCTCAAGACAAGATTTGTAAAGAGATTTACAATATTGACACGTAAATATTTTTTTGTAATAAATCAACATTTAGGTTCTTTTCGAGTTCTCTAAAATTGTTAAACTAAAATCTTACTCTCCAATCTTAAGAGGCTACGAAATAAGTAAACATTCTGTCTTTAAACTTATCTGGGTTACAAAGAGGTATCAAGAAAAACCAGGAGACTGCAGCCCACTTACCCATAACTTTGCACCTGAACAATTCAGAACAGGCTGCAGAAGTCCCTTGAGTGTGCTGAAGACAGGTTATTTTTAACAACTGAAGACAAAAACCAACTTAACAATTTGACAGGAAAGTGAAACATTAACAGGAGAGAGAGGAATAAAGTCAATTATAATTTAATTAGCTTTCCAAGCTATTCAGTGAATGTTGGTGCTTATGAATAGCCATCAATACTGCATTCTAGTAATTTGTTATGCAAATGAAGCACTTCAGCAGATTATCCCATTCAGAAGTTAATACCCTTAAAAAAGACTCAAAAAAATATTAAAATCTATTTGCCCTTATTATGAAGGCAAAGGAAAGAAACAACACAGAGAACTTCCCTGGAATTTGAACTGGCTCTACAAAGGCACCTCTTTACATCCCAGAAAAATTCCCTCAAATTGAAGAAGATTTTAAAATACCAAGGCCAACTTTACAAAAGACAGTTGTTCATGAATTATAGCAAAGAAAGTGAACCATTAGCATACGTAAAAGGAGCTCATAGCCTGAGTATAGTCAGAACAAAATCAGTATCTCCACTCTGAATGAAAAAGAAAACCCAAACCACTGGTAGTGGTCATACTGAATCCAGGCCTGAATACAGAGGAGGAATGGTCAAACCTCATGTAATTACTGCTGTGAAAGCTAGGAAGACAAGACCCAAATTTTCCCTGCAATGTTATTTTCAGTGATATTTGAAAATAACATATGTGAAGCTGCATGGTCAACACAGCACACACAGCAATTCATCAGTAGTGTCACGTTAACCCAGTCAGCAGCTGATGAAAGCTTATTTAAATATCAAAAGCACTCTATTTCTGTCCTGCCCAGACAAAGTCTGGGGTGTTAACAGAACATGTTAATCTCAGCAGCAGTCAGGTGTTTGACAGGTCACACAAAAGTTTATCACACACATACCCAGATATTGCAAATCACTGGAAAATATTCTCAGTAATTTCTGTCAGCACAAAGGAGCACAATCCCACGCAGTTTATTGGGTTTTCAAGCACACTACCCACAACATTTCTCTTTAAGGTCACAACAGTGTGGAGCATTACTTTGTACAAAGGCTATCAAACACAGTCAACACCATTTCTGTCAGACACTCTGAACTCCTGTGTGCAAACCTGCAGATTACCAGGGACTGACCCAGCCTTCCCAGAGTTAGGAGAATGAGCCATTCATTTCCATCTGAGCCCCTAAAATACGAGAATGCTTCAGAATGATACTTCAGTAAAACTTTTTCTCCAATTTTTGTCAAAATAAATACTGCATGGAAATTCCCATGCAGCCAAATTGTCTCCAGCTAAATCACTGCAGTGAAGAGAGCAGCAGCTTTTCAGGGTCACAGTCTTACACAACCCATTTAGAACTGTAAGCTGGCAATGATATTTCCAGTCCCTTTCTACAATGGGATCACAGGCAGTCCCCATCAAACACATCCTGGCAAAAAAACACCAGGCTGAGGGTGAGCACAGGATGCTGCAGCTCTTGTGCAATTTGAGCAGCCCATTTTTCCATGAGGATCACAAGGTAATCACGATCCTCCCAAGGCAGGTGCAATTGCTGTTCTGAGCCAGGTATTCTGGAAAGGCTATGAAGAACCTTCCCTTTGAAGGACAGAAGTCACTCTCAGTTTTGCTGAATGCACTCCAAAGTTTAGCCAAAGCGAGTTCCCCCCCTGATGGGCCATACAAAGCTGATGGCAATCAGTTTCACTCAATAATGGGAATGCCAAATGGAACAGCATTTATTACTACAGAAATTAAGCATCAGTTCTTCTGCATTTCAGATCAACTTCCTACAAGAGCAAGCACTAAGTTGGGAGCAAAGCCCTAGCTTTTAAGATACTAATTTCTACATGGCTAAGAATACAAAAGGATGCAGGTTCCATTTCATTTTCTCTCTGCTCTCCTGATCTCCCAGTGATCACAGGGTGCTGAATTTTGACAGAGCCACTACACACACTGATACGCATCACAAAAATACTGCCAAGTTTAAAGAGTTCTGACAAAATTTTACATTTAGATCTGAGACTTGGAATTTAGCCTATAATAACAAACATGAAACAGCTAAAGTATTTATTACAAGCCAACCAGGAGAAACACTGTCTTTCTGTAAGCAGAGCCCTTCAGTTCAGCCCCCCAGCCTCTGGAGCCTGAGAAGTATTACATTTCTTATGAAGCAGAGAAGAAACCAAGAGCACCGTGTGGTGTCCCCCATGCTCGAGGGAGCACTGACACAAGTGTTAGCACTGCCCAGAACAAGGCAGAATAATCCCTAAGCAGCATCCCTCTGGTGCTGTTCTTCTGGGAGTTCCCACTGTGCATTTCCTTGCTTGCCTCACCTCCCCATCATCAAATTTCTCCTCCTGTGCACACAACAATAGCTGAGAAAGAGATCTGCACATTATCCCCAGGAAAAGACAGCAATCAGCTCCCTGCCCACAGATTACACCAGACTTCTCCAGCTCCTAGGTGATTCAACTCCCCTGGGTATTTGGCCTTCAATTTCCTCCTTTGTTCAACACACTCATTATAATCATTGTAGCAGAAAAGTGAAAAGGTCAGCAGGTCATAAATTATATCAGAGCAATTGCTTATGTGGAATATAAGATAATTATCTGATGTACAATCAGGCTAAAAGAATTGGGCTAAGCAAGATCTGCAAAAAGATACCCAGGAAATATTTTGCAAAGATAAATTCAAAAACCTCAAAAATCCTTTACAATTATGCTACAGTCAGCACTTTGTAGAAGATATTTTAGTATAGAAAGTGGTGAACTTAAACACAGACTAAAATTAATTTTCCTTCTATATCCCAGTTTACCCTTCAGCTATTCTCAAGGTTTCACTAAATCCACTAATCTGCCAATATTGGCAAGCCTTGCAAAAATATATTGGGTTTTATTAGCTTCCAAAGAAACAGAAGCTGGTCTATAATTAAATTTCTATAACAGACCTTATTCCCTCGCCCTAACTTATTTTTAGAATTTGTGGTCTCAATGAGAACTTCTTCCTGAAATACAGTCAAGGCCACACACCCAAAAGTTTACAGAATTTCAACGTTTTCCCATCAATCCGAACTCTTTGGCTCAGAGCTCCTGTCCCTCTCTTGGGTTTGCAGTGCTGAAAGCCTTAAAACCTCAGAACTCGATTTGTTTAAAGTGGTTGTTAAACCACTTTGTTTATCAAAACACCAAACTGCTTTTCCTCCTCTGTTGATCTTGCTGTAAGTAAAATCTCTCTATTGTGCAAAGTGAGTACACAGCCTCATTCTGTACAAAAAGCATTTATATTGTTCAGCTTCAAGCATTTCCAAAGAAGGTTAAGCCAAGCCATGTTCAGATTTAGCTCTTCACATTCAAATGGAGAGTGTAAGAAATCCTAACAGCATTTCAGGATTGATCTCCTCGGAAATTCCACTGTACATTAAGGAATATATACTCTTTGAGACTGGAAAAGAAGACAAGCTTGTATTTTGCAGAATGTAGGGGAAAAAAGTAAGTATTCCCCTGAACTTATAAGGGAACTACCTCTTTAAGACATCTCAAATTGAGGTACTTTCTAAATAAAGGCATTATACTCAAATCTACACTGATTTAAGTTACTAAAAAGAAAACATATTGGACAAAATATTTTAAATTTTTTTACTATTAGAAAGTCAAACATTTAACAAACAGACTGACGTTTTTTGAGGTCATGTTGTTTCCACCAAAAATATTCTCAGATATTTTTTGCTGATCTTCACAAGCAGCACCAGCTCTTTTTGATTTGTGAAGCCCTACAAATTTAGATGGACAGCTGAATGGTATCACAAGCCTACTGAAAATAGATGTGTTTTTCTTGATTATTTTTTGACGCCGTTGGAACGGGCCCACAGATCCCACAACACCAAAGACCACCATTAAAGGAGGAGTGCAGAGGAATCAAAAAAGGAAATTATCTCAGTTTCCCAAAATAAAACTCGAAGTATTTCTCTTCAAATTATTTCACCTCAATAACTCTGCCTCATCTTGTGCCTTTCACTTCAGCAAAATCCTGAAATAATTGCATTTTGATCATTTTATACACCACTTCTTATGCTGTTTTTAAGGAAGAAAAAGATAGAAACCAACTACAATTGGCTTCAGCAGCCAATGCTTTTTCCTTTGACACCAAGAGTTTGAGCCTACCTGTGCCAGGTTGAAAGACCACTATCAAAAGGCTGGCTTTTTAAGGCAATGAAGTATAAATCAGACATTTAACATCTTTCTAGGCTTCCTTTTTCAACACAAATTTAAAATTCTGTTAACTAAGGAAGAAAAAAAATGAACTTTTAAGATCTAAGCCTGACAATAACAGCAAATACCATCTGTTCAGCTGGAGCTGAGGAATTTTTAAAGTAGTTATCATAAGGAAAAGGGAAAATCACCCTTCAAACACGATTGCTTTATAGTTTCTTCAGAAATGTCTCAAATATGCCTGCCAGTGCATTCCGTCACAGACTGACCTGCACTAGTAGCCTTTGTGAAACTAACTCCAAACCAAATTTCAGAAACCAACCTCATCTATCACACAGAAAATCGTGAGAGGGAGTTCACAAATTATTTTAACTTTGTCCCACCAACCCATATTTTACAAGCTCCTCTCACAACCACGAAATTCAAGCCAATTACCGCAAATTTCCAACCTGGTATAGGCAAGGGATATGATACTTTCCAGCCACAGTCAGACTTTGATTATATTTCCAAGAGTCAGGTGCAAGACAAAAACAACCCACCAAGTTATGTGGGAAACCCTCACTACTTCCTTTGTGCTTTTAAGTTTTTGTGATTTACCTGTACAACCTTTGTGCTTCATCCCTAACATTCAAGGTAGGGTTTATTATTTTTTTTAGGGGATAAAAGACTACATTTTCTTAGTTGCTTGATTTCAGAAGTTTAAGGAGGGAAAAAACCCAAGTGCCTGGAAAGTCATGAAGTCCTTGTAAGCTGACAATGATCAGACATATGCAGTACATATATAAACACAAAGTGTTGATAATCTTGTGCATACTCAGTGAGAGGAGAATCTACACAAGAAAGAAAGAGGAAATCAGTGAGTCTGTTTCTTCTCACCTACTTACTCCAATCCACTAGCAAATGAGAGGTAGATGAATGCTGATCAAAAAGCAGAATTTCAATATTTGCATTTGATTGCAATTTTCATCAAATTAAATAAAAGGTTCACTTCTTTTTAACTGTCCTAACACCTGCAAAGTAGAGTAGTAGTAAATTAAATGTTAATCATTATTATTAGAAAAACAGGCAAGTACTATACAGATTTGGGATATGCAACTTCAAGTGTGGGTCTGATTTGTAAGAGCAACAAGAAACAGCTCCACAAAACAAGCACAAGTGAGAAACCTTGGCAGGGTGCACCACTGCTTGACTTTACTGCACTCCCAGTATTTACCCAGTACCAGGCAGGAATCATGAGGCTGGAATACAGGCAAGGAGCAAACAGCCTGCTTCCAATACAGCTGTTCTGACAGGCAGCACAGGGAAGAACAACCTCACTTAAACCTGCAGGACACCCATCTTGGCCAACTTCACTCAATAGTTTTAAAAAAAGCACTTCGAAAAGAACAAAAAGAAGCCCAAACAAAACAAACAAAAAACCCCAAACAAAACAAACAAAAGCCACCAAGACTTGTTCTCTTGGCTCAATCAAAGCAGTTGTAAGGTGAAAGAGATTAAATCAAACATTCCTCCTGTTTGGATAAAGGCAACTATTAGCAGAATAACTTTAAAAGCTTTGAAATAACTGTTTACATTTAGAGGAAAACACACAAAGGATGAAACTCCATTCTACCAAGACACGAGGCAAACCTCACATTGATTTAACGAGGGTACAAAGACCAAACATCTAAATAATAGCATTAACTGCTGAGAAACTGCAAATCCTGCAGAGCCATCTTTAAAATCAATACAGAGAAAAACCACATTAAAATTACTTGT